>NW_016690283.1:2502474-3102474 GCF_001604755.1 Lepidothrix coronata
CCATCTCCTGCTTTGCCAACTCTATTATGTTTAGGTTCAGTGTGGCAGACAGGGAGGGGAGCTCTTAAACCCCTCCCAGGGCAAAGCAGCAGCTATGGGGCAAACTCCTTTTTTCAGGCCTCTTCCCCAATTCATCCTGCTGATGTTCGGTCTTCCTTACACATCTCTGCCTTTTCCTGCTGCTGAGAAGAGCACAAAAATGGGTCAGAAGATGAAAAGCCCCCCAGAGCTGCTCATCCCAGCAGGGTCACTCTCTGCCCAGGTTAGTCGCTATCTGGAGTCTGAGCTTCCAACAGGACTTGCTACCACAGCACCTGGGACAGTCTTGCACTGATTCCTCCCATAACTGCCTTGTGGACAGATGTGTCCCAGCTGCTCGGTCTCCTCAGATGTGCACATGAGTCCATGCGTGTGATCGGATCACTGATAGATGCTCCACAGCCATCTGGATCTAGGGAAGAAGTGACAAATCCCCCTCTCCACTGCCACACCTTCCATGAGAGTTTGATGAATGAGATCTTTATTGGCTGCTGGGCTAATTAAATAGAAGTTGCATCAGCTACTAGCTGACAGGCTTTAATTGCTCCTGAGCAGATTTTGAGAGGACCAGATGAATACAAAAATAAAAGGAAAGACTATGGATTAGATCCAAGGATGTATCTGACTGCATTGTGCTTCAGCTGGAAGTTTGTCCCACCTTTTCCTGGGGAGCTGAGATGGGGCCATGCTGTGAGAGCACACAGGGAGATGCTGTCAGAAAAGCAAAAATTAACAAAGATAAGAAAAGGGATAAAATAGTATCTGGTTTTAGATAAGAATTTCTGAAGTTGTGTCTTTGCCTCAGTCCCCAGCTTTGGCCTTGAGCAGCTGGTATCCATTGCTCTGTGCTCCTCTTTCCATTTGTCACACACCTGCCACCGAGGGCTGAACTGCTTGGGATGTTCTGACAGCACATGTATCCCTGAGCCTGGGGTTTTTTTCCCCTTCCTGTTTCTTAGAAGTCCAAAGACTGCAAAGGGGGTGTCGGGCATCCAACAACTCCTGTAGCCATGGCGAGCCCTGTGCAGCTCTGCTGAGAAGTTAGGAGAAGGATGCTCCCCTCCAGCAAAAAGGATGTTGACACACTTTGAGCCTGGCCATTCCTTGGCACACAGTCCTTTGAGGACAAGAGGTGCTGCGTGTGTGTCCCACACTGTGCTGGCTGCCAGAAAGGGCTGCAAAGCCCTCTCAGCCTCTTGCTGCCATTTCCCGTGCAGGAGCAGGGTAGGGGTCTGATTTGCATCTCTCCTCCAGGCTCCTGCCTAAACCTCCAAGTGGGACATGTGGATGGTTTAATAGGAGAGTCATTGACAGCAGAAGTTTCTGGGTACCCAAGTTTTGTGTTGGTCCAGGACAGAGATGGATCCAGTAAACAGTAGATTAAAAAGTTAACTGAAATTAATGACCAAGCCCTCAGTGACATCAGTGGTGTCATGTTTTCCCCAGTGGACTCTGCAGTCTATAACTGGGCACATCCAGCCTAAGAGGCTTGTCCCATGTTTAATTTATGGTGTGATGAATGAGTTCTTAGCATACAATGCATTTAATTCCATTTTGTCCTGATTTATGGTGTGATGCAAACTGCACGTGAAGATTTTAATTCAGTAGGTGGTGACTCTGATCCACTATATGGAGTGTGACAGAAGAGATGATAAATTTGATTCCAAAGGTGATGCATCAATTTCAGTGTGAAGTGCATCAAATTTATCACATGGCACACTGGTTTCAGTGCATGACAGCCCAATGACGGCAGTGCTGGGCCAGTTAAGTGGAATACTTTCACTGCATCACCAGTGGTCCCCACATCTACCACCTCCTCAGAGGTAAGTGGCCCTTGCTGTTCATCTTTTCTTTGATCTTGCAGGACTTGAAGAAAATCAGAAAAATGGCCCATCAGGTTCTGTTCAAAATATTTGTTTTCAATTTAATACATGCCCCAGGCAAGGGCTGTTGATATCCCACCTAGTTTCAGGTCTCAGGAAGATGTTGCTGCTCCTGGGAACCTCAGCACCAACCAGCAAATTGGCCTAATTTTGGATTCATTTCATGAGTCAGTAGCTTTGCTTTTAGCTCAATGTCTGGCTGATCCACACTGCTGAATGAAGATATGGAGTCTGAGTCCTCTCCAGGAGATTAGGCTCTTTAACAACTGAAGAGTATTTAGAAAAAAAAAAACCAAAACCTGGAGGAAACCCCTTCTTTTCTCCCTCACTCCACACAGGGGATGCTTCTGGGATAAGACTTCCTGGCTGAAACAAACCCACATTTTGATCGGGGGATCCTAATGGCATTCAAGGGGCAATGGTTTGGGCTGATGAGACTTGGTGCACATGAACAGGCAGCCTGGGGCCTGCTGGACACTGAGGGGGCTCCCAGTGCCCGTGTCACCCAACCCCTTCCCCATTATGCCAGCACCCCCATATGCCTCACACCCCATTATGCCAGCACCACTGAATCCAGCACTGGCACAGCAGAGCTTGGCAAGTCACTCAGGCAGCCAAAAAAGACGTGAGAGGGCTGATGAAAGGATTTGGTGACAAGCTGAGCGAGAAGTAATTACTTTTCTCCTCTCCTCCTTTGGCTGCCACAGCCTCTGTGGCAGTGAGGATAAATGCAGTATATTAGCAGCAGTGAGCGGCGGATTCACTGGGCTGCAATTTATAGCACTGTCCTCCCCAAAGCCTCATTGGAGGGCATTATGAAGTTAGCTTTGTAAAAGGGGATAAAATGATGAGAGGGTCACTATGGAAAAGTGTTTGGAAACCCTCAGAAAAGGAGCTATTTTCTTCTCTCCAGCCATCTCACTGAGCTGATTCCAACAAAGCTCCAGGGGAGGGTTAGCACTCATACACCAGATATTAAATTCAATCCAGTGAGAAGGAGCAGATGTTGATGTGCCAAGGCTGTCTGCCACCATGTCTAATGCATAAGGATGGCTGAAAAATCTTCCATCAAAATGTTGTGATTTTTCTTGAAGCAAAAATAAACTTCTACTGGAAAAAAAACAACAAAAAACAACAAACCAACAACAAACCCTCAGGGCAGAAAACTTATGGCTGAGAAAACTTTGTCTTCAGACTGTTGATAAAGGGTTGCTGCTGTCAGAGGGGATAAAGAGGAGGATGTTTTTCATCAGTCATGTTAATCTGATCTATCCCTGCATGCAGGCTTGTGCGGGCAGATAAAATAAAACAGATCCTGATACGCTGATGAGCCAAACTCTATCAGAGTTTCCAAGGGACTTTGAGCTGTCTGGATGGTGAGGCAGGGGAAGGATTTGCTTATAACTTACCCCCTGGTAAAGCGTGTCGAGCACTAGGAAAGGCACTTGGGCTAATATGCATCTGGTCTGCCTGGAGAGAGCTGTTTGCAGGCTTGGTCTGTGCTCTGGGCTCCCCACACCTGTACAGCAGACAGGTCGTGCTGCTCCTGCTGCTCATAGCCCAGTTTCTGCAGGAAGAAGAAGCTTTAAGCACAGTCCTCCACTCTCCAAAAGGGTCAAAAAACCCACACGGCCATGTGGTTTAAATGGTTTAAAAAGTACAAGGGAGGGGAAATGCTAAAAATCACCCCTTTCAATAGCAAAAACGCTCATGAATCTGAACTTCTGTTTCAGCACCGCCTTGCAAACAGCTTTGTTTCTGACCAGTGTAAGAACTGCTGGGTCTGGGAAGTTGCTGTGCCTGCTCCTCTGTCACCCAGACGCCCCACTGAGGGGCAGAGCATGTGCTCTGCTCTACCCCAGCCAGGCTCAGGGATGCTCCCCTGAGCATCCCTCCATAGGGAATCTCAGTGGCTGAGCTTGCTGGAAGCTGGCACCAGGAGATGGGCAGCAAGGAGCATCCCAGATAAACAGTAGGGATTCTGCTCCTGCATGCCAGCTCACAGAGCCCCTGGCACACACCCTCCTCTAGCACCATGCAGCCACCCTGAGGAGCTTCCCAGCTGCAGAACATCTCTCAGTTGTGGAGAGTTAAGCACATAATTTATTTTTTCATTTATTTGTTTTGCGTGGGAGACAAGGCTGCTGGTTTATAGTGTGGAACAACCATTTTAACTGAGTGAAGTTGATCATATAATTTTTTTAGCTAGAGAAGAGGGAAAGAAATCCGAGGCCTCTGACTTATATTTATCCGTTGTAAACAGATGCACACTTAGCTAGTCATGGGCCTGTCCTGGCTTTTGATATGTTTTCTGTGCAGATAGAGCTAAACTTAGTTTCGCCTATAAAATTTCCCATTCACATCAGAGGCTGTTTCAGTTAACCAATAATCCACAATGATGAGTTTTCTGTGAACCATAGGATCCAGGAGGTTTGAGGACAGTATCTGTCCCTCCCTTAGGCAGGGGCCATTTGGGAAAGGCTGGGTTCCAGGCTGATTTTTGTACCTCTCCTTTAAAAGGGTGGAAGTTATAATATTTGGGCAGTTCCTTGTTTGTTTTGAATCAACTTTCCCCAAGTTCCACCACCAGCATCTGGCTTGGCACATTTTTAATGTACAGCTTCAGGTTGCAAGCAGAATTGAAATTTTCAGCCATACAGCGTAAGCTTTGTAAGTGGTAATTGCATCAACTTGGGATCAATGGAGCAGAATAATATCTGCCCACTATTAACAACTTAATAAAATTAATAGCACAGCTCTGCCATGAATTACTTTAAAATAGAGATTGTAGTAATGTAAACAATCATTGATTTTTCTTGGGAGAGTACTGTGACTTAGATATGACTCTCTTCAGTATATAGTTGATACCAGGCAATGCAGAAAGTGTATCAGGGTTCCTTGAAGGTGAGTGGAGAAGGAAAAAGTGACAGGGGCCCCTGTGGCACTGGGGAGGTGATTAGATAAATGAAACAAGCCTGGACCAGGAAGATGAAAGCTTGGAGCTGCCTGGCACTCAATATTGCTGCCATCCAACCCGACCCAATTAATAACACATTAGTGCAGGACAGGTCTGCTCAATGGTTCAGGTCTGTTAATTGAAATAGTGTGATTAATGGCATGAAAGGAGACGAGAAATACCTAGAAAAATGACAGGAGTCCAAAACTCTGCAAAGCAGCTGGTGCGCTGCTCAAGGGTGAGGAAGGAGGGAGGTGGCCCAGTGGCTGGGCTCCAGCTCTGTTTTTATCCCCCTTAAGATCCTGCCCGCACCCAGGCACTGAGCTCAGTGTCAATGCCAGATTTGGAGAGCTGGTAGCTGGAAGGGCCAGATCCATCCTCAGCCTTGCCCATGGGCATGGGGTAATCACGTGAGCTCAGCAGCACTGGTGCCTGTGGGATTTCCATGCTGGTGTCTGGGCTGCCTCTGGCTGCTGGGACAAAGACAGCTGGAGTGAAGGCAGCTGAGGTTGGGCTGGACGTGGAGTCACTGGTCTCATGGGTGCCAGCACCCACTGCTACTGTGCAAGGGGATATCAGGGCCCTGGCAGCAGCATGGCTCCATTCCCACTGGCTCGCACACATCCAGCATCCACATTTCTCCCTCCAGAGGCCAATTTTCCTGTCGATTCCAATTAACCCCTCTGCTGATGTCTCAAGGACAGCTCTGAAGGCAGCTTTGCAGAGGAGCAGCAATTTGGAATGTGTCATGGGGCTGAGATGGCACCTCAGAGCCCAGCCTTAATTACATCAAATGGCCAGAAAGAGCTGTACAGTGATTTGAGCCATTGCCATTTTCAGAATGATTCAACTGCAAGATTTCCTTCAGTGCTGTTCCCGTCCTGCCATCTTTCCTTTACTCAGTGCCTCTACTTGAACACAGGGCTCAGCACAGGGAAGAGTGCATGCAGTACACATCCTGGGTGTTTTCCTGGCAAAAACAAGTCTTCCCTTTCTTCTCCCTGTTAAATATGCACCCTGCAGCTGGTGCAGGAGTGTGCCAGGGAGGGTGCCAGTGGGCTTTGCTTCCAGGGAGCCAGGGCAAGCAAGCAGCTCATTCCAAATCACTGCCCCCCCCCCAGCTGGAGGGAATGAAGCATTGTTGCTTCAAGATCTGCTCTGCCCTGGTCCTTTCTGGCATTTCCATCATCCTTCATGAGAGCTGGGGATGGGTGAGCTTTCCCCCTGTGCCTTGGGCTAACCTCCCTCTTGGTGCCTGTGCAACCCTGGTAATTCGCACCCGGTTTGAAATACCCAAACCCATAAGTTCTTGGAGGACAGTGTGGCTAATGGGGACAGTCTGGGCACCTTTTCTCCTGGCAGAGGCTGTATGAGCCACAGCGTCTGTTTTCCAGTCCTCAGAGGCAAAGGGACAGAATTACAAAAGCAGCAGCAACACCAGGGAGAGGCAGCTTCAGAAGGACAAGTCAAAGCACAGCTTTTAATGTGGGGAATAAAAAATGAATAGAAAGATCCACAGTGCTGCAATAAAACCTCCCTTAAATCCTTTGTTTTCATTTTGGATGATAAAGGAAAATCATTAGGGCTCAATTAGTTATGAGAGGCAGAGGTCCTTCTGCATTGCACTGGCTTGAGAAAGCTACTCCTGTTCAAGAGCACATCTTCCCCATCCAGTGTGGGATCATTAAATATCAAACACTTTATTTGTGCCATTTGCATTGCTTATTGTGCCCTTGTGCGGGATGAAAACTCTGCGGCGATAATTGATGTTTGTGGTTTTAAAGGCCCTCTAAAAACATACAGGGAAATGAAGGAGAAGCTCTGAATGGTGGCGGCTGCCAGTGCTGCTCCAGCAACACAACAGGATAAAAGAGGAAAGAAAAACGGGAGGGAGTGACAGATGAGTTTAGGTGACTGTGACAAAGGGACATAATGGTCTTGGGTGCATTACCTTTCACTTGGGAATGGAGATGAGGGGACAGGGCAGGTGGCAGCCACTGCTGGACCCGTGGTGACACACAGCTGTGCTGCCTGGTCCCAGCATGTCACTGGGATAAACTGGTGTCTCCTCCCTGCTGTGCTGGGGGGAAACTCTGCTGCAGCAGGCTGTGCACATGTACATGAGATCTTTAAATATTTATAAAGTAGTAAATGATGTCGAGATGATGGGCAAGAGACTCTGAACCAAGAAGGTTCCCAAAGCCGTTTTCACACTGGCTCCCGTGGCAAGCCCTTGCAAAGTGGCTTCTGGGACCCTTGGCAATGCCAGCACAGAGCTGTAGTTCAGACTGAGAAGAGAGAGGACACCACAGGAGGAAATAAAGTAAATAGTCTGTAAATAAATCCCCGACATCAGAACAAGCTCCCCCAACCCCTCTCTCTCCCCAGAAGTGGCTGCTCTGCACACAGGCTGCAATTTATTGTTGTCACCATGGGAAATGTAAAGCACAGCAGCTGTTCATCACTTACTGCTTTATTCCCCTTCCCGCTCCCTTAATTTCTTTGCCGAGACTGCAAATAAAAGAGCAGACAAGTGGTGGCTGTGCTGCTGTCCCTGTGCTCAAAGGCAGGATGGGCAGAGATTGCCAGAGGGGCAGAGATGCCTCAAGCCCAGCATGGCCCCAAAGAGAGGTGCTGCTGCCGGTGCCAGGCATGGAGTGGGGATGAGCATGCAGGTCTGTGCCTTGTCTTGGCACACAAGAACCTGTGTGATGGGGCAGAGTGAGCATCTCCAAGCAGTCACCTCAGGGACAGGTCACACAGAGGGGACAGGCTCTGGCACAAGGTTTCATCAGGAGCAGGCCAGACATAGGATGGGGTCAGTAACTGGCCCATCTGCCCGTGGGGAAGGAAGATGCTTGTGCTGCATCAGGCGCCTCAGCAGCTTTGGAAGGAAAAGCCTGACTGAACCTGCCCAGCCTAAAGCAGAAGGGACCTGCTGTGGCTCTGGGACTCAGGGATTTAATTTCTTCTTCTCCGTGCAATTTTTTCCTCCCTGCAAGCGGGGACTGCAGCAGGCTAAACAAATAAGAGGCTGTAATGTAATCTTAGACATATGCTCTTGAATTCACATTTAGAGTGAAAGCGATAATATTATGGTTTATTATTTAATTACAAAGCTTGTAAATGTAAATGGATTTAGACCCTTAATTTTAGGAGGCTTCAATTACTTTCCCTTCCTTGTTTAATATTCAGGTGGAAAAGCTCCCATGTTTGGCTGCAGCACATTTGGGGGGTGCAATGGAACTGGGTGAGCCAGGCATTTTTACCAGTCTTCTCATTTGTAGAAATTGGGCCAAATTATGTTTTACTGTGAAGTGCCTAAAATTAATTAAGTGGCAGAGCATAAGGAGTTGGTTTCAGTCCTTCTTGCCCCAGCAGCACTTTGCAAACTGTGATAACCTCCCTGGTGAAAACCAGGAGAAAATTGAGACCCCAATTGCCAGTTTTTCTTTTGCACCTGAAAAGAAAAACCCTGTATTTCTGGCAATGTTCCCCTATTAGAAATTGTTTGCTTAATATTAACCATGTCAGTCAAATTCCCCATGGTACGAGGCCTCCCTGACTTGAAATTTGAGCTCTGTTCCTGCACAGTACTGTGTTTTGTTTTAACCAAATTTGTCGAAAGGCTTGAGCATGTGTGTGGGGCTGATGCTGGAGTATGCTGGTGAACTGCTCCTGTTCAAGGTGAAGTTGAGGCTCCAAAACACTAACATCTGAGCAGAAACTGCTTTTGAGGAGTCAAGTCTCAACCCCCTGCTCTTGGAACAGCTCCTGATGGGATCACGCCCACAGCAGGAGGGCACTGCCCACACCGACCCAGCGAGCCCAGGACTCCTGAGCCTTGTGCCTCCCGGACATGCCACCAAAGAGTGGGGGTGTCACTTAGGGGAATTGATTCCTTGCCCAGGCAAGGTGCCAGCAGCCACATTGCCACTTGGGAGTGAAGTGTTTATTCAGGGAAGCCCCTAAATAAACACTGGGTGTTTGCATCCCCCCTGCTGTACCTGCTGAGGTGTGGGCTCTCGCTCTGGGAGGCACAGCAGTGCTGTGGGGGTTTGGGATGCAGTCCTGGAGGTCCTTCCCTGCTGCTTTGCAGGTGACCCCCCTCCACTGTCTCCATGATGGGACCCAGGCAGGTTGGGGGATGCGTTGCTTGTCCCCCATGGGAAGGGGACCAGGCCATTTTCACTGCTCAGATGAAGCCCCAAATAGAGTTAAAACCCCTCCAATGCAAGCCAGAGACTGTTGCATGTCCCGGCTGGCATGACAGTTCTGAAAGCAAGCTGCATCCTTTTTCATTATGACCAGAGGAAAAAATCATTTATTTCCTTTATCTATTTTGAACTGTGTTTAACTCAGGCAGCTCATCCCCCGCAATTCCCACCTTCTCTCACTTCCTCCCATCAGTGATGTCTGCAGGCAGCTGGTCAAAGCTGTGAGTGACTCTGCAGAGACACTACACACGTACACATTAAACCCTTTATTTACCCGGCCAAAATCAGGGAGGGGGCTGCAATCACATCGATACCTTATCAGGCAAGTGCACACTCCCACCTGGCTCTTGAGCCACAAGTTATGGATAAAGTAACCTCTAGGTCAGCTCTTGTAAACAAAAGTCCAGCTTGTTCCATGCCAAGTAAATAATTTCTCCATGAGAAGGACCTGTGAAGAGTCATGCCAAGATTGGTAACATATTCTTTGGATGTATGCTAAGGAATAACTTTTCTCCCTCCTGAACATCGTGTTTTAACAACGGCCTTTTTTTTTTCCTTTTTAATGTTGTATGATTTTAAACCTCTGCATTTAAGCAGATGTACATTTGGCATCCAGATAAACGATGCAACACAAAATAATTACCACCTAATTCCTATCCATCCGGATATATATATCCACATAAATAATCAGAGCAAGTACCTTGAGAAAGGAGCTGAGGGGGCTGAGCCCATCACCAATGACATGCAGTAAACAGCAGAAGAAGATGTCAGAGTCCACGACGTGTCTGTCTTGGTCCTTCACTACAATTCAAGAACACTAAAAATACCCCTGCTTCGAGTTTGGGCTGTTTACACAGCTGTAGCATAAATATTTAGATTTGCAAGAGAAATGCTTGCTCAGCCAAAATCGTTGTGAGATCTCTGGAGTCAGCAGCAGGGGGTTTAGAGAGGCCCAACATTTCCTTGGAAAAGAGAAAATCGATAATAATTAAAGCAGGGAGCTGTGTTTCCACAGAAAACTAGGCACTTATGTAAAACTAACTCAGCTCATGTTCTTCAAGTGCATTTTCTGTCTGTCAGGTGTTTTGTGGGTGACGTGTGTGGCATTGCCCTGGCCAAGAACCACTGTATTTCCATAAATTGCTTTTTTCTTCTTACATTTTGTTACCATAAAGTTGGCTGTGGACTGCAGATCATCTTTTGACCACCCTATGCCAGGGGAAAGGAAGTCTTTCACTGCTTTTGAGTATTACACAGACTGGTACAGCATCCCTCACCCCAGGGAGGGAATGGAGAACCAAGCGGGCTTCTTCCCACTGAATGACTGCAGCCTCCTTTCTAGATAAAAGTCTTTAAGTGGATTTTCCATCTGGTAAACCCTCACTTCAGGAAAACCATGAGGTATAGCAGTTATTAAAAAGAAGATTTTTACTAATGCATCTGCTGTGTCTTCGTTATGTCAGGGCATCTCTATGAAGAGATTTGCAGAGAAATCCAGCCATTCATTTCCACACATAATTCCTCAATAGCCCATTTGCTTCAAAGACTTTTATAGACTTTTACTACTACATGAATCCTCAGATACTTATATTTTAAGCCCCAGGGGACCCATTGAAAATGAAATTCATTTTCTGGAGTTTTATGACAAAGGTTTTGCTCTGGATAAAAGCTTCCCGTTATTTCCAAACTTCTGTTCTCCACAAAGATGACTTTGGCGGGTCTGTTCCTATGGCTGCCACAGGGCATGGGTAGAATTTTAGGTTCCAAGAACAAATAAGAATATATTTCTATTGGAAAATACTCCTTACTTACCTCCATTGCTTTCAGTAGTCCAGACATCTTTCTACAGATATCCAAATGCACACAAACACCTGGGAGTGGGAACTCTGCTTCTTCACCTGTTGTTCCCATTACCATCGCCTGTCTCCTCACCTGACCCATCTCAGCACAGGCCAGCCCCACCATGGATGGCCATAAATGCCCTTAGAGATCCCCCTCACGCCCCCGAGTCCTGCCTGAGTGATGGTGCTGGGGAAACAGCGGCGGGTGGAAACCCTTTGAAATCACCCCTGATGGGGTAGCGATGGAGGGCAGCTTCTCTGGGTTTTGCTGAGCAGAAACCTCCCATTTCCCAAGCAACACTTTCCATCCAAATTTGGGCTCTGTCAGAGATGCTCACAAGGCTTTCTGCTGCACAGGGTGCTTTGATGTGGTGACATTATTTCCCTGGGCTGCCACAGCCGGTGCAGGTGATGGAGAGTGGCTGGTGGACTGGGCTGGGTCCCCCGCACAGCCCCTTCCCAACTCCCAGCACCAGCAGCAGACAGGGATGAGCAGGAAGAAGTGGCCCAGGGGCTCCCAGACAGCCCGAGGGCAGTTGTGATGTCAGCCCCTAGCCAGCAGGATCCCACCTGGACAGAAAGGACATGGAGATGGCAAAACTTAATAAGAAATAGGCAAAACTAGTAATAATAAAAACCCTTCTCCTTATTTCCATGATCCTAGTGGAATATTTAAGCCACACAAGGGCAAAGCAAACTCAGAGAATATTTTATATATTGACTGTGCTTTTTTTGGGAAGGAGCCAAGTCTCTTCACATTTTGCTTTCCTGAGGATTGGGAGTTCCCAAAAGCAAACCAGATGCCTTGAAAAATAGGCTAATGTGAGTGTGGGGATATCACACACATCCACTACCAAAGCAGGCACTATTTGAGGGAGTCCAGGTGTTCCTGGGTTGTGTAACTCCAGGATAATGGTGACCTGTGTGAACTGGAGCAAGCTATGTGACTTGTTGTTTAATAAAAATATAAACTGTCTGGGTGCAATCCAGGTGCTCCTGCTGAAGTCTGTCAAGATGAGATTTTACTGCCTCAGTCTTCAATGAGATACTGGGAGGAGTCGGATGATGGAGATGAGGCCAACAGAGAGGGTGGAAGAGGAGGATTAGAGGAGAGCCAACATGGCCACATCATCGAGGCACCAGAGGGAAAGCCAGACAGTTACACTGCGACAGCGCTGACACAGCTAAAGGAAATATTTAGCTGGACTCATTTGCCACAAGGTGTCATTGGAATTGAGAACCAACACGTCCATCAAAGGATGAGGTGCAGCCAGCACTGTGGTTTTTGAGGATTATAAACACCACACTTCAGGGAGCTGCAGACAGACAGGCACTTTCTGATTTTCTCCATGGAAAAACATGCTGGCAGAAGCCACGGCTGAGTTTGTTGTTTGTCTGCCAACATGGTGCCATGGTAATGCACCAAGGATCACTGCTAGCAACTTTCTCCATGTGGAGCTTCTACATCAAACCAAGCTTCTTCCTCCATCCCTCTGTCATGGCTGGATCTCTCAGGACAACATCCCTGTCCCTTTGCTTGCCCTGCCCTGTGATCCATAAGCAGCGATGGGGCCACAGTGAGTCCCACGGAAAACTGGGCAGCCATCTCACCATCCCTGCGAGCACCCAGAGGACACCTCCAGACCTTCACAGCCTGGTAGTTCTGCCTCGGAAACTGCAACTGGCAGTAACACAGGGCAATTAGCCCTAATCATCCTGAATTATCACAAGTCCTCCTCCATCCCAGCTTTTCTGCCTCTCCTCCTCCCAGAACTTTGCTCTCTCATTAATCGAAACAGAACCTTTCTGTCACCACTGATTGCATCGTCCAACATCAGCTGCCTGGAAGGATAAAAATAAAAGATGGAAAGCGTGTGCTTTTGGTACAAATAAATAGGTGCCAGAGAAGGTAATTTAATTATGCAGTGATTGAATTAGGTGGAAGAAACTGCACCGTGCCTACAAAATATCTGCCCTGATGATTGATTTGAGGCATGGTCCCTGTTTGGCCAAGAGATGGGGTTTGGTAGGGAAGGCTGGGAGCAGCTCCCTCCTGATGCCATCAGGATCCTTGTGGATACCTCACCCCCTCTTTTTTATCCAGCATATTTGGCTGCTGGCATTAAAATACTCTGGTTGCTCACTACAGATTTTCTGTGCAAGAAAAAATTACTTTAGAGCAGATGAGCCTGATGGCTGGGCTTTGTCCCTCCACTACTGCACCTCCTGTGGAATTACATGGAACAAAGTGGAACAATTATTGGACAGAATGGAAAAGCTCACTCTGGATGTGTGCTACTAAAAAGTAAAGGCCATGAGGAGTTTCTATGGGAGGGAAAAATATGAATTTATAGCCAATGAATGGTTTCAGGCTGGTTCCAGAGCCAAGTGCCCTGATGACGTGCCACAGCCTTGGCACACCTCTAATTGGGATGAATTTCCCTGCTGCTGGAGTTAATGCATTATGTATTGAAACCATTTGTGTTCATTTATAGCAAATAATTACTTTAAAATGTTATAATTCATTTGAGTTATTTGACTTCTCTATTAATTCTATAAATAATTGTTTAAAATACTGTGTTGAGGTCGGTGAAAAGCAGCAATATTATATTGTTATTGGTGGAATAGACACAGCGGAGCAGCTCCCTGTGGTTGGGTCAGCTGGTGGCACCATCAGAGGTCCAGCCTGAGCCCTCCACCCCCAACAGCTTCCCACTGGCCTTTCTCAGCACATCGATGCTGAAAATCACTTCGTGCCTCAAACTTGATGCCTCTCTCTTAATTGTTCTGAAATGCTGTGATTTCCATGTAAAGCTGCACGTATGTCCTTGCTTCCCCTTGCTGTAAATTTTCTATCCCATGACACCTAAAAGCAAAAGCAATCTTCTTAATCACACCACTTGAGAGCACAAACAGAGGTACAAGGTAAGAGGCACAGAGCAATAAGCTCCTCTGTTGTATGCCCTTCAATCTGGCTTGATAAATGGAGATTTTGCCCGGAGATTTTTCATGCATGAGCATTAAAAGGGGAACAAGGCTATTTTCTTTCCTTGCAAGCCGAGACAAAAGAGCCACGCTTTCCAACTAAGCAACATTAGTCTTTATTTCAAGGGGGGAAATTAAATAAATGAATTTGAAAGTGGGAAGGGGGGAAAAGCCTTCAGAACAGGATTTAATAAAAAATTATTTCTGGGGTTCTCCACAGCCTCCCGATGTTTCAGCCAAGTCCATAAAGCATTAGGGAAACACATGGACCCTGTAAGCATCCACCAGCTGCCCCTGGCTGGGCACCCGATGCTCCAACCCAGCAAGCTGCCAAAATTTTTTAAAAGTAACCTGTCAGTTAGCAGATTCTCTCTGAAGAATTTACTCTGTATAAATCCAAAAGGAGAACTTAAAAGCCTTCTGTGTTTAATTCGATCAAGGCTTTAATAACATCTGGCTGGATTAGCGTGTGGGTGCTGCTGCGCTCCCAGGAGCGGAGCTGGAAGCGGCCTCCTGGCACCCCATGTTTGCTGTGCTTGAGTCATTTCCCCACCAAGCTCATGCTATTTGCAAGTTAAAAGGATGATGCTGTGGGGTTCCAGTGGCACAGGTCTGTTCCTGCAGGCACCTTCTGGGAGCTGGGGGTCCTGCCAGCACCAATCCTCCCCATTGGCACTGGAAGGCTGCTGGGGGTGAGAAAGGTGGAGAAGCCAAACCTGGCAGAGCCACTGTCCTGATCTGGGGCAGGAGGGGCTCTGTGGGGTGGCTGGGGGCCAGTGGGGACAGGGGATGAAGGGGCAGGGGATGGGGGCTCAGCCCCTCTTGCATCTTGTGCCATCACTTTGTCTTTCTGTGGTGAGGCTTCTCCTGGGAAAGCACCTCACACACCTCACACCAGAGAGGGATTTCACCTCCCTTTAAATCACAGGAAGATGATTTAAGGAACTGAAAGCTTCAAGCCAGGGCTTCTAACCGAAAAGACACATTGATTTTCTGTAGCTGATGGAATAAAAGAATTACTGTGGTGCAGAAAAAAAAAGGAAGCAAACTTTGTTCAGAAAGCCACCTTGGCACGTGCTGTGCATCAGTGGGGCTGATGCTCCCAGGCACTGGAGATGATCCTCCTGCAGCCTCAACCTGCACAAACATGCTGATGTGTGCAGCAGGAGCAGGCAGAGCCCAACACCCAGAGGGAGGTAGGGCAGTGATGGGGGACCAGCCACACATCCTGTGTGTTGCTGGAAGACCCCTGGGCAGGCAGGGAATTTAGGGAGCTGCACTGGGCTGCAGCCCAGCGAGGGTGTAGGCTTCACCCCTGCTCTCCAGCAGGGACACCATTTCCTTGCTGGCTTTTCTGTGGTGTCTTAGACATACTAATCCTCTACCCTCCACCCCTCTCACACTCCCCATCAGGGTTATTATCTCCATCTTGCAGAGAAGGGATGGAGGGGACCACGACAGACCAGCACTGGGGCTCCTTCCCTCCAGGTCCCTCCTTTTTGGGGCGCAGGGTCTCGACCCCAGTTTGGGGACCAAACTGCATCCCTTATAAAAGGGGTACAAACACCGGTGGGATGAAGATGGGGAAGCAGTGAGTGGGGGTTCCTCTTGCCTCCTGGAGGTCTCCAGCTGCTGGCAGCTGGATGCTGGTAGGCTTTGCTCTCCCTGCTGTGGAAGCCGCTTCGCTGGGGATGAGTAATTGATCTCCCCCTCGCCCGTGCCCTAATCGCCCCGTCACGGAGTCAATCGCTCACTTTCTCGCTCGCTTTTCCGGATGAATGTTTCATACCTCCCCCGGGGCGGCGATGCGGCCGGGGCGGTTCAGGATTCCTGGGCTTTAGGGAAGCGCCCGCGCCAGTCCACCTGCCTGGGGGGAAAGGACAGCACATTGCTCAAAAGTACCCTAGAACGTGTCACGGGGGCGTCCCTGGCGCTTGCAGCGAGTTCGGTTTGGTGGCTGCATCTCCCAGAGAAGGGGCGCAAGGCAGGAGAGCTGCGGCCGTGGGAAAAAGCAAAGGGGGGGTCACTCTGGGGATCAGCAGGAAACCCGACCTTTCTCAGTGCGGGATTTGGGCGATTCCCTTGCGGGGAGCAGCTGCCCATGCTGGTGGCAGCCTCTCACCCCGACACCCCCCACCCTGGCACTTCGCTTTCCCTCTGGCGCCCAGGTAACCCCCGAGCACCGCCCGCCCAGCACCGCGAGGAGCTGGCAGCGTTCCCCCGGCCCTTCACGAAGGCACCTTGTTAATTCTCTATTCTTCCGTAATTACACAAAAGCAATGACCGTTCTATCATCACTTTACAACGCCTCTATTAAGGCAGAAGTGTTGTGGTTCGGACACTTTAATTAACATGAATGATCTCACCTTTGTCCATAGCATCTTTTTACACGTTATTATATCAGGTAATTGCTAAACTACTCACTGGTTTGGAGAGGTCTGTACTTTCATTAAAATGTCCTGTTTTTTCTGACCTGGCAGATTACCCACATTTTTACGCTTAGAATTTTCAGGTGATTTGAGTTAAATCAATCTGCAAGAAACCGGATGATTTATTTAAAGCACTAGTGGTCTCAAACCAGGAAATGGGGTTTGGTCAATGCTTCTCCAAATTTTAGAAGTTTCAAGGTGCTCCCAGAGCTGTCTGGGAAATAACTCCCTATTGACCAAAGCTATCAAAAGAATGAACTGAATAGTTTAAATTCATTTGAAAACTCCCCACATTCGTGGGGGGAAAAAAAGGCATTCATTAATTTTTAAAATCCTCTTTCTTGTTTCCTCTTGCATGAGAAAAAAAGGCTGGTAGAGAAACCAGGGGCTCTTCCCTCAGGAAAAAAAAGCCCTTCCAAATTTTTTGAGCTTTTTAGAAATGCTGCCTGTGGGTTTTTTTTGAAGTGAAATTACATTGAAAATGGGGGTCGATTAAATAAAACCCTGCCCAAAAACCCAGTGGAGAAGCCCTTTCAGGGCATACTCAGACATGGATGAAACTGTGGCTTCTGACCAATTTTGACCACTTGAAAATGTCAGTTCTCTAAAATCATGGAAAATTGAAATAATTTTTATGCAAGTGACTAGGACTGGCTAAAGCATCTTGCCTGCATCCCGTCAGCCCTGAAGGTGGCCAGTGATCCTGCTTCACTGCTGAAACATGGCCTGGGGGCTGCAGGAGGCTTGGTCCTTCCCAGAGGCAGCTCCAGCTCCTGCCTCCTGCTTTTGGGGAGTGATAGGTAAGAGCAAGATGGGGACACAGGCACAGGATGAGAGTTTTGCCTTGGCTCTTCAAGGACCAAAGCACTGGGTAAACCCTGAAATTTGGTCTGAACACCTAAACCTTCACCTCCTCTTCTTCCTGCTTAGAAGCAGCAGCAGTGCTGAGTTAGAACAGACCACGGAGAAAATCCCACTGCCCTTCCACATCAGCACTGGGAGCAGCACCTGTCCCCAGCCCATGGCAAGCACAGGCTGTGGCATGTGAAACCTTTGCCAGCTGCTCACTGCTTGGCTATCACTGGAGAAAGAGCACCTGGGGGCCCTTTATGGCCTTGCCCAGATTCACCTGGGGCACACACCCACCCCCAGGCACTGGAGTCCACTGCAGCTCAGCCCTGGCCAGCAGTCCTGGCTGCAGCCTTGTCTTCGGAAGGGGCTTTCTATCATGTTGTCCCACCTCTCCAGCCCAGTCTTCTTTTGCTCCCAGCTACTGGACTGTGGTGGGATCCTGGATCTTGTTCATGGCTCACTGTGTGTGGAGGCGTCAATGGACCCTGGTACCAGTCCCTGCAGGACTGCACCCCATGGATGAGGATCACCTTGGACTCCCAGCTGGTCCTGCTGCTCTCCAACAGTGAGTTATTGTGTATTGGATGGTGGTGAAGACAAAGCTGTGTGTGTCCCACACCCTTACACAGGGTGCGAATCCAAAAAAAGGGGCTGGAGGGCAGCCTGCATTAAGGGACTGTCTTAATTTTTGCCATGTGTTTGACCAACATGGGTGTGCACCTTCCCCAGGGCTGGGGTGGGTCTGCTGTGGTGTCACCAGTCATGTTGGGGAGGTGCATCTGAGTCGTGTAAACCATGTGGGGTCAGAGCTGTTGTGCTGTCCTACCTCTGAGAAGAGCCTCTGCCAACACTGAGCCCCCAGTGCTGGGCTGGGGGCCATATCTCTGACTCCCAAACCCACCCCCAGAGGTGAAGGAATTGGGGACCAGCTCTGACCTGCAGCCCTGTGGATGTGCCACCTGGGCACAGGAGGCTCCTCTGCCCGCGTGGGCAGCTTGGTGTGGTGGTGATGAGAGTTGTGGTTAACTGGGTTAATTATATTCATGTTGCTAAGAACACGGTGAATTATGTTAATAGCAGCATCTGGGGAAATTACATCTTCATTAATTGGTCTTGATTGCTTTTTGGCAGATGCGAGATGTTTCTGACTTTAACATACAGGACAAAATTTATTGTGATCAGTGCATGCAGTAAATGCACAAATACCATTACCTTGCCTCACTAATTAACTCTCCAAAGAGGAAGGGATGGCAAAGACCTGCATGGTCATCTCAGCCTTGCTCTCCTGCTCCGGCCAGGACAGGCTTGTTTTCTATTGGTCTGTGCTCTAGTGCTTCTTCTAATAGAGCTTTGAACGTTATTTTGAGTTAATAATGGTAATAATGTGGTTGGCAGATACAGGAAAGCAGTTATGGGGCTGAGGATGCTTCTGATGATGTGTTGTACCCTGCAGTTGGCCTTGTTGCTCTCTGGCTCTGATCTGCCCATAAGGCTCCTCCTCATGGACATAACTTGGGGTCAGTCAGGTCTATTCACATGCTTGGTGTCAAATACGTTGATGATTTGGAGACCTTTGATCCCATTGTGAGAAGAAGAGGAGGCTCACCCAGGCAAGGCTGTCCTCAGGGGACCACAGCTGAGTGGAAGATGGGGCTGTTGGCATATCCCAAACGATGTCAGTTGTGGCGAAAGCAGCGATGATCTATGTGCAGCCTGTGGCATCAATCTTTGCAGTTCTTTAGCTTTCAGTCAAGGTAGCAGCAGCAAACAAAGAATAAACCCCATTTCAATGAACTATAGCTACATAGCAGAAAGCTCTGTTTTTAACCATGCCAGAGATCCTAATCTCTTTGGATAAAGCCCCAAAGCTCCAAGCAAATGTGGAGTGTGGGGAGGAGGTAATGCATTACCTCCCTGGGGAAGAACAGGCTGAAACTCAGGCGAGGCATCAAGTTCCTTGTAAGTTATGAGGCTGTTCATCTGGGGATGGCAATAAGTTGTATTATGGCCTTGCTTGCTCTGCCTTTTTTTTTCACAACACCATCTTTCATTTTAATAGTGGTTTTTCAGCCAGCTTTGTTAGGGCTGCTGCTAATTGGGCTGGATTCATGTGTCCCACCAGGGCACAGGACAAGCCTGGCACTGCTTAAAAGAGAAGGGCGAATTTTACTGCCTGGTGCTTTGAGTAGACAGAGCCCAGGCTTTGGGGAGCAGGAGGAAGGGGCATGGCAGCGGTGAGAGAGGAATTTAGGAACAATTTTAACTCTCTGGCTGCCACGGAAGCTGAGAGATACTCTCCCTGTGACAGCGATGGGACTGAGAGTGGCTCCACGTGAGTCAAACAGCCCCCAGGGGGATGAAAGCCCCTTTTGTGATTGACTTTTCTGACCTGGAAAGATGTGGGGCCATCTCTTTTGCTGAGAAATTAGGTTTAAAAGTTCTTCAGTGCTGAAAATGTCAGATTCAGACCTTCACGAAGTGGTTTTCATGGGTCATCACAGGGAATCAGAACTCGTGGCTGGGACAATTTCATCAGAGCTTTGGAAGCAGCAAGGTTTGCACCCTCAGAACCTAGAGCTAGATTTTACTGAGAATCTGTAACGTGCTGAGTGGGGAGCTGGCCATATCCTTCACATTACATTGCCTCTGTAAATAAGTGCAAGGACCAGGACAGCTGTGATACATGTGAGATTTGGCTGCAAAGCAACACTTGGGGCTTGTGGAACACACTTCTACCTGCTGCAGGGCTAACCAGGTCTCAGCACAGGGGCCCTGGTAAGTTAGAGAGCTCCAGGGTTTCTGCTTGTGTTCACAGAGCCCCTGGGAGACTTTCACAAAAACCTTTCCCAACCCATCCCACAGCATCTGTCCTCACATCCTCCACCTCTGTCCTCACTGCCCTACAGCCCTCGCTGGAGCCCTGGGTGCCACAGTCCTGCCAAGATGGCTGTTCCAAGGTGACCAGAGTTTCTAGCTCTCAGTCACAACACTAAGATGGACAAACTACACTGATGAGATGGAGCATCCGCTTGGGATGTCTCCAAAAATACAGCTCTGAAAAGTGGGGCTGTTTAGTCAGAAGTGCCATCATCTCACTGTCGCTTCAGTCAGTGTGGCAATATGTGCCCCCATCTCACTGTGGGTCACCTCTTCGCCCAGAGGACAGAAGAGCACGGTGCAGGAGATCTAGGATCCTTCTCCACATCCACACAGATAAACCAGGTGGTAAAACCAGGCCACTTCTTGGCAAAGGTCTTTCCCCATCAGCCACTGTTGTAGTAAGACCAGAAATGTCGGGAAACTGCCCAGAAAGGAAGCCTGCCCACACCAAACAGGTTACATTTGCAGCTGAGAAACAGCAAGGAGCTTACTAGTTGGTAAATGGACTGAATTGCAGCACTGCCTTTATTTTAAAGGGCAATTAGCACTGTGGAAGGATTTTCTCTGCCTCTTCAAAACGTTTGTTAGTTAAAAGCTCAGTTTATGGTTAACATTACATAATAACACATGTCACAGCTCTGCAATTGAACTGCTCTGTGGCATCAAGAAAACTGTGCCAGAGCAGAAGTCTCGAGAGATGCAAATGGGGGGGAAATAGTGCTGTGAAATTAAATGGTACCCACTAAAACGTAGTGGGGATGTTTTCAGTGAAAGACTGAAATCCTGGGTGATGTAGTTATTTGAAGTTTTCCCTTCTTGCGCACTTGAGAAGTGGGACTGTTTGAGTACGGATTTTGAAGATTCTTTTCAGTGAGGGCTGTGCCCAAGGCCAGTGAGGAGCAATGTCATATAGTTCAGGACAGATAAACCAGGCTGGCCCATGAACCACTCTGTAAACCTGGTATTAGGGCAGGGAACATTCAGAGTTTCCATCAGGCAAGTGGAACAGCCTGGATGTGTGTGGGGCAATGAATGTGCTGGCGTAGCCTGCTGCTTGGACTGGCCCTGGGCTGGAGCATGGCTTTAACTTCAACACCAAGCACTGCAGTGGCAATCTCTTACTGCCACTTAGCTAAAGCAGAGATGATGAAAATGTCACCACTGTGACCACCCCAGTGATGGCTCCAGGCCATGATCTCAACTGTTGCCATGTCCGCTGCTGACAGTGAGTGGGAAATACTCTTTCTTGGGGAAGAAAGTTTTCTATCAGTAGTTGCAGAGTGCTGGGTCCCTGCTCTTTGTTGAGCCAGGCTGTCACAAGAGAGATCAGAAATCATTTATTTTTAACGCTATGAATATGTAGAAACTTGTCTGAGCTTCTGCACGCAGTGGCCATGAATTTAGAAACAGCATCAGGAATCATGGCATTCGGCATCCTGTGAATCGGGTCAGAGCTATAAATTTCTCTTATTGGTGCACAAGCCATTTGCCATACGTGACTTTCTGAATTTGTGGTCATTTCTCTCTCTACCCCTGTGTGCCGAGTGTATGACTGAGATTTTATATTGCACCTCTGAGACACAAAGTCCTTCTGATGCTTTTGCCTCGCATCCTAAACAGGCTCACTCGCTCTCCTGCCTGTCCCCTTGGCTAATGGCTTCTGGCCACAGCCTGGCCCTTAAATCACAGGCTGCACCCAGACAGGCATAAACTGTGACTCTCCCCAGACAAGGAGGATTTGATTAGAGTGGTGAGGGATGTGACTCTGAACACAGGCGCTCGGCCTTGTGAGAACAGCTGCTCCTACACTGGGCCCAAGATGGGTCCTCTGGCACAGGCACTGAAGGCAAGTCCTACAGAGACCTCAGACATGTTCACTGAGCCTCTCCAAGGACAGTCATTTGGAATACAAGGGGAGGAATGTTCAGCGTGGATATCGTGGGGGTATGTTAAGATGATCTGTGTGTTGGGAGGAAAGCTTAAGCTAAGGAAACTCACACTGTGGGGACTGGAACATGGTGCTGCCATCCACCTCCTCCACTTTACTGCCTGTGCTTTTCCTCCCCCACCTCTATCTGTTCTAGACATAAAAGCTTTTTTTATTGCAAGATTATTTTTGCTCAGTGAATTAAAATGAAGCATTTGCAACCTCTCCTCCCCAGTGCAAGTGTTCCCGGCAGCACTGCTCTCCACCTGGTCCTGGCCCCTCTGGTCAGCCTAGGAAAGCCCAGCAGCAGGACAAGGTCAGGCTATTGCCAAACCCAGTTCTGCTGAATGGGTTCCCCTATTCCACAGATCTGCCCCCTATGAGCCTGGTGAATCACCAAAGGCAGCAGATGCAACTAAGATGTTTCCTAACTAATTTTTAATCCTTTTGGCACAGCAGTACCAACACAAAAACATGAACTGTATCAAGGCTGTTTATTAAATTCTGGTCTGGCTGCAGTTGTGCAACCCCACTGAAACACTTTGGTGCAGTAACATGAAATAAGAACAGTGGATTTCCACACATGTCACTGAGA
Source organism: Lepidothrix coronata (assembly GCF_001604755.1). Taxonomy (NCBI): domain Eukaryota; kingdom Metazoa; phylum Chordata; class Aves; order Passeriformes; family Pipridae; genus Lepidothrix; species Lepidothrix coronata. The sequence goes on from NW_016690283.1 coordinate 2,525,079, forward strand.
ACTGTATCTTGCCAGCAGGTTGCTCTTGAGGCTGATACATAGGTGTTATCAGGGTCTGAGCCCAATTATGAGGGTAGAGCAGGACATGGAAAATTGCACATTTCTGGGTCAAAGAGCTGATATGGCCCCTTCTACTAACTCAGAGCCACTTTTCAAAGCCAAGGTCTCCAGCAAAGTACATGTACAACTCTGTTTCCATCAGGATAAGGTTTCTGTGCTTGTTAAAGGCTGAACCTTTGAGCCTTTTCAACTTAATCCTCTTCTAAGAGTATTAGTTTTTTGGGGAGATTTTTGAAATGGCAAGGCTTCCTGAAATTCTGATCTATTGGTGCATATCTAGAGCATTTACCATCATCCATCAAGGCCCTGCCAACATGCAATCTGAATAAAAGCAGAGAGGAAGCACCTTTGCCATCATGATTTTTCAACTATAAATTGCTGGAAGTTGATCTTAGTGAAAACAGCACTAGCTTCATGTATTCAGTAGGGAACAGACATTGGACAAAGGAAATACCAGCCACAGGGCTGGTGGTGCAGGGCTATAAATGTGGAAACAGGTTGATAATAGAAACTGGTTTGTAGGTGCTAGCAGACATGAGCAAAGAGAAGTTTTGAAAGCAAAGATTTCACAGGAGCTGTCCCTGAAGAAACCCTCTGAAACTGAGACTAAAGCAAATGTTACTCTCGGTTGCCACTTCAAATAGAAACCAGAGGAGGTGAGAGCATCCCCGAAGATGCCACCAGCTCTCTTCCCCGTGTTTTGACAAGTGTCCATGCACAGCTTCAGTGCTAACCCACCTTCTTGCCTATATTTCAAGTTCCAAACTTTTTAATCAAAGAGTGGCCCAGCCTTCAAAAACAAATCCAAGGACTGTTTTACTTTGAAGAAAGGATAGTCTTGCCCAGCAACCACTTACAATGAAATGAAAAAAAATTACTACATTTTTATTGTTATGGTAAAGAGTAGGACAGAGACAGAAAGTCATAGCTGCTTTACTTTGTTCCTTAGAGACGGGGAACAGTGTACATCTGGCTTTAAATAAATAACAACAGTAACTTCCCAATGGCCTTTTGTCTCCCAGCCTCAAGAGTTTCTGAACTAGCTGAAGGCCTCTTTCTTGTTAAGAGCTTCTGTCTCACTCCAACCTAGAGGTTTGTGACAAAACTGAGGTTATTTTGTGGAAGGGAGGAAGTAGATGCATTAGTGATGCATTAGTGAGTGCATTGCCTCTTGGCTGAGGTTTAGGTTTATTTGAATTTATTATTTCTGATGTGATCAACTGATCACTTACTGACCATTTTACTTTAAATGTGGTCAAGGACTGCAGTCTACTGTCAGTCAGTCTATCTGCTCCCACTCTTGGTCCCCCTCTGCTATGTAGCAATGTCCCAGCACTCCCTCCCATTGTCTGTCTTCAAACCACATGTTTTTCTCAGCTCAGAGCTGCAGAACACTGTAAAGATCCCCTCAGCATAGCATGGTGGGAGTGTAACTGTGTACACTCTGTTTTGCTCATAACACTGAGCAGTTCTCTGACTAAACACACCTTTCTCTTCCCAGCCATCACTAACCAGTTATTCTTCTTTCAGCATAACTTCAACCTGCCACTTAGCCATTAACTGCGTCTATCTGTACCTAAGAATTATTTGAAACGAAACATTCAATTATTACAGAGCTTTAACACCAGAACAAGACTGCTGTTTGACTTCTTTGTTTCAGAAATGATAAAACACTCCAGCGTTAAACCCCTGTTCTCTCCAACAGCAGCCGAGCCACTAAATTGATGACATGCGGATTAACCAAACAGTCCAGCAAATCATTGGTAGAAAGGGCTGTTTGTGAGGTGCAAGGACTGCTGTCTGAATCCATTTGATGTGCAGGCATCTCACAGTCATTACTCATTACCAACTCCTTCCTCCTGCGGCGTAATTTTCCAATATGTTCTCCTTCATTTTCACAGGGAAGATCTCTACCGTCGCTTTCAACTGCAACTGCACCCATCGAGCCCATTTCTTGAGGCTGTGGTAAAACTTGAATCAGATGAGGCCCAAAAGGTATTTTCTGCAGCTCTTCTGCTTTAGATGTTGAAAAGTCAAATCCATGGGTTAGTAATCTGCAGCCGTCTGGCTCACAGCCAACTTCCCTCCTCTTCCTCTTGCATGAGGCACCTGTCCTTTGCTCTGCACCAGTGCTGCTGGAATGTGCCTGCTCTGACACACTTGTCTTCTGACACTTGATATATGCAGACACTGCTTGATTCAGGTACTGAAGATTCATTTCATGGGATGTTGCCTCAACCTAAGAAAACACCCAGGATACACTCAGTTAAAATGGGCCATGTTTCAATTCAGCGCTGTGTGATTATTTTCCATGAATTACTTTTGCTACATGAAGGGATGGAATTTAAAATTCTTTTTCTCAGGCAGCAGAAGGACTCAGGGGAGCTAAGCAAAATGTCAGTAGTTCTTTGTTACTGCTCCTATAATGGGAGCAATAGAGGGCTTACCTCTGTGGGATTTAGCCAGAGATCTCCATCACTGGGGTTTTCTGCTGATTTTATGGCACATACCAGCATTCGAGTTATTGCCTCTTCTACACGGGCTTCATGATCTGCATCCTGCCTCAAGAAAACAGAGAGTTTTAGGAGATATGTTAGCTCTTGGGCCTGTGCAGAAAGCTGAAAGGACTTGGGAAGAACATGAATGGCCTTAGTTTGAAAGCCATACTCATGTATGCAAAGTCAATGAAAGGTTTCAGACTTTTGATGCTCCTACTCCTGTGAACAGCCCCGACACAGGTCACAGCACAGGCTCACCTGAACTATGATTTGCAAAAAGAGATTCTAGTATGTGTATATAATCTTTTCCCTCATTAGTGTTCTGTTAATTGAATCTGGTGTTTGAAATTACAATACAGTGTTAGCATTTAATTAATGCATGCATTTATAGAGCGCTTCAGTACTAGAATGGCCATGGAAGTACATAGCACATTTTTTATATCTACATATTATGTCTAATTTAAGTACTTTAAACACACAGGATGTTCCAGGAAGGCAGCAGCTACCTATGGGCTACAGAGGCAAAAAAGTGAGTCTTAAGAAAATGTAGGAAATATTTTATCATGTAACAGCAGTTGACATACTTCTGCACTTCTGAACATCAGTAAAAGGAAAAACATTTTTCCTCTGAAAGCCCTCCTGCAAAACTAAAAACTAAGTTAATAGCAGGCTGTTTCTTTCAGGCCTTCACTTCCTCTATCATCCCCCTTAAGGCAGCTGGATACTAGCTGATTTAGGATAGCAAAAAAAACTTTATAAGATCCTTTTAAACTTTCTTTCCCATTTGAGTTTCTTGTATATGGAAGGGTGTGCGGAAGGAAATGGCAGACTCTCCAAACAAGATGGGTGGTTTGGTTAATTCAATGACAAGTGCCTAGATGTGGATACATAAATTTGCTTTAATCGAGATGCTTAGACATAGGAGTTTTGGACCTGGTCAATCCACAGCCCTGATCAGTCTGTGGTTTCAGGGAACACATCAAGCACGTGCATCTTGCCAGTACGAGTGCTGAAGGCAGTAATTCAGCCTGGAACCCTGAGCTGATTTTAGGATAGAAGCAGGGGAAAGTGTTGTTGGCATTTTGTGGCTTTAGATGCTTGGCTTATTAATGACCTTATATAACAAGCCCCCAAAACACAGACTTTGGTATCTACATGTGGAAATTATTTAAGGTGTTGCATTCTTGGTATTCATCCTGGCCTGCTGAATAACAGGGCTGTACTGATTGCATGACAGTATGTTAGGAAGCAAGGAATACTTTGAGTAGCTCGCATCCAGCTGAAAACAAATTACATTTCTACTCTAAACTCTTGCCAATATAATTAATGGTTTCACTGGGACTATAATTGTTGGCGTGATTCACATCTGTCAATATGAAAGCAGCTGGTAACAGCTGCGAGCAAGAACTGCTTACTTTGGTAATGGAAATGTTCTCAGTACTGTCTTTTAGCATCCATGTCACACTATTTTTACAGATGGACTGCCCAACACCTAACAAACAGTGCTGCCATCATCAGCTGTACAGATAATTTCTGTAAGAAACTTTCACCTGGGCTGAAATAGCTACATTTGCTTATGGCAGCTTCTGATATCTGGGGAGGGGGAGCTTGTGTGTTGTTCATTAGTAAGATCCAGCAAACGCTCCTTTGTTTCTGATGCCACCCACAAAACTACCCACTCTTGCTGTCACCAAACAGGATCTTGGTGACTTCTGCAAAGACCTTTATGACCAGAAGGGAGTTTAGCTCCACTGATTTATTTTTTTCCTTGCAACACATAAGAACAGCTAGAAATGCTACAGCTAAGGCACCACCCCAGCACCTGGGAGCTCCCAGCCGAGCACAGCTGATCCATCCTGACCTGCTTCTCCAGCAGGGACAATTTGTGAGGCACAGCTCAGGGTACAAGAGTGTGTATTGACATCAGGGTCTTTCCAAGCCCAGGGCACACAGCCAGTTCCTCTGAATTACCTCAAGGGCTGCTCAAATTTAAGGCAGGCTTAAATGGCTGCTCTACAATATATAGTTGGTGCTTTCTCTGGCACTGGACACAACCTGACCGTACTTAGGGCTACGAAAGACCTCATACGAAAGTATGGGCTGTGGGCCTGCTGTCCTTGCTAAATACATAGTTTCATCTGGAAAATTTCTCCATGAGAGAAACACCCAAGTGAGTTCCTCTGCTCTGCCAATGCTTGGTTTGATGCTGGTATGAGAAATGTATCGTGTGGTCTTTGAACAGCAGCTGAATGTACGTGTTCCTTTTCCCTGCAGATTCCCAGTCTAATATAATTTTTTAAAGTAGAAAAAAAGGCAATGAGTATTTTAGTGAGGCAGCTTTCCCAGGCCATTTCAAAAGATTTTTTTTTTTGGTAATATTAAGCCAGGATTAATAATAAAGTCATTTGAATCAGAAAACCTTCTGGAGCATTGAGATGATCTAGTGAAAGATGTCCCTGCTCATTGCAGGAGGGCTGGACTAGATGACCTTTAAAGGTCCCTTCCAACCCAAACAATTCTACAATTCTATGATATCCCTGGAACCATCACATACATACTGGTTAAGATAAGCAAGAAAAATCAGAGCCTGAGGAAAAGAAAATTAATTAAATACTTGAGGAAATCCAACTTCAGGCAATTCAAAACTATCACAGAGAAATGAAAATTCCAAAATCCTCTTCCACCCCCTTCCTATCACATTAATTTGATTTAAATTCTAATTTAGCTTTGCATGTAAGCATGTGCTTGAGGTGAAGTTGCTGTGGAAATATGATTTCTGCTGAGCTGTGACTTCAGATCTGGAACCCTGAAAGGTTCTTCAGGAAAAAAACGTATCCATAAGGGTTCTGCCCTCCACAGCCTCTGAACACAACACACCCAATAGGGCTGAACTTGGCAGGCAAGGGACAGAAGGCCATGCACACATGGAAGTGCTACATCACCATGACATAAAAGGGAAAATACCAGTTCAATCCAAGAGTTTATGCTGATGGTGATAGGATCAATGGATTCCACATAGTGCCACCAGTGCCTTGGAACGAGCAGGACCTGGAATTGGAGACATCACATTAGGGTACTAGGGGAAGGCTGAAGAAAGATAAGGTGTTTAATTATAGGTCATGTGGGATGCAGAGACAGAATGAGGCAAGAAAATAGGAGTGGGAAGTAATATTTATTTATTTCTTCTAAAGCGCCTTTTCTCAGGACTTAAATGCCCACTCTCTCTCCCACTGTATCAATACTATGGTGTAAGAAATGGGCGTGATCCAGAGCTGCCTTTCATCCAAACTCCTTCCCACGTGAGCAGGACTGTAACCTTGTAATTGCTGTAGGTAAGCAAAGTCCAGCCCTACAAAGGGGGTGCAGCTGGAATAGCAGTAGATCAGGGCTTTAGAGAAAGTCTCAGCCAAGCAGGAATTCTTTTGTAGACTCTCCAACTGAGCAGAATTTCCAGTTCCTTTAGAAGGACTGCCAGCTGGTTTCCCCAAAAAGCAGATATCCTAATGCTCGTCTGGGTGACTAACGATATGTAGCTTTAATTCTGGTAAATAATCGCCAGTATTACATTTGTCACTTTTAGTAGATAGGCTTTTAAAAGAAAGTGCCATGATTTCTGGGACAATCTAGTTTAGATCAGAGCTTTATAACTACATCAGGATGATACCTGTGACATAAAATTGATTCTAACCCATGGTTTCTAAGGTATGAGCCATTGATGTTGTTTTGATGATAGAGGACAAGCTTTACAGATTACTGAACATGAGATTAACATGGCACTATCAAGAAAAGCATAAAAGATATTTTTTGACAAGGAATAAAAATAGTCAGAGGCAGACAAAAATATACACTTCAGAATGGGGAAAGCAAAGCAATGATCTGTATCTGAATTGCAGACAATTTTTTTTCTTGGTAGACACAAATTACTTAGAAGCATGTTCTGCTACCCAGATAGCCCTGTGCTTCATTATATCAAAACACGGCTAATGAGAAAATGTCTGTATAGGAAACAATGATTGTGACTCCAGTCCTGCACTTACAGGACACTCAGAACAGAGTCATTTTTGGGCCAGATGACAAAATGTTCTCCACGGGCTTCAATTTAAGTCAAACAAAAAAGCAGTGGCTCTCTAAAGGTCAAAAACATTTGAAAATTGTACTTTAATCCAGTACAGCATACAAAACAGAGAAGGAAGTCGGTTAGTGGAGGGTCATTATTTTAAAAATATTACTAATTTGTTATTTCTGCCATCTGTATGAAACCTTGACTGCAGCCAAAACATGTTTTCTACATTGAGCAGGTTTCAGTGTTGTGCTTTTATCACAGAAACATGAAAAGTGCAGCTGCATTAGCAGCAACGGGTTTATCTGTTAGGAAGTGTTGCCCTACGTTTCACTGACTGCAAAATCACATGAAACCTCCCCCAAACGCTCATCTGCTCTATAAGGGATCTTACGCTGAACTCTGCTACAGAATCTGGATGCCCTCCAAATGACTGAGTGTAATGATGAGGCCTGGAAAACTTTGTTTTACAGCAGAAGAAAGCCCAGCTCCTGCAAGTGGCTGTTTGCAACAACAGGATTCGTCCTATGAGATCTGTGTAGGAAAAGCGAGTTTTGCGACATGTTGGAGAAGTGGATGAAGACACCAGGGAACTGGGGTATGGAACAGAGGGACTATGCAGCAAGGGAAAACAAGCGAGAGGCAAATTAAGGGAACTGTAAGAATGTTTCAGTCAGAAAAACAAGATGGAAATTAGGTGCTGGCTCAACACGACTGGCATGCGAATCAGGTACAGAATTTCTTTGGAAAGAGAAGGTACAGCCAGGAGGAAAATACAACTCCCCCAACGTGTCCTGTGTTTTCAAACCTAAGAAGAGGAACTTGGTCTTTTAGAGACCGATCAGATTTTACTTGCCAGCAGGCTGAGGGTAATAACTGCGAAATTGTGCCTTTCTGCAGCTGGCACTGTTTGCTGATGCAATTTATAGAAGAGCTACAGAGCTGCGACTCAAACAGGCAAAAGAGGTTCCATAAAGACACTTGCTCTCCCTCTTATTTTTGGGCAAGCTTATGCATGTTAAAATAGGGATTTATAGCAGGAAGAAAACTGAAATTATCAAAAAGCAAAAGAACTAAAACTTTAAGGAAGATGAAGAAATGGAAAAAAGTGATTAAAACCAAAAAATACATCTGGCAAGCAAGCAGAACTAACAAAAGACCAAAAAACCCCCAACAAAACAAACAAAAAACAGCAAAGAGAGAAGTACAGTAGGATTCTTCTACCTTTACAAACTAGTATTCTTCTAGGTTTGCAAATTAGAAGCAAAAAAACCCCACAACAGAATGAAAACAAAAACCCACCACCACCGCTTCTATCAACCCTACAATAAAATAAAGCAGACTTCCATATGTTTATGAATATGGGACACAGATTTAGGTACATTCCAATAGGAAATGTGAAAGTAAACCACAGTGAAATAACACACACACAAATGCAGTGAACATTTTGCAGGGAAAATGTAAAGTGCAATAGCAAGACAGAACTATTCCAAGCTAAGAGATAATCTTATGCTAGCCTGCTTTCTACAGAACATATCTAACTTTGCAGGCTGGGAAGATACTGATCTAAACAGCAACCAATCAGATAATTTTAATATTTAGGCTAGTGATAGGCAAATACAGAAAATGAAGTCAAAGTAGGACAAAAATCCCAGAAAAGATAAAAAGAAATTCTGTAATGGGAGGAGAGAAACCAAGGGAATACTTGGGAGAGCAAGTGGAGCAATGCTGAAGACTTGTACAGCACAGAGAACAGACCAGGTTTGAATTCTCAGTGGACATGATTAACTCAATACAGTGCAAAGGTAGGGCAAAGGTGGAATTGCTTCAAAAAGAGAGCATATCCTGAAGTGAAATATTATACCAAGAAATTTCTGCTCATTAGAAAAAGGTATTTAGGTAAATGCACATGAAAAGGAAGCCAGTGTGATGGGAAGATAAAGATGTAGGGCCATGGGGGGACCCCAAGGAAATCCCAAAGCTGCCTGTAACCATGGCAATGAAAAATGAAATAGATACAGTCAATTCTGTGGAAGCACCACCCGGGGACTCTGTGCGAGTGCTGCTACCCCAGCCTATGCCCTATCCCTGCTGGTGCCTGGCTGTCCTAGTCCTAGTAAGGTGCTCCTTACCCTGCCTCCCTCCTCCCTCCTGAGCTGGTGTCTTCCCACACACTGAAACTAAGCTCCAAGGGCCACTGATGTCAGAAACGTGAGGACAGCCCTTGGGAAAAGCAGTGAAGAGGGAGGGAGTCCATTCCTTGTCCGTGGCAACCCTGGCAGGAGACTGAAGCTCAGGGAAGATGGTGAGGAGTTAGGAACCTGCAGGTTTCACCTTTGGATTGCCTGGCTTTTGGGGCACTCAAGGGGTTCTCCCTGTGTGTTACAGGCTGAGTGCTGTTTTTATCACCAATCCCAGTGTAAATTCAGCTCCTGGACTCTTCTGCTTCTTCTGTGATGGAGATGATACTTCTTGTGTCTCAGGGTTGGGTTTGGCTGACTGCCTTCTCTATGGGGTGACTTGGGGCCAAATGAAAGTTTGAGAGACTTTCATTTGTAGTCTTTCAAATGAAAATTCTTTATTCCTTCCCAAAACAGAATTATCAACCATCTACTGTGCATAATGCTGTGGACAACTCTGAATCCTCCTTCACTAAAATAACCTTTTAAAAGTATTTTGTATACTTGGAGCTGGAATGTTTCACTGTCTTTTAAAAAGTTTGAGTTATTGTATTTCTTGACTTGCTACAACACTTTTTTCTTTGGTATCAATTATATTTTTCTTGGCTAGTCAGACTGTACTGCTGTTCCCCACTTTAAGCCCAATCTGAAGTTCTCACTTCTTTTCTTTAAAGCTGGCACACAGGGAAATCCCTTCCTGACTTCATGAATATTTCTGCTTGCTCAGTGTTGGGTTAGAAGTCGGAGGTTTATTTGTGCTGTTGGGAGCTCTGGTTGCTGGGCAGGATCCTGTGGTGTGTTAGATGCCACAGCAGGAGCACAGAAAGAGAAAACCTTGCAGCTATATGCAGGAACTGAGTGACAACTGTATTTATGGACAAAGACTGAGTTCAAGATGTGTTTCTTTAGACTTTCAAGAAAGCAGATAAGCAAAAGCAGAGGAGGGGAGCTTCTTAGCAGCAGACCACGGTGAGAGACAGCAAGCAGTAACGCTGATCTTTTTCTAAAATCAGTATTTCCCATATTGTGACAATATTTTTCAAGGCTGGAAGGGAGCATCCTTCTCAGACTCAATGAGACTCTAAGACTAGTTCAGTCAGGCCTTTCCTTGCACTTCTGCACTGCAGCTCCTCTGGCTTTAGGCTGCACCTGGGGCACAGGGCCACGACACAGGAGAGCTGAGTGCTGCCTCTAAACAGCAAACAGTTTAGGGGCTCCTGTCTGGGGCAGTGTGAGAGGGAATGGTGTTGCTCATGGGAGCCCAGTGTCCAAGCTGCTTGCTCTCCATCAGGAGGGCTCCTTTTATAGCCTGTTCTGAAGGACAAGATGAGATGAATGTTCCTGCAGGAGTGTAATTGTATAAGATCACCTTGTAGAGGTGCCAGGTTCTTCCCACTGATGGCACATAGGGCACCTGTCCTGAATGGGGTTTAAGTTGAGGATGGCAGATCCTACCCTAACTCTCTTAACACTTGTCCCAGAGCATGGGGTGGAAGGTTCTAGAACAGACATGTTTTGCCCCATTTGTGGTCTTTTAGGCAGCATTTGTATATTTGTGAAAAGAATCAAGGTGTCATCAGAAATGGTGCAGAATTTACTCAACTCCCTACTTCGCACTGAGCCTTGCAACCACCACACAGGTGACCAGGTTCAAATATTTCTAAGGAGCCCCATCTGTGTGAGACAACTTGAGCTTGTAACTTTGTGGATATGGTCAGGTACTGCTGCGAGCCCTTCACCTACTCAGCTGCCTATTTGAGTAAGCTTGATATCTAAATGTTTTCCTAAGTTGTTTGAGAACAGATCACTAATGTATAACTACAAATTGTGGTAAGACCTCTGTGGAAATGTAGCCGACAGCCACAGGTCAAGTACAGGATGAAACCTTATAAAACCTAAAGTCTCAGACAACTACCAAAATTCATAATTCTGAACAATACAGTGGAAGGGCACAAAGGATGCAACTGAAGTATGCCTTGTGCATTGGTACAATGTTATATGAAGGAATTCTGCTTTTAGGCAGAATGGGTGTAGAAAAATGGCTTGTAGCAAACACCGACCAGAAGGTGGCATTAGACACATTAAGTTTTTGATATTCAAAGCTGCACTCACCCTACATGCAGCTGCTCTCCTGAATACCTAAGAACACCTTTGTCTTTATTTTTTCAACCCTTTATTGTTACAATAATCCAAAATGTTCCGCATTACCCTCCGAGAATGAGTGGAGATTCTACATATTAGCACAAAATAAGGCAGCCCACAAATTCTGCAGTAATTGTATTACTTCTATGTGAAAACCACTGTTAAGCACATATCAAGACTGTTATTATTTAGGGATTCTCTCTCTTGTTAACAAAGGAGTTCTTCTAGGTCATTCCTTTCCTCTCCATCAAATAGCAGTGCTCCCCAGCCACCAGCCCCATAAGCTTCTGGATGAGATGCTGGATGAAGGCAATACCTCACTGCTCCATCATTGCTTCCACATTACTCTCCCCTCCACCCTGAAATCCAAAAGTATTCCCTTCATGGAAATGCAGACAAATTGTATTACTGAGCTGGCTCAAGAACTTTATTCCTAGCAAGATTAATTTGTAATTGCTTTAAGCCTAATTAAAATTAAGATCATATTAAAGGTTCACTACCACACTTGATCATTGCAAAGGAGATTATAAATTGAAATAGTGTTGGGGAGCAGGGATAATGCACTGCTGAATGGATGTGGCATTTTTATCAATAGCAAAAATTTTTTCTTTGTGCTTTAAATTATTGAATGATGCAACCTTATGAAGTGCTGAATGTAAAACTACTCATTTGCTTTAGAAGTATGAGTAGGAGCTAATGTAGTGCAAACAACGAAGGTTGATCACAGATTCCTCATTTGCATCTGTACCAATTGCAGAGCATACACTTCCCAGTTGATAGGTATCATCCTCTTCTTGGAAACTACTATCCTGGCTTCAGCCTGCCATCTCACCAGTTTATGGGAGCACTCCTCAGTCTGTCTCCTCAAAATTAACTGGATTAGCAAAAATCCATTCCTTAAATTGTTGAAGGCAGCTGGGTTTGCCAGCTAGGGACAGGGGAACACTCACACAAGTTGCTGAGCTGGCAGGTCAGAAGAGGTGACAGCATCTGGTAGGAGAATGGTGAGAGGGCTCTGGAAGCGGCAGCTCCACCGTGTGAAGCGGTCGGAGCAACGAACATTGCAAAATTCCTTTGGAAAGGCCTGACAGCTTGAGGTGTGCAGCGGTGTGTTACAGGGACATACATGGCTGAACAAATGAAAAAGGGTAATTCAGACTTCAAATACAGACCATGCTGATTAAATAACGAAGGACACTACTTACGGCAGGAGACTAGGAATTAAGTCTCAAGCCCTACTCTCACACTGCTGCTGACTGCCTGCGTGACTGTAAACCAGGCACTTATAACTGAACTTTCTTAGTAAAACAGGATTAATAATATCCCCACATCCCTGTAAAGCACCACGAAACCTCTGGATGCTGTGTGCTCTAAATGCAAGTATCACTGAAGTATTTATTAAAGGAACATGAGAAGGCTATTCACTACCAAAGTATGAGCTCCTTTGCTAGCTCTACATACTTATTAATCAAATGCATTTTATGCAAAATACTGGTGTCAGAGTTCAAGAAAGTTCTAAAGCAGACAGATTGGAGGTGGTTGCAAGAACTGTGATGGAATTAGGCAGCTGATTCAACTGCTTCTTCAAACGTTTGCAGTTTTTGTACAAAAAAGTCTAGTAAAACAACTGTCAGCAAAGAAAACTCCTGTGCTGAGAGAAATGTGTCAAGTCTGAGTGCAGAGTGAAGGAAGAGAGAAATTCCACAGTCAATTTGATAAGATTTTCTAGCCTTTAATTAGCCAGTTAAATGACTTACAGGAATATAAAGTAATGTAAAGCTTGTATGTAAATGGTACCTGTCCTGGACTGAGTGTAACAACATGGGCTGTTGCGTTCCTAAACTTGGGAAAGTGTTTCAGATCAGGGTTGGCAACACTGACTTTGCTGAATACGCTGGATTCCTCATAAGGGATCCTGGTAGGATAAAGGAAACTGGTGTCACCAGGTGGGAAGAGGTGCCATCTCTTCCTGAAAATAGAGAGAAGACAAAAATGTATTCCGTGCATGTCACTTACAGCAAAGAACTAAAGGCAGTAGCAAGGTTTTCAATAAAACATAAATCTGTCTTCGCTGTGTGAATCTCCTACGCAGTGAGAACACAGGCAGTGCTTACAGGCTGTCTCCTGAAAGTGTTTTTAAAATATTCCACTTTTTAATTTTTTAACTGAAAAGATTTACAGCTTCTCACCAATTATTTCTAAAAGACAGATAACATAAAATTTTAAAAAAAGCTCTCCCATCTGGTTTCTCCGTCCTCCCTTTTACATGCAGCATTTACAGATGCTCAGAGAATTAAAATCTGCTCTACAAATTAGTGGAAATAGTTTTGTTAGAGACAATGTATTTTTGTTCAGTGAATGAATGGCTTTCAAAATCCACGTTTGTTTTGAAAGGAGGGCATCGTGTGTTTAGGATGGCAACAGTAAAAGGGTACAGACATGATCTTCTGTTTCCTATCATCACCTGGAGTACTTATGAGGCTGTTAGTCATAAACCCTTCATTCTCAGTAAAAATCACCTTAATGCTCCCATGCCAAAGATGGCATAAATAAAACCCAGACACACCCATAGACATAAGCATCCTGAAACATCTGTATTTTTGTGTTATTAGTACCATATGATGAAAATGTGGCTTGTGTGGGCCATTGGGTTTAAGAACTTACTCATGTGACTAAATGCCCAGATGGAGCACAACAGGGTTGTTCTGTTCCTTGTCTGGGGTGACTCAAGTGCCAGGTTGCTCTCTATGTGCCCAAAGAAGCATGTGAATGCACCACAGTGCAGGACCAAGCAGAGCTGAGGCACAAACCTTGTTCTCAAGGGTTAATGTCTCTATTTCACTTACATAGACCAGATCAAAGGAAAAAAAAAAGAATATGCCAGAACTGGTGGTGCCAGTTTTATGGGTACTATAAATGAAATATCTTAGTGGGTACATATGTTATTTAGAAACAGAAGTTTTATATATGGCGGTACTTTAGGTGATAGAAAAAAACAGAAGGAATACACAAAGAGAGAATTTATTACATTTAAGAGGTGCCAGACAAACATGACCCATACACCAAGCAATGGAAAGGTAAAGGCAGCAATTAATAGCCCAGCTGGACAACTTGTGCAGCTCTCCTCTTTGTTTTGGACTCTAGCAAGAGCTTTTCTTTTTGTTCCTTTTCCTTGGTATTCACTTCTTGCTTTTTGTCTACTGCTTCTGGTTGTCAGTTCTAAATCACGGATCTGAAAATAGGAGAAAAGCAACTAAGTGGCACAAAACCAGAAGAGACAGGAACAGAAGAGATAGGAGTAGCAGGATAGCCAGAACTGGAGAGACCAGCAGAGATGGAAGTGCCATGGGCCGCTGACATTTCTTGGTAATTACCAAAGCTATTGCTGGGCACAAGCACAAAACCAGTTCTTCTGAAACTCAAGCCTTGCTGCAACTTTATTTTGCCCTCCAAGCTAAATTCTCTGAAGGGGCGGAGAATGACTAGGTTAGGAGGCTCAGGGTTAATCCTGCAGGCTCATGACAAAGCAATATCATGAAGCAAAATATTAAGAAGCCCGAGGGATGCAAGGAGGAAATTCAAGATAGCAACAAAGGGCTAAGGAGTCATCCCTGGCTTTCCTGCAAAGGCAAATCTATTTAAGTTTAGCATAAGCTTATATTCTTTTACAAAGCTTGTCTTGTTTGCGAGTCTCAAAAGGGAATCTTTCTGCTCTGAAGAAGAGCACACAATTCACAAGCTTGTGGAAGTTTGCAATCTATTTAAAAGCTTTGCTCTTGAAGAAGAAAACAACTTTGTCTTTTCAGGCCGTGCAAAGGCTTTAGACTTCTTTCCCTGAGAGGAACAAGGATTTTGTTCTACCAGAGGGGAAGGAAGTGTCTTGGGAAGGCAGACAAAACTGCTACGTGATGCTGGGACGCTGGCTGGAGTTCAACACCTAAAGGTAGAGATCAAAGAGGCTTGGCAGGTATCACATCTGCTAGATCACTGTACTTATTTAGCACACCCAGTATTTAGGTGGATCCTTAGAAGATATTTAGGCATTTAAATCTCATGGTTCACAATGAGACTTCTGGCTCCTGAATACACTTAAGTGTCTGGACTTCAATGCACAATGCTTACTGATGTGATCTGAAGTGTACAAGGACTGGCTGCAGCACTGTGCAAGGCTGAGGAAGGCTTCTGGAGTGTCTCTGCTGCACATCCACCCAAGGATTTCAGGGCCATTTAAAAATGTGAAGGAAAACCCACCTGGGAGCTAAACAGAGTTACCCTTCTTAGAGATAAGATGATGATGAATTCATTTCCCTGAAGCCTTAAAGCCAGTCAACCTGTGGCACTGCCCAGCTAGAAGCCAGCATACTTGAATTCCAATCCTGCACCTTCATCACACCACCACCACTGTGATTCTACTGTTCTATAAAATGTCAGAATAATTAATCTCATTGAAATCCCACTAGCAATTTACTCCTTCCACTCCATAGTATCAAACCTAAAAAATGTGTACAATGTTTTTGTTACCCTAGCACTACTCTAGCAATAATAGATAACAATAAAAAAAAAACCCTGAGGCCAACGTGCAAGGAAAGGAAAAAAAAAAAAGAATGGGGGAAAAAAAAAGACAGAGGCAAACAGGCAGAAAGATACAGCAACAAAGTCACATGCTCCCACATGAGTTTGGACCCTCAAATGTCCCTTTCAACTTTGCTCACAGCTGGCTGCTTCCATCCTGATGTTCCCTTTTTAAATTAATTCTAGCAGGCTATTAGAGGCCCTTGCACAGAGAATATTGTAAAAGTCTAAAGGAGTTTATTTCTATTTTGTTTTGGGGCTTTTTATTTTTACCTCTTTATCTCCTAATTCCAAATTCCTGAATTCATAACTATTAGGAATGTTTATTATTGAATTACATAACACACAGATCAGAAAATAAAGCTGTGATAGCTCTATGACCAAGCCAAACTCCAACCCCCTCAAGTTCTGCCATTTCCTGTAGAACAG
This sequence comes from Lepidothrix coronata, assembly GCF_001604755.1. Classification (NCBI taxonomy): domain Eukaryota; kingdom Metazoa; phylum Chordata; class Aves; order Passeriformes; family Pipridae; genus Lepidothrix; species Lepidothrix coronata. The sequence continues at coordinate 2,541,020 of NW_016690283.1, forward strand.
TTATGATGCTCTTCAATCACTGAGAGCTCAGAAAACCAAAATAATCAGGACCTAGAATTAATACTCAAAGAGTCCAAAACTAGCTTTAAGCATAGTATAACTCTCCCCTATATTTGCTGTATGTATATGCACTTGTTACCTTCCTTCTACTTGCAACACTAAGTTGCAGCCATAGGAGTCCAAATGGCAGGGGGTGTTTGCTCCTTCAGAACCAATCCAAAGCGTGCTCTCTTTTCCACTTCTTCCAGGAAAACCAAAGTCAGACCACCTTATATCCTACAGCAACAAAAAGGTTATATATGTAAGCTGTTGAACTGATTCACGTCCTACCCTCAGTTCTCAGTCTCCCATCTTCTCCTTCCATTGCTCAGTCACTCCTTATCCACTGCAGCTGTTGATCCTTGGTGGGGTTCTGGAGCATGCATGGCCTGTGCCCCTTCCTCCAAAATTATCCTCTCTAGCAGCACTTCTTCTGCTGACTTTCTTCTTATGACTACACAACCTCCTAGATCTCTGTCTCCAGTTCTCATCCCTCCCTTTCACATCACTCAAGTTACCCCTTTGCTTTACAGAAGGACTGTCCAAATGCTCATGGCCACATCGGGCTTGTTGTCCTTTTCAAACACTTCTTTTTAACTTTCTCCTCTCTTAACCATCCACTCAAGCTCAGGATTCATTTTAGAAAAATTCTGATACATGGCATTTAAAAAAGAATGAAAGAAAGAAAGTAAAGAAAAATCCCTATTCCCTTTTCAAACCAATTTGATAATGCACGTGGCACATTTGCTCTCTCTTTGCTTCTATCTCAGCTTTCTCCACGTACTCTGGGAACACACAGACTTTACCCCATCTCTGACCCCGTGTTATGCTGCTTTTTAAAAGTTTTCTTATTATTTAATGGACACATTTGCAACTGCAGAGACAGTGAACTTGAAACAACTTGACTACGTGGCGAGAAAGGGCAGAACAGGCATGCATATGTTACGAACACAGTCCTGGAGCCTTCCCGTCTGTTGATCCTCCCACAACCAATCCCTTGGGGACGATGAGGCACAGCGAGGTATTTTTCAAACAGTCCAAGAGTTTTGCAGAATGGTTCTGGACAGCTTGGATAAAGCTCTCCCATGTTTCTACAGCTCACCCTGCCACCTGCAGGGCCTGATCATTTGTTTATTGGAAAGCACTTGAAGTATACTGGCCAGAGATATTGGTGCCTTTTGGCTGGAGCCCCAGACTGAGCCACAGGAAACAGAAATTAAACTACTGGCTTCCTGATGGTCTTGGGCAAATCACTTCATCTCTGAGCTTTACTTTTCCTTTCTTGAAAAGGAAGATAATGGTATTTGTTCCATTTCAGTAGAGCACTTTGGGGTCATTCACTTCACCTGACTTTAGTAACCTAACTTAAGCTTGGCTCCTGCTGTAGTCAAAGCACTCTCAATCACACCTTGGAAAAGCCTCTCCCTTTTTGCCATCTATAAAGAGAAAATAGGAGTCTGGCCTCCTAATTTAAGCATGTAAGCTAGCTGCTTGCAGACAGTGGATGACTGTCCTTTTTCAAGATCTAGGGATGAGGCAAACTAAAGCTAGACATTATGAGGATAACTTTACCATGACTCTGTATCAGGAAACCCTCAAAATGAGCAATAGCCTTCCCAAAAATTAGGTGTTGCTAAAGATTTTGAATTTCAGAGTTATTGATTTTAAAGATATCATTTGAAAAAAAATGCAGAAGCATAATATAAACATTTGTCAAAGACAGTAAAAGATCAAAAAGAAAAAGTTGATCCTATAGATTTCAGCAGCCATAAAATTTAAAATCCAATACAACTATTTCAGTGAAAAAGTTAAGCGTTACACCATCTCTACACTTTAATCTCACACCTAAATAGTTTTTGTATTTTGTTACGATTTAAGTGGGAAGAAAGCACACATAATCAATATTAGATTTAAAAGAACTTTTTCAAAATGTTGCTGCTGTAGTAAATAGTTGAAGCGATTATGGGTAAAATAGTTTTTAACCAATGAACTGAAAAGGAACTGGTAGTATTACTGAAATCTTGTCACAGTGGGTTCCTTTTCTACAATAAAAAACCACAGTAAGAAGAAATGTACTAAAAGGTGTTCCAACCATAACAGATGGCACATTACTTGTGAATTATATTTATTTCATTTGCTGCTTATAATGAAGTTAATCTGTACCCGTATGTCACTTTAAAAGGTCTCATTTCTATTTAAACTTCATGCATGTATCTTGCTTCTGATTTATATCTCAAATTCTGTAATGAAATATCAACTGAACAAAAAACGTAAGATGCTAGATATTGCTCATAGATTAGAATAATGGAATCATTACCTTAGCCCACACAACTGTAAATGATAAACAGTGCAATCTAAATTTCAAACAACTTCTAAATGGCCCTATTAATCACTATAAATAACAGTGCAGTTGGCCTTCTTTTCCCCTTCAAATCACCTTACGTAAATCTAAATAAAATCTAGAAAGAAAAAAAGCAGTTATCATCAAATTCACACAAGAATGGAAGAGAATTTCTACAAAGAACTCTTTTGGCTGGTATAAATTGCGTAGCAGTGTTTCAAAAGCCATATGAGTCTGGAACTGATGGATGCATTTCACTCCCATGCCTGTGAAAATGACAGATGACACACACCATATTTGCTTCCATAACACCGTTGATTTTTTTCCTTCCCAGATTCTGCTTTTCAAAAAATCCACGGCATAACCATTACGTGTATCTATTCTAAAACTGCAGTACAATCTGTTGCTTGTTATAGGTCAGGGGATCAGGTTGTGGTATGACACCCGCACAGAAATGCAGTTCCTGGAGCCTTAACTTTATTCTTGAATGGGGGCAAGGGGAAGAAGGAGGTAGGAAAGTTATTGTTTTCTTCAAGTGTGTTTTTAATGACCAAATGAAGCAGCAGGCTGTTGAGGCCTTCTGAGCTGCTATTATCTTGTGCCCTAAAACACAGGAAAATGCTGTCTGTCGAGGCAGTTTAAAAAGAGAAGACCAAGACAGGACCACAGAAAGAGGAAGTCATGCAAAGATCTGGGGAAGCCTGAAACATCCCTGAAGCTCTCGACTTAGTTCAAGAAACATGAACCAGTATCAGTCATACAGCCCAAGTTTATGTGATCCTGACTGTGTTTCAGTGTGCTTAGGAAGGGCAGGAAGAAAGAAAGGCAAGATGATCTCTGTGTTCAAACCACAGAACAATGGGAGATAGTCTGAAAAAAGGCTGATCACTGATAAATACCAATTTTAATGGTATAAAAGAATAAAATACATATAAGGAGTATGGGAAATGCTGACAAAATAATTAATTTGAAGGTGCCTAACAGTTTGTACTCTCTGACATCCCAGTGATACAGTTTTTGCAGGGAAGTACAGATTCCATTTAAATCTTTCAAAGTATAGAAATTAATAAGGCTTCATTTACTACTCTTTTCTTGTATCTTTTGAAAATGTACACCTTTTGTATAGCTATCCTTAATTTTGCCTGCTTACAATTTGCAAGGAGAAGTAGCAGGAATGTAGATGAACCAATACATAGAAATTGCAGATAGACACAGAGAAAATAAAATACCCCAGGTAGGTGTCCTGCATTCGGTAATTACCATAGATTACGTACTTCCATGTATTTTACTGTCTTCACAGAAAATAGAGGTATAATAATGCTGCAGACTCAGACTCCTCCTCACAAACAGTTAGTCTAAATACATTAAGGAAAGGAACTGTGCTACTTGAGAAAATGAGCCACAAGCCAAAACATGGAGCAAAACCATGTTACAGCCCTGTTGCTACAAGCAAACACATGCCATCAAATCCTCTCTCCTGAGTGAAGCTGTTAATTCGGGCACCATTCAGGTACCAGGTGGATCTGGGGCAGCAGCAGGGTCTCAAGTTTGCAATATGCCAGGCCTGCCAGCTGCCTTTCCTCTCTACTCTCTTTTCCTACTTCATGTTCCTACCTTCAGCAGAGGTGCAGAGGTGGTGTTCATTTGCCGAGATCACACACACGACTGGGTGCTCCCCAAGCCTGCTCAGTCACAAAATGGTGCTGGGCTAAATGGGAAGGAGAGTACTGCCAATCTGGTAGCTGGTTTTGTCACTTGGGGTGTTGCTTTTAAACTTATAAGGAGATACAGAATTGTAGATGGCTGCCACTTGGTACTAGTTCTCCACTAGCCTGCCAGCCAAAAGCTTTTATTTCAAAATTTTAAAATAAACGGCCAAAGGAGCAGAGCGGGGATAGCAGTAGAGGTTTCAGAAACTACACCAGACAATTTGCAATGGTTAAACTCAGAAGAGATAATATTAATGGTTTACCTGGAAGATTTCTGGCTTGTCTTCAAATATCCTGGCAATGTATTTGTAGTCAGCGTAAGCCCAGTATTTCGAGGAATCGTAACAACTGAATGGTCCAGAGAGACAAGAAGGCTGCCCACAGCTCCAAGCCAAGAACTCTTCAAGTGTAGCCTCCACGTAGCTACACCTGGTTTCAAACTGGGGAACTAGAGCAACAAAAGGAAAGCCCAATATTACATGGGCATTGAGTACAGAAGCAGTAAAAATAATACACAGTTTGTCTCTCAGCTCTGGTTAAATGCAACATGAGAGATGAAGAGGGACTAGGTGGTTTGACTATGGTCAATAAAATGGTTCTCATCACCTAACTCAAAATTAAAGTCTGAGACTATTGCTTTTTCATTAAGGTTTAAGTGAATGACTGTTACCTTGAACTTGCTGTGAGACAAAAGCACACCAATAGTTACTGTTGTTCTTCAGCACAGTAACTCAATAATACGCCCAAGTTCCCTAAACAACTTCGCTTCATCTCCCTTCCTAAGTGGGAGCTGCAAACTATTTGTGTACTCTTTATTTTGTCTCCATGGATTTATGCAGATGGACATGTTCATCTCACCCTTTCCCTAAAGCAATAACCAAACCAGCATGGTAAGTATAGAAAGTAAATTATGGAACCACACACGTGCTGCCAATGATCCATCTAAAATGCTGTGTGCCCTTATTTTTCATTTGGGACTGACAAAAGCATATTGCAGTGTTCTTGGCAGACACAAAAAGTATTTACCAGCAGTGTTTTGCTCCCATCATGCTTTGGTCAGGCTGACTGATACAGCCTTACAGCTCAAGGTCAGGTCACTTGGAAGTTCTACAAGATAACCCACATCACAGTATACTTTAATTGCACTTAATCAAAGATCCTCATTTCCCACAGCCACTAATCGTGCCAGCTTCAAAGAGACATCCAATGTTAAAAAAAATATTACTTTACTATAACTACTACTGGGGAAAAATTACTGCAGCCTGCATGAATGACAATGACAGAGCTGCAATTTAACCTTGTGTAACTTGCACAGAGCTGCACAGAAATGGGATCCTTTCACTATTGTGCAGCAGCAGCAGCTCTTCGTTCTTTACCAGTTTCATTTTGTTACCACAGCAATTCCCATAGAGTATCATACATTTGTTCTTATTCCCTTTGGGCAGGAAAACAGCTTTTATAAACCTTTATCACTATTATTTTGCTATTTTCCATTGTAGTAGCCTAGGTAGTGGTTTCCTTCCCCACACTATCAAATCATTAACTAAAAGTGTCAGATAAGCCTCGCTTATTCAGCAACCCATAACCTGGGTCTGTGCAGTAGAAAGGCTCCCTACCTAAGGGCTGCATACAAGTCATATAAATTACCTGCAATAACCAAAAACCTCTATATCTGATCCTGTGTCTGTGTTGCAGTCCCTCTCCTGATACCCAGTTATTAATGCAATGCACATCATTTTACTAAGAGATGGTCTGAGGGAAAAATTAGATAAAAGACACAAGCACTACTTGAAGGTGGCTCTGTAGCTGTATTACTTTTATGAGAACAAAGAGTGCTTAGGACACTGCCTATTTTCCAAGATAACTCAGGAGCAAATGTTTTAAAGGCAAGAAACATGCTCTTTCTACCTCACAGTCTCTTTCACTCTGAGGTTCATTAAAAAAAAATCCAACTATGAAATGCAAGACTGTCTTGTAGGATACAATCTCCTTGGGACAGGGTTCTTGCTTTGATTTATAACTTGTTCAGTATCAAGGTGTGCGTGCTTATGGAAAAATAAATAATAATAAAAAACATATTCAGGCAATCTAAAGATTGCTTAGATGAGCTTGTAGGCTGCAACAAGGGTGAAAATGTTAGCAATGAGCAACTAAAAGCAAGAACATTATTAACCATTTTGCTAATACTTAATGACTAAAAGCTGAAGGTGTTTTGTAATTGACAAATTGCAGATTTAGCCATGCAAGTCTAAAGTAGGCTGCCAGTTCTGTCTGATGTCATGGTATCTGAAGGCATAACAGTCCTCCTGTCTCCCACTTAATGCAACAGATTGAAACACAGGGAGAAAGAGAGGGAAAAAATGGTTTCTCAAGAAGCAGTTCCCCTCCTTAGTTAAGGTCTGGACCTGACAGACACCAACTCCTGTTTTTCTCAGGAAGAGCGTTTGCGATGTATACTAAGGCAAATGTAGGGGGAAAAAAGCATAATAGCCTGAGAAAATACCTAAAACTCCAGTAAGAATGCAAGTGAAATATCTCCTCCATTTCTTTAAAGAAAACCAAACATCTATTCACAGCTGCTGGGGAATTACAATTATTTAAACAAATAATCCAAGCAAGAAATAGCCATTTCATACTATAACAAAGCACAGGCATACTCACAAACAAAAAAACTGGCCATCCACATCCAACTCCAATAACCACCTCAAATCTCAGCTTTATGCAACATTTAATCACTGTGCAGCATTTGTACTGTATTTTCAGCCTCCTATTCAGCTACTGAGTCTACAACCACCTTTACATCCCCCCTATATCAAACCTCAGGGGCCTGAGTTCTTCTGCCATCCTTAGTGATAAAACCTCTTGGGCAGATGATCAACTTGCAGCCCTTTTCTAACCAGCTGCATATCTGACAGCATCAGCTCTATCCAGCATCAATAACAGAAATTTCCTCCAGAGATCTTGTGACTCATAAACTGATCAGCATGACAACTTCTTGTTCTCTCCAGCTTCTCCACAGTAAACTCATTGTTTATTCATTTTACTCTACAACCACAGAAAATGGTCAAAATAAGAAATGGCCGCACACAGAAATCAGTTCTGTGTAAGCTTTCTTCTTACTTTGTACTTGCTGATGTGCTCCAGGTAGCCATCAGATAGATGGGCTATAATGCTGCATTTCCTCTGTCAGAAACTAGACTTCTGCAGCTTTTGCCCACCCTTTATCCCACATGAGAAAAACAAATCTTTTAGCGTGGCTGGAACTAGATGGATAGGGATTTCCTGATTAATAGCGCCTTCATTGTTGTTGTAATGAATGCTGGTATTCTCTCTGGAGGTATCTTATCTCTGTCAATGCTTAATGCTCTGATTGTATTTTTTTCCCCCTCTTATAGACACATACTGTTTAACCTGTGTAATCAGACAGAATACTATCAAACGCACAAACTTAGGTAGGTACAAATAATTCACACAAATAATACTGCTAGCTCCCATACCTTCCATGTTTCAAATGTGCCTTCCACATTCACAAGCCTTAAGAAATTAAAAACCTGCAAAAAAGGCAAATACAAAATCCACACAACTCCCATCCAGTTGCCCCATTTGCAATTCTCACTTTTTTATATTAAGGAATATTCAGTTTGGGAATCCCATCCAGGCTGCAGATGTGGAACTAAGGAAAGATGAGAAATCGCTATAGTAAGAGGTTTCAAGTAATTTTGGTTCTTCCAGATGAACCTCATAGCTCAAATAACCTCAGAAACTGTGAAGGAACCATTCCAGAGTGACACCAAAATGTACCTACATGTTAGGAGAATGGCTTTTTTTTTCCTGTTTCCAACACAGTGGCAGGAGTGGTCCCATCTAGTCTTAAGGGAATAAATCTATTGTAAACATGGAAGGAATATTCAGAAAGAGATCAATATGATTTTATTTGTATTTTTCTGTTGTTCTCCCTAACCACATGACTGCTACTGTTTCATCTAGGAAAGTTAGCATGAAGAATGATAAGAAAGAGAGGCCCTCATTAAAAAATAGTGTTAAGCATTCAAGAGTGAGATCAACCATCTTCCAAATGACAGTGGCACATGAAATGTATTGCATTATTTCAGACTTTGAGATGGCTTGGATAATGGCTTCACTAATATATCCTTACAATGCAAATTTTTTATAGCATCACAGGTCTCATTCAGCTACAATATAACCCCCGAAGGCTGTACCCATCTTCTTGAAGACAATTCTAGCTCACATTAGCATATAATGGAGATTCCTGGAGACAAAGTCATTGCTGCATAGGGATTGATGCCTTTAGGAAAAAGAAAAATGCAGATAGATGCTTCAAGATATAAATGCCAATTTCAATCCACACTATATCCCTAGTGACTACAAGTTATTGTTAAGTGATGCCTCTTATTTACTTAGCATCAATCCGTGACTTAGCCACATAACACTCTATCAATCCCATCAGAAACTTTCCCAGCTGGCATACCCATTTGGCTCTCAAAGAGTGCCTACTAATTAATGGAGAGTAGGACCAAAATTATGCTTTTACCTGGTAGGCCTTGTGTGTTACAACTGACATATTAACAAGGTATCAAAGAAAATGTCATATATGTATATACGTGACACCTTCCCTATCAGCAATGGGATGCCTTCCACGTGTAGTGCAAGAACTGGTTGGTACCTCACTGAACCACAGAGATATTGCCATGAAGATGTGTACCAATGTATTAATTCTACACCTCAGTTATCCCAACTGTAGAAAGCGAATAAATAACATCTGTTTTCCCAGGAATGGCACAGGAATCATCAATCCATGCCCATAAAATGATTTGAAATCCTAACATGCCAGGCATTTTCCCTCTAACACTTCTGTTTCACCACCCACTTCTCTTGCAAAAATTGAACATGCAATAACATGGTCATGATGCTGTGAAGAAAGCAAATTTCACACAGTGTTGTTAAGCAAGATAATGTGATGTAATCCTATTACTTTCACTGGAACTGCCAGACCCTCATCTGGAGTCTTTGTGCAGACTCTACATTCCAAGAAAGAGGTAGTCCAACTGAAGAAGGTTAGAAGACTATATAAAGAATAGCTAGGTGAGGTCTAAAACACCATGACTTAGATAGAACATTTTTTAAAAACTGGATTTTTCTGGCCTAAGGAGAAAAAAAATTCTAAAGGGAGCCAGTATGCTTTATAGGCCAAAGGGAGAAAGTGCATGGCAAAATGTATTTTGGCATGCAGTTGCGAGGGCAAAGAATGTACAGGACACAAATAAAGCAATGCAAAACCTTTCAAGTGGCTAGCAGATTGTCACCTTGGAACACATTTCTAGTATCTTCCCTCCCTGGTTTGAAACTCTGTCTGTCCATGGACACATTATGACACACTATTGTAGGGCTACAGACAGAAAAAGTTGTAGTATTTAAAATCAAGTGCAAAAATTGTCTTTCTCTCATGGCATGTTCCTAGATGTCTAGTGAATCTGGGGGGTTACTGGTGAAGTTACTGTACTGGAGTCAAATAATTTTCTCAACACCTTATACTTCTACAGCATCTTTCATCACAGGACACTAAAGTACTGAAAATCACCACAGTCTTATAAAGCCTCAGGAGGAAGGTGCAAATTATCATAATTTTACAGATAAAAATCCCAAGGTAGACTAGCTATTTGGCTAATTCTTTAACACAGTTATGTTTGTGGATATGAAAGCTCAGCTCATGTGAACAATCTAATCATGGGTAAGACTGGACCAAAAATACCACACTACAAAGGAAAACTGAGATGCTTGATTCTTATGTGTTAGTGTTACCCACCAGACTTCCTACTAAGAATAAACACATGAGAAAGAGAAAGGAGAGTTTCACTGCTGGCCAAATTCCATGTCCTAAAAACAGCCTGCAGTGAAAAGCAACACACTAGAGAGTGAACAGTGGCAATGGAAAGGCAAACAATTGCATAACCTAAAAAAGAGAGTTGTGACATTAAGGCCTGTCCACCTCATTCTCACCTAAATCCACCGTCTTCAGTCCTAGCCTAAACTGGATTGTCTTTCCATCCAACATCACAGAAAGGTATTTCACATTCCAGTGCAGGGCTGGCCAGTCACCAACCATGTTACAGAAGACTGCAGGTTGCTGTAGAGACATCACAATTTCCTGGGCTTTCTCAGGAGTAAATGGTTTGACACCTTCACCTATGGAAAGAAAAAAAAAAACAGCTGCAGAGATGTATGATTTATGACACATGAAGTGTTACCTACCATCTCCCACAGCGCAGGAAACGTTAAGAACTAACACCTCCTTTGTTTATGATTGATTTATTACATTCGTAGATTTTTTTAAAGTCAACTTTATACTGCAAACATTGAAAGAACATTCTTACACTAAAGCTTAAAAGCAGTGTATTAGCACACGGAATGTGAAGCAAAAAATAAAAATAGGCACGTGCTTAAAATTTTCACTTGTACCTTAGACAATAAAGCACCACTGTAGCCAAACTGTTTAGAATTAGGCTAACAATAAAACAACCTTGCAAATAATGTCCAGAGTTTAGAGAACATAAATTTTATGAGTTATTCTTTCTGCATGGGATTCTTTCCAAAGTGTAGTGCATTTTCAGAGATAGCAAACCAGCTTCCTGTGCATTTGATTTAAACCAAGGAAGAGTAGCGTAACCAAACCAGCAGGTATTTTTAAAGTGTTTTAAAATTTCATTGACAGAAAACTTACAAAAAGGAAATTGTGCCGATCCAAGAACTAAACTAACCCAAGATCTCCATTTACTCCTTTGCTGTTAGAGATTTATATGCCCCACTGAAACTGTCAAGGTGAAATGCTGGCAACCTTGAATAAACTCAGCACTTACAGAACAACTTTTCTTTAGGGACATATTGAGAAGGAAAATCTGTTTATTTTAAATGGAATAACATAACAGTTCCATAGAGATGAGGAGGTGGACTACAGCTTCAGATCATAAAAAAATCCATTCATTATTTTAACCTCTATTGAAGTTAACTCATCCAGAATCTGTATCTGTAAAATACCTAAGATTTAACACACTGAGTTGATACGTATGGCTCCCTATGACTTCTAGCAGCTTACTTCAAATAAACAAACCAATTCAATCCAATCACTCCATTTAGGGGTCAAATTACGTTCTGGCACGCACAATTAGTTAAATAAATACAGAACAAGAAAATTTCCTTTACTGCTGGGTGCTAATTTTGCCTGTTGCTCCTCCCCATGTGTGGGACAGGTAACGGAGAAGCAGCCAGTCCCACACAGGGAAATTTTTTAATGGTTTCTTTCTTAAGGGTGATGACAGGAGGTAGTTTGGATTTTGGTTTGTTTTCCACAGTTCCTCTCATACGCAGAGCAACACTTGACAGGATGGTGTTGCTGTGACACAGAGATGTCTCTGACACTTGGCCTTCAGTCTCGCGCTCCAGCAACTTGCACAACCAGGACATAAGGAGGCCTCACGGGGACCGTATGTCTCACCATATGGTCTTCCCTGCCCCCGGGAGGGGACTCTGGGGCTTTCCAAGGAATAGGTTAGTATACCTGAGGGAGCAAGTCCAGAGAAGGCAGAGAGACCATCTGCAGACACAAGGGCACGTGCTGGTGCAGCTACCAGGAGCTGGCAGGAGGCACGGTAAGAGGTTAAAGCTCAGCATGTTTCTTTACAGTGATTCTGCTCAAGATCTAAGGCAAGATTCAGTCCAGATCTGAACACTACTAAAGGATTTATAAAACTTCTTCTGTCTTTCACCAGTGCAATTATAATATTGTACAGAGGTGGCTTTCACCATGTGGGAGCTGGCTGGCCTTACCTACCTTTCAGATTTCCCAACTCATAAAATGAAATTATTCCTGCTTAGGTCATGTTTATCACTGCACAGCTGTCTTTTTGACGACTCAATTTTTTGCTTTAAGGGCAGTACATTTAATTATTTTAGAGAATGTAAATCCAAATAAATGCAAGAAACTGGTGACACTTTTTTGGAGGATACTGTAAAGCTGACTTATTACAAAAGCTTCAGGTTTATCCTGTAATTTCACTCAACGATTGGGTTGTGCCACAAAAGCTGAAATTTTACTGGAATAGACAGAAAGGCTCTTTGAAGCCAACTGTTGATTCCATGTGGCTTTCTAATTGGATTTCCACATGCGTATTGTGCTTTTGCAAGATGTGGTTTTAACCACAGTGCATACACAGTGGGCAGGTCAGAGCTCCAGCTACTGGGATTTCAATGCCAAACAACAAAAAAATTAGGCTAAATAGCCTCTCCTCTACTGAATGTTTGTCATGTCACCACCCTTTCTTCAGTTGTAAACCTATTTCCCTATAAAATTTAGAAAGAATGAAAGAGGACAGTCTGTCTTAGTAAGATGCTAATCATTCCTGTCTTCAAACAGTACTAAAATTGTTGCTAAATAAGTAAGTATCTTCTCCTGATATAGATAATCACATACAATACATATCATATAACCCACCGTGAAGTTTGAAATGTTTTACAAAATTTAAAGACTTAAATAAATGTACATCACGGGTTTTTGCAAAGACAAATGGGGATTCTTCCTAAATCTGTGTGAAGAATCTGTAAGCGTCTTGATTCAGTTTTATGTATTCCTTGGTGAGAACAGAGTTAGTTAAACATAATTCTTTCCCTATAATATTTGCCATGCATATCTAAGTGCCTGCTAGAGAAAAGAGACATGATAAAAGGTAAATATCATATACTACATCAAATAGGCATTACGATAATTTGAAGAACTCTGCTTATGACCAACAGAGATTTCTAATGGAATTATATGCTGCAGGAGTAAGTTAAGAAGTAATTAAAAGATGTATCTGAATACAGAAGACCTTGAAGAGATATTAGCAGAATTATAACTTAAAATGATCTTTTCCTTAGTTATTGTTATTATAGTTTCACAAAGACCTTAAAGGTTGGGCTCTTGCTTCTCAGTATTTCCTAGCCTGAGATGGATGGTAACTGATTCCCAAGCAAAACCTGAGGTTGTATAGCTTATATATAAGCGCATACAGTTTGGACACAGATGCGTACAAGTAAAAATGTGTATAAATAAAATGTGTTGCAAAGAAGCAAAATATCCATTGCACATCTTGGGCTTTAAATATGAAATTCCTAGGGGAGATTGGGTAGCCAGAAAGAATTGAAATGCATATTCCCTTTCAAAAGAAAAGCTCTGTGGGAGTCTTCATTTTCTCAGTTGTACTCTGATCCACAAGAGAAAAGGAATACTTTAAATTAGCTCTTTCTATCAGGCTCCACAAATGGTGTGGCTTCACAGCACAAAAGGAAGCAGGAATAATTTGTCTCATGTTTTGACTTTATACAAGGCATGTACAGAATCCAACCAGGAACTGAAAAAATGAACCAAGTTTTAGCTCAGGTTTTGTAACTGTGACAGCTTATATAATTGGCCAAAAACATAGGTGTTCTTTAGAAAGGGAACACATTGCAAAATACGGATCTACCAATTAAAAAAACAAAGCTCTCCAGTCATCTTTACATGAAGTACTGTCAAACATGAAGACTCATCGAGACTTAGCATTGAGGGCAGGTAAAAGAACAGCGATGAATTGGCCAAGTACTCTCCAGTAGACTTTGTGCTCCTAAGAGAAAAAATAATTTAATGTTTCTGATTAACAGTTTTTCTGAATAACTGAATGGGGGTTTGGGAATAAAGAATTTAGCACAGCAGGCAGTCTGTCTAAAAGTGGACTTGATCAAAGTTGTTCAGAAGTTAAATGCACTGTCATTAAAAAGCTAAATGTACTGTCACTCTGTTAAAATAATTTAGCAAATTAGAAGAGTTTATTAGTGCATGGCAGTTGGCTTCTGCCAAAACACCCTGCTGCTTAAATATGAGATTTGAGAGGTATTAAAATTATTTTCTAAAAGAGGGAGTACAAGGAAATCCTGGTAAATGTATCTGGTACAAGCATCACTAAATTGTTTTTCTTGCAAATCTGTATGCTTCCTTATTCTTACTTCTTAAAAAAAATTTAAAAAAATTTAAAAATTGGCATTTTGAATACATTAATACAAAGTAGCCAGGTAGCTCAAGAAATGACTTGGTTTGGAGGTCAGACTTAATGGTTTCACACTACATTGCCTCTGCACATTAAAAAACAACTTTTAATAATCTGCATGTGATTACAACACTATGCACTATAATCAGCCTACTCTGGGCAAACAGAAATGTCTCTAAATACACACATGTAGTTTTCAGGATAGGCTGCACAAACATCTAGGTATTACTTCCTGACCAGTTACTGCTGTTACTATTAGTTTTGACTCTGGGAATGTTAATACTGCAAACACACACAGCCAGCAGGCAGCTAACCTAGATTTGCATAAATATTTTGGTTACTGAAGGAGAGGCAGAAGTTCATGGAGACTCTCAGGACAGACCAGTCTGCACTTGTAAAACTGGTACCTGAAGCTTAGTCTGGTAGCCTGCAGTCAACACACCCTTCCTTCCTCTCCTCACTGTGGAAGGAGGGCATCAAAAGAAAAGAAAGAGGCCAAACCAGGAATTTGGACTCACATTCCAGTCCTCCTGTGGCAGGGTTGAGCATCTTACAGTCCTCCTGTGGCAGGGTTGAGCATCTTACAGTTTTTCTTACAGTAAGTCTAAGTGACTCAAGACATGAAGATAAGAGTGTGGGCTATGCCCTCAAACCTCAAACTGTCCTTCCGATAAAGCAAAGGAAATTGCTGCCAGACTCCTTAGGGTAGAGTAAGGGGTTGAATCCAGAATACACCACTGGGAGGGACTTCCCGCCCCCATTCTAAATGACAGTGTGTCATCTCAAGCATACCTTTACGAAATTTTCCCCCTAAATCCTCACAGGCTCTTCCTAGAAGGCTCTTCCTGAACCCCTGGCCAGCTTTTGCCTGTTGTCTGTACTCCTTCCATCCTGTAGTGCATGCTTAGAAAGCAGTCATGTTGGTTTTCAGCTAATGAACTTAATGTTGAATGATCTCAGCTCCACTGGTCTCCTCTAGCAGAAGAAATGCTTGGAGGAAAAGACTATGGTCTTTGACCAAAACCTTCCACCAGGAAATAAAAGGGCAGACTTCCCTGTTTTTCCCTATGCTAGGCTACCACAATTCCACCTTTCTGTCTGTCTGCAGGGTGTAAATTAGACCCACCTGCTGCTGAGGAAATTTAGTGGCAAAGCCATTTCCTCCCAGTACCCCACTGGCACTGATTTCTGACACTTTCTGACAACATTTCTGAATAAATGGAAAACCTAATACAAAAATTAATACTAATGTAACATTATGATTGAAGTTAAGGGAACTGGCATGTCAGGGAGTTAATGTGTGCATTTCTAAGAAAAAAAAAGTATTTGTTCACAGTGTAAGGTTTATTTCTATTTCTTTTTCTATTCTTTGTCAGTAATAAACACAAAAGCCCTACTCTTAAATAGATGAATGCACTGTACAAAATTCACTGTCAGAAACTGTAACCATTTGTGATTTTCTTGTTGTTTTGTCCTGCAAACTTGACTGAGGAGAACTTAAAAATGGCAACAACAAAAGAATCTAAATTTTCTAAAGTACACTGTTTCCCCATAAGCCACTGTAGTAAATAGTCAATAGTATTCTAAAAATATAGGGCTTTTTTTCTACAAAACATTGTAATAAACAGTCATTAATACAACTGAACCTTTTGAATTTGATCCACAAAGGGGTTATAATGGTAGTATAAGTGACTTTGTTAGCTATTGTACCACACAGAATACAAATTATGATTAATGACTGAGTCAATTAGAGGTGTAATTAATTGTCACAATGAAATTATACTAGCTATTTTTGAATTACATAAATTATTGAAGTGAAAGAGACCCACCACATGAACCTCAAGAACAGTTTCTGAAATGTACAGTAACCAACATGCACAATAAGGGTATTAGGTTCAGCAACTGCCATTATTATGGGAACATTAAACAAAAAGCATGGCTATTATTCCATTGTTTACATCATTCCATTTCTTTCATCACGGGTAAAATAAGCAGAAGTGAGTTTAACCTTTGTTCCCAGTTGCTATTTCTTTTTATAAAGGTTCTCATGCAGCCATATGAATTTTGCCTGTGAAAAGCTGTTAACAGTGTATGTTTTGAACCCTGGGGTTCACACAAAGACTAAAATCTTGTTTTGACATAACGTCAAGGATACACTTGACCTAAAACAGCACACAAAAATGTAAACTACCAAGCTTTTTTAATTTTCAACCTTAACATTCATTAGTGTTAGGATTTTTTTAATATAAATATTACACATAAAAGAAACTGCATTTATTGAAATAGCACAGCCCTGTTACACAGCTTATCTTTCACAACTTCATAATACAACAAACTGCTGCTAGTGAGGTCAACATATATTTACCATCTTCCCTTCAGAGATTTTCTTTCTTTTCTTTTTCAAATAACAACTGCCTGAAAAGTTTCACCATCTATAAACATCAAGAGCTAAATATCAGAAAAGATCAAGGACTACAGGCCCAAGTCCCCACTCAGATCTCTATGAACTCCTGTTCTAATCAGCTGCACCTGCACTTCTGGAGAATGACGGTGACCTTTAATTTTATAAGAACTTATGACAGTGGTGCTGCTTTGAATCTTGGAAGCTTCTTGAAATATGCAAAATTTACCAAAACTCAGTATTTTTCAACCTAGTAGTATACCTGGAAAACTCCTTTCAGTAGAGGACTTTCAATATTTTCTTTTCTTTTTAAACATTAACATCACTGCCAATCAATGTCTGATTTAATACCAGTATTAGAAGCAATAATGTCTTCTATGTCCAATCAGCAAAAGCATATGGTACATGGAAATTTAAGAGAACTCCCTGAACATTAGCAAAATAATAAAACTACAAAAGGTTAAAGCTGCACTTTTATACCAAACATCTAAACTACCTCACCATCGCTCTTTTTTAAAATACTTATACCCAAAATCTCATGCTACTGTATCTACTCCCAAGAATTTCATTGTGTCTGTGATCACAAAGCCTAGAATAATTTAAACTTAAATCATGCCCCTCTTCAGAAAAGATACAGAAATAATACATTTAGCCTTTTCTTTCTATACAGAATTACATGACAGTGTAGTATTTTCAAAAAAGCAAACAACATTTTATGAGCTTTATGTCCTCAGTCCCAAACACCCACCCAGACAATCAGGTCTTCAGAAGACTCATTTGCAGAGCTCATACCATACCTATGAGCTAAGCGTGACTGGCCAGACCAACAGAAACAAACTCTCTAATGTCTACATCGTTAATTACAGCAGAGCAGTAATTAAGTTACCCCTTGCTGATTCCATGAATGACAACAGGAGAACAATGGCGCAGCCTGATCAGAAATGAGAAACACACTCATCAGAGACACAACAGACAGACCAGTACCAGAGCACTATGACTATCTGTTCTTGCTGGCATCACAGACAATGAGAGCTGCGCTGAGGCAGTCCTAGCCCAAGGAGACAGGTGGAGATTTTCACCCTGTATTTCCAATTGAAACCTAACATTCTCATGCGACTCAGTTCATTTCCATAATTCTCAGGGTTTCAGGAAGAGATGAAACCATTAGTCTTTGAAACTGAATTTCCCTAACACAGTTTTGGGAGGTTAAATACTCCATTGATGTTGTCTGCAGTCACTTGCACATGTTGGCTCTGAATAAAATGAAAGAACATGGGGGCGGTGGTCTGACGAGGTTGGAGCTCCAATATAACCTCCCTAAAACATCTCCCTAAAATACCCCAGACATGGAGCCTGAAGGCTGTCTAAGTGAGGGAGGGAAGTAGTCATCAAAATGAGCTTGGATGAAAGACATCATGCAGCTTCCACTGCCCCCTCAAAGAAGGTACAATCATCACCTACATGTTCATTGTTAAGCAGGTGATGAATGGCAGAACAAGCATAAATGGAGTACAAAATGCTTTAAATATGCTCAAAGCCCAAGTCAGGTGTGACTTTTGCATATTCCTTTTGAGAACCACAGTAAAGAGCCTGCAGTGTGGTCTACAGGAAATCTGGTGACATATCTTTCATTGCCAACCACAAAGGTAGATTCCACAAAAAAAGGGAGTGCATCTCCCTAAAGCACCCTGGAATGGGCTCTGTCTCACTGCAAACCTCCACTACAATGGTGACTTTGCAATGGGGATACACACAACCTGCAGTCAAAAGTTATAAATGAATTCCCCACTGGAAAACATTGGTGTTTGAATTTAATAATAAAACTGTTCAGCTTCCATAAGCTGATGTTGTGTCCATATTTTCTTTTCCTGTTGATACTACAAAAAAGGAAAAGGAAACACTGTAAAACCATCTTTCTCCTGAAGTACAAGTAAATTGTTGTATGACATTAGAGCCAGAGTCTACCTACTTCTCAATAAAAAAGAATGGCAAGAAAAGATGCTGAAAGTTACTGAATACACAGACTGGAAGGTGCCCAAACCAAGCCCAAGACAGAGCAGATTTTAAACAACCTGCTCCTGAGCAACTAGAAGGGATGTCAAAACTTGAGGGAAGAATGGGATTTACTCACACCTCACAGGCTCACCTTCAGAGGTGTTGTTCAAGACAGTGTGTACAGAACACACTCATTACAGCTCCCTGCTACACTAGTGCTGCTTATGGCAGCTCTGAAACTGCATTGTCACAACTCCAGCAGAAATCTAGAAATTGAGGGAAATCTCTGAAAAATGGGCCTTTTTTTAGATGCTGGAAGGAATATTCAGAATTGGCTAGATGCCACTTTTGAATCTTTGAATTAATTTCAGGTTCTGCCCATTTTGTGCCAAAATGCTCCTAGACTTCATAGGATATAGAGTCACTTGTTGCTTGTCACAGTGCAAGGTATGAGTTGACACAAAAATGACAAGATTGTACACATGATATTAGTTTTTGGGAGAGAGGCATGAGAACCCAGGGGAAGCTGAAGTTCATCAGGTATCTCTGAAAAGTCACATGGAGAATAAATCTGTCAAAAGCACGGTAACTGGAGAGAGCAAACGTGACTTCCTAAGGCACTAGGAATTGGAGGTTGGTTGCTCCATAGGGAGGATCCTCTCCTGGACTGCCTAGCTCAGCCATGACATGATAGATATGTTTTAGCTGAACTGGACTCTCCAAATGCCTCAAGTTTATAACAAACCTGTCAAAGCCTCAGTTTATATTCTTAAGGCTTAAAGCTTAAATTGGCACACTATAGGTGCCAACTCTGCAGTGGATCAGCCAGGCCTGCCTCAGGGATGGGATGAGCATTTGGCAGCAGTAACAGCTTCAGCACATAATTTTTGTCTGTCACCACTAGTCTATCAGAGCTTCAGGCCACCAACTCCTCCTAAGATGAATACCATAATGTTTTAGGCCAGACACAGGCAGACAGGCATGAATATGGACATGCAGCCACCTTGAGAGGTTTTAGATTAGAAATGGAGGCACCTACCAATGGGTATGCTATCGTGGTTGGGCAGTTGGTACCTGGATGGGCATCTGCTTCACAGTTTTGGATCTAGGTGCCATTAAGTCCATGCAAGTCCTGCTACAGACATGAAAGTTATGGGCCAGGACACAAAATAACCTTTCCGCTACCCTGACTATATGTGCATTTCATCTGATAATATTCAAATTTCTTTAGCTACATTATAATGAGGTTAAAGCAAGAAAAATTTCCCCACCCCAAATATTACAAATGTCAGTAACGAGAACAGTAAAAATGTCACCACACGGAGAAAAGAGTGAAATTAGCATATTTAGAGAATTATTATACCCACGAGTGAAATAATGCAATCAGCTAGCTGCAAGATAAAGCTAATTTGGTTTCCAACAGTTTATCAACAATGCACTGCTCCTTTGCATTAACAAATTTAAACGGTACCATATCCTGCAAACAAGAATAATTCACACAGAATATTACACTGTGTTAATTAAATAGCTGGAATAGAAAAGGTCAGGCCATGACTGAAAGATGCGCATATGGGTTGTGAAGCTAGGAAAAGATGGAGCAATTTCAAATCAAGCAATCAAAATAAATGATTTTAACCATGATTAAGTCAATAATAAATATACCTAGATTTTTTTAGCCTATTTTGAGAGCCCCTTTAGTTTGCTGCTGTTTTTCAGAATTTTTTCTTTCTTGCTGACCCATGCAAGAGTCGAAATATCTTTAAACCCATCGTAAGATAATTTATCAAAGAATTATCCTGCTTATATTCAAGTTTTCCTTTGACTGTGCAGATAGTGAGAGGCACAAGCAATTTTTGCAGTTAAAAGGACACTGCAAAGCCCCATTTGCTTTATTTTTGGATGGGTTTCCTGCCACTAGAAACATGAAACCTCCATGACTACTACGGTTAATTGAAAAACGTTCAAAGAAAGAAATACTTTTTCACTTTAGTTTACTTCTGCAAATAACAGCACTTTGGCTGAATGCCACCAAATCACTTAAACTATAGTAGTAACATAGCCCTTCTTAATTGAAAAAACACTTTGGCATAGGCTAAACTATGCTGAGGTGGTAATGTATGAAAAAGACTTAGTAAAACAGGGAATTAATCTTAGTTGGAGCCCCAAAGCACTACCAGAATATCCATCAGTCATGATGAAATCTGAATCTCATCCTGTATTTTTACTGTACTTTTGTCACTACAGCTGTAAACAGCAAACTAAAATTTTAGTTTATTTTCTGCATGTCCCCTCATTATTTAAATGTGCATGAATCTTATTTTTCCTGGGGAATTTCCTGAACTTTTCTAAACAAAATATAATTTGCTTTCTCATCATAGTTCTGCTGATTTCAGTCAGCATACACTTCCTTTTTGCACCTTCAGTCTAGCAAACAGAGCTGTGTGAACTAAACAAAATGCAATGTCGTATGTTTCATGAAGAATTTCACGTGAGTCTGTGGGTTTGGCTGCAAAACTGTGGGACGAGCACCACGTGAAATTCAGCTTTGTGCTGCCCAGCACATCAAGACTACTGACACTGGATCTAAAACCAGCCCGTGGGGACCCCACTGTTCAGCTCTCCCCAGTTAAACACGCAGGCATTTATCAAGCCAACTTCCAGACTTTGTGACAGAATGCCTAAGCAAGCCACACTGAAATACCCATTTTTTTTTTAAGGGAAGATGAAGCACTGTGCAGCATACGAGCCATTAATTTTACGACAAATGCAGATGGCTGATATACAGATAAATTCTCACACAACCTAACCGAAATAATATATACTTCACTCTTTTTAAATTATAATAGTTTCTAATAAGCACAGTCTCCCTCACATGATGGTATATTCACCTGAATTATTTCACAGTGGATTTCAGTGCAGGTTTTACCTGAACCCTACTGTTTATTCCCCCCAGTTCGGCCCATGGCTGATTTGTAACCACCTCAACTCAACACGCTTTCCTTCTCCCTTTAAAAGCACAGACTCCCCGCTGCGGTATTTCCCTGCACGCAGGTACCCACGCAGGTTCAGCTGAGCGGGACGTGTGGGAGGAGGAGCGGCGGGGGAGGCACAGCGGGCCCCGCTACAGCCGCCGCCGCCGCCTCCTGCTCCCCGTGCCCGCAGGGCCGGACCCGGAGCCTCCCCGCGCTGGGGCCCGGGCCGGGGCGGGGGCCCGGGGGGCACCTACCCGGCGCAGGGGGACGGCCGCTCTCCGCCCCGGCCATGCTCCTGCAGCTCTTACTGCGGGGGCTCCGCTCGGCACGGCCTTGGGCGGCGGAAGGGGCAGCGCGGCCCGGCAGCGGCGGCGGGGCGGAGCCGGGCGGCGGCGTGACGGCCGGAGCTCCGCGGCCCCGCCGGTGACACCCGAGAGCGGCTCTCGGGAGTCGCCCCCTCCTGCCCCAGACCCCTCTCCCCGCGGGGTGACGGCCCAGTGGCCTCCCCGCCCCGCACGCCCCCGCTGCCCGCCGGCGCGGCTCTCTCCCCGCGGGCGGCGGACCCGACTCTCGCCGCCGCCGCTTCCCTCCTCCCCTCGCCGGCGGAGGAAGGAGGCGGCCGCCGGCCCTCCCCGACCGCGCATGCGGCTGTGCCGGGCCGGGGCAGCGCTGCCGCGCTCGGGGGCCGAGGTGTGGGTGTCCCTGTGCCCGGCCCCGTCCCCTGCTCCCTCGCGGGCCCCCGGCAGCGCCCCCGCAGATGGGCTTGGGCTGGAGCACCGCGGAGGAGCGGCGGCCCCTCCTGCCGCCGCCACCGCCGCAGGCGCGGCCGCAGGCGCGGGGGCCGGCGGGGGGCCCGGCGGGGCGGCTGCCGCCGCTGTCGGGCCGCGTGTACGGGCGGCGGTGGCTGGTGCTGCTGCTGTTCTCGCTGCTGGGCTTCGCGCAGGGCCTGGTGTGGAACACCTGGGGCCCCATCCAGAACTCGGCCCGCCTGGCCTTCGGCTTCAGCGGCTGGGACATCGCCCTACTCGTCTTCTGGGGGCCCATCGGCTTCGCGCCCTGCTTCTTCTTCATGTGGCTCATGGACAAGAAGGGTGAGCGGGACCGGGGGCGGCGGGGCCGGGGGGTCGGGACTCCCCGCCCCGCTCCTGCGGCTTCCCCCGGGCCAGGCGGGGACGGCGTGTCCGTGTCCCCCCGACACCGCGGTCCTGGGGCCGGGGGAGGGGGCGCCGCCACAGCGGGGACGCTCGGGGCCGGTGGCCTCGGCCTTAAAAAGGGATGATTAATAATCAAAAGGCATCATGAGTGCTGCTTCCAGCACGCTGTCCAAACGAAGGCACATCAAAGTCCATTCACAAGGAAGATACTTAAGCTGTTCCTAAAGCTAAGCGGAATTAGGGCATCTGTCGTCGCAGCTGAGGTGTGGGTCTGGAGATGTGTGCCAGCCTGGCATTGCCGTGCGTGCGGCTGCTTGACCTGGAGATGGTCGTGATTTCTGGTGCCCAGCTTTGAAACAAACACACCTAGATGTTCGGGTCAAATAATGTCACTGCTCAGGGCGGCCATTGCATCTTAAAGAAGTACTTCGTTTTCAAAAGCAGGCTGGACACGAAGTCTGTGGTTTGCTTTTCACTGCGCTAGGAAGACGCAAAGACAGGGAACGCAAACCAGAAGTTGCACTTTGGAGTTTTGGAAGGCGAGCACAGGGGACAGTTCCCTAATTTGCATTCTGGTAGCAAACTTTTGAAAATGGTGTTTGTTTCTGGAGAACTTCTCCAGGGCCTGCGTGGTTTGTCTGTGGTTGCTCCTGGGACTGCTCCAGAGAGGTCAAGTACCTCTGTTTGCTGATTTGAGCTTTTGGGCCTAAATCCACAGAAGCAATTTATTTTAATTCCCATTTAAACAGACCTTTAAACAGGAGATAGGAGCCAAGTGCTTATTCCATTTATTTAAGAGTTAATAGCTTGACTGTGGGAAGGGAAGGGAAGAGGGGAAAGTGAAAGCTGGGGAGGAAAGTTGTGTTTGAGAAGGACTGTGTCTCGAAATTGTAATTGCAGTTCCTAAATCCAAAGAGGCATTGTGGGAATAAAATTTACTGAGCTGAAAATATATTTTCCAAATGAGTCCATGGTGGCTGTACAGCCAGTCTTCTTTCAAGCCATTTAGACTTAAGTCAGCAATATCTGTCTAGATTGATGTATAACAGTATCGTTAATTATCTTTGGTTTGTACAGTGAAGACTGACTCTGGTCATGGTATGAAGGAAATAAAGCTAAATGTGAACCTATGCTTATAGAATTGAGTCTGTATTTTTATTTCTACATCTTCTATGAAGTTGGTCCTGAGCAATGCAAAATAATACTGAAAGAGTTTTGAAGTAACTCACTGAAGAAGGAACATTAGTGTTTTGTTGTTTTGTAATGTGATTACTTATGTAGTTGCTGGATTTCTTGGTTTCACATGTAGCTTTTTTAGTGAGGATACATATACAGGTGTTTTTCTCATTTCCTTACCTGATTGCTTGGGTGTTTTTCCTACCTTTTTTTTAATCTCCATGTTCGTTGAAGGTACAGATATGACCTACCCCTTTGGTCTTGCTTTATTGCTTTCCTTGTCAGGAGAATTTCGTTTGGTAACCTGAATAAAGCATTGGCTGTGTGCATAAGGAGTACATATGGGCTCTAGAGCAAGTTCTTTGCACAGCAGCAGATTTTGTGAGGGCTCTGATTGTTTTCTTCTGTTTCTTTTATGCTGTTTTCTGAGTGTGGATGATTCCCACAGAGAATGTGGTGCTGTTCACTTTGGAAGCGATGGTGGAGTCCTGCCACTTTGTTTCTCAGGAGCAAAGATGAGAGCTACTGAGCCCAGCTCTCCCATGGGGCACACCTCTACTGGAGGCACATTGTGTTGAGTTACCTGCTCTGTGGTGTACCAGAAGGAGCTTGACTCTGCTACTTTGAAGCTGTAAAGTTGGTTGAGTCAGACCTTGCAAGGGCAGTATTTCACATGTTGTTACACCAGATTTACTCTCTGTACCATGAATATAGGGAAGCTACACCATTTTCTCTGTGGCTTCAGTCATCTGTCATTGGAGTTGGCTAGTAAGGGAGCTGTCAGGAAAAAATGTATTTGTGAAGTGTCAACATGTAAAACCTGGCATGTATCAGAAATATGACACTGTAGATGAGGCATGTCAGAATCTGAGAGGAGATTTAGCTGTTAGATAGTCCTATACTTCACAGTCAGAGGTAAATCTAACTGGTAAGTAGCTGCCTGCTGTCACTTAAGTCTGATTTTTGTTATGATGCTTCACAACAAGTCCAAAAGTATTTGTCTTTTTGGGTTTTAGTTGTTTGTTGCAGCACATGGTTCAAAACATAAATCTATATCCATTTTTGTGCAGGCGCACAAAAAAATTTGTGCACCTGCTTCCTATTTTGGCAGTGCTTGTAAGGGTTTGGTCACTTTTTTTTTTAACCTTTTAACTAATTAGAAATTGCAAGATTAAATATTCAGGAATAGGCATGTTAATAGTTGTACTTACAAGAAGCATTTCTTGGGCTCTGTGATTCAGTTCCATCACAGCTTCTCAGAGAAGTGTGGGGTCCTCTGAGAAGAGAGGACAGCAGTGTTTAGTTTTCTAACCTCAAAAAGTTTCTTGGCCTTTTTGACCTTTTCCCTCCTGGCCTTCTGAGAGTATCTCCTGGATTCTTTGTGGAGGTCTGTTTGCAGCTGACACAGGCAATGGAGTTGGAGAATCGGAGAAATACATGGGCTGGGAAAGGTGTATAGATGGTATCACTTCTGTCTCCCTGTGGAATTTCTGCAGAAGATGCTACTGGCAATTGTACACATTGCCCAAGGACTCTGATGACCCAGAATAGGTCTTGGTGCCCGAAGTAGCATGACAAACTGTCTTGGTTGACTTAAGCCCATGTTCCTGTGGATCTATAGAGATATTATGTTCTTTATGAAATTTAGGGTAAATTTTCATCAGGAAGGTAGTGATGGTCTTCAGATGGCTGTAATTGCGAAAAAAAATAACCTTACTTGAAGGTCTGAACAGACGTAGAAGGAATAGACGTTTTTTGATGGGTGTTGACAGTATTTTAAAGGGTCTTTGTGACACTGGAGGAAGCCTGGATTTAGCTCGTGTCTCTGTAAGGTGTGTAAATTGAAGCTACTTTGTATTTTTGCAGAGCTCTTGTCATTCCCAAAAATACACTCGTTTTCAGATGCATAGTGAGGCTCACATGTCACAGCTGGAAGTTCTTTGGGGAGTGAGTTCTGTCCCTGCCTCCCAGCTTCCTCAGACATCCTCAGGCAGCTTTCCATGCTCCTTGGCTGGGTGCAGTATTAGGGACAGCAGTGGCATCTGTCACATTTCTTAGTCCTGTTCTGAGATGGGTGCATGTTGAAACTCAGGAATTGTGTTTGCATGTGTCATTTTTGAGTATGTGCCATTTTGGGTGGGTTTGAAAACCCTTTTCCATAGGTAGAATTACAGATGTTGTCTTGGTTGTTTTTTTTCTTAGTGAAGAAAAGTTAAAAGATGGAGTGTGCCATGGATCTACATGTCTTGTTATTTGGTGCATTTTCTTCATCAATAGAATTAGAGAGTCCTGGTTTAAATTCTAATTACCTTTAGAGTTTCAATATGACTGAAATTAAATGGGAAATTACTTCAGTGTGATATCGGATGGACCCTTGTTGTTTACATGATTAAAATTAGCTACATTTGTCACATGATGCTTGAGTGTTTATGTACATTTTGTGCCTCAAGTGTTTCATTTCCTGAGAACTGTAAATACAAGCACACAGAACTGTTAGGATGTTTATATATCTAACTCGAAGCTTACATCTTTCCCTGGATCTGGTTCACCAAGAGGGTTTTATTAAGCTCCTAGTTACAAGGTGAGACCTAGAAGCAGTACATGTCAGTCTTTATTATGTTCTCATATAAGCAAAAAGAGGCAATGAAGAATGAAACACTTTACAATAATTGCCATTAAACAAATTGAATAGAATGGTGATATTTTTCAATAATTGTTGGAATACAGTGAACACAGTCTTTTGGTCCTTTTTTATAAAATTATATATGCTTACATGAGTTGCGTAGACAATCTTAGTAATTTTATTTTGCTGAAATTAAATTTATATAACATTGTTATTCTAGTGATTACATTATAAAGTAGAGAGAAAACTTAAATAATCAAATTCTGTTTTTTAATCAAGATTGTCTTGTCTGTATAAACCGTGGAAGTTTTTACTTGTATGAAGTTATTCCTTTCCTGAATATCAAACTCTTGATTTCTTTGCTGTCTGTTAGATCATGCTTCTCAGTTTCCTTTTCTGAGACATTTGACAGTTCTTATCTCTTTCACCTGGGAATTTTAATGCAGTCTGACCAAATAGTCATGAATATTGAGTACAGGTATTTAATTGGACCTTACTAGTATAAAAATGTTTTAATAACTGTTCTCTTTAAAATAAACTACACATGATGGATAAAGAGAATTCTGCATGGCAGCTTTCATGTTTGGAGTTCCCAGATTGTCACTTGGTGCTGCATGCATGAAAACACTGATTTTTACTTTTAGGGGACCTTTGGATTCCTCTACCTCAAATGTAGAGTCACTTGGATAGGAGGGAGATGACTTCAAATGAACTTGTTCTCCCCCTAGGTTTTAACCTAGGAAGTATTTCTGAAATGCCTTTGGGTTTATTTTGAGAGATGTGAAGATGGGTATGGAGGGGAAGCAGGTGGTTGTTCCAGAAGTTGGTGGAAACATCAATGGCCAAGTGAATCCAACAGATGGGGAAGATTTTCTGAAGTGTTTCCGTTGCTCTTGGCATCTCAGAGTCCTTCTCTGTCATTCAGACTTTTGGACAATTTTATAGTAAATATAAATTGGAGCATGTTAGTAGTAACTTAGAAAAATGGCTGATAGGTTCCACTTGTGAAATAGATGGACAGTGTGAAGTACTTTCCATGGTGGCTTTCACAAGAAAATGCAGAGTTTTTGCTGGAAGTATCCATAGTTCTGTCATGTCACAAGTGACCATAAGCACATGGGGTTTTGCTTAAGAGGGGAAGGACGAGAACCTTTAAAGTCTGAGAATTTACACCTGTGGTGAAGAAGCACATTTTCAGCTCTTATTCATCGTGATCTCAGAAATAGATTTTTCTTATCTCAGATGTATGGCTGTAAGATGTGTGCCCAGTATTTCAAAATTACCAATTTGATAATTCATGTGTCAAGTTCAGCTGTGAGCCTCAGCTAAAAATGTCTGGGATAAGACTCAGCATAAGGCTGTAAAATTTTAATATAATTGGGTGACATCAAGTCAAAAGGATTTGCACAGTTCAACAATAGAAAAGGTTTATACAGACATTATGGCTTTGGGAGGTTAGTACAGTCTACAGGAAAGAAATACCCATGGGAAAACTTAGATATGAAAATGTGGGTAGAATAGCAAGGAGCCAGTGAGAAAGGAAAGTGTACAGAGGGTAATCTTATAAACAACTGATTCTACTGAGTAACATTTATGTTAATGGCAAAGGTCTTAACTCCAACAAGAGCAGGAGAAGGCTTTCTTGGGTTGAATGAAAGCTAAATGTGAACTTAGTGCATCACTTAAAAAGAAGAGTGGGGGGAGAATGCCTTGACTCATAAGAAGTGAAAGGTATGTGTATTTGGTGAAAATGCAAGTGGTTGATGCACTTAAACTAAACACAAAAGAAGTTTGAAGGAAAATACCTGTTTTACTCCAGTCTTTTCTCTCACATCCTGTAGACACCTTCCACTGCATGCTATAAATTATGTGGATTTCATTATCTTGTAAGTGATACTGATCCACACCTATCAAATCCCGTGAAAGGGATTAATGTTCCTAAATAACAAATCTTGGAAGAAATGAGATGGAAGTGTTGCTTTTCATGTGGAGAGATGAAAGGAGCAATTAGAGAGCTGAATACGGGTAAATCCCACTAGAGCATATATTTTATCAGCTTGATTTTACAAAACTTATTTTGATGAGTTGCTGGTGCGCATGTTTGTAAAGACATATTTTTCCTCTATACCATCAGAAGAAAAGAAAAAGGAAGACCGAACCAAACTTAGCTTTTGTTGCTTAATTTTATATACTGTGGCTACATGAAGGGCCACAGAGCATTTGTGCAAGTGCTTGCAGGAGTGGAGACTCAGAGAATTGACTGGCTCACCCTCGCTGGAGTCAGACATGCTTCAGAAGAGCTTAGCAACATAGAGTGGTTTAATTAGATCTGATGAGTTGTATTAACTTGGTGCCACTGTGATTCATCATAGCAATGCTAGCTTGATTCTTAGCAGCACTTCTCATACCTCCTGCTGGGCCAGGTTGAGTTGAAAGCATTAGTCGTGGCTGTGGACAGATGTCCTCTTCTGGAGCTAGTTCTTTCTGTTTGGTGGGATCACCCCCCATCTCTGCTTTGTACCGTGTTCCTACATACATTCTCTTCATTCTGCCCCCCTTTAGGCAACTGCTGTGCTCTTTGTACTCCTCACACATGTCTTTGCAGTGGTGCTGGGACAGCTGTTTGAAACACCACATGCTGAAGCACATCAGGAAGCTGCATGTTGGATTTAAAAGAACTTTTCCATGATGGGAAGTAACATGTTTGCATGGCCCATATGAGAATAATAATGGCCATGCTATCTGAGGGTAACACTCTTGAGGCTCTGCATAAACAGACACAGTGAGTGGGGAGGTAATGGCCATAAACTAAAGCACAAGAAGTTCCACCTCAACATGAGGAAGAACCTCTTTACATTATGGGTGGCAGAGCATGCTGCCCAGGGAAGTTGTGGAATCATGTCTCCTCCCTGGAGACATTCATAACCCACCTGGATACATTTCTATGTAATGTGCTCTAGGTGACCCAACCTTGGCAGGGGTGTTGGACAAGGTGATCTCCAGAGATCCTTTCCAACCCTAACAATTCTGTGATTCTGTGCGTAACTTGATATACCTTGATGTTGACAAATTGATGAATAGGGAAATCGTTTACCAGTGTGAAATACAATCCCTTACTTTTCTTATGCAGCTGCTGACACAAGCAGAGGTAAAGCACTTAAGCATCCCAGAACTGGGTCAGGACACAGCCTGATCTAAGAAGGTATTTTGTCAACAGTAGCTTATAAAAGTTGACTACAGGGAGTTTAATACTAGTGCAGCTGTGCACTGATATATGCCCTGTTGTATGCTCATATATTTTTACTACCCCTCATAACCTCTTGACCCAAGTTGGTTCTAATCTGAACTCTTTCACCTTCTCTACTTCCTGCCTCACCGATCTTGTGTCATGTCCATCTTGTCCTCCCATTTCCCATTGCTCTCCACTCCTTGGTTGTTGAGGAGTAGGAGAGGTTGGATGTGAGAAGCTCAGGGCCCAAAGGAGTGAGAAAAGCCCTTGGATAGATGGAAAGAGAGACAGAAGAGGAAGAGTATGGGACAAGGTAGTTGGTGAAGCATGGGAGGCATGGATGCAGAAGCAAGATCAGGAGCCAGAGGGCAGGGAGTGCTGGGGATGGGAAAGGTGGAAGAACGAGTTGAATAAGAGGCACAGGGAAAAGGACACTGAGTGAGAAAGAGGCGGAAGAAAATGTGACTTAAGTAGCTGGCAGCAAATAGTGGGGTGGCAGGTACCTGCACAGCACCACAGGTCAGCAGCATGGTTTTTGTGAACTGCCTTGAGGGGCACTTTTAAATCCAGGAGAAGGGAATCTCTTGGAGCGCAATTGACCTTTTTGCCTTTACTTATCTCCAACAAAGGCCCCTGTGTTTTGCCTCTTCACAACCCAGCCTCTGAACTCTGCCTGGCACTGTCTTCTCTTGTCAGGCAGAAGGTGAATTGGCCCTTCCTTCACCCTTCCCTTCCCCGTGGTGTCCCAGCCACAGCTGCCTGCTCCCTGTGGGGCTCTCTGGGTGCTGCTGACGCAGAGGAGGGCGGCTCTTCCTGCTGTTCCTTCTTCTGCGGGTTTGGTGGTGACGGATGTCTGGCCTCGTGAT
Source organism: Lepidothrix coronata (assembly GCF_001604755.1). Classification (NCBI taxonomy): domain Eukaryota; kingdom Metazoa; phylum Chordata; class Aves; order Passeriformes; family Pipridae; genus Lepidothrix; species Lepidothrix coronata. The sequence goes on from NW_016690283.1 coordinate 2,571,598, forward strand.
GGAGGCACAAGTGGGATGCTGGGGTGGATGTGGCCCTTCTGGCTGGTATCTCTCCCCTTCTGGAAAGCCTTGTAGAATGGGACAATAAACACTAAAATACTGTTTTGTTGTCCGCTGCCTTGCTGCATTTTGAAAGCATTTAAATTTTGCCAGTCTCCTTTCTTTTAGAAGTTTTTAACAGTGTGGCAGCTGTGCTACATAAAGGTAGTTGATATAACATAAATGACAACAATAATTTCACTTTTATCAAAATCCCTCAGGCTTTCTTGTAGACTTTTATGATGACAGTAGTAAAGTACTTAGGAAAGTTGTATTGGATTTGTTTTGCTAGCTGTATGTTTATACTGTATTTATAATTCCCAGCTATTAGTTTAGAATTCCATTAAAGAGAAGGAAGAGTAGATCAGGTGTTGGGTTGCAAAAGCTGAATCTGTTTCCTTTAAAGAAGACAGAGTCTTTCCTTCAAAGAATTAACATGGTATTTATTTTTCCTATCAGAAGAAACTAAGTATGAACAAAGACCATTTTCACTTGGTAATGCTGAACTAACACAGCTTTTCTGATTTCTGAATTCCAGTAACAGCCTTACAGAACTGCAGAAATATAATAGTTTTTATTCATTATTTTTGGCCAATATTTTAGGCGTTAATTTCATATTATGTTTCAGAAGTGGAAAAAAAAGCTGAAGAAAATGCAAAAATGAGCTTCATTAGTTCTTAACAGAGTTTGGATATTTTCTGCATTGCTGATTTCTACCTGTATATTTTTATTTTTCTGGTAAGAACTGCCTTGATTGTGGGAAAGGAGCTGTGTAAAAGAGGGGTATTTGTATTTGCTTCCCTTTTCAGAGCTGAAGAAGTAGAGAGTGCATAACACAGGCCCTACAATAATCTTCCCTTTTGGGAAAATCTGTCGTCTGACATTGCCAAATAAAAATATTTGGTTTATATAAAATACTTGTTTAAAAACACCCAAACCCATGGTCAGTGCTGAGGAGAGCAGAACTACATTTAAGAAACGTGATGTTTTGGTAATTGTTACCATATTTTGCTAATTTTCTTGGAGAATGTTTGGATTCTCCCAGTGGCAGCGTGATATAGCCTCAGCTGAGCAGTCTGAAGACCTGGTACAAGTTTCTTTAAGAATTTTTTTTGTTATAATCCCAGGGCAAGAGAAATTGTGGCTTGCCCTGCCTTTCTGTCAGTGGTGATGTTCAGAGCTATTCCATCACTTCCTGCTGTAATTTGGTTTTATTAATGCTTCTCTTGTGCATGTGCTATTGTGACACTGTAGCTATAATTGTGCTGCAGGAGCTTGTGATTAATGCTCCAACTTCCTCAAAAGCTACAAATTTAAGCTTTCTCATGCAGATTTTTAGAAGAGAGGATTTTTAGATTTTTCCTCTTTTTAGAGCTGGAGATCTGTGTGACTCAGCTGGGAGTGATGTGTTTTGAAAGTGAGAGGTCTTCTGCTTTTTCCAAAGTCTGTCAGTGTTTTTCTGGAATACAGGACACCAAGTATAACTGCACCTAGGAACTCTTTCTGTTTTATTTGGTTATTTTTGATGAGTGCCACCCCTTTTGAATACTTGAGAGAGGTGGAATTGTTACATTTTTTAATTAATCACGTGAACCTAAAGAATTGATCAGGAATCTTAAAAAATACAATGGGTTTAGGATCCATTACAGCATTACAGTTCTGCAAATGGTGTCTTTTAGAATGAACTATGTACCCTAAATAGTGCCTGATGTATTTTAATGTTAAAATAACATTGAAACTGTTCACACAGCGAAAAATTGAAAGCTCACTCCAGTAACCTTTCTGACAAGTCACAAGACCTGCATGGATATTACATCAATGAGGCTCTTACAGCTCTTTTTTCCTCAACTCTCAGCAGGGATAATAAAAAGGAGAAACTTTTTGTACTTAGTGTCCTGCTTAGTGGATGTGCTAGGCAGTATTTAGTGTAGCTGCCAATCCTTGCTGCACGGTTGCTTCTTGATACTCTGTTGTGGCAAATCAAACTGCCTCTGTATTTCTTAAAACGAAGAATTTCATGCACCATTGGGTGGTGTGGGCAAGTACCACCAAGATAATGACAGAACATCTTCCCTCTTAAATGTATACAAGAGAAATTGTTTTTCCTCCCTGTCACCCCAGGTAAGGCTCTGTAGTTAGCTGTGTGGTAATTGAGCCTGCTGTGCAATTGGAGTCCTTGAAAGGAGTGGGAAGAGAAAAGAAAGAACTTCCCTTCCTTGTTCAGTGCTGTAAGGGCTCTTGTTCATCCTCAAATACAATAATAAGAGCTTGAGTGAAGCTTCTTGTCTTGTACTTTCTGTTGACTTGTTAGTGAACATCCATAGTTTAGCTTCAAAGTTAATGAGGAGATTTAGCCCCCAGCTGCATTATTGGCTATTTTTGTCACTTGCTCTGCATCTCTCAGTATTTATACACTGGCACATGTACGCACACACAGGCTCCATTATGCAGATTTCATTTTATCAACTGGCAAAGGTGGATTCAATGATTCACCTGAATCTTCGTGTTTTATTAGATCCTGGAGTTGAGAGTAGAAAGCAGGTAACTGAGGTAACAGAAGAAAGACTAACTCTTAAAAGTGTTTGTTGATTTCACGGATTTATTAAGCACTCAAATAGCTCTTTTCTCTTGTATCCAGGCACTGCACTGATCTCAAGTGAAGAGAAGCTGTTTTACTAGAGTTTCTATTTCTAATGGTCAGACTGGTTCCTGTTTCCACGTGTTTATAACCTGAATAAACAAGGCAGAGGGGGGAAAAAGAGGTGAAGCAGAGAAGTGGCCTGCCCAATTCCATAAGGCATGTCAGGAGATGCAGGTCCTGCTGCCCCAGGCCAATGCTCTTCTCTAAGATGTGCTGAAAGCATTAAGAGAGGTTCATTGCACTTGGATTAGTTGCAGATGAAACCGATGCTTTCTGCAGTAAAATATATAATAACAATAATTGTCTGCTTTGAAGCCAAGAAACAGTATTAAAGAATAGCAGATATTCTAATAAAGCGTCTAAAACTGATTCTAAAAGCATCATTTTAATCTTCAGGCAAATACCATTCAACTCAGCACTTTGTTTATCTGTTCAGGCAAAATGTCAGTCTATGGATTGCTAAATAGAATTTACATCACTTGCAATGCAGATTTTTTAATCTACATCTTTTGCCATTTGTTTTTCCATTGTTGATGTTAAACTGTAAGCATGCTTCAAAATCCTTTGCTGACATATGGATTGAAGCTTCAGTACTTGTAAACTACGTTTTGAAATATCCAAAAGCTCAGATTAGGCCTGTGCAGTTCTTAAAAGTAGGACTACTTTATTTACAGTACCAGACTTCTAAATTGCTGTACAAACTCTGAAATACTTCCTTTGTATTTACAGGTGTAGTCTGTCAGCAGCTGTGGTTAAATCCGTGGTAGTGGAGCTAACTGTGTAAGACACCATAGAAGAACTTGGGTCATTAAGTTTGTAATCACTAAGTGTGTAGGAGTTGAGAGCAGAAGAACTGTGATACTTTTCTTGACATATTTTTAGAGATTGACTGTGTGCTTGCCTAATATGCTGGGATAATGTTAAAACGGGATAGATCAACTATTCCCATTGGCTTGGCCTCGTTGATGTAGATGAGATGAAAGCACCCTGCAGCCTCTTAACATGGTTGTGATTGCTTGTGATTCTTTCTAACAGGTGCAGTCAAATTCTTGTATTTAGAGTACAGAAAAATAAGGACTTTAATATGCCTACATGAATGGTGAAGGGAGTTGAAGAAGAAAAATACCATAAAGCAAGTATTTACAATACAATCCAGAAGTGCAATTAGAGTATGAAATGCCTAAGTGTCTTGGTTTCCTTACAGTCAGGGTGTACAGAAAGAAAGACGCTCAGGATTTGTGGAGTGGTTGCGTGATTGTCGTAATTCTCAATTTTATTAGATTTAGCTTTGCTTCTCACAATTATGTTCTATCAACCACTATATCTGCTTTAGTGGTTCCATGTCACTTTCCTCAAGATGAGTGTCCTCTCTGAAACCCTTGACTGGCTAAATCTTGTGCTTTAAGTCTCTTAGTTGTGTTGTGATTTTTTACAAGATTCTTAACTAACCTCAAAATTTGTGAGGGATGCTTTTCTTACAAGGACCCACATGATGACTTTTATGCAGAGAATGCATAAAAGCATCTTCTTTATCTGAGAGGTACACTGAAAAAAGGTGGGGATGAGTGTTTGCCCTCATACTTACAAGTTGTGCATGCAGCCTTGCTGTGTCTGTCCAGTAAGTGCTAGCAGCAGAAATAACTATCTTTGGGTCAGATCTGGTCCCTGGCACCAGTCTGTCTTCCTGATTTGACAGGGACTTCCCTGTGGGTTCCCCTGCATCAGTAGTGACAACACTTCTGAAATACTGGCTCTACTGAATTTCTGACCCTGATAAGAAAGACTTTATCAAACCACAGGAACTATTTTACTTGAAGTTCCTGTGTTTATACATACAGAGTTTTTTTCCTCAAATTTAAACTTTGCAAATAATTTATATAGGAATTTCAAAGTCCTCCTGATAACCTGGGTGTTAACTGGGCAGCTATTGCTGACAGATTCTGTTGCAACAGCTGTAAGATATTATAAAGAGAAATTGCCCTTCTGAAGATCATCACCTCTGACATCTACACTTCAAGAAGTTTCTAGTACATATTTTATCTGGGCATCTCAATCTGCCAGTTCTTCATGTTAGAAATTGGAGCACAGTGTCTAGTGGAATCTGCCCTTGCCCTGCAATCCTTCACTGAAGGGTAGAACTGGGCTGTGTTATGGATTTGTACAGGAAAAGATCTTTTTGTATCCTAAACAAGACTGGGGGTTGAAAGGAAGCTCTGGGTCTAATTTATTTCGGACAGGTTCTGTATGACAGAGCTCAGTTCTTACTTTTTGATACCAGGGGGATGCTTTCACCTGTCTTGCAGAATGTTTAAATTGAGTTGGTGTCATTTTCAGTCAGAAAAAAAGTACTCAAGTCCTAAATCTTTCCCGTTGAAATTTGGCTGCTATCTTGGCAGTGCCACATAAAGCCAGGGGAATGGATAGAAGCACTTGGCTTCAGTTTGTTTTGAAAACACAGCTTAATAAAAGGGGTCTGTAACGGGAGCATCAGCATCACATAGCCAAAGAGAAAGGGAGGTCCAGGTTGTGCTTAATAGGACACTATGATATCTTGGCCCTCAAACTAGGAATAATTTTGGATTAACTATATATGACCTGGTAGTTGTTCTCTCCTGCATGCAGTCTTGTATTTGGTTCCCAGTTTCTCTTTCTTTTGAGTGTAGTTGATGCTATTTTTGAGTGCCTTTGTAGATTCTGAGGCAGGCCCAATATACCGACTTTTCAAGTTTATTCCATGTGTTAGCAGAAAGACTGGGACCACATCTTGGCTATGAATTTCTTTTGCATCAGTGAAAAGGTTCTTTTCTTGTGAGAGTTGTATTGCTTGATGCAAGGATGCCTCTTCTGAAAGAGGATTGATGCTTATCCTCCTTAATGATGGTAGTCAATTTGGCAAAGAGCAGGCGCAATGGAAGTTTTATTCTCTGAGTTTAGTAGAAAGCTAGAAAATTTTTATTTTAATCATGACAAAGAAAACTGATCTTATGGGAATGTCATGGCTATTAGTACAATTTTGCTAGAATTACATTTAAAATCCAAAGATTTCCGGCAGATAGTGATGAACAAGGAAGTTCTGGGCAGGGATTTCAGGATTCCATGATAAAGGGAGCTGTTTAATTAAGCCTTTTTTTTAATTATAGCTAAACGTAAAGGCATGTGTCAAGAAGGGAGAGAAACAGACCCATTGTATGAAATGGAGAATTGGTATCCAGCAAAGAAATCCATTTTAAAAGGGTGCTTGAAAACCAAGGAGGCCATTTAGACAAGACAATCCCAGGACCAAAAAAAAATTGTGGAAGACTTGGAGCTCCATGCTTTGCTTACTGAACCCAAATGTAAAAGTTCTTTTTTTATCGGTTTATTTCATAGAAGGAAACTTGCAGGAACTGTGCTTTCTTTTATCAAGAAAGGCAAACCAAGAATTTGTTTGAAAACTGAATTTGCTTTAAATTGGAAGGAAAAGCACAATTTAACAGTGAGTTGTTGAAACAGCTGTTGACATTAGTGAGCTTTTAGTTTCCTGGTGTGTGTGGATCAAGACAAAATTTTATGTTTATTTTCTCTTAGCTAGATATGTTTTAGTCAAAATAATAGAGTAGTTAAGAAAATGCTCTCAGTTCGGTGTCAGAAGGGACCATTCATGCTTTCAGCCTGGTCTTTAAAAACTATGAAAATGTGCAGCAGGCTGATGTCACTCGCTCCTAATTAGAGCCTTGTTGTGCTCTATATTTGTGAGAACTGATTTTAGTATCTGCAGCTGAAGGAAGGAAACTCCTCAAATGTTAATGCATCCAAGAGTAGGGGATGTGAGCTGTAGGAGGGAAATCCGCTGCTGCCATGCCAGGTGGAGGACTGTCAGCCTTTCCCCTGGCCAAACTTCCATTAAAAAAGGAGGAAGGTGAAAACTTTTCTATTTTGCACATCCAATTAGAATTTCCCCGTCAGATGAATGCTCCATTAGGAGGGGGAGGGAAAAACCAAACCTAACCAGTACCTGCTGTGTATGTGATACTCTGAGCTAGAAGGTGCTGCTTGCAGTGGTCTGTAGCTGGGGAACAGAGTGGGCTGTAGTGCACCAGCCCCAGCTGAGGGATGCACAGGGACATGTTAACCGTGTTCTCTTTCTGAATGACAAACTGCAATGTATAAATAGTTGGAATGAGGACTTCATTATAGCCATACAACATCTTTTATGAAGTTTCTTAAACTGGGCATGATAAATCACTTGCTGGGTTACAAGTCAGTAATGAGGGAGATAGGGGAATGCATTTTCTTTTCATGGGCTTTAAAAAGCATCTTGGAAGTAAGGCATGCTGGAAGAGTTGAGGGGGATGCAGCACCCACGTGTTGGATACTTTTGCTTGATGTTGCTGTGAGGGAGCTGGAGAGCAGCTGGGTGCCACTGGCAGCCACTGCCTCCCACTCCTGTGTGAGACCACATTCCAGCATGGTGGGGGTTTTCTTGTTTTCTGTGTTGGGCTGTGGATGCTGGAGGGCATTAAGAGGAGAGTTCAGAGGACTGTGGGTGGGGAGTTCATGCTAAATCTGTAATAGTGGCAGGAGTTTGGGGGTAGTTGTTTTTAAAAGAAATAGAAACCAGCAAATGCAGCATAGACTGCTGAAGTCATAAAGCAGAAGGTGTTATGAGCCACAGGAGGGCTAAACAGTTGAACAATATCAGCTGTTTCACTCATAAATGATAATTAATATGTCTTTTTTATTACCAACTCAATTTCTGCTGCTAGCTTGGACTTTTCTGTTACTGTCAATAATGGTTGGGTTTTTTGAACGTGGCCACAGTTTGCTCAGGAGCCAGTGCCACCTGTGGGGCCCAGAAACCTTCTGCAACAGGATGGGAACGAGCAGCTACAGAGACAGGCTCCAAAGAACAGAAAACTTACTACACTGGGATAAAGTCTCCTTTAAAGGAGTTTCTTCCCTTTCCAGCCACGTGTCAGAAACCTGTGATAGAAGGGGACTAGAAACTGAATGATGGATTTAAAAAAGCTGTAGCCTCCCCCCTCCCTCCAGTTGCTTCTTACATTTACAGGGTAAAATTAATGAAGTTAATTACATCTACTCAAAATCTCTTGGTTGAGTGAATTACTTAGCTCCTTTAAAGTAGAGACATAATTTTCTGCAGGATCCACAGGCTTTTTTTCAGTCTTGGTTGGTTACTCTGGTTTATAGTCCCCATGATGCATGGTTGCTATCCGAAGCACTCTGGGGTGCACCTTTTAGAGTAATACAAGATGTCAAATTCAGATTAAGGACATCTGCAATGTTCAAAGCAAAAATACTGAAATAATTATAGAAATACTAATAAAGTCCAATTTCTAACAAAGATGAAAAAGAGGATGGATCCAGAGAGTTAAAACGTAAAGCAAAATAACAGGGCAAGATGCTTAGAAGGTAGGAGTATGTCATGTAATTAGCAAAGAAAATATCTAATACACTGCTTATCTGACAGTCTTTTATTCCCTTTGATGTCATCATTTCCAAAATGCAGCATTAACCAAAGGAATTTTCAGGGGGGTGTTTACATGTTAAGGTGGAAAGAAAAGAAAGAAGGCCAAAGAATATTCTGTGCAATCCAAACATTTACAAGTGATACCTTGCAGTGTATAGTATTCAAGATTAGGACTTCAAAGAATGTTTGGAGAGATCAAGAACACGATTGTGGGGCTTTAACTGATAATTTTACTTTAAGATTACCCAGCGTGTAAGGTTGACATTAAAGATAAGCCTAAACTTAGGGCTGGAGGCAAACTTCGGCATCCAATTCAGTTTTCACTGAATTGTAAGGTGGGAGGTTTTTTTTTTGTTGTTGTTGTTTTTTAGGAAACTTTTGTGCAGATTGAATTTTAAGCTTTCTTGCTTTATGTATTTTTTGCTTTGGGGATATTTTTAAAATTAAAAATCAAATAGAAGTTTTTTGTATGTAAACACTCATCTTGTGTCTTTAATTTTTGTATAATACTCCTTTACTGCTGTGCCCTGGGCTTGCCCCAGGCCAGTACCTCCTGTGGCACCCCATGAGCAGCACCTTCTAGGCTGTCTCTGTCCTTGTGTCTCGTGACAGGCAGAACACATCATGTTTTGTGAAATGTAATTCAATAAGACCCTGGTTTACATGGAAAACAAGGTGATATGTACATTACTAGAGCTTTCCTGAAATATTTTGGCAGTGTTTCCTAATGGCAAACTTCAGATTTTTCAGTTAAGTCTTGTGTTTCAATTTCCCATCGATAAAATTCTAATTCTTACTGCATACAAGTTCTCATTATACACAAAAGCAGTGCTAACAAATTCATTTCCCAGGAGAAAAGGCAAAAGCATCCCATATGAGATCCTGATACAAACAGTTGCCCCCACAACATAGGCAGTGTGGTAATATGGACTTAAGCGTGGCATGAAGTCTCATATGGTGGCCCACCAAACATGAAGACCATGAAGGTTTTGAACAGCTACATTATCTAGGCATTTGGTTAGGGCTCTCTGAACACACACACTTGAAAAACCAGTTTAACAGCAGCTGAGCACAAAGTCAAGCAAGTAAGTCTGGGCAAGCATTGGGAAATCCTCCAAGGGAACAAATATTCTCAGCTGATGATACTTCTCCAGGGCATTAGGGATGTGAGGTGTCCTTTGGAGTCACATCACTGCAGGTGACATTCCTTGTGTTAATGACTGAGCCATACCAAAGGAAGTTGTACTTCCATTTCAGAAAACCTGTAACATTAACTTATTTTTGTTTGGGTTTTCCTGGGCTAAGGCTGACTGAGAGAGAAACTTGTCTTTGGTTTGGTTTGTGCAGTGTCCAGCACAAGGAGTTGCATACCCGTGAATGAGGTTCATTAAGAGCTGTTGCAGTAAGAGCAAAATGATGTCTTGACCACTTAAATTACATTTTAGTAGAATACGTGCTCTAAAACTCCCATAAAATTCACAAACTGGAGACAAAATATTTCATATATCTGTTGGTTGACCCTGAGATTAGCTCAGTTGGTTAGAGCACGGTGCAAATAACACCAAGGTTGTGGGTTTGATCCCTGTATGGACCATTCACTTAAGGGTTGGACTTGAGGATCCTTGTGGATCCCTTTCAACTCAGAATATTGTGATTCTGTAATTGTACTGAATACAGGAGTGTCTAACATAGAGGGAGCACTCCTCTGAAAATGGGTAGTTTTAGAAAGAATCAAAGGATAGGTGAGTTATCATAGAGACTTGTTCTTTTTCCATTTATGTTTTGAGTAGAAATTAGTTTTACCTAAATGTTAGAGATATTACATATTCGTCATCATTAATAATTTTTATTATGTTCTACTAAGAACATGGAAACCCTTTATTTTCTATTTGTTGCTGTGAAATTGTTTCAAAATTTACAGCTTCACAGATGTAGACTCTATCAGTGGTTTTTAATTGTGCATATTTATGATACTGGTGTTTTACAAGATTCTGGAGCCCCTCAGGTGTCACTGTTCTCAGCTGCTGATGGAAACACCTTAGCAGCAGCAAATACACTGCTGGCAAAAGGAATTGCAATGCTAAGATAAGGTTGTTTCTAATCTAAGTGTTTCTCATTCGAGAATCACAGTATGAGGAAAAAACATACTCGAGTTATCAGTCAATTGTGGCTTTTTTCTAATGTACTATATTTACAACCTCTGACAATTTGAGCTGAGAGCAGCAAAAACCTGGCCTAATTGCAAGGACTGCAAAAAAATACTTGCACTTTCTCCTCTGAATAAATGGTTATTTCTTGGGAATGAAATGCATATCTGCATTACAAAAGAAAGCAATAACAGTGCTGTGCCTTTGCTCATTAAGCGCTTGGAGAAGAATGAACAAATCCACATTTTTTTTCATGTGTACCTAGATTTCAGATCACATACTAGAGCATGTTCCCCAATGCCTCTAAAGGATATATTGTACATTTTGATGATACTTTTATTACCACTTTTCACTTTCAAGAATGTCTGTAAAGATTTTGGATATGCTCCTGTGCGTTAGTATGCCAAGAGGAAGCCTTTGTAATTCTGCAGTATAAGTATAGAAAGTTACTCAGGATTTCATAATATGTCAGGAATTCATATCAGCACCAAATTGCTTATGATTTGAATGAGATATGTGTTACTTCTGTGAGACTGTATGTAAATAGATATGTATTTAAGCAATATTTTTTTTGCAACGTTACTGACTTAACTTGTAAAATACTGTTGTTTTTTCGTCTTAGGTCTGAGGGTAACTGTGTTACTAACTTCATCCCTCATGGTGTTGGGAGCTGGCCTCAGATGTATTCCAGTCTCAGACCTAGAAATTAGGAAGAAGTAAGTGAATTAAGTTGTTTTTAATATACATATTTTATTCTTTCTGCTAATATAATTTTTGCTGCTACTGCAAAGAAATGTTAGTAAAAATTTTCTGTATGAAGTTGATATGCCAAATGTTTGTTGTGTGGCCATGGGCTTACATGCTTCTTTGCTTTTTAAATGGATTTTTCTAGTCCTTCTTTTACATCGTATCTGAAGATCAGAAAGCCCTTTACAAACTTGAGTTAATTACGCCTCACCCCATCCTGCATAGCTAATATTAATCTGCTTTGCAAATAAGGAAGCAGAGATTTAGAGAGGTTCAGAAATTGGCCCAAGATCACAGAGGGAGCCATGCCTCAAACCCCAAAAATATGTAATTTGTATGCAAATATTAAATAGTTAGTTCATTTTCTCATATTGGATGTGTGGGATCATGCCATGAGACAGATGAAATTGCGCAAAATGGCCTTTTTCATGTAGTCTCTCCCGGTGTGGATTCCAAAGAAGGCTTGTACTTTATCTGCAGTGAAATGGTTGCCTTCTGTACACATGCAGTTGAAGAGTTTGTGATAGAAACAGATTCCTTCCTAAAAGTCACACAAACCAAACGATTCAATTGTCCTGTCAACGTATCCTGAACCTGGGCATCCTCAAGAAGTACAGAGTATGTTTTGTACAGCCAGGGAATGTGGATCACTTGTTATTCACTTAACTTTCTTTTTCCTCTTATGCTGAAAGAGGTAGGAGTACACGGGCATTACTACACCTTCTTTCTTCTTTAAAAACAGCAGTAGCACTAGGTCTTTACTAGTTATGCTTGCATAATATGTAAACATGAAGAAAAGAACTTATAAATAAAAGATTTCTATGTGGATTGGGTTTTTTCCCCCCTTGAACTCTAGTCAGCTTCCAGGCAAGTCCTTTTATTATTTCAGCAAGTTATTTGACTTTAGGGATTTTTTGTTTTATTTTTTTTTTTATTCCTCTTAGTATTGCTTACTCTGAAAATCAACTTGGAATCTTTTTAAGTTGGGAAAGAAAGTGTTTGGTGTGAAGTTGAAAGCCGATGACTGGGTGCCATGGATAAAGCAAAAGAAGAGGTTCAGAGAGAGAACCGAGAATGTAAAAAACATTGACTGTAAAACCAGCCCTGATAAGCAAACTGCGAGCAGTGTGTCAAGTAGGGGAGATGCAATATCAGTCCTTAGGTGCTTAGTGAGCATATAAGGAAGCACCCAAGGTGCTGCTGATGTTGGTTGCCCAGTGTTGCCTATTTCAACATGGTGTTCAAGGACTCTGAGAGCAGGGGAGGCTGAACTAACCATGTTGTGCTACCATTCACAGTGACCCTTTTAAGGAAAATGTACTGTTAAGATGGCCAGGGAGAGCTGTTCTCATTGTGCCCTTTTCCTTAAAATGTTAAGGGGTACTCGACATTCAGTTTGTTCATTCTCATCAATCTTGGATTAAATATCGATAGCTTTTAAATGGGCCAGATGGCTTAAATGCAATGAAATGTGGTGTCTTATGTAGCTTTTCATTTATGATTTATGCCAAAAGACATGTACTGCCCTAGGCTTTACCAAAAACAAGGATGAAGGCTATAAGTAGCTGAGAAGATGAAAATTCCCAAATGAGATTTAGATGTGAGGTGTCATTTGGGGAGTGGGAAAAAGAGTGTCCACAAAATCTCAATCACCTTTAAACAAAGTTTTCCAGTGTAGCTGCAGCAAGGACACCTAGGAGAACAATTAAATACATGCCTAAGGAGAAACGTTCACAGAACAACTTCTTTAACTAGGAAAGAAAAGGATTGTATAGAGTCTGATGAGTGAGATTTATAAAACATGATGTTAAAATTTATTGAAAACTATGTAGGGGGAAAAAAAGAGTATAAGCAGAATCCTGATGGAAAAGGTTAATAATTTCATATATTCATGCTGTGAAAATATGCATCATCTCCAGGTGAAATTGATAAATTTGCCTACTTAGCCTACTTCCAAAAAAGAGACATTTTCAAGAATTTCAGCTCTATCTGAGGAAGTAGTTTGATCTTTTAAACAGTTTGATTAAAAATCTACAGAGAATTAATTAAAGCTAACTGTGTGAAGCAAAAGGATGGTTTTCAGTGAAGTTTCTTGAGACATTGTAAATAATTGTACAGGCTGTGTGATGTTTTGTCAAGTAACCTGCATTGTTTTGAGGGCTAAGGCTGAAGGCCAGTTTTCATCTGTTACTTGAAGCATGGTACCAAATAAAATAATATTTTTGATATGAGCATTACTGCTTAATGCATTAGCCACAGCTTACTGAGCACTAAATTATGCACTTATTCTGAATATGTGTATGCATTAATACAGCAACCTGAATGTTACAGAGCCTGTCAGGTGGACAAGATTACACACAAGCTAATATCAAAGCATTTCAGAAGACAGTGTAAATGGAATTTCTTTAAATGCTTTTGCATGTTTTGTAGTATGTTCCTTCAGACCTTGAGTAATTTGCAGTAATATGCTGAAGGATTTCCATGGGACAATTATGTCAGAGTTAACATGCATAAAATTATAAGAACGTTCATGACGTTTGTAAGGTTTAGGTTGGGTTTTTTCTACTTTGTAGCTGTCTCTGAACACTAAAAAAAAAAATGTTATCAAATTGTACCTTTTCCTGAACCTTCTTCCCTTCTCTGAAGGTTACAAGAACATCACTAGTGCTTTTTGCCTGCATTTTTCTTAGTTCTTTTTGACTCCTGCTTGTCACCGAGTGAATATTTTCATTTGACTCTTTTAGAATGTGATTATTTTGTCCTGAATGTTAACATTACTAGAAGTCCATTTCTTTATATAGTAAATCAGGGTTGTTTTTTTTTCTCTTCACATAACACTTCATATTTACCTCATATTCTGTGTTTAGGAATAGATTTACGCACATCTTAGGTCTTAAATCTAGGCAAAAAGCTGTTTGAGCTGAAATGTGTAAGAAAGAAGGAAATAAAATGATGCAATCAACTCATAGCCATACATCTTTGGCTTTTAAACTGACCATGTGATGTAAGACTTTTTAAATGTTTTGAAAGACAGGATAATTAAAGACATGAAAGTAAAGGATGTAACATAATTTGTCACTTGTATTGAATATATTAATTAAGCAATTTAGTAGAACTGAGTGTGCTATGGACTGGTAGTGTTTGTCCTTCACATTAGATTTCACAACAGACAAGTAGTTATTGAGGACCTTGAGTCACAGCAGTGAGAGGGCTCTCCTTGGCAGTAAATACCATTAAAATGTTTGTTGGGAATCCAGGAGAACCACACAGAGAATGACAGTCGTTTATGAGAGTAGTTGGTAGATCCTGTAAAGGGGTCTTTTTGTTAATCCTACTAGTTCTTTGGATTTTAAGTCTTTTTGCCTACTCTTGGATATAATGTTAACTCTTTCCGTTACTATATTTGAAGAATTGCTCTTACCACATCTTTGGTACATTTTGTTTCTATTAGCTCTAGTTGCAGCCTAGTTTGTATTTTCTTCTTGTTAGACTTAGTCTTTAGTAGTTCCACGTTTTCCCTTTTTCATCCCTGCAAGCCTAAAGAATGACATGAGATCATCTCATTATTTGTCTTTTGAGATCCTAAGACTGTCATAAGCCACTATTCTTATGCATGAAAAATGCAAAGGGGCACCTCAGAAGAGGTAATTTCAGTAAAGACATGCTAGGATTCTCATATTCCCTGGCAATACTGAACACACCTCTATGCTGAAAAAAAATCGCCAAACTGGAGCATCTGTGGAGAAGAGGGATTAAAATGTTCCAGGGAATGAGAAGAGCCTTTTAGGAGAGGATGGTAGGAAAATCTGCCTGTAAGAAATAAAGACAGATTATGATTCGTGTTTCGTGCTCCTTAATTCGCTGGGGAAGAGGAATGAAAGAGGATTTAATCTAAAGTGAGGTTCTGGGAGTAAAAAGATGAATAAACATACCTGTTTGTATATGCTGCAGCTCAGCAAGTGTAGGAGGAAAACGTTACGATGGAGCACTCGCCTGGCACTGGTGGTGCTGGTTTGCACTTCGGCTGCAGTGCTGGGGGAAGGCCAAGCTGGGTTAATCCATGGTATCAGAAAAAGAGGTCAGTGGGGAAAAAAGGAAATAGGTCATTCACGGGTAGGTTCTCATGGGGAATACTTAATTGTATTAAGTAACTGTAACTCAACAGTTTAGCTTGTTTTTATTATTTCCACCAGCTTCATCTTGTACACAGGGTTTATTTTTTGACCTCTGCTCCAAAGCATTTGTTGTAGATGAGAAGTTCTGTGAGTTGTTCCTAAGCAACAGTGATTTTTTCCAGCTTTGCTTGTTTGTTGATGGTAGTGGGAGGTGATTTAGTGTCCCTCTATCTGCCCAGTGGTCCTACCTGCCACTGCTTGAGCTGCATGTCCTGTGGCACACCAGCAACCACTCAGGTGGCAGCCAAATGGGCTTCTCCTTCAGCTTAAACAGCCTGGGTGAAAAAAAAAGACAAATGATCAGTTTTGGTTATAAATGCTCTTTCCTTTTTCACCTGTGCTGGATTTTGGCTGTGGCACTGTGGTTGTCATCCACCTCCCCCAGCAACCAGGGTGGCCGCTGAATTAGCAGTTTACAGACCCTGTGTAAATTCTTGGAGTGATGAATCCAGGACATTAAAGGAAACTCTTGAAATCTCAGAAAGGGCTTGATATTGCAGCAGTATTTAGTGGGCAGCTTCTACAAGGCCTCAGTTAGTGTAAGCCTTTGCTGGGAAGAAAGAGAATTTATATTCTCTGTGGGATATTTAGTTTCATCTCATATAATGGTAGGTGGTATCCTCAAATGTAGAACACTTTTGATTTTTTTAATCCTATTTAAAATCTTTGCCTTAGTTTGTGACTCATGTTGGCTAATTTCTGTCCTTAAAGAAGAATTCGTATTAATTGAACTTATACTAAAGTTGCTGCATTATAAACAAAACACCCTCTTGCTCTTTCACTCACTTAAGAAAAATTATTCAAGAATGTTTAAATAGGTCTTATTTATTCCATTTCTTAATTTACTGCATCTCCTGTTCACTTCTACTCTTTTACTAAAAATCCTACTTAGGACCTCTTTTGTGCTAAGTAATCTTAATCAGTTTTCTCCCACAGCAGCCCCAATAGCTGGTGCACTTCCCTGATAATTTGTTTCAGTATATTTTGCCTCATTAGCCCATAATGTAATTGCCTACTTTGTGTTTACAACAATGTTGTTTACTTTGGGTCTGTTCATATTTGATGAATATGTCTTCTGTTAGTGTTGCTTTAAAGATGTCTTCTTTTAGTAATGGGTTAGTGGAGAGGGGGAGCTTTAAAAGAAAAACAAAAACCCACAACCTTTTAATAAAAAAATTTAAAAAAAAAAGGAAGCTTTGATTTTTGTGCACCCTCATCCTTGAAACCTGGATAAAGTGAAGAAACCCTCTTCTCAGCTGTGTGATGGTTGTGATGGCTGCACAATAACATAGTCTGAGGATGTGATTGAATTTGTCACCATACTGCCAGGGGTCTCAGTGTACTCCCCCTTCATCCCTTTCCTCTGTCAGAATGTCTGATGGAGATGTCAGGGCCTTGGCCTGAGATTGCTGCTTCCTCTCCTTGCAAATCCTTGTCTTTCTCGGCAGGCTCTCAGTAATAAGTTTTGGAGTAACTCCGGCTTTCCAAGCCTTTAAATTTGAAACCAAACCACACTACTTTTCATAGCATTTATAAATGGGTTTGCTGTTTTCTTTAAGCATGGGAGAAGAGGTATGAGGCTGGGATGCCTGGTGGATCCTATGGTCCTTTCAAGTCTGGTCTCATAATGGTGTGACTGACAGTGCAGAGACCATGGTTTGTACAAGGGGTAAAATATCTGCCCAATTCCTGATGAAGATGGCTAAATGTACATTTTTAAGTTTTTCTCTTTTCTTTTTCACTCTATTGTTGGCGATAATGTACCACACAGTGACTCAGGCTTTCTTCTTGTAATAATATTTCTTACTGATGGGGAAAAAACAGCTTTAAATTATTCCACATATCAATGGTTGCATGCATCAAAAACAAGCTGAAAATGCTAATGGCCTCAATCCATGAATATCCAGAAGGCACAAAGCTTTTGTAGTATAAATATGTCATTTAATGAAAATATTGAAAGGAAGTGCATTTCCATGAAATTCATCCATCAGAATGTTATTTTTTAATATATGAATTCATTGCTTTACCCAGAGGTATTTTTCTTTCAGTCTTTTTCCAGACATAGAGCCTTCTTACACTTTCTTTGGGTTATGAACAAAACAGCATCTGCCTCGGTTCTCCCCATACTTGTAGCAGTGAATTGCTGTAAAGCATGAATTTGACCTCCCTAATTCTATCTTTGCCTTAAAAGTACTTAAAAAGATTCCACTTAATAGAAGATTCTTTTATTGTATTTATTTTTGTGAGTCTAAAAGAAAAGCTCCATCCACTTCTAGTAACTTGATTGTGAAAAATCAGAAGTGGTTCTTGACAAATCTGGCATCAGTTCCCTCTGAGGGATAATAAATCTCCTGATGTATTATGTGAGTACGTCCATGTCTTTTCCTGTGCCTTTTTCTGGGCAAGCAACTTGCATCATACATCAGTGTAGATGCTCTAGAATAGGAGGTATTTGCTTGCTTTGTTGCCCTGTAGTGACACTAAATTCAATAGCACTTGAAAAGTGCTCTGAAGTTCTCCAGTGGAAAGGTCTCTTTCATTTGCTTCCAGTAGTTCCCACAGTGAGCTAATCGCTACATAAACCTATTTGTCTTCCAAATTAGCAGGAGTTGAACGATCCACTTCTTTCAATGAGTGAAGTTGTCAAGCATGTGAAAGAAATATTAGCCATCCATTTCGGTAAAACATTAACTTCTTTATCCAGAATTGCTTTTTGCATTAATTGTTAGGATCAGCAGTTCATCTACTAAACTTTTCCATGCTAAAAGCATGCTACAGCGCTGTCTTCGTGCAGCAGCAGACTGGAACTCTCAGTGACTTGGTTGCTCCTCACACTTTGCCCAACAGTGGCAAAACTGAATTATACTTTATTTTCATTCCTTTTGTATAGAAGTTTGAATAGCGACTAAGTGGTCAGTTCTACGGGCAGCTAATGGGAGAAGCATGATAAAAGTTTCAGGGAAAAAATCTGCACCAAAATCACATTTTTACAAGGCTCTTGAGCTCTGCTCCCTCCTAGGACCCAGAGGAACTGGGTTTCCCAGCTGTCCAGTGGTCATCATGTTTAGAGAGTCAGAGCAGCACCCTGGGGCTGACAGCCCTGCTCTTCCCATGTTGTCTGCCAAAGAAAAGGTGAAAATGCTTTTTCCACACTGTTGATCAGTGTTAAAATACCAGCTTCTCCAGTCTCAGCCTTCCCAGAACAAACTCAAATTAACACATCTTGGAGCTGAGCTGTGGGGGCTTATTTTGGTGTTGTGGTTTAAATCCGTTGTGTTAAAAGTAATTTTTTGAGTAAGTAATTTTCCTCTACTGTTGCCTTTGTTTCCCCATCTGACTATAGAAACTAATGAGTTTTTCTTTCATTTAAAATTCTCTTAAGTCCAGGCATGAGACATACAGTGGTAGAAACACTAAATGTCTGGGTTTTTTACCTAGAAAAAGTGTTTATGTAACACACAGCTTTTAAATAGCTTAATAAATCCAGTACCTGATGTGACTGTGACCGTGCATGCAAAGTTTCAACTCATACTGGGAGAAAAAGATAAATAAAGCTGACTGTAAATGGAAGTGCTTTCCCATCTTAACTGGATGGTATTATCATCAATCACTAAAACCTTTTTGTCTACAATCTCACTTTTTTTTCCATACCCAGTTTTCTTAGTGATATTGTAATTTCAGCCTTTATAGCCTTCCATGGTTTTCTTTGTTGCTGCCTGTTAGGATATTGCAGTAGTGATAGCACGGAGTGAATAAAACAGGTATAACCAGGTTAGTTCTTAATACTGATGTAAAGTCTTCTGTCAGGGAAGTGATGAAAACCATATAATTAAAGTTATTTATAATGTGACTTGACAAAAAAATTGGAAAAGAGGTGACAATATAGTACAGTAAGTGTTTTTCTACTCTAATTTCTATTGCTGTATTTGAACTGTCCCTTGTACTAGTTTTTTTGCAGTTCAGTTTAGGAACAAAAATGATCTTTATTTCATGTAAAAGGGATATGTGTGAATATGTCTGTGTGTTTTGTTTATATATAGATAAATACATAATATAAATGTATAAGTTATCCATTACTGTGATGCTCTGGCAATGATATTTCACACTAGCATTTACTACCAGTCCTCAAATAATTTTTCTTCTTTTTTTTTTTTTTTTTTAAAGGGCTCGTGCTCAATTGCAAGTTCAAAGTTTGGTAGAGCACACAGATTCATTAGCAAAGAGATCAGATGTGCAAAAACCTTGACATTTCAAAATGAGTCCTGACCTGGCTTCTGAAATGGTTAAAACAAGATATTTTGGGTAGATGTTTACTTCCCCACTTTTGCTTTAAACCAGTCAGTCATCAATTATTGTGTAAGTTGAGGATGAATTTCTAGTGTAGTTTTTTCCAATATTCTCTTCCATGATTGTGATTAAGAAGCCATCTACTCTTGTATTATTTTCTGTCATTTGAACTCAGTAACTTTCTACTTTTTGATACATGGAAATAATTAAATGATGATTGGATAAATAACGCATCTGAAAACAGCGGAGCTGGATAAATAACAGATGAACGTTACTGTGCTACTGTAATGAGACTGAAAAATATTTTTCTATCTGGGTAAGGCTATGAGCTAAAGTTATCTTTTTAGCCCTTTTCTTAGGAAAGAGAAATCTTGTTATGCAGAATGAAACTGGAATAGTGACAGGAAAAAAAAATGCAGTGTTCTTTGCAGCCTTTTGGTAGCAGAAACAAGAAGAAAATTAGGGAATAACAGAAAAAACCTGTCTTGGTCTTGGAGCAATTTTTAGCGCTGATGGTGTACAAGAGGAGACTCATGGGCTGTGAGAACAAAATCTAGCACAGCGCTGATAAGATGTTGTAACAAACAGCAAAAAGCCACCAGTACTGTTGTGTTCATATTTCTCTGTCAAATGGAGAGGCTGCTACATGCATCTCCCAGAGCAGCAGCTTAGTTAATGCTCTGAATTGTGTTTTGAATCTCTCATCCCTGCCTCTCTAGGGAAGTGAGTTAAAGTTGTGCAGAGGAACCATGCAAATAATCTTTTTCTCAGGAAAAAGTAGCTTAATTCAAGCCAGTATTGAAAAAGAGATAAAATAGGGCTTAGGCTGTTATCATATGCAGAGTTATTGGAGGTGGTAGTCTGTATACTGATGGCAATTTAGTCTGAAAAATATGTTAGACTTGAAAAATTAGGCAATATGAAGATACGAGATGTTCTACCCTGGATGATAATGTCAAGCTCGGTAAATGTCAGAAATGCAGATGGAAAAACCATGGGAAAATCCATGGGAACAGACAGCACACCAGGCAGGGCAAGGCTGGAGGGATAGCAACCAGGAGAACACCAACAGAAGAGACCTATAGAGAGACAAAATTGGCTTGCTCTTTCTAAAAAACCCCAAAAAACCCAACAAAACAAAGGCAGAAAGATAATACAGAATTAAAATTCTGAATTAAGGTCCTACTTTCTCCCTTGGGATCTGCAAAGTAAAATTAACATCTGTTTCTCCCTCAAGTATGAAGGTTGATTATAGATCTTTATTGAGATGGTAGAGTTTGATAGACAGAATCTTAATCTGAAGTACATGATAAGAGTATGTATAATTCTCACAGTCGATAAATTGCGGGTTTTTGTTTGGTGGTTTGGGGTTTTTTTGCAAAACTTTTCTTCTTCTACAAGAAAATGCCTACATGTTATTTTCTGATGATGCAGTTTCCCAAACATACAATAACTAAACCACGATTTTAAACATTACATTTTCTTTGGAGCAATATTTACTAAAATAAAATCTGTATATTTTGCAATAGTTACCTCACTTGCTACTGAAATGCAGCTGTTCCTGGGGATGTGCCATAGCTCTGCAAATACCCTGGAACAGTTTAGAAGAAGTTTGAGAATAACTTCCTGTAGTGACATAAGTAGAATGAAAATACCAAAGTGCACAAGGATACCTTGGTTTGTCCAAAGTACACTGAAGAGTAATCTTAGGGGATTGATGTACTGTGTCCTCCAGAAAACTACATCAGTGTTGTTTAGATAGTGCTTTTTATTTATTTAAAACTATTTCATTTTGGTTTAGAGAGAGAGTGTGTATGTGTGTGTCACAGTTTAACAAGCATTCAGAAGGCCTGACCATGCCTTGGTGATGTCCATCTGAAGCACATCATGAACAGTAGTAATGAAATCTGTCCTCACTCAAAAAGATATGTAGGAGAGGATATTATATTGCTTCTGTCCCAGCTCAGAAGAGGTTTCCTTCAGATGATATATAATAGCCTTTTTTTTCCTGTATACTTTTTATAAATTTTGTTTAAAAATTTAATTTCTAATTATCTGAGAATTGGTAGTATCCATTCCTTTGTATTGCAGTCTCTCTTGTTAATTCGATAAAGACTTTGTTGGCATTTCTTTTGCATATTTTGTTCCTTTGTGTGCCTGCTACACTGTATGTTGTTCAGCCATTTGTGGCTTGAAACAGTGCCTAAATGGTGGCTTATGTTTCCCTATTTTCAGGCCATAGCTTTTTATGTCTGACAACTCAAGTCTTGCAGCAATAACACTGAGTTCCTGCTATGGTTAGAAAAACACCACCCATTTGAAAATATCATCTGCCACCATTTCATTGCATATTGAATAGATCTGCTTTGGAGGGTTGCGATGCCTTGTTTGACTCTCTAGCTCTTTTTTAGACATGAAATTTTTATATAAATTCAAAAAATACTGTTGCCTTTCATGGCTAATCACCTTTTGGAAAAGTCAAAGTGGAAGATTTCTGGCTGACTTCCATGTGTAGGAGAGCCTTCAGAAAGTCCTTTCTGTATGTGCTCATTGATATTAAGCCAAACTTTGCAGAGACTTCACTGCTTGGAAGTACTATCTCTGTTCTGTCACCAGCCTTATCTGTTAAATCCCAATGAGTGTGAAAAACGAGAAAAATCTGGGTTTGCTTGGCTGTTTCAACAGTATGTTGAGAATGGCCAGATTGCTGGAGAAGACGATTCTCTTGGAAACCCTAACAGCCCGGCCTCCTCATCTGTAGGCACATAGAGCTCATCTGAGTGCGTAAATAAAAATAAATAATGCAGTGAAAAAATATGCAGATTATTTTGCTGAACTGTTTCAATTTTGGATCTGCCATAACTAATTTAAATCTTCTATTGGGATTTATGCATGCAAGGGGTCAGATTTAAGATGTTTGTAATTTAAAGCTTTTCTGCTACTACACCTTTTCTACTTTTATATCCTATCATGGTGCCTTTCTTTTGTGCAAAGAAAGTCCCTTTTGTTCCCTTTTCCTTTTCTCCTTTGAAGAGAACATTTGCTTCTCCATTTATATGAGGTAATGAGACCAGAGTAGCTCATGATTCTTTAAATCAATCAAATTGGGCTTCTTTTAGTGTATAGAATATCCTTTTTTTTCACAGTACTTTCATTTCTTTGTGCAGTTGCTCCATCTCCAGCACTCAATATCTCACATACCTTTTTAATTAAAAACCCCCCAAAAAGGGCAAGCAATTGTCATCCAAATGGCTGTGGCGTATTCTCTATTCCAGGCTGATTCACGGAGGGCAGCTGTTAAATGGCTTGGCGGGGCCAACCGTGATGAATGCGGCACCATTTCTTTCCACAACGTGGTTTTCTCCGGACGAACGTGCCACAGCGACAGCCATCGCCTCGCTGCTCAATTACCTGGGCTCTGCTGGCGCCTTCCTGGTGGGGCCTCTGGTGGTGCCATCTCCTAATGGGACAGCTCACCTCCTGCTGGCATCGCAGAGCAACACCGAGCACATCAAGGACCGCATCGAGGCTGTGCTGTATGCAGGTGTGGCTTAAAAATAAGTATTAAAGAAATAAGAAAATATTAAAAATGAGCATGTGTGTTTGGTACTTGTGAGCCAGTACCCTCTAGTGGCTGGTTTGCACAGGAACCGGCTTCCAACTGAGTGAAAATAATTAAGTGGTAATGTATTGTACCGTCAGAAGGGTTAATTTTTCCCCCGTCTGTGTAGGAAAGATTTAAAAATAGCCTATTGTACAGGCTGACTCCAGAGGAAGTAATTCAGTTGTTTATATCGGCTGATCTTGGGAGAAATGTCTCCTAGGAGAGCTTACACTTTCCCTGAGCTTCCAAACTGGTTTTTGCTTATTGAATTTTCATTAAAAATATGTGTCCATGACATGTTGGGTTTCTTTCTGTTGTGTCTGTAAGGATGGAAATCCAATAGTCTTTTAGCATTAAATTTCTTCCCTGCATTAAATCAGCCTTAATTTATGATTTGCATGTGCCTTTCAAATGTGATTAGATTATTAGTATTTAAGAATCTAACACTGAAATTAAAATGAAATAGATTTTATTTTTAGCTAAAACCACATAATTCATATTGGTGAGCAATTTCAATGACATGGCGACAGTTTAGTAGAAAAAAACGCTGATATAAAATTCACCTGATATAACTTGGATTTTATGTCTTTGCTCTTTTTCTTGCAATGGCTTCTACAGCTCTTTATGTCACTTACAAAACTCAGCAGCAAACTTTAAGGAAAATGAGTTAGTTAAGTGGCTTAGGAGCCTATGTTCTGATTCTTAAAGGATATAAATTGGCATAGCATTCAGAGCAGATCAACTCTTTACCATGTCATGATGGTTGCACATTTGATTGGGATTTTCCCCCTCTTATGATTGCAGCCTCTGAAATTCAGCCAGGAGATAGCCCTAAGTGTTCCAGAAGTCTTAAAGTGCATATACTGTGTAGTTTATATGGAGGTTTATGGGATTGAGTTAGCTGTTTGTGATCATTTATTCCTGGATGTTATTCTTGCGGAAATTTTGTCAAGTTAATATTCCTGCTGGGAGAGGGTCACTTTACTGTTCATTTTAAAGAAAGTGTAATAGAAGTTGAATCACTATTTCACCACTATTTTTGAGTAACCTACTTTTTACTGGACTCAGATGGAACAACAGTTAAATTTGGGTTTGGTTAAGCCTTATTCACTAGTAAATATGGTGTTAGACTGTGGAAATCTCATGGCAGATGAGAACGGCTAATATGAAAGAAGGAAGAATGAAAGCAAGTCAGGTTTTGTCCTGAGGAGCAGTAGATAAGGGGAGGAAAACTCTAGCAGTTAGAGAAGTGCTTTAGCTCTACCTCTTCAGATTTTCTATGGAGCGAGAAGAATTCATCTGCCTGAAGAAAGTACTGCTTTGTGCTTGAAACCACTGGTTTGGGTCTGGTAGCACTAGAAGCATTGCTTTCAGCAGCCCATTAGATTCACATTCTCTTCTGTTCTCTTTAGGGAGGTTTTCCTAAGCATTTTCTTCAGAAACAGGGATGGATCTTGCCACCAAGGTTAGGTGTGTCTTGCCTGCTCCATGTCTTAGCATGGCTCTTTATGCCTGTCTGAGCTGACAAGGGCTTGGGAACACCCCGTAGACTTGTTTGGAATCACTGGTCCCAGCATGAGATGATCCTACAGCAGCTCTTCATCTTCCTAGGAAATGTGTTTTGAGGGGCATCTGCACTTTTCACTTAGTATTTGAAAGTGCTTTGAACAGAGGTGGATTCTGTGTGCTTGTGTTTGTGTCCTACAAGGTGCATCTTTTCCGGAGCTGAAACCTCTTTAGCTGTTCAGGCAATGACGAAGAGCTGTTTTGTGAATGGTGCTGGCCTGCAGTGAATCACAGTGATGATGGCAAAACCTCCAACTGGCTTAAAATTGGCAAGAGCTGTCAAAGAGGAGGTTGTGTGGAATCCCTCGTGGGATTTCTCCTGTCTTACTTCAGCCCTGTTTCCCTGGAAAGCTGAAGGCACAGGGTCCCTGCTGACTGCCTCCTCTGTGCTCTCTTGTGCCAGGTGGGCTCCAGAGGTAGAAGGAAGGCTGCCTTACGGTGGGCAACTGCCTCGTGTAATGTATAGACAGTTCTGTTCACCTGTGGGCCAAAAAATACCTGGTAGCTGTGGTAGGGTACTGTTTGTCCCTTAAATCGGCTGGTCAGAAAACTTACCTCAAATTGACTTCCAAGATTACTAGCAAAGGTTCTGGAGAATATAGCACAACAAGGAGCTGACCCAAATATCCCACTTCCTCACTTCTTTAGCAAGTGTGGCCAGGCTTAGTATGACTTCTCATTTTGGATCCTATGGGAAAAACACACTGCATTTCTAATGGAGTTGTGTTTATGATGGAGCTTGTTGCTTTTGTGTGAGGTAGTATTAGATAAGCAGCCTTTAAAAGTTAGATGATGTCTTTTAAAAGGCAGTAATGATGTGAATTGTTAAGTTGGGATCAGTAGTGTGCCAAGAGTTTTCAAATTTTCCGAGGACTTAACCTCAAACATGATTACGAAGCAATTGCTTATAAACCCATTCTGAAACTGCTCTGTTAACTCCAGTCTCTTCTGTGTTTTAATAAATTGCTCTTCCTTTATCTCAAATGCGGACTAAGAGCTCAGTTGAATTACCGCAGCCTCTTTCTGTGTCATCTGTGTCGCTGCACATTCTGGTTCACAGCTCAAATAGTACAGATGTAGCAAATCAGGATTGAATTGTATTACCTGAATCGCACAAGGAAGCTTGAATTATTTTGAACTGCAGCCAGAGCTCTCAGCCTTGTGCTTTCCTAAATAACGATGTAAAATCATTGTTTGTTAAAAAAAAAATAAAATGTGTACGTGTGTGTAAAGGGCCCTCATTCCCCCTTTACATTACAGGACAAGGTGGGGAGAAAGGTTTCTGAGTTTGAGTAGATTTTTGCGCTATGAGTAGCCTATCTGAAGGAAAAAGATGTTGTATCAAGGAGGCTTTTGTCTCTGTTAAACCTCTTTTTTTCTTTTTTCTCTTTGGGGTTTACACAAGCAAGCAACAGGATGTCTACTTCCTAGGCTAAGATGCAGGCATCTGTCCACTTTGGCAGTCTCAAGTCACTGTGATGTGGTACCCAGCTTTTGTAAAGCATTCCAGGTTCACTCCTCAACAAGAGATAGAAAGCTGTGTTTCTGCACACTGTTTTATGTCTTGCCCAATTCTGAGTACATTGCTGCATCCATTGTCCTCTTCAGAAGCCGGCTACCCCTGTGGAAGAGCTTTAAGACAAGTTTTAGATTGTATTTTTCTTTCTAGTCTGAAAGAGTAAATGATGAGGGAGATAAAGGTGTGGGTTTCCTAATGAGGAAGGAATTCATCACGTAAGAAATTGAATGTGTTTGACAGTACCTGACTTCTGATGTAGGTGTGATACACAAAGCTAAGATGGCACTGAAGACTTCTACTCTTCAATAGAGGGAGCTGCTTTAGTTTCCAAAGGGCATTCTGCACTTTCCTTTTGTGCATGAGGGCAGAGCTAGCTAGGGAAATTTGTTAGCCTGGAAAGTGTAATACAGGGATACGTTGCAGAGGTGCAAGGAGGTAGTACAAGGACAGTATGCTGAATTTAATAATTAAAGAAAAAAAATAGAAGATGTTACTATACTGCTTCTGCTGCAGCAATTTGACTGGCAGAAATCTTGAGGCAGCACACAGATGAGGCCTCAGATGGGCACCTGTTATAAAATATTGCTGTGACTTAAAAAAATTATCATCATTTGCATTCTTCAGAAAAAGATATAACCTTTTCCCTTATAGCACTACAGTATAACAAAGTTAAATAATTAGTCCCTTGGACAAAACTTAGAAGTTTGTGTGATCACATTCTTGTTGGCTATACCTGTCTGCGGTCTGAAATCTTCCTTTAATATGTGATTAAAATGTGTGTATGCATGTACATATGTATAGCTATAAACCTGTATGTAGACCTAGAATCAGGAGAGGCAGATAAACAGCTTTTACTAAACAGCTCTGTAGTGACAAAGCATCTCATCCCTTTCTTAGTTCGGGGATGATCAGTTATGGCCAGTTCTTTATTCACTGCTCATGGTTTCAGAAACAATGTACACAAAGATAGGAATTAATCTGTTTTCCAGAGAGCAGAGGAGATAGAGTTAAAGTGCCCTTGGCCCTCAAAACATGCAGTTAGACTACAGAAGGAAAAGACACCACATGATTCAAAATGAATCTTTTAGTATTTGATCGTGAAGAATGGCATTGTCACATTCCCAGTATGCCTTCAAAGGAAATTTAGTATAGACTTTTTTCCCATATACTGAATAGAAGCATTCGTTTTCTTTCCCCATCTCCAGCTGATCCATTTAGACTCTGTTATTTGTTTCCTGAATTTATTTTCTTCTGGTTTAGCAGAAGACCTGGCAAAGCGCCATGTTCATATTGATTTATTAAAAAAGAGAGGAAAAAGAAAATGAACGCAATTGAGTATCCAGCTCTGCTGGAATTTATTTGTGGTGTCAGTGAACACTTCTTTGTTATAAGATCACAGGTTCTTTTAAGATAACACACTTCAGCCATACATTTTTCTCTGCAGCAGCAAAGAATATTGTTTTCAAAGGGGATGGGAGAAATATTGGGATTGAAGACGGTGGAGAACATGATATACGTTGCAAAATGCCTGTAAAACTAATTAGACTGACTGTGGGTAGAGTTGTTTTTTCCTCAGAATGTCTGCTCGTGGGACTTACTGAGTATTTTCTGTGAAGTGCTCATCACTTTTCAAGCTCAGTTCCAAACTTCTGCTATGAAATTTTTCAAAGATTTAGAATACTTGCTGCTGAACAAGAGGAGCATCTGCAAACAGCTGTATTCTTTCTTTTTTTTTCCCCTCTTACCTGTACTTTTTTCTGTTCTTGAGCCATGGCTGCTCCTGCACTTTTCTCTTTATTTTCTGTTGCCATGTAAAACTGTTTGTGTCCGAACTGCTGCCTTGCTTGACCTTTCATTTGCCTTCATCATGTGCAATGAGTAATTGTCATTCCATGCCCTGAGGCTTCCCCAGTCCCATCTGTTTAAAGTCTCTGGCCTGCTGGTATCTGCACTGCATTACTTCCATCGTGAGGAAATGTGCCCAAATCTTCATATTGCAGTTCTCTCTAAGGAGAAAAAGCAACAGTTTCCTTTTGCTTCACTGTGTTCCCCATGTGTGAGCCTGGTTCTCTGCAGCTCCTAACACTGGCATGCACTGCCAGTCTCATTGATTCTCCATCGCAATTTGAAATCTTGTTTGGGGAGGGAAAAAAGAAATTCTCCTTCAAGTTACCCAGTTCTGTTGCCAGGGGCATTAAGGCACTTGTGGTGGGATTTATGTCTCGGAGGCTGGCTGGTAGCAGCAGTGTACCAAAATAAGTCTGTCGATGCCTAACATCTGTTCTTGGTTTTGTTTTTCTTTGCCCTCTTGCTTAGAATTTGGAATGGTTTCCCTGATATTTTCCGCAGCGTTGGCCTACTTCCCCTCGCGCCCTCCATTCCCTCCCAGCGTCGCTGCAGCGAGTCAGCGGCTCAGCTACAGGAGAAGTTTTTGCAGACTGTTAAGGTAGGACCTCACTGGGTTCCACTTCAAAGCAGATCAGCACCTAAATAAATAAAAACAAGTGCGCTTTAATCTTCTCATGGAGCAAACAAGTCGGTTTGTAGTGCTTTTAAACAAAATAAAATTAATTATTCATGTTGAGGCATAAAAGGATGCTAACTGCTGAAAAGCAGACATTAAATTTTAAATCACTGGGTATATCTCAAGGCTTCATGCCAGAGTCCTTTAGCACCAACAGTGCTTTACTCATCCTGTTATCACAGGTTTTTTTATACAATGCTTCTGTTACAGCAGGTTATACAAGGTTGTTAACGGTGTGCTGTGAGATAGCAATTAGCAACATTGGGCAAACCTAACTAACTAAGCTGCGTTTGTCTGTGCTTATTATATCGGAATGAATTTGGAGTTTACTTGTCATTCGAAGGATTATTCAGCCATGGGAGCAATGAACGAACTATCTGAAATTGTGATTTGATCAATTAAATCTCATTAAGTATGTTAAAATATGAAGTGGGAATAGGAAAAATGTCTCCAGATGTGTTTCTGGACAGGTTCAAAGACTAGTTAGCTTCCTTTAAGTTCTTAGGTTTAAAAAAAGAAGTTACAAAGAAAATGACAGCTTTGCAGCTTTTTGCACTTGGGCTGTTTTGGTAAGACACAGACCTACTTCCCCCCAGTGTTTGTAAATGTCTTGTGTAATGGAAATATCATATCAGAGGAACAGCTAAAACAACTATAATATTAATGATAGATAATTGTGAATGCCCATGCCCTGTACATGATACTGCAAAGATGAACTTCCTGGGGCAAAGAACTGCTCCCATGGTACTGAGTGTGACTGACTTCACAGGGAAGCTTCAGACTCTTGTTGTAGTTGTTTGTTGACTGATGCAGTGATAGAAGCTGAATCTGCATGAAGCTGCTTGAAACTTGATGGTAATGGAGCATTAACCATTCAATTATTACAGGTCTATTGTGGGCCGTACTTTCAATAAGTGTATTTAGAGGCAGTGAAAACAACTCATCCCCTGTTGTCATTGGTTTTGGGTTTTTTTTCCTTTTCTTTTTGGAGGCTTCTTATTTCGTTTGGGGGGGTAGATAGTTGGCAAGACGCTTAATCCTGAATGTTCATCCTGGAGCACGGTGGCAGTCAGGAGATAGTGTGAGTACAGCTGACTGGTTAAGTCTGCAAAGTGACCTACTCAGGATATTAAAAAATAGCAGTTCCCCTAAGGACACTTAGCACATATAGTAATGTTCTTACTCACCCAAGCTGATGTGCAGTTGGACCCTGCCTGAGGCTGTGTAGTAAAAATGTTGCCGTTGAAAAGAAATCCAAACAGCAACTGGCTCCGCAGGTAAAATATAAAATTTCCGTTGACAGTGCTCCATTTGGGAGCTTTTTAACCAGTAGGTTCCATGTTAAAAGGGTTGTAAACAGTGGGCCTGAGATACTGTAAGGTCAGGATATAAACGACAAAGGTGGCTTACTATTCTCAACCAGTGAAACTGAAGAAAACAAACTGTATTCTTAAATAATGAGCATAGTTTATAGTGTCTCCAAGAACCAAGAGGGGTTTTTTTTAAACATGGACAGGTAGATAATTATATCTCCCGTCCCTCTGGTCTTTTTGCATTCTTCCATGCTACACTTTATCAAAGGTACTTCTTCATTCCTCTGTACATGAAATAATCAACAATTCATCATTAAACCTGCTTATCTTGAGGAGCCTTTCAGCAACAATCCATCAAAGCAACTGGGTTTTATAGAAGAAAATGGTGTCTGCCATGCTTCAGGAGAAGTCCATCATCTGGCTCATTAGGCTTCTAAGCTCTGTTGCCTGCCTAATCTAGGCTTCATAATTCTTGGCTCAGAGAGCCTTTCTTTTGACTTAGTAGTGTAGACTGAAGGTAACCAGCAGATGAGTACTAAGAAATCATGATTTCCCCTTGCTGTAGACTTACCCTCTGGTATAAGAACTGTGTGTAAGGCATTTGGGATGTGTGTGAGCTGGTGGGCTGACTCAACTATGTGCCAAAAACACTCATGAGAATTGAGATGTTCATCATTTCCCTCTTCTTTCCCTCAGGCTGCAGTTTTATTACTTCAAAATAAAGCAGCATAGCATAATGTTACCATTGAAGTTATTGACCTTTTTACCTTGGACACCAAAAGGATCTGTCACATCCTTTCAGATCCCATACTCCTTCATGCCTTCAGGTCCTTGGGCAGTCATCTACACAAGCTGCTTCTTGCAGAGTTCTATTATACCATCCACAAAGGTCAACCATCCCCTGTAGGCCATTTTTTGGGACTTCCTTAGGAAACTTGATTCTTCCTTCTGATTTGGAGGATTCCTGCTTCTGACAGATTATAGCAATTAGCTGATCTCTGGTTATCTCCTGATACCAGCTCTCTCAGCCTGCAGTGGGAGACGACAGATTACTCATGGTTTGGGTGCTAAGCCCAAATCTTTCAACAGTCTATCACATGCTGTGACAAATGTAGTTTGAATTTCTGTTAGAAAAAGTGCAGTGCCCTTCATCAGTTTCTTGGGTGAAGCAAATACAACTTTTTTTTTCCCAGTTCGGAATATGCCACAAACTTCAATGGAAAAAATCCTAATACAAGTAAATAGTTGATTAATATTAAAATCTGTATTAAGAAAACTTGTTGTGATTTTTGCTTTGAGGTGATTAGATACTTTTAGCCAGTTATGTGCCTTTTATATTTTCAAGGGACTATGTAAGCAATTTTGAAATTTTATAATAGGGTTTTTATGCATCATTGTTGCTTTAATGAAACTTTCATCAACATCACAATCCAGTAATGGAAGCTGCTCAGAGCGTGCCTGATGTTAATAGGCACTGTCAAAGTTATTCTGAAAATGATGACTGACTTTGATGGGGCTCCCCTCTGAACCAGTCTGTCTTACAAATTCTGATACCATTAGATAGGTTTCTGAAAAAAAACAAAACAAAACAAAAAAAAAACAGGAGAAAAAATCAATTTGTATTCCAGCAGAGTGGTTTAAGAGAGGCGAATGCTGATGTCCCGTCATCGCTGATACGATGGAAAACAGTGTGGGTTCACCAGCTGATGGTGTGACAGACAACACATTTTTCTATTTTCAGTGGAGTAATTGCAAAATTGCAAAAACAAATACAAGCGACTGGAGCCATGAAAAGCAGAGCTGCTGCTGAAAGATGTATGTTTCAAACAACTTTAGCACTTAATGTAGGCGGCACTAGCTGTTGCTGGACAAGGGGGCAGAATGACATCTGGGGATCTTTGTCACTGTCATGCACCCTTTCTCCAGGTCACCTCACTTCTGCTGGAGACTAGGCAGGGTGGCTGCCTCTGTCATTGGAGGATGTCATGATGCAGAGCTGGTTCTCTAGGATTGGTACTAGGAGTTGGATGTGGCACAGAGCAGCTATCCCACGTGACAGTCTATCTTGTTGCTTGAGTTACAGAAAAAAAATACACCACGGGAAATTTTGGTCAAGTACATTACAAAGTTTGCACTTCCTCAAAAGTAGCTCTTTAATGAAACTGAGGTTCAGGTGGCCAAATATTTTGAATATTCAGCAAGTGTTATATTGGAAGACTGCATTCAGACATGTTCCCTCTTTGCAATCTACAACATGGCTATTTAAAGTCCATGCAAAATTCCTTTTTATTTTATTTTACAGATGTTGAATTGACTCTCACGTGGATAGTATTTAATAGCATCAGATGCCAAGATGATACAAGATAGACTAGGATAAGAATATGGCATTCTTAAGAGAGAAAAAAAGTTGTCAGGAAAACGATAGCATTCAGAGAAAAATAACCAATGGGTAGAAGAGATGAAAGTTTGGGAGTTGTTTTTCTTTGCATTAAAAAATAAATTTGACACAAGTGATATTGAAAGCAGAGGATATGTTCATGTGATGAAAATGTGTTATTCAAGAAGAGGATGTGTGAAAAAGAAGAGTGCAAAAAAACTGGTGGTTTTTTTGCTGGTGTGCTGTGCGTGGATCATCTAGGGGAGTAAAACAGTGTAAGCTGCAAACCTCTGAATGTTTTGGAGAGTAATCGAATTTCTTTCTCTCCCTCTTGGCTTTCATAACTGTGTGCTATCAAATTGCCATTGCATGCCAAGGAACTGGTACTGATCAGGATCAATTTTACGTAAATAGTTTGGGATTGGAGGGAGCCACATTTTGTGGTTACACAGATACCCCATGGGATAACTGACCTTGGAATCACCATAGAATCTCTTCACTTTAAAATATCACTGTTGCAGTCCAAAGTACATTTTCTGGTTTTCATCCAAAATTGAAACATTTTTTAAGGAAAATTTGGATGTCTCTTAGCAAAGATTTCACATTTACTTTCAGTTACGGCGAGCGGGGAAAGTTGTTGGCTAAACCCCTGTTTAGCTGTATATGATGAAGATGGTGACAAAGTTTTGACTGTTTCACCTTCCCTGAATACTAAAGGTTAAATAATTTTAACTGGGAGGAAAAGCAAACACGTTGACTATTTAGAGCAGAATATTATATTATATTATATTATCTCTGGGTTTTGCCTGTTCGAATTGTCAAAATTTTCCACTCTTGCAACTCTACCAGTCTAATTTCCAGAGGTCTCCCTGCTTTCACTAAAACAAAGAGAAATAAAACAGGGTTTCTTTTCAATTTATTTTTTTAAAGTTCAGTTCAAGAGGCATGAAGCTCTGATTTTATTCTTGAAATATGCTTTTCATCATTTAAATTAGTGCTTATTCTTCCTAACCTACACTGTGGCTGAGGAGGTTGCCCATGCCAGTGCACAGAAGAATTGCTTGCGGAAATGAGAAACACATGAGCCCAGTATGTTACAGAAATCTTTGAACTATGTGGAGAAACTGGCTTTTTCTGTCATCACTGTGCTAAGGCAGTAACATATCAGCCACTGGAAATTCAGTGGCATGGCTTTCTTGATTTTCGTGGCTCACTCATCTGTCAGACCTTTGCTATTTTTCTTGATGTGCAGAATATAGTAGGTGGCTAATCTTGGTGTGATTTCTAATATAACCTGCAGCTAATTGCAATGTTTTATCTTCACAGCAATTTCCGATTCTTGATGATTGCTTTAGCCTATGCTATACCACTGGGTGTTTTCTCTGGCTGGTCTGGTGTTCTGGATTTGATATTAACGCCTGTTCACGTAAGCCAAGTAAGTATCTCCTGACTGATAATCAGCAGCCATTTTGTAAATGGCACGGTTTTACTTTGCAATAGCATACAGTTTTATCAGGTTTTATGTTTAAGCAGCTATTAATACATATGGACCACTTTTCTCCTTGAAATTTTAAACAAAATAAACCATAGCTTTGGCATCCCAAACTGTCACAATTCTCCCTTCTGACTCTCTATCAGTGGCGAGTGTTTTCAGAACTGTACACACCTCTTGACAAGAAGGAAGAGGCAGGTAAACAAACTGTAGTGTTGTTGGCTGCTGCACCTTTAGGGAAAGAAAATAATGTGTGCCTGGTGGAAAAGATGAAGTGAGGAGAAGATGATTTCTAAGCTTTTGATAGAGTATTATAAAAAAACAGAGGACATTACTCAGATTCTATAAAGAGAGGTCACATTTAGGGCATAGACTACTTAGTCATACTTCCTTGTAGTGAATTTATTTCCTTTCCTAGAAAAAGCCTTGCACTTCATATTGTTGTCAAGGGCTGTTGTTAGCAGTTTGCAGCTCCTGCACACCATTTGTTTTGAAAGTAACATAGTCTTATTTTCTCAGCTTTAATGCGTTTCTCTCTTTTGTTTTGTTTTGTTTTTTCCTGTCAGGTAGATGCAGGTTGGATTGGATTTTGGTCTATAGTTGGAGGTTGCGTTGTTGGCATAGCAATGGCAAGGTAGGAATAATTACAAGTCCTTCATTTCTTCAACTGTGATTGTCATTTAGCTTATCTTCGTAGTAACATAACTTGTTTTCTCTCTTCTTCTGGAAACTTGAAATGGAAAATGCATTCTGGGGTTATGATGTGTTTCTTGTAGAGGAATAATTTGTACCAGGTTAGTGGTTGTTGGGGATTGAGAATTCCACATGCATATACCTGAATTTGGCAAGTCAGACTGTTACTCCTGACAAGGGCTTCCTGTATGCTGCTTTTAAACACAGCTCTTGTGAATTTAGCTGCCTGGTATAAAGGAAAACCTGTTGTAGCACATTTGGAAGGCATTGAAGAAATTAATGTCTGTCTCCTTCCATCAATACTTTTGGGCATACTGATTCCTAAAGGGATATAGGGAATGTAGTACAGGCAGCATACCCACCATGTTATGCTCCTCCACAGAGAAATTAGTCTGGGCCCATTTTGACCAAGTTGCTGGATTCCTGTGTAGCCTATTTTCTGCTGTACTCCTACAGACTACAGTATGGGTGAATCTATGCATTTTTGTAAATCCAGACACAGCTTGCTCTGGCCATCATGAATGATGATGACATGGGGAGAGGAACAGCAAAGCATGGATTGCCCTTCCAAAAGGTTACTGCTTTTTTTGTGTTGAGGTTCTCTTTAGAAAAAGAGATAGGGGGAGGAAGAAAAAGTCTTTCAGGAGATACTCGAGCAATGAGTTTATAAAACTGTCTAAAACCAATCACACATTCCCCTTGCATTGTGATACCTGAGCATTGTCCTGGCTTCTCTGTGTCCACTCTTTAGACTCCAGTTCTGCAATGAATTTAGCACAAGTGCAGAGATCTTTAATGGCTGCAGTCCTTGCAGAATTATGGACACAGGGAGGGATCTTTTTAGGACAGAAATTGAAACTCTTTTTTTTCACTTGCTATTTCATGTGCTTCATCAGAGAGTATACAATGCATAAAGAAATGTGAGGTTTCTCATCCTGACGTTTTGCAGGCTGCCTAGCAACTGCAACAAGGAGAGGAAAAAACTCCTGACCTAGGGAAAAGAAACAAGCACTTCTCTCCCATCCACTCCAGATGCAGGCCAAAGGACTCTAGCCAAACAAAGTTCACGCCCTGACTTCCTCTGAAAGGAGTTGCTTCTGATTAGCTAAGCTCAGATAACGAGGTTTTCTCTGTAAGAGATGCTGAAAACCAACTGTTGTAAATGACGCAGATGCCATAGGTTGCATGCTGAAGCACAAGTAGTGTGCTAGTTTAATCTTTTCCATCATGAATTAATATCTAGTATATTTGCAACATTTCAGTGGTAGAGGGGCACCCTTAGCAGCTCACTCAGTCTTTATGGTAGATTAATTTATTTAATATATTGCCTGGGTTAAGTTTCGGGAAACGCGGACAGTCGCTTTAACTGCTTCAAACCTTTGATTTCAAACCTGGTTGAACACCCATATTTTGTGGCATTCAGTAAATTTAGGAAATACCAGCGGTCTGTCTCCAAATATGTCTTTCTAACTTGGGCAATGCACAGTTCAAATGGGAGGGTTCGCATACAGAAAGGGAGGGAGGAGATGATTTGTCACTCCTGATGGATGACTCTCCCTCCTAGGCCTATTCAGCATTTATCTGTGTAGGGTTGAATCAATGACGAGTCTGACTGTAATCTGCTAAAAGTTGTAATTAGGAAAATTAAGTAATGATTCTTGTCATAGCTGACAAGTTGATATATTTCAGTGTCAGAACTGTGATTTGCCAAGCAAGCAGCTCTCTCCCTTAACCACCTCTTAAGAAGTTGTTAGTTTTGGGGTGGGGGTTTCTTCATTGTTTGTTTTTTTTCCCTGCTAATTTATCAAAGCAAAATTGGTGCATTTTAGGCATTTGCTCTTTCCGTTTTTGTCAATGCAGATTCTATCATTTAGAACTCTTAGCAACCTGAGAGCAATGCCCTGGAACATTAGGTCCTGCACATCACAGTAGGTGTTAAATCATCTATATATAAAGTAATGCCCAGTTTGGAAATTTGTTTCTCTATCTCATTTTCAAAGTGGTGCAAGTTTTCCTCAGCATTATATATAAATCCTCCTGATCTCCACCCACTGCTGTCCTGATAGCTGTGAACTTACATGTTTAGCTAATTTGTGTGATGCATTTTTATAATTGAAAAACCTGGCCTTTTGGGCAGCTGACAGGTGCTGTACCCTTTGCTGGCAGCTTTCAAACGCTACTGATTTGAAGAAAAGCAGTGTCAAAGAGCAACATTTGTGTCATTGCATGGAAGCATAAATCTATTCCCTTTCCTCATATTTTTAAATTCATTTTCCCCCCATTTGCCAATGATCGCAGATTTTTTGAGGTTTTTCTCTGCGGCTCAGTTTTTCTTCCCACTTCTAACCTGCAGTGTAGTCAAAGTGCTGAAACTTTATGGCATGGTGATAATTTCCTTAGCAACAGACAGTGTTGTCAGCAACACAGGTTTGTAATTTTAACTGTAGGATACAGCCTTGGGCTGGATCTCCTGGGATGCTGGAGACTAGTACCAGCAGTAGGCTCAGAGGTCTGTGTCTGGGTAAGTATACACCTTATCTCCTCTTGTGCCTACTTTTTTAGCAGTTGCAGACATCCCCTTACATGCTAGATGATGAAGAAGGATTTAAACAGAACAGAGGGGTTTGAAAGCAGATACCCAGGTCAGAGGATAAAAATAATTTTTTAATTGAAACAAGTATTCTGAAGAGTTGACTAGATTTACAGTCTTCTTTATTCTCCTGTAACGAGACAAGAAGCAGAAGTCCTTCAATTACCAAGTTCAGGCTAGGTTGCTATGTTATTTTTTTCCCATTATTTCTATTGCTGGCTGAATTCAGTAGCTGCATGAACCTTTACCTTTGGGGGACATTTGACCCTTTCAGACTCCTGTGATATCTGAGAGCTCCTTGGAGCACACTGCTACCCAAACCAGGATCTTTGTGTCAAAAAGAGTTGCAGCTGCTCAGTAAAGGTAGATATTTTCTCCACTGAACTGTTGTGAATGGTTTAGATGCGTATCATCCTCCCATCTCCACGTATCCCTGGTGGTAGGATAGAGATGGAGGATCCCCTAGAGATTACCTCCAGACCTGTTATCTGTGAATGTCCCTCCCAGAAGGCTGATATTTCTCACACTATGTTTCATTAGACAGGATCTACATCACTGCATTTGCCTGTAAGGACAGAGAATAATGATGTTGTCTGCCAGCAGGCAAGACAGGGAGTCTCTGTGGAAGAAGCTGAAAGCTTACACTTCGAGGTGCTTCTGCAAAGCTTTTAAAATTGCTGATTTTGACCCTAGTGATCCCAAAGAATAATTAAAGAAACTGCCAAACCAGTGAGATGATCCTGATTGCTGGATTGGATTGTCAGAGGAAAAGCAACAGTAGCAGCTGACCTCTGCTATTGGAGATGAATGCATAAGCCACTTCAACACTGCAGTCATAAACTTTTAAGATGATATGCAGCATTGATCTCCCACTACTGCTTATTGAATTACTGACTGCTAAATTCAATGTGGAATTAAACACAGGGAGAATCAAAACAAGAGGAAAGAAGTTGGTTTGGGAGGGTGAGGGGTGTTTGATTGCATTACTCCTACATCTCTTATGGTATATGTGGAGCTGAGGTTCCTAGTTTTCAAAATGTTGGTAGCATTGTCTCTTTTATCAATTAAGCTATAAGGCATCTGCTTGTAAAGTGATCTTTGTCAGGGCAGAGAAGGCAGTTAGCTGATGGATGGACAAATTTCATCACAGATTGACCTAGGTGGATTATGCTGCCATTAGCCTAATCAAGGTAGGAGGCTGTGAAGGTAGAAGATATGCTTGAGACATACATACCTAACCTATCCATCCCAAAATCACATCTCCTAAGCAGGAGATTATAGAAAATTACTTGTGAATAAATGACATGGGCTTTTCTAATATATCTTTTTTAGTAGCTAGGTTGAAATCCCTTTTGAAAAGAGCAATTGAACTGATAATTATGCCATGCGAGCACTGCTCAAATGCATCCCCATCTCCTTGAAAGAAAAAAAAATGAAAAAAGCAATTGTGTCATCAGGTGGTATAACAGCCAGAATACCCAAGGGCTCGTGGGGCTGTGCTCCCCAGACTGTCAACGGGGTGTGTGTAGGAGAGGAGTGACACCAAGCTCTTGGTTTCTGGAACATTTCAATTCAAAACAGCCACTGGCAGAGTGACCCCCTGTATAAAGAGTTCCTCCTTTGCCTAAGCCACCAAGAACTTTGTCACCAGCGCATCCAAGGGCTCAGAAGCTGTTCCTTGTCATCTTCAACTTGGGATTCTGGTATTTGGAGTTTTGTCATTTCCCACAAAAATGAATCTGGACACTTAACTGTGTCTTGAATGAAACACAGCAGCCTCCTCATATGCTAATGGAGTTCTGTGTCTGCCAAGGGAGACTGGCAAACACTGACAAAGCAGCGATGGAAGTAGTGGTGTGATATTGTGTCCAACAAATGCAGAAGGGAAAAAAAAAACCAAACCATTCCTCTATACCAAGTGTTTTCATTTGATGCCTTGAGAATTGTTCTGGTTTGGTTGTTATTTCCTGACAGCTAAAAAATCCGTGGCTCTTCAGCTTGACAGCTAGAAATATCACCATTCTATAAAAACGCCTTTTTTTTTCTATTCCTGAAAATGAGAAACAACTTTTAGATTCTTTTTATAGTTTCCAAAATGTTTAAGGGGAATATACTGAATTAATTGTCAAGCATCGCATTTAAATAAAAATATGAAAATCAGCATTTGTACTGCTCTGATCTGTGCTTTTATTTCAGGTTTGCAGATTTTATCAGGGGCATGCTGAAGTTTATACTGCTGCTGCTTTTATCTGGAGCAACATTAGCATCAACCTGGTTTACTCTCACCTGTCTAACTAGTGTCACTCATCTGCCTTTAACCACAGGTATTGACAATGATTTTAATTTCTATTATTTATAATTGATATTGCAGGCAAGTATTTGCCGTCTTAACTGTCTTATAACCTGGTTTGTTATCTTTAGTAATACAGTAGTTCTATTAAGACAAAAAAAATACAGTTAGAAAACCTATTGAATCAGAAATATTTTTACCAGCTTTGAATGACTTCATAACAAGGTTAAAAACTTACAAAGCCCAATAATAAGAACCCAGAATACACATTTAAATTTGATTTGGGGACAAAGTGTTTTTCTTCTTTGAGTCTTTTGAAATAACTGAGGTGAGAAATAAATCAAGAACAATCAGATGAATGGGTGTAGTGTTGCATATAAGAAACAGTGTTATGTCTGGGAGTTTAGGGGATTAAAACTTATATTAGTTATTGGAAACATGTGGTGCATTTCAAACCAAGGTGACCCATAGTATTTTCAGCCATCTAAATCTGTCCCTGCGCAGTGCTGTCCTCTTTTTTTTGCACCTGCATGCAGGTTCAGGGAACTCTTCCAGCCCAAAATTAACTCAGCCTGTGCCTCAAAAAGACAGGAAAAAAAGCTGTTGGCAGGAGTGGGGGAAAAGCTCAGAGGTCTACTCAGGCTGCCAGCAAGCTGTACCTTTAGTTGAAAATTAGTGCTGCTTAGTTCTTAAAAATCTGTCCTTCACCTTCTTATCTGCACCAAAGGACTGATCCACCTGTAATTCCAAGACCTTCAACAGAGTAATGAGTTACAGTAAAACCTAAACCATTGAGATTTAAAAATATATTTATTTAATAAAGAATTCTGTAAATCCATTTTAAATAAAGTGCCGTCTTTGTTATAGGCAACTCATGCATTATAGGAGAAACAAAAACTTTTTTTTCTCGTTTTTAATTAAAGAGTTTGGTGTGGAGAGTGTATAGAATACTGTTTTACTCAAATTAACTTTGATTTTCAGTGAGTGTCCTTGGTGCATTGCAAATGTCACAACTATAAACTAAAGTGGGTACAGCAAATTGAAATACATGATCAGTTCAGGAGCAACACCATCTGGATGGATAGGTCCAATTTGTGTTTTATCTTGAAATTTCAATGTTTTCAAAAAAATTCTGCTTAAATAAAACATAATTTAATCAATAAACAAATGAAATTTCATGATGGCTGTTGTCATATCAAATGACTACACTTTTCCATCAAATCTAAAATAAATGCAATAAAAGCTTTTTTCTTGTACTTGCCTG
Organism: Lepidothrix coronata; assembly: GCF_001604755.1. Taxonomy (NCBI): domain Eukaryota; kingdom Metazoa; phylum Chordata; class Aves; order Passeriformes; family Pipridae; genus Lepidothrix; species Lepidothrix coronata. The sequence continues at coordinate 2,612,336 of NW_016690283.1, forward strand.
CTTCGTCACTACAAGCCTGCAGTAATGTAAATTTTTACAGTAACTCTATCCTCTGAATTGATGCAACAAGCCAAATACATAAATGTCTCTTCAAGTCTATGCATAAGAATGAAGCAGAAAGGTTTCAAGAGGTGAAAGTCATTGCGTATGTGCTCACCAGTACTCCAAAATAAAACTGATGGAGCTCTCTCTGATTTTACTTTATTTTTTTTGTAAAGAATTCAGCATGCGACATGGGTTCAATAAGAATTTTTACTTGTTTATAGCAAATAGGTGCATTGCAGTGGTTTTTTTGGAAAGGTGATCCACTGTCAGGACATGAAAGTATGTAAGGTATTTGAGGTTTGATATACAGTATCCTAAACTAGCATCCCTTGATAAAAATCTGGGGATTGGGTTGTTCTTTTCATGCAGCTAGTATTTCTCTTAAAATGGATGATTCCTTAGATTAAGTTGTAATTAAATTTTAGAGTTTTATGTCAGTAGTGTTCTTATATATGTCTCTATAAATAGTGAACCCTTTCCTTTAAAACACAAGCTTGTTTTGAATAGAAGTGCCAGCAATGTGATGCATTCCTCAGAAAAAAAAAGTCAATCAAAAGCATCAGAGTCTAATGTGCAAGCACCAAATAAGATCTCTTTTTTCTTATGTTTAAATTTCATAGATAGGTGGTGGGGGAAGGTTCATATCAGACTCTTCTCATTAAAGTTCATATAAAAGAGATGTTATGTGCCTGTTCAATTTAGCTTCTTGTACACAGAAAAGCAGTGGTATATCTTTATGAAATATGCTGTTATGGATGAAAACACACAAGCTATTTAAGCTAATTTATAGGCCTTCATGCTAGATTATTCCTCAATGTAATGATGCAATATGATGATGACCTCTGCATTCACAGTAATTGGGAGAAACGGTACATTTGAATTGATTTGGATGAACTTCTTTTTTTCTTCTCCTTTTAATTAAAAGTTTGAGATGTAGAGTATATCAGCGTACAAACGTAGGAGGTCAAATGCAGGCCGTGGGCTGGCAGCTTTGGGAGAAGTGATTTGTGGTAGCTGGTAAAGGTGGAAGTCACTCTGCATCCTCAGTGGGCTGATGTTGACAGTGGGCTGCCGGGTAGTTATCCTGTGTGTTTTTGTAGAGGTGGAAGATGTGCAAAACAAAAGCAGCAGTCATCGTGGAGTTTTTTTACTCATTCATTTTTTTCTTTTTTCTCTTTATTTTTCTTCTTTTTCCCTTCTTTTTTCTTTTTCTTGTAGTCTTCTTTTTATCTCTAGTTTCTTTTTTTAGCTTGTTTTGTTGGTTTTTTTTTTTTCAGAAGAGGTCCATGTAATGCTTTGTATCCCAGAGACTCTTTTCAGGCAGCACTGAACACCTGCTGCAAAGCAGGGATTGTTGTGTTACTGAGGGCAGCAGGGTTTGATGTTGATAGGTTAGAAGGCTCCTCCACTTCTTCCTGCCCTGTGGCAAAGAGCACAAGTGTTGGGCTTGGCAGTGCTACAGGGCCAGTGATGGATCTCAGTCCACACCTTCAGCCTCATTCAAACGCTGAGGCAGACCAAGCAGGGTTCAAAACTGATATGGAAACTTGTGCGGGTGTACATTTGATCTTTTCCAACTATGTAGCTCCCATTTTGGGAGGGACTTCCACCTCCTCTCGAGGCCTGCCTCCAATGTTGTTCTCTTGAACAAGTCAGACTTTGCCCAACAAAACCATACGCATTGCCATCTCCAGCAATACCTGGAAACTGCTAAAATATCCACATGATCTGACAGACTGCTGGTACTGTTAAAAGGGAGCTCTTCCATGGGTCAGGAAAGGCATTTTGATGAGGAGGCAAGACACTTCATGGGAGCCCTTGTATTGGCCCAGGTGTTACGGCAGGAAGCTTCGCCACAGAGGTGAAGGCTGGTTAGATAACAATCATCTGCCACATCTCACCTGACAGCTTCTTGATCCATGAATAAAGTTTGCATCCATAGGCAGACCTTGGTAGGAGTTTCCCCAGGTCCAGAACCAGTCTTTCCTTTACAATGTGGATATTGGGTGATTCCCCAATACCCAGCTCATTTTCCCTCTTTTGAAAACCCTCTGCCCATCTCCCACCTGGTCTCCAGAGCAAGCCCTTAGGTGGATACATTTACATGGAAGCAGACTTTTTAAATGCTAAAAAGATGAGAGTTTGGCCAACTATACATCCTAAAGGGAAGGGAAGAAAATCTCTAAAGATTTGCTTTTAAAACACAAACAAACCAGCCCTTCTCTTTTAATCGGTATTCTTTGTAGCAGTTGTAGTAATGTCTGGTTTAAATGTTGGGGGAGGAAATGTATTTGAAAAAACAGTCACAGCAAAATGTATTTTCCTGACCTTGCTCGTATAATATTCTCCTAATTCCTTGTAAATAGGCACGACATCATTTAAAGATGTTTCCTACAAAATGTAATTACGTAGAATGGAGACCTTTAATGCAGATATGAAAAATCGATGACTGCATTTGAGAGTTTTTTTTAAATTATACTGTTTAGCATTGTTTGTATTGAGTAATGCCTACATTGTTTTACATTTGCATAATATGCTCCATTTTTCCTCCAGCCATGGAGGAAGACAAGTTTTCTGTCAGTTGTTGACTTCTTAATTTATCTCCAAAAGATTTTATAATAAGTATATTCAGAGTCATATACATGAACTGTAACAACTAGTGTGGGGAAAAAAGAAAGCAAGGCAATAATGATACAGTGCCATCATAGCTACTGTATCATCTGTCTAAAACACCTCTCATCAGCTAATCACAGCTCTCCAAAAACCTTGATTCTGGAATTGATTTATATTTTAAGCAAGCCTGAATTTTATTTTAAGAAATTTTAATTTTAATGTATATTATTTGCATTTCAGTTTCAAAGACAATTTTGTGTACACATCGAGCATTGAAATAGTTTTCTCCATTGAAGTCTCAGCGCAGCTGCTGATCTGTTTCTCAGTGCCAAGTTCATTGTTAGTTTGCTTTATACTGAACTTCATTATGTGAATTTATGTACAATGGGATACTTCGACCCAAAATAATTGTGTAAGGCATTATAATGCCAGTTTCGGTATCTTGCCACTTTGTATTGCTGGTAGTATCTCTGGATACAAATACTAGCATTTTCCAAAAATTGATATGCAATGCTAGTTGCTCACAGCTCAGATTGAATGTTTTCAGCATAGCATGTCAAGAATATTCTAATATTTATGAGCACATTCAGTGGGATTTTGCTTTACAAAATCTCTTCTAGTGCTGCATGGCAGACACTGAATATGGTGGCAACTCCATGAGTTGATGACTATATTTAGGTTAGGCAGCCTACACTTTTATTTTCAGGTTCAACAGATTGAACATTATAAACACATTTGTCTCTCTGTCCTCATCTACAAAGCACAGTATTGAAAAAGAGAGATGTTAATAATTTAATACTGATTGGTTTATTATTTCAGTTTAATTTCTTTGCTATAAACAAGATGTGCTTGGTAAGTATAAGGCAGGGGGACCAGAGGATAAAACAGTGGCCTGAAAACACTAACTTGCTTATGGCTGTGGGCAAATCATTACCCCCACTCCTGTTGTGCTTTTCCCGCTCATAGGATGGGAGTAATGACCTTTGTTTTGTAGACAGGTTCTATAACTGCACAGATAGAAGAGTGCCTAAAGAAGAACTAGTTTAGGGGGCTTATTTGAACACAGTTTTAAAAACAGTGTTAAACAGTATACAGTGCTTGAAATTTAGGAGGAGCATTTCAGGGATGAATATCTATGAATCTGGCCACATTAAATATCCATTGATAGCAAACTTCAAATATTGTGTAATTTCCAGCCCCCCTCCTTTATATCTTGAGGGTTACTCAGTAATTTCTTTACTTCTTAGTTCTCCAAACTGAATACTCTGCTTTCAAAGAGAATTCCACTTGCTTTTCTCATGAGAAGTATATAGAACAAATCAAATTTGATCAGATTTTTGGTTACTTTCAAAACTATATCATGAGATAACAATTTGATCAGTGTGTGCCGGAATGGAAATCCAGACAATGAAACATATTGATGTTATAAACGTGCACTACAGAGACATCTTTCTTCTGTTCTGTTTTTTTGTTCCTATAAATGAATTACAGTAAAATTTACTGTCTTACCCTTGAGGGAGTCATATTTCTCATGGAAAAATTAAGGGGGACTTCTTCCATGACTTTTCTTACCATGGCCAGTGGCCAGAATTAGATTATAGGGAGGTTTTATTCTACTTTAACAGACTTTAGATTTTGGTAAGAACTAACTTTGAATTGTTCAGATAATTCATGGGGATACTGAAGCACTAAAGTCAACACAGACTGCATCCACATGAGGCATTATCCTTTCACTTTGATATTTGTAATATAGTTATAATGGGTATTAACAGAGTGCCCTAAACCTTCATAGGTTTTGCTTTAAATTGTATGCTGCACCCAAGAGAACATATTCTGTTGTATTTACTTTCCTGTTTATCCACATAAAATTTGTGTGAGTCTTGGCTCAGTGTGTCTCAGAAGAGAACTGTTACAAAATGTACAGAGTTCAAGAGATTCTGGCAGAGGACTTTGGAAGAAAGTACTGCACCACCTGCTTGCAGTTGATGCAGCATTGCCTGTGTAAATTTATCTGAAAACTTTTTTTTTTTAAATGGTAGTATTTCATATTCTTTGTTAAAAATCAGCCAAGATACATGTGCCAGTGGTTGATAAGAAGTTGTCACATCACTGGAGGTCCTTCCATCAATTTCATTCGGATTTGGATCAGGCTCTGTAGTTATACATTTAGTGATGGTATACTTTAAGAGTAAATTGCTAAACCTGTTGCAGAACATCCTGCAATATTATGGGAAATTGTTTGAATGTCACTTGAGTCTCCTGCTGTGTTGCAAGCTCCTCTGGGGACACCAAGTGAATTCTGTCATTTAAATTACTTCCCTATTTGAATTCCTAATTTTTTCCCTGATTATTTTTTTATGGGTATAAAGCTTTTACCACAGCTTGTGGTTGGGAGAAAAGAAAGTCTTTTTCTGGGATACAGGCATGTATTTGCCATCCAGCAGCTGAAGGCCTGTAGGAGATAAGAAGGAAGATTCCTTCTTGGCTTCTTACCACTTTTTCTTCTCTTTGTGCTAAGCCACTGTGTCACCATCAGTCCCAATTCAGTACATTGATTCATCTAATTAGTAACATCTCTAATTGTATTATCAAGGCATATTTTATTCCTTGCTTCCTTCCTAGACAGGAGAATGAGTGCTGAGGGAATAGCATGGATTGCCTCATACCTCAAACATGAACATGACAAGATGAAGCATAGCTTGAGCCTCGTGCTGCAGCAGCTCCTGGCCAGTTCTCTGAAGCAGCTGTGCTTGGGATGGGTGTTTTCCTTTTCCTGATCTTTTTGCAGTGACTAGCCTGAGAAATAGCTGCTTAATGCACATAAATATGTTCTAAATTATTTCAATTAATGTCATGTTTTAGGAAACCTAGCCCAGTTCCATTGTTGATGTCCATAGCTGCCACTGTCTTGGATATACGACTTTGCACGTAGCTTCATAGGCATTTAATTCCTTTTCCTAAGAAAAAGTGATCTTTTTTTATACTAATAGCATGACATACTTCCCTGCTGTATGCCTATCCAGGCTAGTTGGTAGTTCTTAGGACATAATGTTAGGTTCTTGGTAAATCATCTATTTTTTTCTTTTTTTTTTTTTTTGTCATTGCTTTCATATTCATTTTTGATGACTGTCATTAAGATTGTCTTAATTGAAAGAACATTTGCTGTAACTTTAACAGCTGTTCTTCTGCAGTATAAAATCATGGTTATTGTTTGTGTTCATTCAATGCAAGGTCACTGTAATGGAAAGCAAATGGTCTCCGTTAATAGGTAGTGTTCTCCCTGCTATCTTGTTGCCCGTGAGCTGGAATGTGAGATATGCTATTTAGCGTGTGAAATAAAAAGCAAAAAACACTTTTGAACTCTTACTTTACTTCTTTCTGTTACTTATTTTTCTGAAACTGCATATCTTCTCTTCGAGTTTTTGTTTAGTTGACTGGTTGGATTTGTGCCTTAGTTGCCAAGTGAATGAAATAAGCTTATTTGTATATCACTGAGGATGACCCCGGGTGATTTACAGATACATGAAATAAAAAACAGTTTCCCATCACTACAATATGTACCCATTAAAGAAGGCTTTCAGATGTGCACATCTCCTCCACTTTCAGAGCTTCTTTTTGTGGCTTACCAGTTAAAAGCTGTCATTTCCATTAGATGTTAGAACTTAAATTGGCATCTTCTGGGTGCTGTATTCTGTCTGTCCTGTTGCCGTGACATTTCTGCTGATTAATTCCAAAGATGAGTGTACCTATGGATAGACCTTGTTTCCTCAGTATTACCTGTGGTCGCAGCTGAGGTGTTGTCATTGGTATTCAGCTGGCAGTTTTTGGTGTGCACACACAAGGCAGGTAACACTCTGGGGCAACCAAAGGATGATGCTAAAGCCGCTTTGCTCCTAATAGTATGGAAGTGTGAGGTGTGTGCTGGTGGGTGCTGCTGAGTGTCATGACAAGGAAATGTGAGGGTGTAGTTTCTAAAATACAGAGTTATTCCACTTGTTCACTTATGGTCTGGTTCTCTTAACACATTTTAGTAAGTGATGAGTAATGATGTAGTTCAACTAGCATATTTTAAACCTACAGGTCTATTTTGAAGTCTCCTGTTTGTTTTATGGAAACTTTGGCACCTACTAGATTAACTAAAATTTGAAGTCATAATCTTTTAAATGGCTGCTAATCTTTGATGGATATTTTTTACTTAATCTCATTGACTCCTGAGTTTCTAGAAATTATACATCTATGGACTGCCTTTAATCAGAGGCATGTGATTCCCCTTTCCTGGCTGTTGCTCTTTATGGCAGATGATTCAGCCCTCCTGGAGAGGTGTTGCCTCTGACATTCTGTACACAGCTCCACTTTTCATGGTGCTGCTGTGGCTTTCAGCAGCTTTATGGCTATTTCTGCTGTTTGAGTTTCTGATACAGAATTACAGCTGGCTGACACCTTCTCTTCTTTGGGGAAAGTTCTGAAATGTTCTCTAGAAGTATAGCAAGTAGTTACCTATAGATATCTTCAACTGAGTGTAATAAGGGACAGATGTTCATTTGTCTTAAGAGATTCTTCTATTTTGTTTATGTGTTGGTTTCTTAAGCAAGTACAAAAATTTCAAATAGCCGAGTATGTTTGGATTTTCTGCCTACCCCTGATAGCAGTTAGAGACAGTTAGAGCAATATGCAGTGGTGTTTGAGGTAAGCGGGAGTTCAAAGAGTGGCTCATGAAATTTTAAATACTGGCAAGGACTTGCAGTAAAAATCTATGGATCTTTTAACTAGGAAATCAGTTCTTAGTGTGTTAGGTGGAAGAGCCCATTAGGAAGAACATCCTAATACTGGTTTGGGTTTTTTTCTTCCTCTCTGACAACGCCTGGACATACCTTGCATTGATTTCTTTGGTTTATTCTGAAGTTTATGATAAGAGAATTTAAGAGTTGGGAAAGTTACCATGGTTTTTTTGGGAGGAGGTGGTTGGTTTTTTGGGGGCTGGTGGTTTTTTGTTTGTTTTTTCTTAAAAGCTCAGAGTATTGTGGTATATTTTAAAAAGCAGGGGCCAGCTCTCCCTCCCTTTTCTTGTCTAGAGAAATCCTTTGTAGAGAAAGAAATATTTCTTTGTGCCTTGGAAACAAACCATATCAAATAGAGAATCTGATAGACAGCCCTTTCTGCTTTTTAATGCCTTTATCTCTTTCCCATGATTCTTCACATTTTAGGAAACAGTGATTTATTTTTTTTTTATTTTTTGAAGGTGGAAGTTTCCTGCTTCCTAACAGTTTCTCAATTGAAAACTTGAGCAATGCTTAACAGAAGATGAAGCAAAGCTGTTTCAGTTCTCCCCTTTCCAAGACAGAAGAGTGTAAATTAAACTGAAACATAACTATATATACCTATATGAAAAAAAAATTGTCTAAGGATTTTGTACCATACTGCAGTGAAAATATACTATAAATAATTTCTCTGTGACTTTGTAATACTTTTGTATCTGAAAATTTTTTCTTTACCTTTTCTTATAATTTTGGTGGAAACTTCAGAAATTATTCCAGAGTTTTCTGGGTTTTTTTCAAACCGAATAATTTCTTTATTCTTTTTGCTTGATCAGTAACCTTGAGTTGTTGAGTTTGCAGGCCAGGAAATCTTTCCCATCCCAAAACAGCACTAAGGAAGGACTTATTTAAATTTCTAAATTGGTACTAAATTTTTCTGAAGTTTTCCTTTTTTCTTTTTTTCCCCAGAAACAGTTACAATAGATTTATTAAATGATAATATAGGCTACTCTGTTAAGCACTGTAAAGTATTTGACAGTGTTAGAAATTGTAGAACAAAACAGTCGAGGCTACTGAGGAAATGTCTATATTCTTCTGTTGATTTGTCCAAGAAAAACAATTTGTTGTACAGCAGTGAATAATCTGCGTTATCAAATCTATCCCGTTCCTGTCAGGCGCTGGGTGCCCTTCATTTCCTTTTGCAGCCAGAAGGGATTCAACACGTTGCAGCTCAGGCTGTGCTGAATACTAATGTCTTGATATCTGGTAGATCATTAGTATTTATTTGTAAAATGGAAGCAGAATTAGTTTTGACCTTTAGAGCGAAGTCAAAAGGTTAATCCACGTCCATTTCCAATTTGGTGCATTAATTGCTCCCTGTCCTAATTGTTTGGAGGACAATATTTTCTGTTTGTTTCAGAGGTAAATCAAACTGTAGGTGATGCTCTGCATTCATAATTTTGTTGTTTGTTTTACTTACAAGTGAATTCCAAATCACTGAGTGTATCTTCCTGGGTTCTGTTTAAATAACTAAATAAATAAATAAATAAATAAATAAATCAGTATTTCTGATTTTTTTTTCCAAATCAATGCATGCATTCTGCCTAAAGCTAGTGGGATGTGATATGCTTTATCAGAGGATAAAAATAAGTTTATGCATTTTTTTGGTTATTCAAATATTAGTATTCTTGGCAGCTCTGAATAGGGGGTAAAAAATACCAGCATGAAATTAATAACTGTTTTTGTTTGTGTTATAGCTACGCTGTACACATCCTGCATTTTGTTGGGTATATTCCTCAACAGCAGCGTACCAATATTCTTTGAGCTCTTTGTGGAGACAGTCTACCCTGTTCCAGAAGGAATTAGCTGTGGAGTTGTCACCTTTCTGAGTAATGTGTTTATGGGAGTGCTTCTGTTTTTCCTCACATTTTACCATACAGGTAAGAAATATAAGCCACTTTGAAAATTTAATTCTCCAGTAAGACATACCTTTGTCAGTAAAACAGAGGATTTGCTCATACAATTTCTCTAATAACCAAATGTTTGAATCCCCCAATGGGGCAGCAAGGAAGGAGAATTTTAATTGTTCTTTCCTATGTGCATGCTAATAAAAATGAAATTACTTAGATGCAAGATACATTCCACTTAAATTTGCTGTAGCCAGGTACATCAAGGTACACATTGTCATCATATTTTTTAAAGGCCTGGTAATGTGACCATTAATAATGGTTATATCTGTGGGTGTTCAAAACCACAGTAAAGCTAATCCAATCTTGTACTTCTGGGTAAAATTGTATTGCCCAGGAGGGGCAGAGCAGAAATGCCCCATTTATGATCAACTCTGTTCAGTACCATTGGATGTACCATTGCAGAGGAGAGAGCAGCTCTTCAACACTGCTCAAAGTTGAAATAGCCATTCCTTTAGACAATCCTGTGGCCTAATCCAGCACATCAGTGTTTTGCTTGATGTTCTCATCAACTTCTTCACACTTTCTCATCTCTCAAGTATTGGCTTCCTTGTAACTCATAATTAAAACTTACAACTTGCTATTTAGTAGCATATTATTACTCTAAGCTGTAAAATAAGAACCCAACTTGCTTTCAAAGGGAAGTGGTCTTTATTCATGTCTTTCAAAGATGCAAATTTTTGGTTTGTCTTTTGTCGTTGTGGTAAACGTTTGCATCATGATGCAAGACTTGTAAACCATTAGCAAATATGAGCTTTTATGTATTACCATGAGAGCATTTAATTCTTAAAATGTTGTGTTTTATCACCAAGAGGAGACTGACAAATTTCAGAATGAATTCTGCTAGAAATTATCAAGGTTACAACCTGGGGCTGTTTTTCAGCATAGTTTGTATCTTTCTGCCATGGAATTACAAAGTAGGATGACAACACTGTTCCAAATTGTGGTCTGTGAACACGGAGAGAATTTTTTTTTTTTTATACTATTGTTCAACTGCATCATTGTAAAATCTAAATGCCAACCAGGTTAGCCTTGGGTGATATGAGAGTTAGTCTTTACATTTTAAAATATGCTTTTAATATTAATTTTTTAATATTAATTGGTGTGAATTATAGTTTCTGACATCCATACCTGAACTGGAAAGATGACACAGAATATTCTGATAATTTTTTCAGCATTTTTCAGAGTAGCAATCCAGCATTTGGCATTACTTAATAACTGAGGATGGGAATACAGTGTCTCACTTCTGATGGAAGAATTATGATTAGGTGAACTCATTCCCTCATAAATAGGGTATTTGGGGCCATTTTTGGTCTCTAGTATTTCTTTCCCTAGCAGGTATCAGTAAATGCAGGTAAGGATAAACCTGAAATTGGTATATCCGTATACTTGGAATATTTTCCCTATTTCTTCAAAGGAGAAAACAAAAAAAGTAAAACAAATGTAATTTGTGTAGGACATTCCATTCTTTGATTGAAAGTACAAGAGAGTATGTGGTCACTGAGGGGGTCAGTGCCAGTGGGTGCTGTTGGCTCCTCTGACTAAAAAAAATCCTTTAAAGGGTTGATAATGATCTTAATCATTTGCTTTCATTTGATTCAAATACATCCTCTAATGGCATTTAAGAAGCTTACAGATAAATCAAAACTCAGTCAAATTCATCTTGTTCCTTTGGTTTTTCCTTTTAGGCCAAATAATCTTTCAGTAGTTTTAATTCTGATTTCTCTTCTCCTCTGATATTGCAAACGCTGTGAAAGACCCAAAGCCTGGAAGCTTTCCGGTGCCCCCAAGATTTTGGCTCATCTACCACAATGGAGATGTAAACCTTCCTAAAGCTCAGCCTCCCTGCTAGTGCTGTGTCCTGCACCCGAAAGCTGCAGCCTCTGGATGTGTTTTCCTTTGCCTTTTCTGCAGGGACTTTTGAGGGAAAAACAAAAGCAAACTGACCTTTGGCTTCATGCGATCGATGCGTTCGCTGCATTGCCAGAGCTGTCACAAATTCTGGATTAAAAAAGATAGGAAGGATTCACAAGTTAAATTTGGTGTGTTAGGAATTTTGAGTTAAACTCTGTTTAATCCAATTAAACAAGAATATTATACGGAAAATAATAGCAAAGCATCTGACTATTGACTTCTGGCAACACATAACACAGTCTTCTCCAAGCCTAGAAAGATTTTACTTTGGTTTTAATAACATTACTACCTAAACAAATCCCTATGGGTTTATGGTGGATCAGGGAGGGAGTTGTTGAAGGTTATTGGTTTTGGAAAGTTGATTTTTTAGGCTTTCTGACTTTTGTTGTTTGCATTTTGTAATAGAAATCATGATTTTTCTTTTAGCGATATAAATTACAGATTTAAGAATGTAGCAGTGCTGAAGCCTTGATTTTGATTAAGAGACCTTTAAGGGAGAGTTTAGGTTCTGTAAAATTAAATCAGTAATAATAATAAAGGAAAAATTTAAAAAATAAATAGAACAGTATCTCCAGTGAAATTAATATTTCTTCAGTAAATTGACAGATTCTTTTTAAAAAAGGAAATTGTGGTGCACTTAGTTTGAAAAAAAATTGAATAAAACTGTTAATTAGTAGGCAAATATCAGATGATAGGATTTCTTGAATATGGAACACAGCCTTTTAAGAGCAGTACATTACATCTAACAGCTAAAAAGAGGCTTCTGAGGAGTTGTTTTTGCAACTAGTTTTAAATTGAATTGATTGTACTAAGCAGAGGTTTCTTCTGAGGAATTGCTTTTCCCTCCTTATACGATGTAGCAGATTTGATTCAAAATCAAATCCAGCTTTTTCCTACACTTTTAATTTGTTTTAGTTCTCAATCCATAGAAATCAAAGAACTAATGAGTAGAATCTTTGGAAGTGCTTTATTCTCCATTAGCAATGATAGATTTTATTTTTTTTTCCCTGTTCTCTTCAATGGCAGGTTACATAAGGAGGATTAACATTAGCTGGAGGCATTGGCTATAAATATATATATATATATAACTTGAGGCATCCATGGAGAAGTCTCGTAGACCTTGTCAACCATTGATCAATCAAGGGCTGTCAGGATTTTGTTCAGAACACAGCAATTTCCTTCAAAACAGCCATCAATCCAAGTTTTGGTCACTTTAAACACAGAACATGTTTGATAATTGAGGTTGGGTCTCTGTTCTGCTTTACAGAGTTTTCCTGGTTCAACTGGTGCCTGCCAGGATCGTGTCTGCTCAGCCTGCTCCTCATCCTGTGCTTCCGCGAATCCTACGACAGACTCTATCTCGACGTTGTCGTCTCTGTGTGATAATGCCAGACTGGTGAGGGGTTGGAAGAGACTGGAAGTCAGCTTTGCAGTCTGCACATCTGCCTGGATTTGCACAGCTGGACAGCAGAAACACAAAGAAATTACAAGACTTAATCGTGGCTTTATTTAGAGAGGGTGAGGGACGGGTTGTTCTTATGTTCAAGACCACCTTGATTTGCTGTAAATGTGGAACTTGAGTGGTGATAATGATGCCAAAATGCACAAAGAGAATATATCTGCTGTTCAGGTCCCAGTGCCAGAGCTGGGGCTCTCTATTTAAGGGGCTGTCGATGTGTTGCAGTGAGGTGTACGTTTTGTGTGTGTGTGTGCCTGTGTGCTGACTTACGGTTATATGCACCAGGGTACCAGTAATCTTTGGAGTCTTCTATCAGAATAGAAATAAGGAATAATCTTAACAAAAGGACAAAGAGAAAGGAAAAAAAATCTTTTCTTTAAGATCTCTTCTAAGTCACTAGTCATTTATATATTGAATGTCCATTAAACAGTACACTACATTTACATTCTAATAAAGTGATTTCTGATATAAGACACTGGTACCAGGGTTTTTAGCCATACTAAATATCCCAAATAATCCTTGCAGTGTTGTTAGAGGTGTTTGTAATCACCCTGGAGCACAAGTAAACAATAGCTTTAGCTGCCACCGAATCCCAACTTGCACCCACAGTCATCTCTGAAATACCACTGTGGTTCCATATCTCCTGAATATGGAACATTTGTGGTGTACTGGAGAGTCACTCTTGCTAAATGTTCTAAAAGCCACCACTGTGTCATCTTTCCATCCCCTGTCTCCAGTACTGCCTTTTTTACTGTGAAGACCTGTTTGTGACACTGAATACTGTGGATGTGGATGTCTGAGTCCCGCTAGTTCTCTTCTGATACTCTAAGGTGTGTGTGGATTTTAGAAATAGTTAATGATTGAGGGTGCCTAAACAATATTGCTTGTAACCCAAGTCTTGAGAAACCACTGTTTCCTAAAAAAAAATCTTTCTAGTTGATAGCGAAATGACAATGAGAAATAACTCATGAGTTCTGGCATAATATGGGAAATTAATGCCAGCTCTTTTTATCAATACTAATCTGTGGTCATTCTGGCCCTTACTTGAACATAAATATTAAAGACACTTTGAATAGTTTTTTAAATCAATTTTTAAACCTGCTAATAATTTCTTAATTATATTCTTAGATTTCAGTTCAGCATCATTTACAATATTTCCGTGTGTGTGTTCCGTGCTTTATTGTTACGGGGGTGTGTTCGTGTGTGTGTGTGCGTGCATATTTATATCTATGTATACACAAATAAAACTTATATATATAACATATATATATATATAAGTTATATAAGGGTATGTGTTTACATAGGTTTATTTTAAGTGATCCTGTCTGGGGATGGTGGTTCGCCTGTTTGTAACTAAGCCAGTCACTGCTGTGAGTGGAAACACGAGCATACGCTGTCTGCGACATGAATTTTTTTCAGGGGGCGAATGATTTCCTGTCGTGGCAGCTTTATCACAGGGGGTGGGTGCACGTGTTGGAGGAGCCTGGTGTGCAGGATTCTGTGTCTGCAGGAGTCTGAATCAAGCACCCTCTGCTCCAGTGTGGGGCTCTTCTCTGTGGCCCTGGGGTGACACCAACGCTGTAAGCTCACTCAAATAAACCCTGAACTGAGCGCTACTTTTCAGACGCGAATCTGTTCGTTCTGCCTGCTCTCCTTTTGCAGAGAGAATACGCCACTAAGACCTTTAACTCAGGAGTGTGTCTGTGCAGTAAAATAAAACGAGCTGTTCCCTGCTTTTATGTTTTCAGAGCAATAGATATATTTACTGAGTAACTGAAAACGGATTTAGCTCATTACCTGTATCAGCTGCTAAATGATCTTTTCTGTCTTGAAGCAGACTCTTTGTGGAAATGGAGCTAACCTACATGGGGATTACTAAATCAGTCTAAACAGCATGTTCAGATCCACTGGCATCATCCTCTTACTGTTTTTTGGATGAATGGTATTAACTATCCAACTTCTTTTTACTATGTTTTAGTGCCTGGAATAGTTTCAGTATCCAGTAGTTGCTGCTTCCTATTGTCTTCTGAAACCAAGGATCGCTTGCCAAGAGTCTGATTGGAGTTGCATTGTCATGGCAGAACTGCAAGCTTGGATGGCTCTTCAGAGCTCTGTTTCTGCAATTTACTGTAGCTATATTAAGATTAAAATTGCACAGCTCAGGCACTGTCCCGAGTGACAGAGATTTCTAATCCTTTCACTGTCCTGACTATTTTAAGATGGAGAAGCACTTCAGGCAGTGTTCAGACTATAACCTATTCTGCCTCTGTTCCAGAAAGCATCAAACAGTTCAAAATAATTGTCAGTGCTGCCAGATGCAGGCTCTCCTTAGTCGGGGGAGAAGAGTGAACCTCTTGTTTTAAACCTCGTTGATTGTTTTTCTGAGTCAGTGTGAATTGCTCACTGCAATCCCAGTGCTTTGGTAGATGTTTCTCTGTGTGAGGGGTTGATTTGGCTGGATGCCACGTGCTCAACAAAGCCACTCTGTCATTGCCCTCCTCATCTGGGCAGGGCAGAGAAAATATAACCAAGAGCTCGAGTTGAGATAAGGACAAGAGAGATCACTCACCATTTACCATCACAGGCAAAACAGACTTTTGGGGAAATTAGTTTATTTTAGCAATCAGATCACAATAGAATAATAAGAAATAAACCAAATCTTAAAAACACCTTCCCCCCACCCCTCTCTTCTCTCTGGGCTTAACTTCACTTGTGGTTTTCTCTTCCTCCCCCCAGAGGCGCAGGGAGACAGGGAATAGAGAATGTGGTTAGATCATCACACAGTCTCATCCCTTGAGGAGGACTCCTCACACTCTTCCAAAGCTCCAGCACGGGATCCCTCCCAGAGGAGACAGTCCTCCATGAATTTCACCAATGTGGATCCCTCCCAAAGGGTGCAGACCTTTGGGAACAGTCCTGCTGACAAAGCTGCTCCAGCGTGGGCTCCTCTCTCTGTGGTGCCACAGGTCCTGCCAGGAGTCTGCTCCAGCACAGGCTTCCTGCAGGGTCACTGCCTCCTTCAAGCATCCACCTGCTCTGGCATGGGGTTCTTCACAGGCTGCAGGTGGATCTCTGATCCCCCATGGACATCCATGGGCTCCAGGGGCACAGCTGCTTCCCAGTGATCTTCACCATGGGCTGCAGGGGAATCTCTGCTCCAGTGCCTGGAGCACCTCCTGCCCCTTCTGCACTGACTTGGGTACCTGAAAAGCTGTTCCTCTCACACACTCAGTCATCTCTCCAGCTGCAATTTAAGTTGTGCAGTAACTACTTTCCCCTTCTTATATCTGTTATTCCAGAGGCTCTACCACTGTAAGGATTTTATTTTATTAGCAAGTCTGGCTCAGGACAGGTGAGGATTGTAGATGTGCTTGCTGAGATCTCAGAAAAATATCTTATCCCCATCTGTGCCCCATAGCAGCATCCTTCAGTGGAGGAGCAGTCCATTTCATGTAAGTAACCCAACTCAACCCATAGGAATATTTTTGGATAAGTGTTATCACTTGGTCCACCCTTGTCTGGATTTACAAAGGGTGCAAGCTGCCAGGATAACTGCATTTTGATAGAAGTTTGAGTTTGAGAGCTCAGGGAGAGCCCTAAACAGTGCTTATACAATTAGCAATAGTGCAGAACAGGCTCAGATGTTTTTCTTAATAATGAGTGAAAGTTCAAAGTCTCTCTAACATTTGAACCAGTAATGACATTGGCTGCTGCGTGGCCTGTGACTTGCCAGCTGAGGAAGGTGTCCTGGGGAGCCAAAGAATTTGCCTCTCTTTGTGGCCCATAAGTTCACAGCCCTGAAGAACATTTTCCCCAGCAGTGCTGGGCCCCTTAACCACAGGTAAATGTGTTATGGTTTGTGTTGGAAATGCTGGGAAGGATGCTCCATAGTGACCACTCTCTCTTAGTAGTTCATTTTAAATATGGGCTGCTCCTCTAGTTTCTGTTTGGATCGGTAACACTCTGGGTTCAGCTTCCAGTGCTACTGGTTTTTCTTCTCCTGAGCTGCAGAGCAGTGCTGGCTTCCATGCTGCTCATGAGGAGGCTCAGGATTAGAATATGTAGGCTCCACTTGCAGCACTGTTTACTGTCTCTGGTTACTGCTGTTACCATTAATTCCTCTTGATGCCTTCACCTTCCCCTGTGGCTACCTGCTCCCCTGAGCTGGAGATGTGGAGAAGAGCTTCCGTGCTCCCAGGCCAATTCTAGAGGGCTGGGTTGGCTGGCCATGTGCTTAATATATGTAAAAGTAGGGATTTTTTAGAAAATCATGCCAGCAGGAAGAAAGTACAGACCCAAAGGATTCTGCAAATATTGTGAACTAATAATCTGTTACAAAAAGACTGTAATTTGCCTGAAACTTGTAATTTTAGCTCCCACACCTAGAGAGACCAAGGTGCTAGACACTGTGTGTGTTAGGTATTCAGGCTCACAGCATCCTGCAGTTCCTCTCAACTGTCTGACAGAGCTGAAATGAGTGGAAGTGGGATGTCTTCAATCTTGGAGTGGGTTGGAAAAGCCCAGGCTGTGTCAGTGTTTGCAGTGGTAACCTGGGGAGAACAACAGGCTGGTGGATTGAGTAAGGGGAGGGGCCTGGTTCCTGGAGGCATCTCAACAGTGAAATATTATGTTGAGTTGATCATATAAAATTCGAAGGTTTGAGGTGATGAGGATGTTAATGCCTGGCTTGTTCTACAGTAAACTGAGCAAGTGACTGGGTAGCCTTGCGTTGCAACATAAACAAGCAGAATTGATTGATGTGCATACATTAGCTGTTACAAGAAAGAGAAATGCAATTTAATTGTGAGCAGTGACTGAAATATGAATGGGAATTACACAGTTTGCACAGTAGATGTAACTGCTCTGTAATGCTGTGACAGCAGGGCTTTAATTGTTCATTTCTTCTGTTGGGTCACCTGCAAATATTAGTAAGTATCTATGACAAAGGCATTTTTATGCTTGGGAAGTTTTCTTTTATACTAAGTATGGGCCATTGTAATAACTTAGCAGGACAACTACTACATTGGTATGGAACCCTACATGAATATTTGGTATTGATTTAGTATTTGATGTTGGTACCACCAGTTCTCAGTGTTCTTGAAGGACCACATGGGAGAGCAGGGATGTGGGGGATTCGAGGAGGCCACCGCGTGCATGGATGCACAGTCGTGCAAGGGTAGATGCTGACCCTGCCAAAACACACAAGAACTTCATAATCTGTGGGTCCCAACATCTAGGCTGGGAGGAGGAGGGGAACATGCGCAGGCAGAAATGCTGCCTCATGGCTGCTGCCTCCTGACAGACAGACAGACAGACAGACAGACAGACAGCCTCCAGGCTCACTGCTTCAGGTGTGAGGGATCATAGCTATCCACAGAGGCCCCAGTCATTTCCCTGCAACAATTACTGCTGTGAGGTGGGTTGTGAGTGGCACAGGAATACCTGCCTTGCTCCCTCCAGGAATGTCAGTTCAGCCAGCAGAGGAGAACTGTCACAGAGCAGGCACAGCCCCAGTGGAGTCAGAAGAAGATGTCAATCTGCTCACAATTTTTGCAGTTTGTGTTTCAAGACAGATGAAACCAATAAATAGAGGAAGAAATGTAACTCTGTCCAAAGTTTTGACAAGCAAAAGCAAATATTTGCACAGATGTGCTGGCTCCTGCCTATTACTTGGGATCACAACGTGTTTGGAGCAATTTGCGCCCCCCCAGCTCTGGAGTGTGGACCTGTTTCTGCAGCCCCAACACCACTTCTTCACTGCTCAGTCCCAGCAGCACTGCAGGAAACTTTGTGCCCAGGCTGGGGGGCAGCAACCAGGGCAGAGCGGGAGAAGGGAAGCACTGAGCCAGGATGCCCAGGAGGTGTGATGCTGGTGGGCGCCTGGATTATTTGCACAGGAGGGGTGTATTCTGAAGCCCAGTTAAGAGTCTCATTTTTTTCTTCCTCAGGGATGAGTTTCTGATGTTTGTTTTCTATTTGTGATGTGATTTGTGTGCAGGGACGGCTATAGTGATGGCACATGGCATGGAGTCGCTGATTTTCCAGGGTGTGCAGATTTGCTCTCTGCAATAACTGCTGCCTACACAGTCTCTCTCCCCACTGACTTCCTCCATGTGATTTATTCACTTCTAACATCTGGACAGACTCACTGCACTCACTTTGTATTGCTACATGAAGAAAATACCATCAGCAAAACCTTTTTGCTTTTTGGGGAGCTTTTCCCTTCAGGCTGAGGCCACTTCTCGAACCTTAGTCCACCTCTTTGTAAAAGCCAAAACAACCCCAAGCCCATGTTTTCCTTTGCAGAGGGGGATGTGCAGGTTCGTGTGACACTGGGATGGATAGTGAGATGGATAGTGCACTTGATCTCTCACAGAACTGCTCAGAGCCTTGGGGAAGAGCTGTTTGTGCATGGGGGGCTTCGCTCTCCCCACCTGTAATGGGATGGGGATGCCACATGTCCCTCCCTGGGCAGGGGTACTCTGGATGTGCAGTGTAAGCCATGATGCAAAAACAGACTTGGCTTCCTTCCTTCAACCCCTGCCTGCACTTCTGTGTGCCCCGACCTTTCTGCTGCCACCCTGTCACCTGAGCAAGCCCAGCAGAGCTGCAGGGTGTCCCCACGGGCAGCCAGCCATCAGCTCCTGCTTCCCCCAGGATAACCATGTACTTTCCAAATATATTGATTTTCTCTGCCTATGATATTTGCTAGATTAAAATCTCTGTTCCCCTACCAAGTTTAATGTCTTCTGCTGTGCATTTTAGAAAAGTACTTGATAAGGTGGAAAAAAACGAGCTTTTAATTATGGGACGCACCTAACAGTTGGGGCTTTTTGAACTGCATGAACATATGGAGAAGGAAGAGGATTTTGCATGTTGGAGAGCATCTTTGTAAACTATCCTTGACTTGTAAGACTGTTCAGTTTTACTGGAGTTTGTATGCATTTTACTTTTGTAATTTTTTAAATGATTTGATAGAATTTTAGGGCAAATTCTACATTTTGTATGCAATATTCCGATGTGGTCTATTTTTATTTTTGAGAAAATAATGTTGAAAGCACTATATACTTGTCAATGTAACGTATCCACCATGTCATTTCTATTTAAAACTGGACTCTGACCATGAAGTGCGTGTTATTTTACGTACTGGTTGTTGCACATTAAAGAGGTTACTCAGATTTGCTGCCATCACTGTTCATGAGTTCCAAGAAAACACAAGGGAATAGTTTATTTCTGCTATAATTCTGCCAAAACCCACTGTAGATACTGCTACAAAATGGGGGTTGTTTAGTCTAAATTAATGTAGCTTCATCCAACCCCCCAACCCAGCCAACAGAAAGATTTCCATCACTTTTAGTGATGTTTTAGGGTGGGAGTCTGACACTGGTGTTGGACCAAGGGACCCACAGACCAAGGGGTGCAGGAGGTGGGCTGGGGCAGAGGGTCCCCAGACAGTAGGGGACTGAGGGAGGGGAAGGGGCTGGTGGCAGTGGCAGCCCCTGCTGCACCACCACACCATCACAACTCTGATTTCACACGCTGCTTCATCCAGGCTCATGGCTCAGGATGCTGCAAGCCAGTTGATTTTGCTGGTTCCCACCATCAGTGTCTCTGTTCAGGGTTAGAAAGGAGACCCTTCATAATAACCTTCCTTGTGTTTATCCTGCATTTAATTGAAATGGCCCCAACCCGAGATCTCTTGATCCATGTTTATTTTCTAGGACCAACGCTTCAATAATGCCCTGACTATTTACCAGGGCAAGTTTAAAATAGCCTCACATCCTATTAGTTCTGGGAAGAAATCTGTCAACTCTCATGTCGTGAAATATCTGGGCCCCACTATTCTTAGCAACAGTCTCTTTCCAGGCTATATATGGGAGCTTAAAGCGCCTCTAATGATACAGTTGTATTTATCTTTGCCGTGTTACAGAAATCTCTGTCCTCAGGGGGATGAGAACTGAGGGTCCATCTCAGATCCCTGATAGAGTGTTGTGTGTTGGTGAAGCCCTTGTGCTTGTTCTTACTCTGAATTTTTTTTCCTCCCAGTTTCTATTTTATCTTTACTGTTGTTAAACTCTACTGTTTCCCTGGCACATAAATGACATTTATTCTCCCTTTCCTGATCGCCACGTCCCTGCTGGGAGCTCACTGGTGGCTCCCTCTCCGACCACGCTGCAGTTACACATGGGGGAGCAGCTGGGCTGGGGCCAGGCTGGTGCTGTGCCCAGATGTGGGCAGATGTGGGTGAGCTGCTCACAGATACCTCATGTCTAATGGCCGTGGGATCAGCAGAAGCTGGGGGAAAAGTTGGGGCCACTTGTAAATGCTGAGTATGTGTGTTTTGGCATCTGTGGGCTGCAGCCCAGCACCAAGCAATGCTGATGCTGGGAAAGACGAGCAGCAGCACCCAAATGTAGGTGGGCTTGTCTTTACCCTCCTGCCATGGGTCATGAGAGCCAAGCAGCAGTGGTGCTTTACCTGCTCCAGGAGCATGGATTGGGCTGCCATCAGGGAGTTTCGTTGGGACCCAAGGCATTCTCCTTTACCTGACACGCCGCTGATGTTACTCAGCACCCACCACCACATGAACACAAATTTCCAACCAGGGATTTTTCTTTTTTTTTTGCTGCAAGTTGAGCTTGAGCAGACAGAGGGGAAGCCCCAGAGCATGCACCATGCCAGGACTCCTCATGCAAGCTGCCAGGAGCAGCACTCTCTCCTCTCCTGGTGTGGACCAGTCACCCACTGAAGTCATCCTTGGCTAAGGGCTGCAAAAACCACCTTAACTCTTCAGGAGTCAAACGAACATGGGGAGCAGGGCCCCACAGCCCCAGGAGGCTTTGTAGGTCCCATTGCCACAGTGAGGTTTCTCTTTGGGAGATTTCTTGCTTTGCTCCATTTCTTTTCTCCATATCTGCAGGCAAGTCCTAGGGCTGTGGGAGCTCTGCCAGTGGCACCAGGATGGGCTGGACCCCTTCCCTGGGGGCTGCAAGGGCTGTGCTGTGAGTAAGCCTGTCCATCCCTCTGTCTGTCCATCCAACTGCTTGGTCACAGACCTACAACCACAATAAGTGGTTCAGGCACTAAAAGGCAGTGGGCAGGGGATGCAAACCTCCCCATGGGCAACACACAGGGAAACGTTGCCTCAGTAGGACCCTGGTGAGTGGGGCTCAGGCAAGTGCAGGCAGAGGACATCTGGCAGCCAACAAAGTGACCCCACTGTGTTCTGAACCTGAAACTGTTTCCGGGGCTCTCCTAAACCTGCCTTTGATTGCAGAGCCGAGGGTTGGCATTATGAATGTAGCTTTGCAGCTGAATTTTGCTGCAGGAAGGGGAAAGGGTGATAGTGGCAAAGGAAAAAGCAGCTCTGGAGGGTTTGCAGTGAGTGGATGAGCAGCAGAAATGTGAACTAGATCAGCACAACCTCATACAGAAATGCCTTCACTGACACTGAAGTGCACAAAAAAACATTTTGAGAGATATTTTCAGCATAGGTCTGACCCTATCATAAAGCATTGCAGCTCGTCCTACCTTGTACACTCGTGGTAATTAGAGGTGATTTTATCTTGGCTGGGCCACGACTGTGGGTCTGTGGGCTGGTGTGCAGAAATGATGCTCAGAGCATGAGTCCATACCTCAGCTCCAGATCCTCCTTGGCTGCAGCAGCACCTGGCATGGCAGGGACTGCCAGGGACTGAGCTGCTCCCCAGGACGGGTGGAACCTCTGCCAGGCAGTGAGGTTCCCTCCAGTGCCAGAGAAGTGATGGATCAGCAGAAGACAGTAGTAATTGCCAGGAGGCTTTCAGGCAGAAAGCAAGGCTCTCACTTGAGGACAGGCTGATGTAAGTCAGCATGTAAATTGGGGACAACATAAAAATAATTCCAGCCGAGCTCCTAGGAAGAAACCTATGAACAAAAAAATGTTGTTGCTAAGAAATGTGAAAATAGAAAACAATAATGTGGTTCCTTCCAGGGTAATAAAAGTGTATCAGCATTGTGCCTGCTCTCTCGTACAGATCGCTTGCTCGTGACAGTAAATTCAGTACTGCCAAAATGGGTACATCTGTGGCCATTGATGCTTCACATCATGGAAATATCAAATGTTTCTGATGGCTGTTCATTACCCTGTGCTTGAGAGGGGAGCAATCCTTTGCCGGCTCCATTATTTCCATGACAGCAAGGAAATGACTATGGGAGGTTTAAAAATGAAAGAATACAGCAAGGTTAGATGGATGGAACCTCAACAGCCTGTTGCTGTTCACTGTGGTTGATGCTAACCCCGGGTCTGGGAGGCACCTCACTGTCTCCAGAGTGATGGAAAACCAGGACTACTTTTTGCTTCCAGCTAATTGACGATTCATAAACTGTGAAGTTTGACCTTGAAAATCTGCAGAGAAGTTATTTTGAAGGGTGACGATGTTGCAGCGCAGCTGCTCAGCCAGGAGGAGCTTTAAGCGTTTGCTGGATTCCAGATCTGCCTCAGCTGATGCAAGGATCTGAAGAGTTGCATCTTCCATATTCTGTGGAGATCCACACCAAGGAGCTGAGGGATGGATGTGGCTGGTGTACAGCACACCAATGCTCCCTTGTCATCTTAGTAGTTTTAAAATGAAAACCAGCTGATCTTACACACGTTTGCTGCCGTGAGGGGATTGACATAGGGTCAATCGCAACAAAAAAAGGGTGATAAAATTCTGGGTCACAAAATAAACCTGTCCTGCAAGCACACCAGGACAAGCAGGAAAAGGCAAGAGTCTGCCCAGCTGACAAGGGCCAGCTTTATATTTTTATCTCAAAACACAAAATCTTATCCTGGTTCAGTCCTTTCTCTAGAAGAGAATCATTTGGTTTGAGGATATTGTCAGCAGATCGAAGGGTTGAAATCTGGCCAAGGTGGGGTGTATGAGTGTAGTTGGGTTTTTTCCCTCTGGGCACAGCTGAACTCTGTCATCTTCTTGACTAATTTGAATCTCTGGTTTTTTAAACAGAAAGCGCAGTGACAACTCTGCCAGTGGCTTCTTACAAATGAATAAAATAACACCATGTCAAAATGCATTTCAACTGTTAGCAAAACAGCATTTTTAATGAATCTCCAAAGCTTTTGGTAATTGAGCTGTGTGTTTGGGAGTGTGCAGTCTCCCAGCTAGTACACTCGAGGGGGAAACACACACAAGACACCATGGGAAGTGGAGCTTTTGCAGTTGAGCGTTGACTCTGGCACATTGAGGAGGTGCTTGCTCTGCACTGCTCTCTGTGGGGTGGCTGCACTGAGCTGATTTAAGCTGACTCAGGGACAGCTGTTGAGCTTGGGGACTGTCCCCCTGACTGGTCACAGCAGCACAGCCACATGGGCTCTCACAGCCGAGTGAAATGCTTGCACGGGCAGAGGAAAATTCAGGAGTTAGAGCCAGGGCTTGTGATCACATTGTGATGGGGGGACTGGGCGCACTGGTGGGAATGTGGGTAGTGGCTGGGGTGCTGAGCATTAGTAGGGGTGCTGGGCATGGCATTAGGGGACTCACTTGAGGCTTTTTTTACTGCCACAACCTGACTGCTTTCTGAGAAGTGTGTCTGCACAGTGCTCTGCCTGGACACTGGTCCTGGCAGCATAGGAGGGTCATTTATGAGAAAGTCAAAAACCTTACTAAAATCAGGCTGTGTGATACTTCTTATTTCCATGCTATGTGCAGGACACCTCTGTTCAGAGGAGGAAATAAACGTGGTCTGACACAACTTGCTCTGGATAATGCCGTGGTGCCCAAATGCATCTGCTCGGCTGCTCTGTGATGGGTACAGCTCCTTCATTCAAGTCCTTGCCTCCTGCATTTTCACTTAGCACTGGTGTTAACTGGGCTGGGCAGCAATTCCCTGCCCCTCCTTGCCTCCATAACTTGCCCAAGCAAGTGCCCCACCAGCCATGGATGTTTCCATCCCTTGATAGAGAAGAAAAAACCAGCAAATGGGCTTCATATGGAGGGACAGGACTAGGACAGGTTTGTCACTGCACCATCTGGCACAGCACGTCCCTAAAGCACCTACTGCAGGGAGCTGGGAGGAACAGGTAGACTAGACATGACTTACGAGGAAACTTCTGCTTTTTCCTTTTCCCACATTTCTTACACTCAACCTCTGAGCGCTGCCAAGGGCAGGCTGGAGGGGGGCTGTGAGACTGTGGCTGTCGGTGCTGTTCCCACAGAAAGCTCCACACCCTGGCCTGTCCCCCCCTCGTTTACCAACATTGCTGCAGGTGCTCCCCAGCAAACCCATGGGCAGCGGGTGCTGCTCACAGCCCAGCAGCACAGCCCTGAGGCTCTGGCTTCATAAAAAGCTGTCAGGGAACCTGCAAGATAATGAAACTTTTGCTGTTTGACACATAGTTAAGAATTAAAGAGGGAAAAGTGTACAGTTGGGATGCATAGTGAGAGAACAAAATTTACTGAGGCTAAAAGTCAAACTGTTATGTTAATGAATCAAATTAGCAACTAGAAAAAAAAATGTGGTGGCAGACAGATTTAAAGGAAATTGGAAATTGGTTCCAACATGATACTTTGCTCTAATTGTGTGCAGAGGTGTCTTGATGCAAAACAAAACCGTTCAGAAATGACCTCCCTGAGTTATTGTGCAACCTAACTGGGAAAAAAAAATCTATCTTACTCACAGCAAGTTTGTTTTTACGGATCTTGTGCCTCTCAATTACTTTTTAATGGTCTGCATTGAAAAGAAATTCCTATATGCACACTTGAGAATATGAAAACACCCAAATGATAGCTTATGATTTAGTAGGATTAAAGTATTATGTATGCAGGTGTAGCACGTTTCAGGTTATTAGCAATCCAATCTATTTTTTATGACATTATGGTGTAATTTTCTGTATGGAACTTCAATATAAGTCTTGAGCTGTATCGGAACATAAACTAAAATGTTCCCGACTCTGTCACTTTTCATGGTCTTTACTTTGATTAATAAATCCAACAAGAGCTATAACGTTCTTCAATACGAGGCTACGATCATCCTTCAATCAAAACGTGTCCCTCAGCTTTTTATAACTTTTCACATCAATATGTAGGGCATGAGCAGGAGCAGTGACAGGATTTCATTGCAACTGAGCACGTACAGCTCAGAGGCTCTGCAGAGGATGAGCCTCTTTTTGCTGGCTGCAGTCAGCTGATCTCCTTGGCATGGAGACTCTCCTTGTGCCCTTGGAGACTCGGTGTCACCTGCGGAGAGCTGGGGAGCAGAGGGGAGACATGTATGGCAGAACTGGACGAGGACTCGGCACCCCAAATTTAGATCTTACCTCACTGGGCACTTTATTAAGAAACAGAATTTTTGAAACGCACCCCAGGTTTGGCGTGGAGCTCATGAGGGAGGGGAGGTGAATCGCAGGGACAACCTTTGGTGTAACACTCAGTAACAAAATTTTGTGTCCGCACAGCCTACAAGTCATGACAAACGTAATCCAAACCTGGGCCTCAGGATGGAACCACAGTGCAGACAGGGAGGAAGGATGTATGCTTCAACTCCCCATCTTTGCTCAAGCAGCTGAGTGGATTTTGCATTGCCATTAGCCACCAAGGTCAGGAGGAAGCTCCTCCATGTTCCTGATGACCCATCGTGCCAGTGCTGTCAGGAGCCCCGGACGCGCCACGCACCGCCCACGAAGGGGAAATAACTCACAGGCTTGTCAGGTTGTTCTGTTTTATTTCTGAATTATTCTTTACATTGTACAATATATAAAAATACAGAGTACCCAAAAAAAATTCACAGTGTCTAAAGGCAGTGATTACAGTCTAGGTCACCTTTATGCTAAAGTACCATCAAGTTCAATTGCATAGGAAGGGTGATGTGCCTTCACAACAGAGTCCAATAATACTCTTCAGGTTTTGTTGTTTTGGGGCAAGCATTCTGTGTTGGCATAATTGTTTCCCATGTATCCACGATCCAGTATTGCATCTGTCACTCTCCCACCTCAACTACAAGCTAAATCCTATCATTTCCACCTCACATACCATACATCCTCCCTAAAGCTTCCTCTGTAGGAATGCTCCTATTTAAGTACATCACTTTTAGATATGGGCAGGTTTGGATGCTGTCTAAGGAGGGGTGTGGATAGAAAGCACCCTGCCGAGCAGCTGGCTGGCTTTTACATTGTTTGACATTTTGGTACTAATAACATTTTTGCTTCAGTTATTAATGGCCTGTCCACACCATCCTCTGCTTGACTCTGCAGCCTGCAAATCAGCAGCATCCTGCTGGATTACAGAGCTGTCAGAACCAAGAGTGCAGCATTTATACTTTTCACAATCAGATTTGTTTAAAACCAAATCGTGGCTGGGACCTGCATAAAGCCAAATGCTGCTCTTACAGCACTGAACCCTCTCAAACAGCAGGGGTGAGTTTGCAGCTGAGGCTGGAGGCAGAATGTTAAAAACAAAAAGTTCAAGACCCAAACTTATGTTGAATGCAATTGAGCATTTATATTCGTGGCTATGTAAATAGTGGGTTGCTGGTTTTGCTCCTCCAAGCAGGACTAATACAGACACTAATATTTCCCAAAGGGTCCAAAGGAGGAATTTCCAGATAGAACATGTGAGAGTGGGTAAGTCCCACAAGGACCCAGCTCCAGAGGGGTTTCTGCTGAGTTTTGAAGGCTCTGGCAAACAGGCAACGCAAAATTGGACAGAAACCTCTCTCACCTACCCCAAAACTGCTCTTGAAGCCACCTGATGTTTCCTCTTAACAAGCTTAAGGGAAAGATTCACCTGTTGGAGTTTGGGCTTGGTCATGAGGGCATTACAAAGTGATTTGTTGAAAAAAAAATAAATTCTTCGAACCCCATTTATTGGGTATTTCTCTCTTATACCAGACAGCTCCAAGGGTTGCTGTGCCCTGCCATGCATATGGGCTGCATATGGGCTGGCTCATGGGATCGACAGGGCAAGAAATGGATGCAGAGCCTTGGCCACTAAAGCAGAAAGCTTCAGAGACACACAGGGCACCACGTGCCTGACTCCCATGGGTCTGTGGCTTTTTTTGGAGCTCTCTGAAAACCAAAAGCCATGGGTTTGCAGGCTTTCTGTTTTTCCAAATTTTGTACTAAAACCTCCTAGTGTGACCATAAGGCAAGGCTTGTAATGCAGATCATTAACTCAGAAGGCAGTTACTGACTTCTTAAACATGGAAGATGACAGTTTTCCTGTTCTAACAGATGATGTCTTTTGCTCTAATGGTACAAGATTTGTTACTCCTACTTGCTATTTTAATTTTCTTTGCACGATTACTCCCTACTTATAATTAGAAAAACAATAGAGGGATACACATGAGAAATTTGGGAGCTTATTCTGAAAATATAAGCAGTAACAAGTATCTTTTTCTTAATCACTCTTAACCAGAATGATTCAGGGGAGATTCAGCATTTCTAACTAGAAAAATCAATTTACTTTTCAATTAAAAAATTATATTTCATTTACCTCAAAAATGGGTTTTTAAACGTAATAGGAAGGACACTAGATTTTTACAGGGTTTTTTCTTCGCTTTGTCCCTGTGGTATTTGAATACCAGCACCGCCTTTCTTATTCTAAGTTTCCTCTGCAGGCATTTTGCTAAATATATATATTGCGTGTGTATATATTAAAATATATACTGTATCTATCCACTGATAGATGTATACACTGTTACAAAAAAAGAGTAAGTTGTTACACAAACTTTACATTTACATTTTTATATATATATTTTTATATATATATATAACTCTCCCCCACTACATTTGGTACAAAGAATAAATCAATCTCAATGGACAGCAGTTTTCTCTCCAGGTGGGCTGAACATCAGATTATCACTGGAGCCATCAAATTGTTTGTGTCAGACACGGGCTCCATTCCTTCTCTCTGTTGATTTCAAACCAAATACTTTGTTTTCTGAACGTAAGGCATTAGGAACACTAGTGGAGAGACAATACATGTTCTTCTCCTATAGTATCTGTACAGTTCATATATTTAAGAGCAGCCCTGGCTCACATGCTGAACATTCAAGTGCACCCTTGGAGCAACAGCACCTCTTACACGATGGTTTGATCATCGAGTGGTTTGTATGTTAGCGAGCAGCACAAGGTATTTCTGGTGGGTGACAGCTGCTCAAGGAAAGCCTGACAGCAACAGCACAACACAGCCTGCATAGCACCATCATGCACACCCCTTTGGCTTTTTTCACTTCCATGGAAAAAGAAAGAATAGCCTAATTAAAGATGTTTCCACTACATACTTGGCTGTAACATTTCCATCGTATTTCACACATTGTACACCTGAATACTACCCAAAGGCTTTGCAGAGACACAGTGTCTCCAGACCTACACAGAAACTGCTCAGGGTTCCCCTTCTGTCTTAGAAGTAAAAAAAAGATAAAAAAAAATATTATATGAGTCTTTTGGAAAGCAATATTCCCACAGGAAATGCATTTCCAGTGTACTTTGAGATGGCCTTAGGAATAGGAAATTTTAGCAAGTTTAACATCCAGCTGCAAAAGCAATTCAAACTGATACAGATATTAGAGACCTGATGCTCAATGTGCTGAATTACCTGGATTGCAAGATATCACTGTACATGGTGTCATTAACCTGCCACGCATTAGAGAGCTCATAAAAAATGCAACTCTCACACCGCATTAACATCCTCCTTAAAGAACTGCACTCTCCTGCAAACATTAATTGAGTAATAAGTGTTCTGATTTCTTTTTTTTCACTCTCTCCTGGATTCTGCTTTCTGCTTGAATGGAGACTACAGCCCCTTGCTGTGATTGCCAATTACATGAAAAAGGGCCGAAACCATTTGGATGGCTGGTAAGAAGGAATGTCTTGATGAAACTACAACCACATGCATCACCCTCAAAGCATTTGCCTCCAAGAGCCTCCAATATCCACCTCCTGAGCACAATGGCAGTAATCACCTGTCTTGGTGAGTTGAACACTTAAATAATTTCATCTACTATACAGTACTTTGGGAAAAAAAAATCAGTTTACATCATGTTATTCTGTGAAGCTAAAAATGGAAAAAATGTTTGGGGGTGGAGGGGGAAAGAGAAAGGAAAAATAAAAAATTGAGATAATTGCAAGGTTTGACTTGCTCGCATCCCTCCCCAACTCCAGCTGCAATCTTGCCATGTGCATGGTAATTGCAGAGTGTGTCAATACAGGGAATCTTCTGAAGGGGAAGCTCAGAGACGGCTTTGATTTTACCATGGCTAGAACGATCCTGGGAGCCAGTGTTTTCTCCTGAATCACACAAACTAAATCTGGGCAATCCCATCCTGATAGTCTAATATAATAATTTTCAACCCCATGGCTACATACTTGTTAAAATTACTTTAAATTGGGATCTTCAGTGTTGCTGACAGGAATGTGGAAATTCAGTGAGACAGAGTGAACTCGTCATGGCATGAAGGCACAAAGTCACTGCTCCTCAAATGGAATTTAGGGGCCTGGGAAGAGCCTCTCTGCAGGGGCTGGTACCTGCTACCAGTGCTATCCTGCTTCCCTGGTGTTCCTGTTTCACTCCTGCTGCTCTTGCCTGGCTGTGCTGCTGGAAGGGGTCAGAAGTGCCGAACGCCCGTGTCTACTTGGAGGGTTGCAGCAGGTTGCTTCAGACAGATCTTCTACGTCTGTATCAGCTTAAAATCTATTTAAGAGCACCTCTCTCTCTCCCTCTGCCCCCTCTATTTTACCTGGTGGGACCAGAGCAGAAGCAGGATCAGCTGCTAAATCAGAAAAGCAGCTGCTGAAGATGGGCACTGCTGAGCCGAAGGTGTCCTTGTGGCAGTGCTAATGACCCCACTCTATTACAAATATCCCTACAGCCTTCAATCACTGCAAACTGAAGTCAAACAAAGTAATTTAAAAATGGGAGGCTATTTCATACTTGCACTCTGGTCAAACTGCCATAACACAGGCTTACAGAGCCATGCTGACTCTTCCTCACAGGAAAAGCAATATACTTGTCACAAGCAACACAGTCTTCCTTCATTTCCTACCAGCTGCCTACGTGAAAGAGCTGAGTACACAGCCCAAGCCGGACTTCCAAACAAGTGACTGCAAAGGAACAGCACTGAGCAACAATCAATGTCGGCTTACAGCGAAATCTGGAATTAAGCACAGACAGACAGGACTGCTGGGAACATGGCCGGGTCAGTGGCCAGGCACGGGCATGGCAACTGCTCGAGTAAGATGCAGACGACAAAGCCAAGCTCAGGACCACATGGAGCTCATGCGTATTTCAGGGTGTACTTTTATCTCATGCTCTGTATTGCGACATTCTAAAATCCTTAGCATCAGGAGTTCATTATAAATATTTAGAAACACTGAATGATAACAGCGGTGAACTTGTTCACGTTGCTAACACACTGGATGTAATTGTACATTAAGCACCAGCAATAAGTTTCCTTTTTGCCAAACAATTATGTCAGACAAACATCTGGTTGTAGACAACATGGCTTCTGCATCAGACTAATACAGTTCTTATAGACACAGTCACACACATACACAAAATTACATTTCAAGGCTGGATATACTGTTTAATAGTGCTACCACCCCAATTTACTTCAATAGCTGCAGCAGCATTTGTTTGTTGGGTTGTTTTTCTCAGAAAAATTAAAGAAATATTGGCAAACAATGCACATTACTCAGCTGTGTTACAATTTCACTGGAAGACACTATAAGAATGTGCAGCAGACTTTCTGGGTCATGTCAGACTATGGAAACATTCCTTACAAAAATACCTTACCCCTGCAAAGTCAGAATTATTCACTCTTTGAGAGTAAAGGAACTAAAACCCAATAATAAAACAAGAGGAAATATTAGCCCAAAGCATGGTGATTTCCCACAAGAAGAGCATGGCCTCTAAAGTTGCCTTTCCTGGCAGACGCAATCAGGATCAGAGCTAGAACAAAAGAGTTAACACTGTCTCAGAAAAAAAGAAAAAGGAAGAAAGAAAATAAGCCCATGGCTCTTGTGCGGCAATCATCACATCTCTTTTTCCACTGATATAAACATCTTTGTTTGTTAGGCACTCCAAGTTCATGTCTCCGATGTTATTCCAACATTTACTTTTCTCAGTGTCTCACTGCCTGTATAATTTTAATTAAGACTGGAAACATTCTGGAAAGCTTCTTTGGATAATGCACTTTGTTTGTGTGTTGTTTCTCATCAGCTGAACTGCATATTACCAAAGAAGGCTGCAGAGAGTATTTCCTGTAATATGAAAAGATTCTGTTGAAGATAAAGGGAACACTGCCCTAGAAAGTTACTACTTTTTTTTCCAGAAACATTTAAAAAAAATCAAAAATAAAAAAAGGAAAAGAAAATGTTCTTCAAGTTGTTGGCACGATGGAGTGCTGTTTGGCCTGTCTCACAAGCTGTGTGTCATCCAGCACAGCATTGCTATCCTGGCTCAGGAAGGATGCTCTTCACCAGACAGACACCACTTCCCCAGGAAGGCCACCTCTGGCCTTGCTTGGAGTGCTCCTGTGTGTTGTGTGCTGCTGCACAGCAGCCACCAAGCCCAGCACACATCCTCCTCGACAACGTTGGCCTTGGACAGCAACACTGATCTTCCCGCCATAAACAGCTGCAGTAGTAAGAGCCATCTCCAGCCAAATGTCCACAAAAGCTCTGCAGAATGGTCCATATGCATTTCTGTCCTTGTAAGGAGATGTGCTGTTTACAAGAAATACAATTAACCAAAGGAAAAAAAAAAAAGACCCTACTGTACAATATTTACATCTAGAGGCTGGGCCGGTATTTGGTCCATAAAATCAATTAAAAAAAAATCATATAGGAAGTTATTCAGTCCTGTAGGATCTGTCCATCATCAGCTGTTGGTAAAGGTCCTTCCAGGGGAGGCCTCGGGCCTGTAGTCATATTTATTCAGTGTACTGGGATAATAGGTTGTTGTGTACACATTGGTTTGCTGCAATGGGTAGAAGTTGGTCCTGTCGTCTGGTATCAAATTGTTCTTGTTAAGTGTCTGCAAAAGAGAAGAGGAGATGACAGGCATGGCAACAGTGCTACATAATTACTCTTTTCTACCTGTAGACAGCTCCCTCTCACCTGCCTTCTCCATCATGGTCTCTGCTGTGGCCACCACCACCTTCCCTCCAGCTGGGAGAGTAAGAGGGTACCTCGCACTCGCTATGGGGCTGGTCTGTGTGGGACCACAGCTCCTGCCAGGTCTCCTGCAGCGGACCTGTGCTCAGCTACTGCTAGGGATGGAACCCAGAGCCTTCTCCAGAGTCCTGGAGTCTCCTGGTAGATGGCGTGTTGTCTGAACATCATTGTCACACAAAACCATGCTGGGCCTACACGAAGGTTGGTGATTAATGGCAGCACTGAGTCTAACCTCTTCCAAAATGCTCATGGTACAGCCTGCAGCTCCCTCTCATACCAGTTGCCAAAAGGCAGCTTTTCTCTTTGGAAGAGCAGGTGTGCATTTACCTGATCTCCATCTCCATTGGTAGATATCCAGGTTTGGACCCCCCGATATTAAGTGTGTCACTTCTGTAAGCTACAGTATAAGTAACAAATCATGGTCACTTTTGGAAAATCTAAAATGACTCAAAAAATTTAACAACCACGTAACAATTGTTGGAAACAATAACATAAAAAATGAGAATGACAAATGCCCCTTTTACCACAAAAATTTAGAAATGTTTCTCTTCTCCCTCCCCTCTTCCCACCAGCAAACAGATGTCCCCCTCTCCCCAGATTAAAGCCCGTTGCTATGCCAGCTGTTACCTATGTACAAGGATAAAATCACATTTTATGTGTGTGTGTGCAGTAATTCTAGGGAACTTTCTCCCATGTCACTGTCATCTGTGAATTTGTTGGAGGAACTTTTATAACTTTTTTCAAATAATCCCTGGATTAAATTTCTTATCCCTCTCTCTGGTCTCTGTCACTCAGCAGTGCACCTTTAATGGCTGTTGTGCAGGAAACTCACTCCTTTGATCTAGGAGTCAACACTAGGTGTGCTGCTACGGCATCCTTATGTTCAGGGCACATTTAATTAACAGCACATTTAAACCGAGTAGGAGCATCTCTCCTGTCAGGAGCAGAGGTGGAGAGGTTTAATGAGGCAACAAGTCCTGGGGCCTAATGGTTGTTCTGCCACAACTCAATGTTCCTGGGGGAACCACTTTACCTCAGTTCCCCCTTGAGACAAACACCTCATACCTGACCCAGCTCAGGGCAAGATAAAAACTAATTAATAATGCTCAAGTCTATGAACAACCCAGCTCTGTTAGCTTTAACTGACCCATCTAACTTTGGTCTACTCAATTTCAGGGATTGTGGTTTTGTCAAAGGCAAGAATTATGTGAGGGCAGGTGCAGATGAAAATTTCTGGGGTAGTCCCTGATACCCCCCCAGCCCCAGCAGCAGTGGGGTGACCTGACACCAGTGGAGGCCCAACTTTTAGGAGACTACAGTTGGCAAGTGGGGTCTCACCCTGTGCATTTGCCTGTTGCACAGTCAGGGCTTAGCCACGTCCCAGCTGTGACCCCTGAAATGATCAGCTACCCCAGGCTCAAAGACAAGACCACAGGCAGCACATTTATCTCCCAATTTCTTTGTAATCGAACAGTTTTACTGCGTGAGGAGGGGGAGAGGAGGAGGAAGAAAAGAAAATGCTTTCTTCTAATCAGATAGCAGATTGACAGCTACAACTACCGTGGGAGCTAACAACTCCCAGTTTCATACAAGACATTAGGAGGAAAAGCTTTCCTATGACCAAAGTACCCTGCAAAGAAATTTCCCAGTTGCTGAACAACCCAATGAGTTTTTCAGAAATGAGCACTATCTGAAACATCTAATCCATGAAAACTGGAAGAGACCCAGCCCCCTCCTGGTCTGACTGCCATGTCTCCCTGCCTGGAGTCTCTAAAATGAGCCCACAGCACAACAGCTGTAGGAAACAAGGAGAGAATTTGTACAGGCATGCTGTGACAAATGTTTTCAAAGAATGAGAATTTGTGCCCTTCAATATGAAAGAAAACAAAATGTCATGCTTTGCTCCCAGTCACCTGAAAAAATATTAAGGTAGTGGGGGCAACAGTTGGATGCTTTGTGCTGGAGCCTGGGAAACAAGGAAGTCCTCAATCCTCAGTCCTCTGCTACTTGCTATGCTTCCTTGGGAAATCCAATTAATTGCTCTGTGCTTCTGTATCTTCTGACTCAGCTTGAGAAAAACTTTTATCCCTGGAAAAATGCACTCTACTAAGTACTACCACTGAGTATTTGGGGGAACTGCTCTCTGGCGAACCCCACAGGTGTTCATACCAGCTGTATACAATGAATGCTGTTTGCTATTGGTGTTTCTAGCCCAGGACACCTGCTGCAGGCACCATAACTCCATGGCCACAGTCTGCCACAGCAGGAAGAGGTGACTGAATCCCACTGCTGCAGTTTCTCCGGGCTCTCTTGAAGGTGGTCCAGTATCCAAGCCTTGTCTGGGTCACTTTTTGGGATGGTTAAGATTCATAACATGCCAGGACTACCATGTCTGAAACTTAGTGACGTCAAAATCCTGGAATAGCTCAGGACTGTCTTGATCTGAGGACAAAGACCTCAGGACTCCACTGTTTTGGCTTTCAGATGGAAAATCCCTATGAGTTTCAACATGTCCCACAGTATTCCAAACTAGCCCACTACGACAGATCTAGCATTTAATTAACATGATTTGCATTTTCCCCCTCTCTCTCTTCTTATTTTCATATAATATTTAATTAGGAAAAACCCCACAACTGGTCCTTTGCTCTTTTTGGTTTTATTTTTGATGGAGGGCTTGTACGTTAGGGAAATACCTTATGACAATGGTTTAGTGGAATTTATAATGCAATTAGCTGCAAAGAATTTATCGCCGGAAATGCTGCGATGGCAGTACTGTCCTAAATCAGCATGATCAATGTGCACTGCCTTCACATTTCCCCACACAAACTTACTGTCTGTCTCATTTTAATAAATAGGTGATTAGGTTCCTTGTCACTAGAAATTGGTTGATATTTTGAAGAAGGAAAATTAGGCAGCAGTGAATTTAGAGATGTACACAGACACACTCATGCATTCACTGCAGGAGAAGGGGTGTGTGCAGTTAAATCTCTCTGGGTAGACTCACGTGCTGCTTTACTCAAGCATTAATCCTTGCTCTCATCCCGCAATGCTGTGACAGTACAGAGATGGCCAATAACTTTCCTTTTGGAAGATATTTCCCCAATGTTACGTGTGTTATGCCATCAAGGTCAGAGCCTCCTGACACCTCGAACTCACTGGAGTTACTGTGGGGATGAGAACAGCCTGCTGCACCCACAGGTGGCCCCACCAATACTGATCAGTCCCAAAAGGAAAGGCAAGAGTCGTCACCACTGCACAACTACAGTTGTGCAAACAAAAACAAACACATAAATGAACATGGACCGCACCCTGGCTCCCAGCCCAACTCCTCCCTTTCCA
Organism: Lepidothrix coronata; assembly: GCF_001604755.1. Lineage (NCBI taxonomy): Eukaryota > Metazoa > Chordata > Aves > Passeriformes > Pipridae > Lepidothrix > Lepidothrix coronata. The sequence continues at coordinate 2,648,579 of NW_016690283.1, forward strand.
CCTCAGCCACCTCTGAGCCAAGTCCCCAGTATTACAGGGGCCAAGAAGTGGTTGTCGAAGACAATACTCAACAAGTCCTTCTAGAAGGGACAATCCTCTGGTGCTTTTGCAGGGACTGATCAGTGGCCGCAGTAACTAAGGTGACTGAAGCAGCACAGCAGGCATACACACAGTGTATTTCAAACACTGAGGAAAATGTATCTCAGGCCCTCATTGTGGTCCTATCCTGCCTTGAGAAAAAAGAAGTTTCTGGTATTTGTGCAAGCATAATATTCCCTATAAAAGGTGAGTCCAGATTTTGAGCTAATATGAAAACCTGTGGGATGTGCTTAGAAAAAGTGCTCCATTCAACTAATAACTAGTTCTTTTAACTGCTTCCTCCCTTCCAGTATGAACCATGCCATCCTGGCATATTTAATAAAAGCTTTTTCCTCTGGTCTGTTCGCCACTAACCTCAATTCAAGGACCTGTTAGCAGAAGGTAAGCCACCAGCATGCACTAACCCAACCAAGAAGATCACTCAAAAGCAGGCACAATTTAACTGCTTTCTTTAAATGACTCTTGACTATGATACATTGCCATATGACTAACATAATTTTAAAAAATATACGACCCAGGAATTCTGCTTTGTCGAGCAGGGATGTTTTCAGATGGACTAAGATGGTTATGGCTTTAAGAAAATGTAAAAGAGCAGCAGCTTGCTCCATTATACATGATCTGTCAACTAACCAAAAGGTCCAGTCTTGTTGTCAGTGAATTGCATGTCTATGCCAAGCACAACAGAATCCTGAGTATTTCAATATTTACAGAACTATATGAACAATTTGTGATCACTCATGCTTGTGTATTAGCAATTAGAACTGGAATAGTCTGAAGGGAAGGGTTACAGATATCCCCCTTGTGTTGGGCTCTGCCCCCCCGGATTCACACTGGAGGCAGAACATTTACATGAAATCGCAGGCTGTTTCTCCCAAGGTACAGCCAAATGTGTTAAACATGACTGTATTGTACCATATGCATACATTTAACTTTGTTCAGCTTTCCCCATTGATATTTTTAGCCTCAGTCATCATTCAGATTTTCCAGTTGTTCCTTTTTCTCCAGCAAGGCCTTGCCACTACTCCCCAAAATTCTGCCTCTGCTCCAAATCATTAAGTCATTATCCACTGACCTTCTTGCTTACATTCTCCCAGATGTATCAAAACATCTTTGCACGGAACAGTATGGGACTTGCAGTACTACTCCCATCCTACAGCTGCAAGTATAAGCTCCATAAACATTTCTTACACACATAAACAGATCAAATGCTCCAATTTTCAATATACAGTCATGAAAATTTCAAAACTTGATTTAAAAAGATGAACATCTTCCCACTCCCAATTAAAAGGAATTCCATATATTTTTTGAGAAGCTGAAGTGAAAAGGATACTTCTAAAAGCATCTGATACACACACAATTAATACCAAAATAATGTAGTTCCCACAGGGTAACATATGATGGCAAGATTTCTTTAATCTGGTCATGTAGAAAGCACTCAGCTTTCTGGAGCTCAGCATTCTCTCTGAGCTCCAGATCTTCTTTTCTATTTTGGGGGTGGTGTGGATGAAAAGTCAGCAAGTTTCCCAGGAGTTTTGTAGGTTAATCTTCACCAGCTATGCAGCACCATAGTCCCAAGTGAAGTCAGTGAGCAAAGAAAATTCCCCTCAACCTCACAGTTTCTCCACTATTTCCCTGTTGATGGGTGTAATTTCAGTTCTTCCATCTCCCACCTGTGACATTTTCCTCTTTAAAAACATAAAAAAGAAAGAAAAAGTTGGGAGACCTTCAAGGACAGCTTCAAACCACTCTGTCCAGATTTATGATTGCCACCTCTTTAACCTCTGAAGAGGCTGAACAATGCAGAGTGCACCTTTCCAGTGGCCATGACTCATCAGAGATGTGCCACCCGTGCCAGGGCTGCATAGTTACAAGTTTCCATCTTGAAAGTTTGTTTGTAATGTAGAACATCCCACGTTCTACAAAGAAAACTTCCCCTTTCCTTTATCACAGAGAGAGTGCAGGCACTAAGGAACCAGAGGTAACAATTCCCATCACTGGTCATCCACTGTGGACACATGCAAAGATCTAAAATCAGGCTCGAGGTAGGAGACAGCAACTTTGCAGCCAACCCATTCCTCTTAGTAAATCCAAACGACGCCCACGTGCATCCTGCCTCTGCAGGAATCAAGGACAACCTTCCTGCTGAACTCAGTCACACAATTATCCCTAAAAGAATTGAGAGAGGCTTTCCAATTTTCCTTGGAACAGCATCCAACGGACCTCCTGTAGCAACAGTGGGATAGCCATTACACCCCCCCATTCTCCAGGAAAATGGAGGGATAAGGGAATTGTGCAATGATGTAATGAAGCCAAGATCCAACGTTTAGGTTCTTTTGTGCTTCTTTTAAGTCATTTGCTTCTTGCAGTGAAATCTGATTAAGTAAAATGCCTTTTTGATGCAGATTAGCTGTTTTATGGAGCTAGCCATGCCTCGTTGTTAAAGGATGTTACATTTTGCATTGTAGGAACATTAGCCAAATTACTTAGGGTTGTGGAAATATATTAATATTATGAAACATTTCCCACAGCTTGTACATCTCTGGAAGTACCAAGGCAGAGATCTCAGAATTATAATTAACCAGTAAATTTGGAAATAATTAGCATAATAATTACATTTCAACAAAATAAACCGTACAACTAAAATAACCTCTTTTGGCAATAATTGACACCAAGAAAATACATGACGTCTGGCCCACCCACATGCTCCCTTTCTTCTGATCAACTGGATGCCACAACACTGCTGTGCCTCTCAAGCTATGCATTACAAATAACCCTGGAAAGATGGAAAGTTGCCAGAAAGACCTTATGATACCCATGTATTTACTCCAAGCTAGGAGTGATTTTTAAGACTCAAATGATTCTTCTTTCTGATCTTTCTTAAAAAACTTGCTTAGTGCCTTACACTCAGCAAACTATCTCGTCTGATGCTTTTATAAAATCTCTTCAGCTCTGCCTACGTGAAGCCAAAAGCAGCAGTGGCCAGGGTTTATGCATTGAGTTTTTTTCTGACTAATTCAATAAGGCTGTTTGCAGGATTTACAGTGAAGTGTACATGTACAGATGAGGAACCTATTTTCTATGTAAGAAGGTTATTCCTCTTGAAATGAGATACAAAAAAATCCCACCGGGACACTAAACTTATGATTGCATGTTTTTTTTGGATGGGAGCTTACTGTATTTTCAGACTGGAAATTCTTTGTTCACTGTTATTGGTAAATAAATTAAGCAACCCCCAAATGATGGCAGCATCTGTAGATGTGCTCAGGTTGACAATAGAACTAACATTCAATTATAAGAAAATGAATAGCTACAGTTACCTATAGCCATTTGAAAATAGCTATTTTATCCTTGTACTTCGGAGGGAGTGAAGCTATATTACTGCCATTTTAAACTTATAAAAACCTTCAGAGTTGGCAACATAAAGGACCATTGTCAGAAAGATGCTTTGGCACATCTCTGACTTTAAGCGCATGAGTAAGATGGCAAAACAAAATGCATGTAATAGTAAGGCAAATAAGTATTTTTCTGAACTGGAAACTGAAATCTGAGGAGTTGATGGAAACCATCCCACTGGCAAGTGCAGGTGTCTAGCCTAAACCTTGCTATTTATCTCTGGCTTGCCTATGATTTGGTGGTGGCAACAGCCATGACGTGGTGTCCAGACACAAAAGAAGAATTCAGGGCTGCCCCGACTGCTTCCCAGTATAGCTGGTGCACAGGATATATCAGACATGGTCTCAGCTGTGTGGGAAGGTGTAAACTGTCTCCTTGCTGCACTCCTGTGCCTTGGTGTTTGCCCTTCCTGGGTCCCCCACGTATACAAAAGTGTTACTACAGAGGGTCATCAGGGTCATTACAACATGTGCTCCTGCATATGCTTTAGTACTCAGACAAATTCACCAGAGCCATAACTGTGGCCCTCTAAAAGTAAGACAAATAGACTACATTGGATTCAGATGATACTTTGGAGCACTGGGCTATACTGGGCTTCAGCTGATGGTACCTAGTAAGGGCTGTCTGGGGGAAGCAGCTCTCACTGCCTCGTGCAGTTGTACTGGAGCAAGCAGCCTTGAGTTTTCAGATGGCCTCAGAGCTGCTTGTTCTGGTGAATTACCAACACAAGTCATGCAGCCTGGTGCCAGCCCACAGCACTACAATGGCACTGAGAATTGCAAAGGTGTAACTGCAGTGGTGAAAAAAAAAATAGCAAAAAAGTAAAAACTGGGCCTAATTTGCCATCTGCTAACTCCATTCAGTCTCTCCTAGTCTTACTGCTTTCCAAATTCTCCCACCCTCTAAATAGCTGCTTTTTGATTATTTTCTTCAAGATTGCTTTGTTTTCTCCCCATGTTACATCTCACCTTGCTATTTCCTCTCTCCATTTGCAACCTACTCAGGTCATTTTCCATTATTTCTATACCAGTGGCTGTTTTTTTGACACACCTCCCAGTTTAATATCTTCTGCTAGTTTAATTAACACACTGACTGCACTCTCTCCAAGCTCGTTAATGAAGATATTAAATAAAGCCAAACCTTGCATTACTGCTTGCAGTGCCCCAAACAACTCCTCCCCATAGCCCTGTTTGTTCCCAATAACAACTGCCCGATGTTCACAGTCCATTAGCCAAGTTTCAATCTCTACAGCAGCATTCCTATCCAAGCCAATTTCTATTTACACACCACAAGATTATTTAAGACACCAATACCACCCTCTTTTCTTTAGATATATGGACCAGTAAAGCTACGTCTTTAACCAGCTGAGAATCTGCTCTTATGCAGTTTCATGCTTTCCCTTTATTCCCTAATGCTCAGCATTTCTTCTTGCTCAGCATTAGGTCCTGGCTCAGCCTGTCAGTTCAGCCCAACCACCTTTAATTTCATCAGGGTATGTGATATGATGCCTCTCAAATATTAATTCCGATCTCCCTGCATATTAATACTGACAGAGATTTGTTTCAATGAGTTTCCATTGCTGTAACTGAAAGTACAGTCAAGTCAATCCCATTTGTTTCTCCTGGTTTCGCTCTCTAGTATGGCCCTGACTGCCAAATTTTACAGATGAAGCAGGATTTAAGACCCCATTGATACATTTTGTTGAATGGGGAAGGTCCAGGCATACTCTAGTGATTGTGGGCCTGTACGCTTACAGATGTTTCGTCTTATCCCCAAATCCAACTGGCATTTCCCACACAGACTTACTGGAGCTACTTGTGTGACTTTAGTGCATTGGACTTCTGTAGCTTAACAGTGACTCAATTAGCAGGGAGGAAATTGGCCTGCTTTCTCACAAACACTTTTGTATTACCTTTGCATTTCGCAGCACTGGGGTTTTGCCCAAGATCCATGATATTTATAAAGGTAATTGGAGTTGTTCATTAGCTGGTTCTCACAGACTCTGGGATCCGGTCCATCTAGATTCCTTCATCCGCAGATTTTCAGTTCTTTTCTTTATTCACATGCTTTGTGCCAAATCTCAGGACAATATTAGAGCTGACTTAATGAGGATTCCCCCAGCTATATGGGAATGCAGGCAGAGTTACTCCTGCTTTCCCTATGCCAAATCTATCGTGCATCTAAAAATGATGCACCAGGGAAAAGTGGCAATGGCTGTAGTGTTGCTACAGCCTGTGCAGCCTGTGCTGTGGCATCAGCCAGTGCATCCTGAGCAGCCCTGAGCTCTCAATTACTCTTTAGGACAGGGCGGTCATGGTTCGGAAAAAAAAGCTCAGAGGTGCTTTTTTCATCTATCCTCCCTCAGAGGTGCCAAACACATTATGGATGTTGAGCTCTAGTCCTGAATACTGACATAGCTATCTTTATTTTCTATGCATGTAGCTCCATTTCTTTATAATTCTACTTAAAAATCCATTATTTGCAAGTGGAAATGTTCCAGAAGAATCGCGAGGCAGCTCCCCTCCAAGTGTAGCACAAAGGTTATATGTTTTCTGGTATTTATTGTTCGACTAATATTACCCTCTCCCTTCACTTAGCTCCCTGCCTCTTTCATGGCTCCCTTTAAACTCTTCTGCAAACACATAATTAACTCCTCCTGTACATCTTGGCAGCACTGAGGATTTCCCAGCTCAGCTAATGCACATAACACTGCTAGCCAGAACTTCGAGGAGACAAGGAGTGGAGAATCACTTCAAGCACCTCGACCAAGGGAGAACCATTAACTTCTAGCAAATGAGGTGAGGGTATATTTGAAATATTCCTCTGCTGACCAGTAGAGGGAAGTCATGTACATACACAGCAGCCAGTCTAGTGCAATTTTGTTATTCCCATTCCAGCAGTTCTTCATTTAATTCTCCTTCTTCCAGCACAGCTGGATGGGTGCAGGCATGTACATGTCAACCTCAGAGAAATTAGGAAGGGCAAAAATTTCAAGAAAAAGCTAATATCAGTCATTAGAGCAATTAATGTAGCTGGAAAAATCAGATAAACTTTTGAACACATCTGTCTGTCTTCAGTTCTGAAACAGCAGCTCACATGTTCAAAAACCTGCCAGCTTTTCAAGCTATGCTTATTGATCTAATTAAAAACAAACCAAAACTTGTCTGCCTACAAATAGATTATCACAGCTGCTGTACCACTATTCCAAAGAAAGGCTTGTGTGAGCATCTATGATGACTAGCCCAGTCTGTGAGAAGACAGAGCAAGGACCATATCCCTAACCTGGGTGTAGAGGAGATACGCCTGGTTGTAAAGGAGGAGCAGAGAAGTCTGAGTCAATAAAAAGAACATGACAGGATTAATATGAAAGCATCTACCCCCAGTGTCAAAACTTCTCAATATGGCTTAAAGAGGAAAACAAAAAGTCATCCCAAAAGCCAGACTCTCTCAAAATGGTGAGGAAGAGGGAACAATGAGGATTCCCACCCTACAGAAAGCAACAACAGCCCTGTGAAGAAACGAAGGTTTGCATGAAAAACAGATGGAGTGGGGACCCAATTCCCATTGGGGGCCTTTGTGAGCAGCTGCTTAGTATCCCAGAGGGAGCAGGAGCAAGGTAATATTCAGATCTGAACTGGCAGTCTCCCCTAGTCTTAAATACTTTGTCTATGAGAGTGCCATATCTGTGACTCACACACAGCAACCCACTGAGCCCCTGCTGCCATGGGGTGGGGACAGTGCCAGGAGATGCACATCCCTCTTTGGGCACAATCATCCCAGGACAGCCACACCTCCAGGCGTGCTTGACTGCTCAATTTGACTTGAGCCAATGATATAAAGGGAAGAAAAGACACTAATAGATTTTGACTGAGATGCACCACTTAATCCTTTTTTCCCCATCAGTAAGCTCTCTTGCTTTCCCTTCATAGCAGGCATTATGCAAATCAAGAGTCCCCTGAAGTGATATTTGCAACTGCAGGATCATACAAGAAAGGGCACAATGCTCCTTTGCCAATACAACCCCCTGCCCCTACCATTCTTTTTCAAATAATACTATACTCATGGTAAGTACTAAAAATACGTACTCTACCATTCAAGCACTTAATGTTCTTAAATGCCACTTTGTTCAAGGGAAATAGCCTTTGTTAAACATGAAATTCACTGGGAACAATTTATATTTCAATCTGATTTACTATATTTATTTATATATATAGATGTATTTATTTTCTCCAGCTGATTAAATCAGCTAAATCTCTCTCTCAAACGCCATGCAGCTAAAAGAAATACTTAAGGGAGACTGTTGATAACTTATTCATAATGTTGGATATCATCAACTACTGCCTTATGTGTGAACTTTACAGCCACTTCCTGGTGCTTGAATGATGCACAGTAAAAGGGTCACTGGGAAAAGAAAAAAGCTTATAACATAGTGCTATCAGTGTATGTGCAGTGATCACCAAAATTAAATGGGTTAGCCAATTTCAGCTGCAGTAGCAACATATCAAATTCAACGACAGGACACTGAAACACAGTTTTCCATGGAGAAGCAAACATCCTCAGTGACCAAGGCTGACTTTGACAAACATTCCTCTAGGGCACTTGACAGCAGTTAAAGCTATCTGAACTTAAACCACTGGCGGTCTCCTCGTTATAAAAAGAGGTGTGATTTTCAGCAGCAATGAAAATGACCATCACCAAGAGAGAGACATTTAAAATCCATACAGAGATTCACTTTCCTACTCCCTGAGCTTTACTGCTTTTTGCAATGTTAAATGCCACACCAAACACCCAGCTTGTTGTTTTATTCAGAAGGATTCTTCTTCCAAAGCCAGAACTGGTTTCTGTTTCTTATCTCTTTCTGTTGGTATTTTATTGACATGAATTATTTGGGATTAGCAATGAAGTGTGGATCACAGGGTCCAGCAACCTTCTCAGACGGTGTCTGCTGTGCACTGTCATTTGATTCCCAACAGCACCGTTCTCACTTTATTAGAAAATATCCATTATAACTTCTAATTTATACAGTCCCAAGTGATCTACTGAATATTCCCTCCCATTTTCTGGTAGCTTCATCTGTATTTGCTGTATAATTTTAGGCAAGTGCAGGACTCACATTCCTATTGAAGTTAATGTGTATTGTTCTATTGTCCTAGAAAATTCAGGTATCAAATGATACATCAAATACTTCGTTTCCCTTTTTTATTGCCATATCCTGCAATCTCACTCAATTCTCACCTCATCTTTTCCCCCAATAAATTTAATCCTTGACACAAATGACTGCATTGCTTCAGCGTTTGGCCCTTGGCTTCTACGAGAGCAGTGTTGATGCCAGAGCAGATGTAATGCTCAGGTGCTTCCTCAGTTTATTTCAGGCATCAGCAGAGGGAGTTTGACTGTGAGACTCATGACTAAAGCTGTGTTTAAGGAAGGAAGGACAGAGGGAAGTCTGTCTAGCACAATTGCAAAGAAAATCTGCAGAATCATCATCATAACCATCCTACAAACTGATCCCATCTGGCCTGATCCAAAGGCCATTGGATTTTGGATTTGGACCAATACGCAGACGCCTTTGTCCAAATCCCGTGTAGAATAAAATGTTGGCTCTCTTTACTGGCAGAGGATTTAGCAATAGGAAGAAGTTCAGTCCAAACCCTTTCTCCATGTGTGGCTGTTCCAAGAGCTCCTCTAATTCACAAGGGCTCAATCTTGACCCTACATCCTCCTGCTTCTACTTCAGGATCATCTGGCTTTCCATCAGCATGTGTCTAATAAGTAACTCACATAAGGCATTGAGTAGTTAAAGCAAGATGTTAAAAAAGAGGATCTCCTCACTGCTTTGATAGTCAGTTATTAACTAATAGGCATGGCAGTACCGGGAAGGTTGTAGGTGGTTCTGTAACCCATCATACCAAAATGTGAAGAGCAGATAATTTTTATTTCATTATGCTTTTGTTCTGCACAGTCTTCAATATTGTCAGAGTGCTGTTTGAACTTCAACCAATTAATGAAACATGAACTGCTTATTAGGTGACCCAAAAGGTCTCTCCCCTACGATCTGTGAATACCAAATCAAAATCAGCGTGTTGCTGGTAAATGCAAACGCATGAAATCTTTTAAGACATCATGGCTAAAATAGCTAATAATAAACCTCACAGTATTTTTGAGAAAGCAAAACAGGAAGGGAAAAGAAGTCAAAAAAAATAAAACATGCTTCTGCAAAACACTGGCTATGCAAGTTAACATCAGCTACATGATCAATAGGTCACCGTTATGTATGATATTTACATCTGATCTGCATTACTGCATTGCTGCACTGAAACGTCCAACAAGACTCATATCAGCCAGCACTTCCTTCATTAAAATCTGCCTTCATATAAAATTCACCTTGATTTAGAAGTTTGCATTCAGTGCTGTACATTTGAATGTAACACTGCCACACTTCCTACAGTCTTCACCTGCTGGTTGGAGAGCAGAGATATTTCAAGATGAAAACAAACTAAAGATGGTTGCAGAAGGCCTGTTTCCATTATCAAAGAATGGAAAATAATAGACTTGTGCATATGGCCAGCCTTCTGCTACCATCATGTCACTATGTATTATCATTTTCTGTAACTGAAAAGTAGTCTATGTATCATGTCTTTCCTTAATCATGGACTTATTAACTCTTTCACACAGATACACACATAAACCTACAATTATTCTTTCACTTTCATTACCTAAAAAATGTTGAGGGCGGTTTTCTTGGTATTTGCTGAATAGAAACTTACTTGGAGTTAGAATCTGGAATTTCACATGTTTCCACTTTCTTTCATACATACATATTTTAAATTCAGATGGGCCCATATCCAAATTCAGTCCAATCCTCATTTTCAGGAAGGGGAATTTTAGCTTCTTCATCATTTGAATGTTAATTGTGTGGCATTCCAATAAAACTGCACATGCTCCTTGAAGGCATGAAAAACTCCCTTCTGACCCTTAGAAAATTCTGCCAGTTATTCCTAAATATAAAGCTGGCTCATAACAAGTTCTGTAAGTAATTACACAGCACAGAGCACACAGAGCCTTCCTCTTACTTCACTAATGCTATATACTTCAAGGGAACACTGAGGAGTGGCGAATTTGTAGTACGAAATGAGAAATTTCAGCCAAGAGTTTAGGAAAGGAGGGGCAATAGAGAAGGTGAGCAGAAGGAAATACTCAACAGGAATGGGGAAAAGGGGTCTTCACTTGATAAATAGATTTTACCCCTTCTGTAAATCTCATTCACCACTCTGAAAGTGTATGACTTCGAGTCCTTCTCAGCAAGTAGCCCCTTGCTCCTAAACATTTAGTTTTGGTCTGTCCAATGACTGCAGATTTATGCACTTGAACTCTTTCACTTCCTAACATTCTATAAATAAGCCCCATCTGGTCTATCTCTCCTTGGTCCAAGTCCCTTCTCCCCCCAGCCTAACTCATACAGTGTCAGTTAGCTAATGCCTTCCTTTAAATAAACCAGACTTTTCAAAACTTGATCTAATGCCTAAGCTCTTTATGTCCCTTGAAAGAAGACTCTAGCAGCTGCTCACTGTTACTATACACTAGATCAAGTATTCAGAGATGGATCTATCAAAGAGGTCAACTCCCTCCTGACACTACATTAACTAATCGGCTGCTATTTTAAACTTTGCTTAGCTTTGTTATTACTTCTACTTCACTGCACCACTTGACATAGACATAGTGCATTTCATAACCCATTTACCCAAGTGATCAAGATCATTCTGTGAACAACCTCATCCTTCTAAATTGTAACCATTCTGCCTATTTTAGTATCATCTGATAATTAACATATGATTTTCTTCATGACGCAAATCACGAAGAAAATGTGGCACAAATCCAACTTGTAACTACCTGCTTTTGGCCACAAAAATAATTTTGTGCCTTTTCTTCATTGTTTGCTATATAAGAAACAAGAGAATACTCTTGCTTATCTCTATTCCTGCAAGCCTTTCTAATCTGGGTCTTCCTATTGACCTTGCCATAGCTACTCACATAACTGAAAGGACTGCTCTCATAGTTTGATGCTTCCAGGATCAGATCCCTGTTCTTTAGCTGTCTTAATAATTTATTACCGAACCTGTATATGCGGAGTGTATAGAATAATACATCCTGTGAAACTTTGTTAAAAGTCTCTGAAAATCCCAATACATCTGCTGCTTTCCTCCTATCTAGATCAATATTTATTTAATTTAAAAAAGGAATCCAATTTGCTTGACATGATTTACTTCCCACAAATCCATGCTGACTTGCATTATGATGCTGCACTCTTATTAAACTGTATGCAACTGTAGCCTTATTCTGCTAGCATATGTGTTTTTGAGACTCCATTTGTAGGCAGCAGGATTCTCTGAGAGGCTGCAGTGCCTGACACAAGGAATTCACGACATTCTTATTGCCAAACTGGTCAGTTATTTTCCAGCTCAAACTGTTTTCCTTCAAAACAGTGAAACAACTTTGACACTTTTCAAATTATTTGATGCAAGCTCTTATTTCTGATGCGCACTCACACTGCAAATCGTGGCCATGTATCAAGAGTCATCCTGTGCCCAGCATTATACAACTCCTACATAGAAACAGTCCTCCACACCCAGGGAGTTTATGGCAATGGTCCCACCACTGGTCTTATTGTTGGGTCTCAGTTAGAAGCCAGGCCAGATCAGCAGAAACAGACAATCAAAATGTCAACAGCACATAGTTGTTTGAAGGAATAAGCAGCTGCAGGGCTTCCTTCTGCTTTGTGTTCATGTCCCAAATAATGCTCCACACTGTTCAAGTGACCCTAGGCAGGCTGTTCCTCCTGTGGTGACATGAAGCCCCTCCACCCATCCCACTGCTCACTTCTCTGATCCCACGCTTCACCGGGAGGCTGATGCTCAAACACGACGACGTGCCTCTGTCTCAGCGTATTGTCTCCAGCACCATGTCCTATCTGCTCAGATAATGGGTGGTGTTCTCTTTAGCAAGCAGACACGGTAACAGCATATGCCACTTCAGCGCTCACCTCCTAAGGCTTCAGCTCCCTACTCTGCTACTGTCATTAAATTCTGCACGGCTGCCTGGGGTAAGTTCTGTCCAGTACTGATAGAGGGAGCAAAACCCTCTTTGCTTTCTCATTCACTCCAATTTGGCAGTTCCCAAAGAATTTCCAAAATCTCGTCCTACCAATGCACATTTTCCCAGCTATTTGTCTAATGAAGTTTCCATTTTTATTCTTCCTCCCCTCCGTTTCCTCTTACCACACACTAACAATGCACCGAACTGAGCTCTTACTGATTTTTTAGAGGACAATTTGTATACATTCAATAGTCAGAATGGGCTGGAGTATCTTGGTATGTACTTGCCAGACTGGCATTCATTAGAACTGTGAAACAGAACAAAATCCCACTGCAGTAATGAGACTTTCTAACCCCTTTGTGACAGTACAACTAAATGCCCTTTCAGCCCTCTGTACAATGCCATCAGCTGGGCACAGAAACACAAACCTACCCAGTTCCAAACATGACATAAATACAGAAATTATTTAGGTAGTATCAAGCTGTTTGTGGTATTTACCCTACCTTGAACTCCATAGGGGTGTACTTCTCGTTCTTGGGGGTTGTGTTGCCCTTGTAATGGAGATGGTTGGGAGTGGTTGGGTGGATAACGGTGGACTCCTGGGACTGCCTCTGACAGCGCTGGCAGTACACGTAAATCACAAATGTTAAGAGGCTAGAGCCAAAGAAACAGGAGACCCCAGTGGCAATCAGATGGATGAGACTAAAACCTGAAAGGGAAATGACAAGAGATGCTATTTTTAAAGAACAGCCCCTTTTCCTCCCCCGACAAGACCACAGGTGCATATCAGAGCAGTGACATCTTGGGATCAACATTAATAAGCTGTTGAAGCCGGAGTCTTATGTTATAACATAAACTGACATAATCTTCCTGCAAATCAGTCCCCCCACTGCAGCCCTGCCTTGAGCAGTTTAACAGGTTCATGCATTGTTTTCTCAAAGTTCCCTCCCTGTCTCTCCTCTCTCCCCTCTATTGATATTGAAACTAAACATTATGTTAAGCTGACAGCTAAAGAAATGAGCCATACAAACAATGCACATTAATGGATTCCAAAGCATGTGCATGTCATGGAAATAAGGGGATAAAAATGCTCAGTGTTTCTCTGAAGGGGAAGGAAGGGAGGGGAAAGCCCTTTTAGCTGGCTGCCCAAAATGCCTATGAGACTGTGCGTGGGGTGGGGGAGATACACATTCTTCCCCCTTGTAATCCAAGTGTGCTCAGCATTCTTGCTTATTCATGGGGCAGCATTGCCTTGACCACGTCTGCACTACCTCTGAGCTGTATTTGTACTGCTAACAGTGAAATAGGGGTCCTCAGGAGAATGAGAACGATAAGGTGGCCAAAGGAAAGGGGGGAACTGCTTGAAAAAAACTTCTTTGTTGGCTTTCTCCACAAATTGCAGAGATAGGAAGCCAGTTGCAGGCAGGTGCCAGCAGGGTAACTACAGTGCAAATATTTCAAACAGAAAAGCTCTTGGACTGTAAAAGCCTCCTCCAGAAATCTCTCCACGTGTGAGTGCAGCAGCACCCTCCAAGCCCAGCACTGAGCCCTGGAAGGTGCTGTAGTTGTGCATCCCACGTGCTGAGAAGTACCTAACAGACTCACAGCTCTGACTGGTGGGGGGAAGACAGAGTCAAACAGCACTCCTCATTCTTCCCTCACCTCACAGAGTCTCACACCCCACAGTAAAACCAAGCACCAACAGATCTCCACTGACAACAGAACAAACAGTAGCACCCTTTACAGCCACCAAGTTAATGAAGCAACCAGAGGCAATCTTGGGTGGCAAAACTTTATGACGCTGCTGGATTTAGCTATGTGCAAGGGGCACTCTACAGAAAAAGAATCAGTTATTTCACTCCAAATGCTACTGCCTTTCCTCTGCCTTTGCTCTGTCATCTTTCAAACAGACCTGACAGGGGCCCTAGTGCCTGAGGGGGACCCCCTGACTGCTGGCCCCCCGGGGCAGCTGTCCCAGGGGTCAGCCACACCGGCTCGGTGGCGACTGCAGCGGTAAATTTCCTGTAATACTTAAAAAGCCAATTCATCTGGACAGACTGCTGTGTTGACTTGACTGTGTGCAGAGAAATGGGCCCAGTCTGAGTGTGACTTTAAATGAGGCTCATTCTTAGTCTGATCACGGCGTGCATTTTTTGGGTGCCATCTTACATTTTAACTGATATGCTTTTCAAATAGCAGATTCTGCCCATTAGTCAATGGCTCTCATCTAATCTTTAGTTAAAAAATATCCTCCTGAGTTTAAAAAGAACAAAACCAACAGAATTCTACAGCAAAGTAATGCACTTCAATCATAATTACAGTAAGGAATATACAGAATTTATTAGACTGATGAACTACACTTATTTTTCAAACCACACTATAAAACTCTATTGCAAGATTACCACTTTCTATTGTGTTTTGGATGATGGTCCAAAAAAAAAACTAGCAGAAAGATTATAATTTCTTACTAAATGTTACAAGACTTCTTCAAAAAGACATTTCCTTTCTAAAAACCTCTGCCTGCTTTACATCACTTTCGACAGCTAAAACACCAAATACACAACTGTGCTCAGTAAAGGCACATGACATGCTGCCACATTGTCCTCTGGCCCAGGTTTGCTTATATTGCACTGAATGTTTCATTTCACTGCCACATTTGCAAGTCACTACATAAAGCTCCCTTACATTTCACTCTCACCTTTGAAACAACCATCTGATTTTTCAGATGAGTTTTAGCTGTACCTTAGCGGGGGGGGGCAACACCAAACAAATTATTTTGTTTTCAGCTTGTGAATCCCCAGGGGGGAAGCTTTCTGGTTCATCACTTTGAAAATACAGATTTTCTGAGATGCATCAACAGAATTTCTATTGATAGGCTTTTTTGCCAAATATTGTAGAACACTAAGTAATAAATAATATTAGCTATGGTAAAATGTAGATTGCAACAGCAAATACAATGGTGGTGGTAAAAGAAGGAAATGTGGGTACAGTGCACAACAGTGGAGTGCAAGCTGTAGCAAGGGGTCGTGGAACTGAAGTAGAACCACTGCACCCTCTGAGGGAGAAGGAGTGGCGCAGGAAGCCAAATATTACATTGCAGGGGATGAAATATTAATCCCATTGATTTCCCCACAGTCGCAAACCGAGAGGCCACATTTCCATGCCACAGGTGGCACGCCTGTTTCTGCCATGATCTCTACAGGGAGAAGAGATTTTGGCAGACTGCAGATCATCTAGATTTCAGGAAAGCAGGGATCTGATGCTAGAAGGAATTGGCATGGCCATTAGTGTGAAACTAGCATTTCAAAATGTTAAAGAAACCTGCCATTTTCTTCAGTCTGCATTTTTATCTCGGGGCTCCTAGGGCAGCAGAAAAGTGACACTAATGACTGGATCCTTCCAAGTTACATGCAGAAAGGAGACATGGTTCCTGTGAGAGGTGAGAACTTGAATGAAAGGAAATGCTTGGAGGACAAGTATAAACCTCTAATCTCAACCTATATCAGCAAAGGATCTCTTTGAGACCCTGTTCACTGAAATCTTCATAGGTTATTTAAAAACACCTGCCTTCAAACAGCTGGAGGCTTATAGTGGTGGAATGGGGAATATCCCTTCCTTCCTCCTGAACCATTTACCCTATGGGTAGAGAGAGACAAGCAATTGCTCCCTGGTAATTAATGACTCTCAGTGGCCAACCCAAACTCTCAAATAAATGAAAATCTTGGAACTGACAAGTGGACATGCGATACATTCCTCCAGTCTGACTCAGACAGCAAGACTCCAGTGGAATTAAGGCTATCAGTGGGATATGAGCTGTATAGATTAATGGTTTGGTTGATACTGCACAGGGAGAAAAGAAGCCATGTTAAGATAAAAATAAGATACATAGGTAATGGTACCCTACCTCCACAGTTCGTGCTCTCATCAATGCTGGAGGCTGGCAGGATCACTAAACAAAGAAAAGAAGATTGGAGGAAGTTGTCATTTTGCCATCACTTTACTTCTTCAAGTAATTAAACCCTCTGTGCTCCAGACACGAGAAGGTGCTCACATGTTCTGCGGCAAGCTGAGAGCCTCTCTAAATTGAATTATAAGCTTATAGTTTGAAACACATGCAACAAAACCTCTCCAAAGACCTGACAATTCCAGTATTGTTACCTGATCACTCTTTAGCTTCTTCAATTAAGGGGAAAGATGAAAGCTGAGAAAACCATGAAAAAGACTACCATTGCCTAGAGATCTCAGATTTTTAAGTCAGGGCACTGTAATCCAAAAAATAACATGATGGAAAGGCATTATTCAGTCTAGACCCATATCAAGTATTTGCCTGAGAGATTCAATTTCCAGAAAACACAGGGTGGAATATGCTGATGACCATCTGTACATCAACAGTGTCTCTCTGTTAGACCCTGGATTAATCTCCCTACTTCACACCCAAATTTTCTCCATCTGCCTCACCTTAATTTTTCACTCTTTTGGGATGCTTCTTTTGATACCTGAAATCAAGGACCTTCTGTTGCCCATACCCATATGGAGAACAGAGATAATTTTTATATCCCAGCCTGAGACGAACTATGCAAAGTTAAAAGCTTCAATTCAGGTGAAGCCATACTAGGTTTTTGTTACAGATCTAGGTAATTCTGTTTAAAAGAAATATTAAGCTGCCTAAGGGAATGCCAGTTACCCTGTGCCTCCACAAGGGAATGTATAACATGTTTGGTTGTTTGTTTTTCTATAAGCATCCAAGCCTAATTTATAATAAAGAAAATCTCAGCCTAGTTTGACAGTTTGGGCACGAACTGCTCTCCTGAACTGGCCCACCCTCTCCCTCCTCGGTGACACTGTACATACCAGGGATTTCATTATACAGGCAATCTTGGTACTGGGTGCTGTTCCCGATGCACTGAGAAGAGTCTGGGCTTTGCACCTCACAGTAGCGGCTGCGGTACTGGATGCCCTCTTCGTTACACAGGCTCCACTCCGACCACTCTGACCAGCCACCTGAAATCCAGACCAGAAAAACACACAGACAACGTCACCAAGAAGGAAAAAGATGTTTTGTAGATATCAAACTTCTCTGATGCTGAAGGATGTCTAGATCCTGGCCTGGGACTCTCTCACACACCTAATCCAGGGGTCTTTAATGGATTTAATTTTCTCAATACAAATACCAGTGCAAGCATCATACCCTACTTGTCAGGCTGTAGTTTTCTTAATATGGACTAAACTAACCTTTGGTGGAGCACTGCACAGGAGTTGTCTTAAAAGCTCCTATATCAGCTCTCTGGTTAAAGTCATACAAGGAGTTGGATGGGGCAATGTTGCACCAGGACCTCCAAGTTTTGATATGGCTTCCCATAAAGCAGCCAGCACAAGTTAGAGCAATTACAGAGGTTCCCAAGGGCAGGAGTCGGAAAGACACAAAGGTAATGGAAGGCCAGCACAGAACTAAACCCTGTCCTCTGAGTTGTAGCACATGCTCATCTGCTGTCTGCAAAAGAAAAAGGAAGGACTGTCCCTGCAGCAACTTTACAGATTGCTGCATCATGATCCCTTTTGTTTGTCTTGTAACCTTCCACGCTGAAGAACCAAGCTCCAGCTTTTTCAGTTACTTGAAATGGATCAACCATTGGCAAGATTTTGCCTGACTGGCACCAGAATGCCAAAGCATGGGCTAGGAGTGAGAAGGCACAGAGAAAGGTGATGCGTTGCAGTTGAACACTGGGATGTCTCCTTTTTCCCTGGCTCAGCAGACACCTACAGAAAAACTTGTAACTGGTGGTGTTTCTGATATACTTTTTAAACATTTTGCAGATGTGCCTTGCTCCCACCATCCTCCAAGCCAACTGGAGCAGGGATGAGAAGTGGCTACCTTCGCAGGGGTGCGTGTTGCAGAGGGCCTCCTCGGTGTGCAGGCCGATGCAGATATCCTCCCCGCTGGACGGGGCTGGATTGGTGCACGTCCGCGTGCGCTGGTAGTGCCCACCTCCACAGGTTGCTGAGCAGTGAGACCATGGAGTCCAGCAAGACCAGGAGCCTTTCACTGGAGGACATCGGAAAGCAAGGAGAGAGAGGTAGATGACATTGGTTACTCCTCTCACTGTGACAAAGCTGGAGAACCCTGGTATCTCACCTTCCAGATCCACCCTGACCAGACTAGCTAGCAGTTTCCTGCTCCCCAGGACATTAGGGCCTGACAAGAAAAACTTTACATCAAGAGAGAGTACAAACGTACTGCACTCTGCAGATGCAGAATGAAATCTAAGCAGAAAAAGGCTCTGCATAATAAAGTGCCAACACAGTAACTGTTCTTTATGGTAGTCACTAATATTCACTGAAATAGTCTATTCCATTCTATTCCTTCCCTTTTTATAGAACAGCATTGCTATTATTATTATTATTATTATTATTATTATTATTATTATTACTACTACTACTACTATCTCCTGACACTTCACTTACAGCAACAGCAGATTTACTTGGGAAAAAAAGTGCTGTAGAACCTAAGTGGAGCTGATATGGCACCTTTCTGTGGGGCCCCCAAGTCCTCTAGTTTCAGCCTTCAGGAAACAGAAACTCAGAGGCTTTATTTATTGTCTCTGCTCATTGCAGGGGCATTGGACTAGAAGACCTCTAAAGGTCCCTTCCAACCCAAACCATTTTATGATCTGAGCATAACTCCATAGGAGGTTAATAATAAAACTAGGGAGGGACTTAAGAACCCTGATTCCCCCACCCCCCACCCATTATACTACCTGGTTTACAGGTCGACATGCTATTAATTTAGAAGATAATAACCTGATGACTTAGTGCAAGATAAACCCAGGATTTTTGTATACACATTGAGTGAGGCAGGGAAAGAGGGAGACACAGAGAAATAGTAATCATGCACTCAGAACAGATTGTAAAACATCATACTGTCCAAGGAGAGAAAACAGCACAGAAGAAAGGCACAGACATTAGTGAAAAGCCACTGAGAGCTTCCAAAATAGTACTAATAGCTGCCTTTAAAGTACTAGGGTTATTTCCTTTTTATAGGCCATAGAGTGCAATATTTGACACTCCTGCTATGGTCTTGCTGGACATTCTGATCATCTCTGCATTGGAATTTTATCTTTGTATTGAATTTTAGAATCATAATAGTACTACTATAATAGAACATTTTCAAGTGTAGGCCACAAACTATATTGCCAGAGGTAGATAATTGCTAGAACTGCAAAGAGGCAAGGTAATTTGTGTAAGATCACTTAAATTTAGTATAGATAGTTATTACAGAGCAAGGAGAAGGATAAGTGAGAGAGAATACAGTAGTCAATGGTCTATTACTACTATTCTGGACAAGGAGTGCAACATAAACATGAGGACAAACTCGAAAACCAGGAAACCAGGCAAGAATACTCCCTGCTGGCTGTGCAGGAAATGGTAACTGATGTCAAGAGGAGATGCCCATCGCAAGAACAATACGTAAGCAGGAGAGGGGGAAGAAACAAGTGTTCACAAGAAGAGCCGCCACATCAAGCATCTCTATACAGTATTAAGCCACATTTATTAAGCCTGTCTCCTCCTCAAGGAGCAGATACACCATGATGCCCTCCACAGGATGGAGCATCAAACCTTCCTGAAGCAAAAAATTGCTACAAGCCACCCTACTACTTCCTCTAGAGGATGTGGCTGTGTTACCCTCTGAGCCGAGGTGAAACCTAAGTCAGCGCTAAAGATCACATATCTGGGTCGTTACAAAAGTTTTAAAAATACTAAGGAAAATCCCCCAAATTTAAAAAAAAAAAAAAAGCAGCTTAGAAATACTGATTTTGTTGTTGTTGTTGCTCTACCATTAAGATTTGGGAAAAACTCCTCTGAATTTCATGCAGGAAGATGTTCATGGTTACCTGGGCAGGGATGAGGATTGCAGTCTTGGTACTCCATCGCTGACCCCACACAGGGCAAGCCACCATTTTTAGGTTCAGGGTTTGTGCATGTTCTCTTCCTGATCCTAAAGCCCAGCTCACAGTCCCTGGAACAGGAAGACCAGGCCCCCCAAAAGGACCAGCCCCCATTGATAATCCGTGCAGAGGTCTTACCAGTCTTGAGGAGGTCATCAACAAGAGCTTCAAGGAAAACAAACAAGACACCGTGAGATCACAAATTAATCAAATTAATCAAAAGCTGGGCTTTTGAAAAGCAGCTCAGCTCATGAATAAAATCAGGATTTATGTGCCCTGTGAAATAGTTTCTGTTGAAAGCCCTTAGCAAGAGTTTGTTCCATGGAGAACATAAAAAAAAATTTGCACAGACACAAACTGAGTCTACTGATCAGCTTGATAAATGACCTTTCTGGGCAGAAAACTGGGAGTCCAGGCTGTGCCCTCAAGACACTGACTTGCATCACAGCAGTACTGCAGGGACCAACCTGAGAGGCTGGGCACAAGGGAAGCCCAAGAGAGAAAGAAAAGGCACACTGTCCTGTAAAACAGCTTCTCTTCTTTACAACTGCATTACTTGCCTGTTCTCTTTGGGGCAGCAAGAACAAATCTCTACACTGCCATAAGCATAGAGCTCATGACTGTGTATCTCTATGTCACAGGGCTCTCTCCATCCCTGGCATTCTGCAGTGACACCGGTTGTACAGGTGACACTAGTTGTACTACTACAGACACAGTCAGGTTTGTGTTGTCCTGAGAGGACCCCCCTCCCACCACCAAATCTAGGCTTGACCTGTGGTCCCTAGAGCTGGCAGAACGTACAGTCAGTATCACACACTGCTGAGCCATCATTGGGGCAGAAACGACTCTCGGTTTTCTTCCTCCCAAACTGCAGTTCGTGGGGGTCCGACAGCTGGGCACGACACGTGTAGCGGAAGCGCTGCTCCTGGCGGGCACCGTTCTGGGTGATGTTCACAGGCATCCAGGGGGTCCAGGGTGTGTTCCTGCGCACCTCCGGGCAGCTCTCTGGGTTGCAGGTCTTATATTCCTGTCAAGAAGGAAAACCACTTTCTCCTTACTTATTAAACAGCATGAGCCTAACTGGCAGAGATTTATTTACACTTCGGAAAATAAGGAGGTACCTTCTGGATCTAAAACAATCCCCATCCACCTTATCTGATCTCACAGGCACAAGCCAGTGCTGGGCACACCACAAAATGTGGTGACTATGGAAGTAGTGGTAGTGCATAGCTTCAGGTGGACCTCAAGGGTAAACTGTGCTTGCTATTTTTATGTCTCCCTCAGCTTTGTGTTTATTTGCTGACTCTAAGTCCTGTGGGGCTTTGACAGCTTGGTACATTATGGGCAGGAGAATAATTCAGGCAGTAGATAACAGTAACAGCCAACAAGTTTTCTGCTGTGACCCTGAGATGCTGCTCTCAGGTCAGCCTAGAGGAGCCCCATGAGGACAAAATGTCAGTAAGGTTTATTCCTTGAAAAGTTTATTTTTGATTTTTAATATGGGTTTAGATTATTTCTTTCTACAGCTATTTTTGTTTGATTGGCTTTTTGAACTCTCTACTGAGGGTTATGAACCATTTATTATCCTTGGTGTATAGGGATGGGGTGATTTGGGGGTTTTACAATTTTCACCACTAGTGGGAGGAATTCCAGTGACGAACGTTGTGTTCTTGATTTAAAATAAATGAATAAATCTCTCTCTTCTGGCAGAGGGGAAGAAATAATGCTTCCGGACCTCGTGATTCTAGAGTAAATGTCACACAGCTTGTGAAGAGATGGGAAGTGTCAGATCAAGTCTGCTTGCTCTGAAAGGAAACTCCACAAAACTAATTAAAAGAGCTGCATGAAACTGCTGCTAGAATAGGAAAGGGAAAGTAAAGAGAGCAAATGGGTATCCATTGTGTCACTGATGGGTGAACTAGGTGTTGGACCTGTTTATTCAAGTATGACAGTGCGACTCAATTTGGATGTGTGTGTGGCCTCCTTGACTCAACAGATCATTCTTGGGAACGGGACAGAAGAAAAAAACATGTATAGCACTTTCAGGTAAAGGCCATAAAATCTAAGCCCACAGAGGCCTAAGGAAATCCTCCATACTCTAGTCTGTCCCTAAATCTGCCACCTCTCTGCTTCCAAGTACATTTCAGCAAAAGCTGAGGACAGCATTTTCTTCTAGCTTAAGAAATAAAACCAAGATGGAGAGAGGAGCTAATACCAAGTTCCTAGATGCTGGCTGTCAGTAGGTAACCCTTATGCAACATCAATAAACAATACATACCACAGCACAGCCTGGACATGTATTTCCATTTTCACAGGACCTCTGCCTTGAATGAATCCCTCCACCACAGTTCACGCTACATTTATTCCAAGGTCCCCATGAAGACCAAAAAATTGGTAATGGACATGGACTGTTCTCATTACAGAATCTGAAAGAAGAAAGTGCGTTGCTCAAAAAACATCCACATCGGCACATCCAAGGAACAAAATGGTGCAGGACACAAGATTGCACACTGCATCTGGGTACAACTGATGCATGCACAGAGAGCCAGCAGATGCTGACACACCGCCAGATTAGCAATATTCCTGCTCATGGAGAGAACTGTTGCCTTTGCACAGAATGAGAGGGGACAACCAGGCTGAGCTCAGGGAGATAGTTGGAGTAAATGGTCGAGATCAGGTGTTTTAAAGTGCTCTAGTCTCAAAACTTTTCCACAAACACTGAATCCATAATAGAGCTCATAAACTGAAGCCCAAGTGTCACAGAGAGAATGGATGGTAAATGGAATGACTAGTGGGAGAACAACTCAACAGTGATCTGTCACTGATGGTAAGTGCTAAACAGCTGACAATCTTCTCTTCACACAGTCTAGCTTTTACTGCTCCTTGGACCCTAAGAAACTAGAGTTTGCAAACAGAGCTGAACTAGATGCTGTATGCATCTAAAAGCAGGTCCTAATTGAATGCTATTTCATGTTCCCGTGTCAAAAGTAACTTTAATTTTGTTCACAGTTTTAATCAATATTGTTCTCAAATTGAATCACACAGGACTGCAATTGACTCTGATGTAATCTTTAAACTCAAAAAGGACCATTGTGAATGGACACAAATCAAATCGAACATTAAAATGTCTTGAAACAAGAAAGTTAAATGAATTGCTCTTTGTATTCTGAGAAATGCAGAGACGTGTCTTAGTGACCACTCAAGGGACAAGCAACAGCCTATCGCCAAGCAGAGGTGGCCTTTAATGAAATGTCAAACCTGGAAACAAGTTGGAGTGCCTTGAAGCATGTGTTTCATGAGGGGTCAAGCTTGAAGAAGTGTTATAGTGCAAATGGCTCTGTAGGTTCAAAAAGTATTGTTTTTTTGTAATTTTCATGAAATTGTCTTAGTTTAGAGGGGAAAAAAGGTTTTTCTGATGCCATGCCCTGCAAAACTCAAGACTGAATCTGTGAGTTAAGCTACATTTTGCCTTGAACTTCTTTTGGTGCACCAGCATCATCAAGTAATAGAGACTTGGGAGTGGTGCAACTGGCAATTAAAAGCTGCACATACTCAGCTGCCACTTCCAGGACAGATCAGAAGAGTGCAACTGCATCTGTAAACTCTGCTAACAGCAGGCACAGCTTCTCCTTCAGGTGAGGAGGGCAGCCCCCTGTTGGGGGCACAGGAATACTTATGGAGGTCCTGCTTGATAGTGAAGCCAGTTCTGAAGTCTCTGATGTTCACAGGCTCATTGAAAAAGAGTGGCCATGCATGTAAGCAACCTTATCCCTCCCAGGCTCTGGAACTCCTTCCGCTCGGCACATTCAGCTAAGCACCTTAATCTGCAGTCACGTAAGAGTCACCGCTCCCAGCTGCCACCATTACAACCACAGAAATGAACACACAGTGTTGTGGACAACTCCTACCTTTCTTCCCTGCTCTGTCCAACGCAGACCCTGCCCCCATACCGTGGAGCAGGATTGCTGCAGGATCGCTGGCGGACCTGGAAGCCAATCCCACAAGAGGTGCTGCATGGGGCCCAGGAAGACCAGGGTGTCCAAGCGCCATTTCTAACAAAAAAGGGTGAGAGAAAACAGAGTATGGGGTCATCCAACAGCCTCCCTTATCATGCCATGCTTTATACTGCAAAACACATAAGACTATTCATTTCAACCAGACTTTATATCAGAGGAGATTTAGAAAAGGGAGTTTCAAAAGTGCTTAGCACTGGCCTAACTTTTCTCCCCTTTGAAGTCTCTAAGAACTGGAAAGAAAGAGAATGAAGACAATGCTGAATGATTCTGCAAATGCCTCCTACGATTTGTCAGGCAACAGTGTGGCTAGTATAACTTTCACTGACTATTCCCTCATCACCTCCCCAATGTCTCATAACCCAGCTCTTCCGAGCCAAAGGCTGATCCCAAAGTTGTGTCTCCTGAACTCTTCTGCACAAAAAGTGCAGGTTTTGAGAATCATGAATGCCAGTTGTGCCAGAGGATGTAAAAAACCTAGCCTCTGCTAATTCAGTAAGTACGGATGCTTTAAATCTCTTACAGCAATGCCACTGCCAGCTTTCATGGTTTTATCACAAACCTCATAATATTTTGTGTTTTCCTAGAGCCTTCAGCATTGAATCCTATTAAGTGGAAATCTCAAATTTCATTAAAAATAACAATAATTGCTTCTAGCTTTCATGGCCGCCTGCAGACATCACTGTAGTGTGACCTTAAATCTGTAGAAACCAGAGGCAATTAAGAGCTCAGAGGCAGGATCGAGTTTCATGGTTTAATGAGTGATCACATCTCTGCTGAAGAGTGGTAACACAGCCTGAAGCAAATGTGATGTAAAACCCCTTAGTTCACACCCCAGCGACAGAGATGTTGGCAAACACTCCATGCCTCGTGCCTGCAACGGGCTGAGCACGTGCCGGCGATGCTGCTGCCGTGTGGTGACTCAAACGTGCTGACACAGAAGCCAACATTTTCATCTTTTAAATCTTGCATCTGTTAAAGCTTACCTTCCTCTGATTTGGCAGAGGAACCTTGAAGCAGGAGAGGAAGAACTGTATCTCATCTCTTCTGTGCTGCAGGTTTCATTTCATATGGAGCCAGTGGTAATGCTCTGTCTTATAAAACTGCCTAATCTTGACACTTCACTGCCTTAAGCCAAAAAATATCTTTTTTGGGGTGTGTTCTTTCATAAAAAAAAAACTTTCTAAAAAGTCTAGTCAGAGAACAACTCAGGTGCTCTCTGAATCTTGAAAGTTAAGCTTGAAACCAGATGTTAATTTTCAAAGCATTTACTGAACTAATAACACTGCTGGCAAGAAATATTTTCTGGCATAGCACCAATCAGGGCAGAGGATGAAAGTTAAAACCGACATTGCCCTTCACACTTTTTGTATTTGTTATCAACTCTTGCCTGTTCTTGGCAGCTTTATTTCAGAACCCTGATAGATCTTTCTCCCCTCCTCTTGTTCTCTTATCCCTCTCCCTGCTTTCCTTCCCCTCCCCTTCCCAACCCAAACAAGGTCAAAGAACAAGAAACTCACTTATATAAAAATCCTACTATTCCATATTATTCTGCCAAGTTTTAACCCACCTACTACCTCCCCACTTTTTAACCCAAAAGAAAGATTATGTGTAAAATTATGAAAAGAAAAACATGAAATGGAAGGTTGCTGTTATTGCTGCAAAAAGGGTAAGTAATTTCTACTAAAAAATCCTCAAAAACCCAACAGTTCTCAGTATATTTGTGTTTCAGGATTTTTAACAGAAATAAGATACCTTCCACTTTGAGATCTCCAGCTTTCTAATAGAACTCATCTTTAAAACATCCTGCTCCCTCTTTGCAGAAAGAAATCTCAATGCCATATGAAGTCAATTAAAGGAAATTTGAGGGCTGAGGCGGATGTAGGATGACCAGATGTCCCTATTTTTCAAACCATGCTGTTTTCCTATGTCTTAAGATTGAATAATCTGTTTTTCATCCCCTTCTTAGAAGCTGTTCCTGCCTTTTTTGCCATCAAAGCAGTGCTGAGAAACCCATCCCACTGGCATGTTTTCCATTTGCCACTGACATAAAAAGCCTGCCTGGGGAAAGCTCCGCTCAGCCCACATTGGCAGCACAGGGACAGGAATGACTGCACACCTTTTGGGCAGCACGGCCCACAACTGGAAGGAGATATGCCAATTAAAACATGAGTATTGCTGAATTTTTGGTGCCAAGACCAGCACTGATCTCCAGGGATGAGTCAAGAGACAGCTGTCCTTAATGGAATGAATGTTTATGGAGAAGATAAAGTAGATAAAAACTGTATTGACCCAATATTTACCAAAATACTAGCTGTCCCCACCCTGGTTAAATAGTGCTTACACTATTGCATCGTCTTTCCTTGAGTCATGACATGATGTAGTCTGAGCGTGGTGAAGTAACACAGACACAAACACCATGGCTATGTTTGGGCACCCAAGAGGAGGACATTTAGCTTCCATACTGCTCAAGCATTTGTTTCAGACTTCTGTGGACAGGCAGGAGCTGAGCTGCATGTGCTGGTGCAGTGCCGTCCCCGGTAGACACGCCTCCCGAACGCTGCTCGCTGCCAGGTGATGATGTGTTGCTTTCACCTGGCCAGCATGCTGCAGACAGTTCACAGACTTGCAGAACAGGGCAAACAAGCCTTGCTCAGAGCTAAGCTAGGCCCTGTCTTTACAAGTGTTACTCTGAAGGAGCTCTGCTTGCTTTTGGAAATGCAGCCGTGAAACCAAAACTCTGAAAAATTATGAGCTTATTGATGTTTTTGGCCTATTGCTGTTCAGTCGGCTAACAACTACCTCTGCCTTATTCACCTCCTCCTGAGGGGTCACTGCTCACTGCACAGGGAGGGAAACCAAGGTACAGTGTAGGGAAGGTTAATGGGTATGGTAATTTCGGGTGCTCATCTTCCAAGAGCCTTGGCTGAAGGCCCTTCTCCCAGAGCCCTTGGGCTCCTTCATTTTACGCTGACTTCAAGCTGGATCTCACACACCTCACTTTGGCTGGGATACAACAACATGGTCACAAAAACACAGGGAAAGAGCTAAGCTGTGGACGGGCACAACTCTTGTTCCCTTCCTAAAAAGCACAAAGAACACTAAGGTACCTTGAACAATTTGCGACCTCAATCCTGGCCCCTTCACAAGCACGACCTCCACAGCGAGGACGAGGGCTGTCACATGAACGTGACCTACACATACAGGAGCCTGTGCTGTCCCCATCCGAATGCTCACACAGTTGCCAGGGGGACCAAGGCCCCAATCTTCCATTTGTTGTCAGGTTTTTCACCTAATTTTAAGAGAAAAAAAAGTCATTAATAGCAAGTTTACATTTCTGGAGACAGGCCCACAATAGAAATGCCAAACAAAGCTGCCGGGGGGGATTAGGATGCAGCTTAGATGGGAGCTGTCTGTGCTTGCGAGCAGGATTGAAAACAGAGGGTTGTTTTCAGACAATGCCACATCAATATTTACCCTCCAAATTCCACGCCACATACCTAACATGTGCGCACAGGCACCGAGCCGACCCAGCTAGCACCACACCAGGAGCAAGCATCCATCTGCCACACCATAAAACCACCATGCTCCCTGTCCCACACTGCACAGCTTCAGCCTTCAAACACACAGCCAGTGCTGATCATCCCCACTCATTATGCTCCAGCCTCTGCAGTGCTTCCTGCAGAGTGTTTTCTGAGTTAGCATTCATATAACCATAGTGACCAGCTGAGACCAGGCCTCGCTGAGTTTGGCCCTGTCCAAACACACAGTAAGAACTGGATCCCTTTCTAAACAGAGCTGTAGCCTAAATGGCCAAATGGGTGAAGGACAGAAAGCGAAGGAGATGGCAGTGACGAGCATTAATGCTGAGGATCTAATGATCACAATGATCTAAAGAGCAAGAATTCATCTCAAGACCAGACCATGCTGCTATCAGTTTCCTCTGCCCTTTCCTTCATGCCTGTATAGCCCTGAACAGGTTGGGACTTGAGCTTCCTGCATTCTGTGCAGTCCTGGCAGACAAAAAGCATGAGAAACAGAACTATTTCAGCCCAGGACTGGTGAAGACCTTCCAGGAGACAGAGTGTCAGAGCTTGCTCCCCTGTGCCTTGTTCTAACCAGTGCTGCTAGGTGAGCCCTAAGCTGAGGGCTGGGGGAGTAAGGTGCTGAGACCCTCAGCCCCAAGGCTGGCTGGAGAGGATGCATGCTGTCCTCCTGGGATCACACCTGGCCACCACTGCCTTCTTGTGCCCATTCCACCACTACTGCAAAATCCAGCAGCCCAGGACCATGTCTTGAAAGCTGCCCTAAACACCCCTGACCTGGCATCATCTCTGCTCCTGACTTGAGAAACACAAGGCAGAAAGAGATCGGTGCTGGCCCTGCCTAGGCCCTGCCTATTCCCTTGCAACAGTACAGCACCGTGATGGACTCTGCCCTGGTGGCTCCCTCCATCCTCCCCACCCCATGTCCCAAATTGCTGGGCCTTGCAGACGGATGGCACAGAAGGTGGATGCCTGCAAGTGGCCCATCCCTGCGGTGTCACCCTCGGGGTGGTGGGATGCTCAGCAGCTTTGGTAAACTACTGGCAAACGCAACACTGGATTTGGCCTTGGTGTTGCACACAATGAAGGGTGAAGGAAGGAAGAGGTTGGAGCCCTGGTCAACAGCCCTGGCCCCAAATCTGAGCCAGCTGCCTCTGACAAACCCCAGTGTGCATGCTTCACTCAGCTCTGTTGCCAGCAGGATGAGCCCCTTGGGCTGCCCCAGAGGGGCTGTAAGGCTGCTCAGGAGCCACACAGGGAGACAACTGCAACCACGGGAGTAGTGCTTTCCAACACTCATCCTCTGAAACATGCTGCTCTGTGCTTATTCTCTGAGTTTGGCACTATATTAAACACTCAGAATGTACCTCTGTGGGCTGTCATCTTCCCCTCTCACCCATCTACAGCAGCATCAAAAACATGCAGCAGTGGCATGGAAGTAATTTAGATTTGATATTGCACTCCTCAGGCTGCAGTTGGGGGGTTTCAAGGCATCTGCTGTAAGCCTTTGTTTGCAATAGATTATCATGTTGTTGCAAAAATTTGCCCTGGGCTGCAGGTTACAAGGCAAGATGCCCAGGGAGGAGAACACTGAGTTTTGTTGTTGTTGAATTTGCTGTTTTAAACATTGTTTAAAAATCAATACAGTCGAGTTGCTATAAGTTGGGGATGGGAGGTTGGTGGTGGGGGCCAGGAAACCAAAAGAACTACTTTGAGATACTTAATACTAGATTTTTATCTCCTTTTTCCTCCTGCCTTATAAAAGTCATAATCCAAGTATTGGATCATTTCTATTCATTTTTGAGCTGGAAAGCCTTGCTGATTCCAGCAGGGAGTTCTGTTCAGAAATCAATGGTATGATATGGCCCGTGGCTTCAATTAAAAAAAAAAATAGCTGACAAATAGTTATTGGCTCATAAGTGATACTGGGAAACAACCCAAAAATTAAACAAATAAGCAGCCATAACCAAAATGCTGAGATTTATAGACATGTCACATTCTGAGTACAGGAAGTTTTTATACTTAAGAAATTACGTATGGATTATTATTCCATCTTTAAATCCACAAAAATATCTTCAAAAGAGCAAACTTGGGAAGTGGGATGAAAACCCATAGGCATTGATCTTTTTCAGGAATAGCTTTACAAGGCAAGTCCTTTGTAGCCAACAGAGTGCCATCAGACAGAGCGGACATCTTTAAAAACACATCTGATCAAATGCCCTTCTCTCACCTGACAATATTGCCAATTCTGGAATTCTTGTCTTTTATAAGCTGTCATACTCACACCAAAGGCCTCACCTTTTCCTTTCTTCCTTGTACAGTCTAAAGGCTCAAATGCATGATCTGAAAATTCACACTGGCCATTCCTAATCCCTGCTACCAGGATATTTTCCATGTTTATGCTGATATTACAGGTAAGACTAGAAGCATTCCTTATTCTTTCATTTCATCTGTTCTTTATCTTAGCATTCAGATATCAACCACTTATAATTTTGCCAAGCTTTAATGACTTCGTCTGGAAGTTTCCATGTTGGCTGTTTGATGAAGGCTGAAAATTTTTGCAAAATTTCAGTCAAACTACTTCAACCATTTATAAAATCAAATCTAGGAGAAAAGAATGTCCACATTTTCCTTGCAGCAAACTAGTGTCCAGAGCAAGGAACTGAACTTTATGACTTTGTGCTATCCTTTGCAATTCCCATGAAAAGCCATTCAAAACTGCCTGATACAACATGTGCACATAAATGGAAGAGCCATGCAATTTGTGGAATTTGTGTGCTATCTTTTTTTAATGTTAAAATGGCTGACATTGCAACCTTAGTAATGACCTCGAGTAGATTCTGGGTGTTACCTGGTAATAACATATATTACCTATTGCCCAAGGTATTATATTAACACTACATGATTAATCCTCTATCTAAAGTCCCTTAATATTAAAGCTGGAGACAGGGAATCTGTGGCACAATGTAGTGCTGTAAAAAGATGTTCAGACTAGCTCTGAACAAGCCTGTTTGCACAAGAGCAGCAGTCGTGTTAGTGTTGTGATTGAATCACACAAATGCCTGGCCCATGTAGGATATAATTCAATAATATGCCAGTTCTGGCTTTAAAAGTTGCTGCATGCCAGTCTCTCAGCTGTGCCAGGACATCTGTTTGTGGGCTAGGCTGCAGAAGAACTCATTGACATTATCTGGGTTAGGAAAAGTTTATTTGGGAGGGGTGCTTTTTATCTACACCATTTCACAAGACTGTGATCTCACATACAGCTGTACCAGCACAGCTGAGCGCCTGGTGCTCAGCCCAGAAAAGCAGAGTGAGAAAAGCCAGGACTTCTTATGACAGTAACTCTTCCAACTAAATTCCCAGACAGGTCTTTTCCAGGAGTGAAATTCAGCACTGTATTCCCCTCCCTTTCCAGTGGTCACCTGCACAAGCTGTCCTAGACCTTTGCCTCTGTTGACCGTGACCTTTATCCTGCACTGAATACAAGGAAATACTTGGATATTGCTGATGTAGGTGCTTAAATGAGCCATCCCACTCCACACTACTGGTGAATTCATTCCAGTGAGAGGAAGATGTGAACAAAAAAGAAAGCACTTGTGTGTGGATTTTAAACAGCTTGGCAGCCTGTCAGTCGAAAAGCACAAGGCTTATATATGTAACAGAATGAGAGCACCTACAATGAAAATAATCTACAATGGAAATGCTAAAACAAATGTAAAACTAGCACCCCAGGAACAGCCAAAGCTCCTGAATATTCTGTGCTGGAATTTTTTGACCTTGAAACAATGATCTGGAGTAGCATGTTCCCTAGTGTGCACCACAGCAGACATGTTCAAACTAGAGGATTAACACCTCACACACCTATCAACAGACACAGGCGTTAAGCAGGACGAGATAACAGCATGGGCAATCAAGAAGCACTGCATCCCAGTTCAACACAGGAGGGTTATAAACACACAAGCCTCTGAATCCAGCAGTGAAAAACTTAAGCCTGCCAAGCTGAGGATGGATTGAAGTAATGACTAATATTTCCTGGGAAAATATCTGAGAAATAAGGAAGATAAGGGGAATAAACATCCCAGCACCTCCAGATAGAAATAGCATACTGAAGATATAACCCATCCAGTCCCCTCTCTCTATCTACCGGACTTAGCAGTATTAACATGCTAATTGACATTAGATAATAATGATGAACATTAATGAGAATTTCTCCCCCACTCTCAATTTATTTAACAAGACTGGTTTTCCTCCCCAGCCACCTTGCAGGTACAGTTCAAGCAGCAGGAATTATATTTGGCTAGACAGCTTCTGGGGATCACAGCCAGGAACTGGATATTGTCATCAGAGGAGGGTGGGTGGCTGGGAAGTGAGCTGGAGAGCCAACTCAAACTGGCTCAAGCAGAGACACTTTTTTCCTTTCATGCATCTCATGGAGACCAGGGCAAGGAAAGAAGGCCATCTCTTTGCAATACCATGTAGATTTGGTCTTTGGTCTGCTGAAGTGAATCTAACACTGTCTTTCTAATATCCCCCTCCTCGTTACACTCCCCTCTTCCCTTAATTTCTCTAGCACACACTGTATCCTTTTGTTCCCTCTTCAAAGCATCCATGCAATAATTTCTCTGCTGCTGCCTGGATGGCTCTTCCTCCAAGTAAAACACTTTTTACCAGTGTTGTCTACTGGGCCCAGCTCAGGGATCCAAGAGGAAAGTTAACCAAATTCTTGTTTTCTCAACCTGCAGTGAAGCCAAGGAGACTGGGAAGATAGTGGAGCAGACCTGAAAAGGCTCAAGTTTCAGCTGGGGTTTACGTGGTTCTCAGCAGTAACCCAACAGCATGATCCATTCTTTTTCACTCAAGGCATGGGGGGACATGAGGAGGACTGAATGCTTGCTTTGGGATCCATCTTTTGGAGCAAACAAATACATTTGGGGTCTCTCTGTTCCAAACAGGAGGCTGTGCACAAGTGTTAAGTGTGTGCCACTGCCTTCACGACAGCCAGTCCTCTTCAGGCTGCCACACACTCGCTTTCCCTCTCCCTTCTACACATACACACAGACACATACACATATCAGTATATATAAAATATTTCCACTCCTTCCACTTACTGGGCATTCAGTAATATTTTGAGTCCACAGGCTCATGTTGGAGCTGTCCTCAATGGTAGTGCATCGCTTCTGCTTGCTGTCCCAGCCGCAGTAAGGGTCTCTGGCTCCTAGGCATTCCCTGCATGTGCAAAGACAAAAGATTAAAGCCCTTTAAGACTGTCTAGCTCTAAAGACATGTATTCAAGTATAGTGCTTGTATATGACAGCTGTCAACCGCACCGAGGCTCAGCAGAAGAAACAATTTCTTCTAAGCAGAGGTTTACCTGCTTGGAACGGGAGAACAGCTGAATAGAAAGGTGATAGGACACAAAGCAAATATCACTCATAGAAGCTGTAGATTAAAAATCAGTTCACTCCTCTCCAAGGCCTAGGGAAAGAAAATGACTTTACAAATTTTAGTCAAAGAACACTTGTCATTGAGATATCTTTGTGCCCCCATGTAATCATGCAGCAGGCCAAATCTCACACAAAGCAACCTCTGTGACTATGTTTTCTGACACTGTGTCCATCCAAAGGGGTTAGACAAGCAGAATTAGCCAATGGACCGGTAATAAAGGCTTTCTATTAGTCTTGGCCTTTGCCGGAACAATGGTTTCATTTATAATCCCAGCATCAAGATGTCAGTTTGGAAAAGTCACAGCAGAACATTATTTCTAAGCTTTTGGCTGCTTTGAACACTGCTGTATTCATTTTCCTCCTGAATCCATATTTACAGGCTAAGTGTGTGTTCCCAACATGTGAGCTGCTAAAGAAAAATAACTAGGGCTACTACTGGCACTAAACAGAGAAGGTCAGTCACAGAAGTAGTCTGTACTGACAAAATTCAGCTGTAATGGTTGTTCCCATGAGTTGCTTTCAAATTGTTAATTTTCATTGAGAAAACATAAAGGTACAAGCCACATCATGCATGTATTAGTGAAAGCCAAAGAAGAGAGGACTAAACCTAAAAAGATTCACAACATTATTTTTAATTCAAATGATCCATTCTCTTCTATCACACAAAAGGCTGATTAGGATCTTTCAGAAAGTCCCAAATGACTTGAAAACTGCCAATTAGACAGCAGCAAGGGACCAAAGGGGAAAATTCAGTTCAAGAAGCTAAACAGGAGAGTAATAAAATGTATTCTGAGGGTAGGTATCAGCATGATAAATGAAACATCAAAAAAAAACCCCTCAAATGCAGTGAGATGTGAACTGTTCCCTCCCAGAAATCTTTGAAATCCTATTAGCCTGTAATCAGCTGCAAATGAAAAAGCAAGTCCCTCACCACAGCTGAGAACACCCTATTAGTCTGTACTGACTCCACAGTGCTTTGCCCCAAAGCAACCCCCAGACTGTTTTGATGTCTGGTACCCATTGCTTTTATATATATTTTTATACACACACACACACACACACATAGACACATGTATATATTTATATTTTAATTATGAGTTTCTAGTTTGCTCTGCTCCCACATTTCTTCTGCTAAAGATTTCACACACAGAGTTGTAAGGAACATAACATATTTTTCGTGCTTTAGGAAGGTAGTTGTAATGACTGTCTCTACTATATTTTTCCTTCAACTGCTTCAGCACGCCCAGGGAAAAGGAAGAGATGATTTTACCCAAGCCTCAGGCAACAAAACATCAAATATTTGCCTAAAAAATGACTTGGGCTCCTCAGTCCAGGGACATAGAAGGGACATGTGCTGCTTTGTTCATTATTCTGGTTAAAGAGCCCTGTCGTGATGTTTTGGCACCACCCTCACCCATGAAGTGGGGCTGCTGCCACATCCAGAGCTGCCCTTGCTGTCCAGCAGCACCTCAGCAAGGGCAGCACCCAGTTCATTACGGAGCAGACACCCGGGCATCTGCTCAGCACTCAGGACTCCTGACAGCTCAGCACTTCAGGAGGAAACTGGGCAGTTTCTGGAGAGAAGAATAAGAGAAGCAGTGAATGGGATAAAAAAACAAACAGGAAAAGGAGGCCCTGCTTTTAGTTAGCCTTTTGGTCAGGCTTTCAAACCTTGACACCATATACACTGTTGTTTCTAACTCCATGAAGCCATTTCGCTGGGCACCCAGCGAGCTGAGAGAGGTCATTGTAATTCATAACAGGGAAGGCTGTTGTGAGCATCACCCTATTATGATACACATTTTCTCTGAATTTAATTTATAGGAAAACATGTGCTGCATAAATTCAGGAAATAATCTCCATATGTTCTGTGCTGCAGCCCTCAGCCACTCCGCAGGCTGCAGCATATCCCAGTTAGGCACTGACCACTTTGCTGGCACTATCATAATGTGTGTGGTGGAGCTAATGTGCCACTCTTGGCTGGGAGCAGCCAGCTACGGATGCCTAACAGTGCACTCCTTGAATCACAGCTTGTGGTCCCCTGCTGCTGCCATGACCCCCAGCTGATGGGCCATCAGTAACCGAGCTGCAGAGCAGCCAGAAGGCCTGGATGATGGGCTCTGGGAAATGCCCGGCACAGCGCTTGTTGGCTGGGAGCTGCGGCCATCCCACGCTGCGCCAGCCCTGCACTCTCTGCGTCCTGGGTGTAATGAATTCCTGCCCAGCTCGGGCTCTGCTGGGCTGTCAAAAAACGCACTCTGTAATTTAACAACCATCACAGCCCACGACTTATCCTCATCTCATGGCAGGCCCTCAAAACCATTTGAAATCTAAAAACGAAATAGCTGTGCTGTCTGCCTCCCTTCAGGATTTGGAGCCCACTCATCTGCCTCAACTGTGGTGAGAAACCCATTATATCAGCTGACAGCGATACACTTAGGGGTGAAAAGGAATGTATTTACTTACACAAAATTTGCTCCATTTTTTCCTTTTTTTTAGCAGGAAAAGCATTACAGTATATGTTACGCAAGAAAACAACATTTCTGGCAAATACTTTCAGTGAACACTTCAAAAGCCACCCTAATTTATATCCTTACAATATCTTTAAAATATATATCCCTATCTATGTCATTAAAAGATAAAACCACACCAGCAAACACATACCAAAATATATATGTATGCACACATGCATATCTAAATCAAAATGCTTCAGAAATACCTATCATTTGTAGTAGATTAGGCACCATGGTGTGGAAAATGTAAAGATATCACAGCATTTCCCTGTTCTTAGACACAAAATAAATTGAAATGTTTACATGTAGATACATTTTGTATTATGATACTGCTGAAAAGTCTCACACAGGCCACGGGACCTGCAGTCTCCCAGGGCAGTATGTAAATACTGTGAAATGAGATATAAAGGAATTTATGTGCGTGAGTGAAATTCTGATGTTTCAAAGGCAATGGACTTCTTCCACTGGCTCAGTGGGGCCAAATTTCATACCATAGATACAGGGAACACCTCACTTAGGTTTCCTCAGTGGCAGGTTGGGAATGCCCCAAGGAACTAACAACACACTCCCATCACAATTCACACAGGTAGAGGGAACCCATTATCCAAGATTACCTGAGCATAGCAGGTTAACACTGACTCTATTAATGCTAATGCTAGTTAATGAAATCCCACAGAGTGGGATGCTTGTAGAAGTAAGATGATGATGATGATGATGATGATGATAACACACGGTCCATGCCCCCAGTTTCCCTCTGGCCATCTACTAACCTTGGCACACTCAGTGAGGACTCAGAAGAATACCTCATGACACATATCTAAGAGGTTGAATTTATTATGACAGGGCATTACTATCAATAGTGATTCACTTTAATTCATTGCCTCGCAATAAATGTCTTATCTGAAGCATAAAGGCCTACACTGAAAACGCTCAGTTGAAAAACAATTCCACTGGTGTCTTCTATTCAAGGTGTTTTTTTCTCAAGTTCCTTATTCTCACTTACCAAGGTCATTTGCATGAAAATAAGATCTTGCTCATAAGAGCTCACCTGCTGCCTGCTGTTTGGAAGCTGTAAGCCTCCCTGTTGTTGGCTGTTGCAATCATTTCTACAGCAGTCAGCTGGGATAACACAAAGGATTAAAATTATGCAAGAGGGGCCCTATCCACAGACCACTGAAGTCAATGGAAACTCTTACTTATGACTCAAAAGAGTTTTTATGTGGTCTTTGACACCTGGTGTGCTGAGCCTTCACTAATAGCATGTGCTGTAAAAAAACCTTCTGTTTCCAAGATGCTGGTGCTGCCCAAGATCCCTTTTTTATAATGGCCTGAATGACATCGTCTTTCAGAATCTTCATTAAAGCTTAAACATCTGTAGTTTAAAAGTTTTCAATCTCATTTTAATTTGCTCTAAGTCTAGGTAACTTCATCTTTTGGTCATTTTTCCCTGAGAGTTAAAACTTTAGACTACATAATAAATAGATCATCAAGTCAATGGAACCAGACCCAAGATATTAGGCTTCAACAGACCAAAGGAAAGAAAGAATTACTATAAGAATTACTATAGCTTATTCCCTTTCCTACTACCAGACAGAAGGCACATAAAAATGCCATTTTGTACCAAAAGCCACAAAACTCATTCGAAATATTCACAATGAAGGACTCTGCTCTTTTCATCTGCCAGGGTGTGCTTGCTCTCCCAATTTTCAGTTCCTCTCTTTTCATTTACTTCTTTCTCCCTCCTTTTTGATGATTAAAAGCAAATAGGAATGGAATGACAGAACATGATGATGTGCAGAAGTAGGGCTCTAGACCCCAAGAAGAGCACTTTCCCAAACTGTGTTTGCTCACAAAACCCTGCCACTAATTCAGGAGAGGGTTCTGTATTTTCACTGATGAGTTTGAAACCTGCAGCGAAGATTCTGTTTGTCAGGGAGTTACAATAACTGCCACTGTACCTAGTCCTTTAAATCCCCATGGACATCACCAGTCAGGCCATCAGAGGCACATCAGCTGGTGCAGTACAAACATTTATAAGCCTGATCCTAGACAGTACTGAGCAACACTCACCTGTGCTCAGCACATCAGAAGCATGGGTAGCACAAGAGTACACCTTGCTCTTTTGGGGAATAAGACCTCAGAACTCCACACTGGTTTGTTGCACTCTTGGAACAGTTACCTGTGAGGCAACAGCCCTTTACAAGCAATAAGGGGGTTTTAGCTGTGTCTGTTAGTTGTAAGCATGAGGCAGCATTTGGCAGACAGGCATTTCCTGACAAGGTTAGCTTACTGTCCCACTGCTAGCAACCTGTGGAGGGGATGAACTAAACAAATAATCATATTAGCTTCCAGCCAACCGAATCATAATTACTGACAACCTCAATAGCCCGTGGAAGGAAGAGAAGACCTCTGTCTTCCCTAAAGCCAGATGGCATGAAAAGAGAAGAACAAGAATCAAAAGGATGTTTGTGGCTTAAGAAAATAAGATTAGAAAGGGGAAAAAAAGCACCAGACCTTCAAACAATCTCCCTAATTTTGATACCTTTAAAAATTCAAACTGCAGAAATGAGTTTGTGATCTGTACAAATCCATTATCTTTCCCCCTAAGAAGAGAAGCCAAGTGGAACTGAGCTGCTTTAGTCAGACACTGGTCAAGTAGCAGCTTCATTTCTCAGTTGGTGAATACAACATATTCCATGCCAGATGTTACTGCCCTTTCCTCAAGACGAGTAGCCACATACTTCATAAGGAATTCACATGGCTATTTGTGGAGCAGGGCACTGCTCAGGATGAGCATTCTACAGCTCACAGGTACCACCACTGTGAGGAGTACAGTTGACATTAATCTGGACAGACAAGGTTTGGTATTTTGGCATTTGATGTTGGATGCAGAGGCAGAGAAGCTGGAGTGTGTATGTGTAATTTATCACCCACACATGCTTAGCATCAGTGATTGCTGCTCTGCACATCATTTGTTTTGAATGCATAAATTAAAGCTATGGTGTAAAACAACCTCTAACACTGAAGTCCATTTATGAGACAAACACATGTTACTTATTTGAAAGAAGCAGTGCACAGACAGAGGATTTTCACAGGCAGTTTCACCTAATTTTCTTTTCCACATCAGGGAGCTTGGCTTGCTAGTGTTCACCTTCTGGCCTACTATTTTCAATCGATTGAAGTTTATAGATTATGGCCTTGCACAATCTACACAACAAACTATTCCATTTCTTACTTTCTGACATCCTATTCCATCATCTTCTAGCAACAGTGACCTCTTTATTGGATAGGTATTTATTTTTATTTTTAAAGCAGTGAAATAGAACAACACTGCATTTATTCAAATATGAAGATTAATGCCATCTCTGATTAAATCTGGATTTATGTTTACATCAGTAGAGCAGATTAGTTAAAAAAAAAAAAAGAGAGTAAGTGTTCCTTCACGAACACTATTAGAAACTCTTGTCGCTGTGCCAAACAAAACTGACTTCTAATAAAAACAAAAGTACAGAGGGTCTCTGACTACCAGTGACAGGATCAGTCATCCACGAGAAAACTCGGATACTATTAAAGTCCTAATGAAAGGAATAGCCAGAAGGAATTCCTGAATGTGGGGCATGTTTGTCTGGGTTGTGAAGCACCACCATTTTAATAGCCTCAGCAGGCTTTTGAGCCTTAAGAAAACATGCTCCTCAGGGCTGCCATATGGGAAGAGGCAGAGGGGACCAGACACCCTTTTGGAAAGGCAGCTTGGGCAAATCAGTGCACTCAAGTGTTACTCCCTGCCTCTGCCCTGTGTCAGTCAGTGTCTGGAGGCGGCTGTCAGATTAAAATGTGCTCTGCTCCTGTGTTCTTGTTCTGTGGTTGCAGATCTGAGACTTCTGTGTGAACATGGCAAACTCCTGTAATCTGGTGGTGTAGGTGGAGACGGGAAAAAGGGTGGTTTAGACAAGAGCAAATCCACTGCAAGGGGCACAGACAGGTACTTTATGTAGTCTCTGCAAGATGCTGATGATTTAAGAACACAAATTATGCTAAAATGGGAACTTAGGAAGGGAAAGAAAACTGCAAAGGCAGAAAACTCAGAAAGAAGTGTGAACGATGATAAAGAAACCTGAAAACAGCCTACAGTTGACACCAGGCTGCACAAAGTAATCCATATTCAAGGAGCTCCTTTGTGAAAGTTGGATTTTGTTAAATTCCAGGTAATTATTTTCTGCTCAACAAGATGCAGATTCAACTAGACAGAGCCTTTGTAGATTAATGTATGTTGGAAAAGGCAAATAAATACTAGACCACCTACTACACCGTGAGGATCTAACACATCTCCAGTCTAACACAGGGCTATTTCAACATTCTGTAAGGGGCAAAATGGTCCGTCAATGTATTCTCCACTGTTTTTTCAAATGCAGTTATAAAAACACCATCAGACAAAGTCCATTCCCTTTTTAGAAAGAGATAACATCACTTCAGTAAATAGTTATTCTTGAAATCCAGCCCTACCCCTTTGCAAACTCAAGTGTTCCCACAGATCTATAATACTTGGCTATTTTGACACAAAGAAGACACCAGACTGTTCAATATTATGTTTTTCTATAACCCATACATATTTTATGTATTTTTATGTACTTAAATTTTAAACTTAAACCAACAATAACAAATTTGCTCTGGCTCAATATTCCCTCCTCCCCAAACAGGTAAAATGGCACATCTCCTGATAAAAAGTTAATGATGCATCTGCAGCAATACGTTCATTGGACACATTTGTGTTTTACACTGCAAATGCTGCCTGGAAGCTTGAGACATGAAGCAAACCAGCCACAGCAGCAGTAAGACTGTAGACCCTTTCATCAGGAGCCATGTTACCGAATGTGACCTTTGCCTAGAATACAAATCTTATGACATAATAGTAGCAAATGGCAAGAATTGACAGATGCAATGGATATCTGCCCTGGGGCTTGCTGGAAGCTTTAGTTATTAATCTTGTTTGTATAACAATAGCATCAATGTCATCCTAACATAGCATATTCCAAGAAAACTACCTGCTTTCCTGTCAGTCGCTATTGTGTTGAAACTAATTTCACACAGCCCACCTAGCAGGCATCAGATGGTAATGACTTTTAGATCTGAGTTGGCCTAAATCTAGACTGTTAGAGGTAAAAGGATCCATACACTGAACTGTTCCTAAGTCACGCTTAAAAAATAGGGAGCAAACAAAAGCCCTCGGTGTGTTCAACGTACATCCTCCCACCTAGGAAATCCAAAACCCCTCCAAACAAATTGGCAAGCTAGTCATGATAGTAAGGAGACAAAAGGCAGTGAGCCCTGAAATTAGCTGATTTTGTTTGGCTTTTTCTGAAGTGACCTTCACCTGTTTCAGCAATTGTACAACTCTGGACTCTGGCTACTTCTGTCACTGTACTGTTGCACCGTACCATTCACTCAGGGCCATTTACATAGAGCTAAAAGTGGGAGCCTATAAGTGTACAGGCTGCTTAAAATGAATGTAAAGCATGCCTTTGGTTTGAGCATTTAGAAACAAGAAAAACTGTAAAAATTCATCTGGCTGGGAACAGAGCCTCTTCTCACTCTTTCATCCTGTGTCCTCTCTCTTTTTCAGTGATGCATACACCAGAAATCTCAGCATAGGCTTATTCCTCAAACTCAGCCTCTTGCTGTTTTCCCTGCTGGCCCTGCGCTGCATTTCTCTCCTCACTGTTATTTGCGATTCCTTCATACTTAAATGCCATCTACAAAGTATGCTATTTTCTTTCTTCCATGCCATTAAAGATAATGTCAAATAAGATGAAAATAAAAACCAATCTCTCTGGCATCTCACTGGAAACATGCCCCAGCTCACTACCTTGCCGCTTACCCTTGTTTGCTTTTTTATTTTCCCCAATTTCAGACAGACACGGCCAAGTCCCTTTCCGAGACCATTCAAGTGAAGCACTTCAACTGTTTTTCTGAAAGTCATTTTTCTTAGACCTGTAACATTCCTTCAAATCTTAAAGGTCCATATCCTGCAAATAGTGTGGATGCACTTAACTTTACATATATAAACAGCTACATTAAAGACAATTGGAGCAACTGCCTGCTACAGCAGATGCAAATGTGTTTTCAGGCTAGAGAAAATGGTATCATTTTGTACTTCTATTTAAAGAACACAGATCCATTTCATCTACCAAACTTCATTCTTTCCAAGAGCTTTAGTGATCATGGTTCTGTTTGATGTCTTCATTCTCTGTCAGTGGGAGTCTCGCTATTTTCTTAAATGCAACCAGAATGTCAAACCAGATGTTTAGTGATTTATTCTGATGTATTATTGGATACTGTGGATAACAAAACATTGGGCTGAGCACTCTCCTTTCTGCCTATATGAAGTCTTCCAAAGCTTTTCAGCATTATTGGTGATACAATAATTAGCTAATTCCCTTAATTGTGGAGAGGCCATATAAACCAGAGCAGATGGAAACTGATGATTAAGCTTTATCACAACATTTTTGTAGTCTGTTACCTTTCCTTTTGCCTCTGTTTTTAAAAGGATATTCAATGTGCTGAATATTTTTTTAAAACTCTGAGGGAGAAGGTCTTAAAAAAAAAAATCTTGGCCAGATTTTCAACAGCTTCAGTTCAGTAAAAGGTGTTGGATTTTCAAGGTCTTTGATGAACAATCTGGCCATCAATGTCGCCTCAGTGATCTGCTGGATGCTGGGCTCCGCTGAACAACAGTGCCTCTGTTGTTCACTCCCCTACCTGTTTTAACATTTTTATCTCTCATGTTTTTCACCCAACAATAGTTCCTTGTTTGTCCTTCAAGGAATTACCATCCTTCTGATGAAGAAGTCAGGGGATTTCCAGCCAATATTCAATTCAATCCTTCCCCAAAACTGGGAAATTATTAGATCTCTTCCCAGACTGTATTATTTCTCCAAATAAATTCCCCAGTAATTTCACTTCTGAAATCTGGTAATCCTGTAATTCAGGCTTTACAATCCTAAATTCAAGTGCTTCATTCCTTTGTTACAGAGGATTTTGCACCATATAAGGACCAAAAAACAAAATAAACAAACAAACCCAAAAAACACACCACAAACCGAAAACAAAAAAAAACCCCAACCAAACAACATTAACCTCCAAAG
This sequence comes from Lepidothrix coronata, assembly GCF_001604755.1. NCBI lineage: Eukaryota > Metazoa > Chordata > Aves > Passeriformes > Pipridae > Lepidothrix > Lepidothrix coronata. Next base: position 2,691,767 of record NW_016690283.1, read on the forward strand.
CAATCCTCCATGTGATATTTTATATCTTAATCCCCCTAAAGCATAGTGTGGACTTGAGACTTGATACAAGGATTGTGCTTGAAGCTACAGTTGCACCTTGGAGAGACAAAGAGGGCAGAAAACTCTCTGCTTCTTTAGTGCGGTTGCTGACTCTTTTCTTCCAAAAACTCCCCAGAGCCATTTCAGGAGTTGCTCACCTATATGTACTTAGTTCTCTGATCACTGGCCCAGAGCTATTTAGAGGTGAGCTGTGTTTCTCACACAGATCTCAAGTCAGCAGATAGGACTACTTGTCAACTGAGTCATTTCTGCCAGCTTTGCATTAAGTACCATGGCTGGAGGGGATGTGTGGCAGAATTTAGGCCAAGTAGGAGGGCAGTAACTCAGCATCACTCAACAGCAAACTCCCTGCCATCATGCCAAAAACGCAGGCAAGAGTTTAAATAAGAGTATGTCATAGCTGCATGCAAGAGGTCCTGGCTCTCCCCACAGCCTCAGAAGCAGGAGGATCTACACTGGCATGAGGGTAACCTGAGGTGGCACTCACACAACTTGATGAGATGCCCGACAGAGAGAAGACAAGAAAGCCAAACTACTCACAGAACCACACTGTACATCCAAAATTGCAGCTTGCATCATGTTAACTGCAAATTTTATGCAGAAAAAATTATGGAGGGAGGAAGAAGAAAGAATGAATATCAAGATAATGTGCATTGAAATAAACTGCCCAGGACCGGAGAGCAGAAAAGGTGGATATTCAAGATACTGTCTGGTCTCATTACCAAACACATTTCTTTTCCTCATTTGAATGTGTAACCAAACAATGGCTACAAAATCACTCCAAGGCAGCCCCAGGGTTTCTGTCTGCTCAGAGGCCCATGATCCTGATGCTGCAAAGGGGCAACACAAAGAAATCATGAAGTGTTCCCTGCAACAATCAGCTTCATTTTCCAATCTGTCTGATTGCAATTGCTAAAAAATGAATAATTGCACCCCAGCCTCTGAAAAAATTACTAAACTACCCCTAAAGATACACCCCACCTGAAAATAATGCAACAGATATCTGAGGATCCTCGCCTCTCTGAAATTCAGATTCAGGATTTTGTTCAGGCAGATTCCAGAGATATGGTGGAGTCTGTGATAAAGCAGCAAAACCGGTTCTTCAAATATGCCTCCTCAAAGCTTGGGGGCAACTTGAGGTAAAAAAATCCAAGCTCATTTGAAAACTGCTGGGAGGTTACAAAGATTTCAAACCCATGCAAAATTCAGCATCAAGCAAAGCCAAGCTACCACCCAGCAAAGCAACCTTCAAAACGTGCTGCAATTTCGAAGGGCTTGTAGGTTGTGTTTGCATTGGACATCTTTCTAAGAGTCTCCAGCAAGAGAGGGGAACATCAGCACTGAAGACTGCAGGAAAGACAGACACCAGGAAAACATATGCACAAGGCAAGGTCCCTGCAGCCAAGTCCTGCCTGTAAATCTGGGCAGCTGACATTACAGATGTCTAGCTGACGTTACAGATGTCTTCCCGTTGCCCTGTTGCTAAGAATGGCTGTTCTGAGAAGACAGATTGAGACAGGTCAGTGAGTACACACAAAATACTGCTCAGACACCTAGAAATATACCAGGTCAACAAACTACATCAAGACATGGGGCTGAGTTACTGGTCACCATTTAAGAGATCAAATTGGTGCCGTGTCAGTAAACAAATAGTAAAGGAGATGGCAGAAATCCTTAGCCCTTTCCATCTCTTCCCTTTGCTGCTTTTTTCTTCTGCCCCAATTCTGAGCCTTGGTAAGAAGCCCGGAGGTTTCAAAGCAGCACAGCAGTAAGGATCGCTGGAGGGAATCAGTGGTGGGGTCAAATTTCTCTGGATACATGATTGCCTGTTCCAGGGAGGAGGGAGAAGGCAGGGTGAACGCAAGAGCTCTGTAGCAGCAATCAAAAACCCACAGCAGCCCCCAGGGCGTAAAAGGCTAAAAAGTTTCCTGATAACATAAGGCAGAGCCTAAAACAAACAATGTTGTGGTATTCCTGCCTGGCAGGCACAAATTCTCTCAGTCACCTCCAACTTCCAGAGCTCCCATCAAAACAATTACATTATAAAAACTGCTGAAACCAGAGCTTTTCAAGGAGGCCAGTCACGAAGTCACTGCACAAGGAAAAAGTAAGCAGGGAATGTCGCAGAGGTGGGAACCCTTCTTCCTGTGGTGGTTGCATATTGGCGTGTATTAAACACAGACACAACAATAAGCAATAAATCACAGCCCAGGAGAAGTGCCAGGTGGAATGCACTGCAGGAAATTAAAATATCCTTCTTGATACTGTTCAGTATTGAAAGAAATACAAAGGAGGTCAAGTTGACTTATCACTTACATAGCCAGGATGCTAAGGGGAGAAAGGGTTTCAACATTTGCAGAGAAAAATTTGCAGTTGAATAATTTCCTACCAAAAACCAACCAAACAAAAAACACCTCCACAAACAAAACCAAACCTTAGCTTTAAATATAATAATAATATCACAAACATCCTTTCAAACAAATAAACAAATAATGACCTTCCTTGGCTTTCCTATGTTTTCTTCTTTTTTCCTTCCTTTTTTCAAACGCACAGTCCCTCTTACAAGGGACCTATAGGGTGAAGGATCCTCTGCAATGCACACAAATACACTAGCTGGCCAGCACCCAAATTCAGCAAATTCTGACCTCCCACATCTCATCCCACTATACTGTTAGGAGACCCTATCTCAGGTACTTTGGTATTGCCCAGAGACTGGCTTATATTGCCTAAAAGTATCATGAAACTAGTCAGCGGAGGCCAAATTTGAGTCTCCATGCCCTAAAGAACTGGGCTACTTTCTTATTTCACTGAAAAGTGCCTCCAGAAAGTTTGTTTCGGAAAAAAACGGCATTGGCACACAAGCTTCCCAGTAATTTCAGCTGGGACTTAGTGCTATACGATACGTAAAACTGAGGCTGCTTTTGGTCACCAGCAGGCAAGAGAAGGTTTTCATTTTGCTGAGATAAGCTTCTACAAGTAGGGGGCTGCTCTGCAGCCTCCAGGTTCTAAATATATTGCTCCTGTGAGGCACCCCCACCCGTCTGCTCTCCAGGCACTGCTTTTTCCCTGCTTGCTCCTTTTTAAGGCAATTCAGCAAACCTCCACCATTTGAGCTTTAACGGAAGTGTCATGCAAAGTATTCAGGCAGGCTGAAAATGGGACACCATCTATAAATTACCAGAAAGCTGAACTCAAGATTAGCAAAAGAAAGAAAAAGAAGAACTCATTTGTCTTGAAACTGGATCACATAAATGTATACACACATAAATATTCTCAAACTGAAACTCTCCAGGACAGCCCAAAGAGGACAGCTGTTATGTTCTACCTTTTAAAATCTCTGCTTTTAAGGACTGAGGACAGGATGGCATTTTCCAGCTGTGGTTCTCTTTCTCTTACTAAACACTTCTGTGTCCATCTCTGTATCAGCAACTAAACCTTTACACATTAAACACTTCTGTGTCAAGATTCAATAATGACCAAGTTATATTTTCTGAAAGGGATAATTAAGAGGTTCAGTGAAAACAGAAAGTGCTGTCATTTTTATATTTAGACATGCATGAATTTAGTACAAGCTGATAAACTCTACTTGTTGAAAATAAAATTATGGTGACATTTTCTATATCAGTTTTTTTGGCAAGACAGGGACATCTTGCAGTAGGCCATGGAAGAGGGAATCTGTTTAGAGGTTGCTAACAAAATCCTTCCTCTAGTCTAGCACGGAGGACATCAGTTTCACACAAAACTCTCATCAAGGAAAGCAAGGCAAAAGCATGAGAGGAGAAGGAGAACTATTTTCAAGAGACGTAAACAAGCAGTTGCCTGCTGCAGACCACACTACATGCTCAGTGAGGTTATTTAAGCATCTGTCTCAATCAATTGGTATCAGACTCTTTCACCTGCTTAAATGGAGGGGTGCCATTTGGATGCAAAAACCTCCTCACACTTCTGGGTGGAAAACTGCTCTGGAGCCAGGGCTGACAATTAAAAAAAGGCATTTTTCCTACTCCCTTTAAAAGGTACAATCAAGGCACAGAATCTCTCCAGGTGTAAGAGGTGTCACACATAGTTGAGATGAGCTATTGATTTCCAAAAGCAATAACAAGCTGCCACACAGCCCAGCCCTGCCTCATCATATGTTTGAGAGGTGATCACTCAGATAAGCAAGAAAAGGCTGGCTGCAACCCAAATTCAGAAACCTTCAACCCTACTGCCAACAAGAACCACCAGCAAAACACATGAAAAAGCAACACTGAAATATGGAGGTTTTTTTAAAAAAGAAATAAATATTGTAAGCGCTTCCTTGGTAAACATACAATTAATTTCTGATGAGGACTAATTAATATTTACCAAAAAAACACTGCTTATCCTCATTGCTCCTGTCATGAATGTATCTGTCAGGAGATACACTTTAGCAGTGTCTTTTGTCTCTTAGAGATGAAAAAAAAAGCCTTCTGAACCGAATCAGACTGGAATATGTTTCCCTGGTGCTTTCCTTTTTAACCTGAAGTGGGATATATCAGAGCTGTAAATTTACTTACCCTTCTGTTCTGTACATGGAGCATCTCTCCAGAGGAATTTTTAGCACTCCATTATTTAAGCCCACAAAGAGCGACCTGTCGCTGTGCAGGATTTGGAGACTCTTGATTGCTTCCCGTTGTCCATCAGGGAGGATCTGCATTTCCTCTAAATAACAACTCCTTAGGCTCCTGTTAGTGGTAGAAAGGGCCTTCAAGATGGTGCCATACTCTAATAGAACAAGAAACAACGCACAAATAAATCTTAGAGGCACTGACTTTATTTCGTACCTGCCCAAAGAGTGAAATATTGATGTCATCTTTACAGAGCTGCTTTAAACCTAGTTCTGGGTCACCTGCTGCCCATGGTAGAGAGTGGGAGCTACATCATTACAATACTCAGCAGAAACCACCTGAGAATGCATTTTAATGGGAACTCAGAAGGATGTGAACCATCTGGAGAGTGAGCACCTGGCAATATTTCCCAGTTGGAGCACTGAAGCAGAGGAGTCTGGTCCCATTACCTGTGAGTTACATAGCAAGGTGACCTAAGATTGCCAGGATCACTTCTGGTGCCTTGAGTCTGTATTTCTATTGGTTTATGGAGCAGATCGGTGTGGTTTGATGCCATGACAAATGACAACAGATGCAGCAGCCCTGCTGGAAATCCCTGAGGCCTCTGTAATGACTGCATGGGTCATGGACCTAATTGATCCTCTTCCTGGCAGAAGCAATCCTGCCAGCTTGACAAGGGAATGAGAATTGCATACACAGAAACATACATGTTTGTGTTCACAGTGCTCTTAACTAAGCAATTTAAAGATCTGCTAAACTGTGGGAGGTTAATGCTGGGGAAAAGGGGACAACCACAACATTTTTCATTAAAACCCCCAAGAGGTCTGTCAACCCTGATTGTTCCTGAAGCTTAATCTCTCTGTCCTGATAACTTCTGCATTGGTGCCAAACCTTAGCAATTTTCAGTGGTGGGGTTGGCTGCCATGTGAAGTTTCTCTTTCACTTAGGAGGGCCTTATGTGTGGAACAAGACTGAAATCCAAGTCTAGGCTTGGTTTGTCTCAGGACTGGCTTTGTGTTCAGGGCTGCCTCTGGGCAGGGCTGTCTCTACTGAAGCATTTCACTGGTTTAAATGTTTCCAGCAGACCTTCCTCGTCAGTCACCACTAGCCAGGGCCAGAAAGCAAACGCAAATAAGGAGGTAAGGTAATTTCTACACTAATGATATGAAGGAGAAACTATGTCATCTTTCTCCCGGGCTTTGTAGCTTGGACTCCTCACTTTATATATCAGGATAGCAAAATGGCAGAACCATGTTGTATTTCCATTTAAGTACAGTCTTATCATAATCAATGTCTGTGGAGGCTTCCACAGTGAGAGTGTTGCTAGAACACATCCAAGATGATCACTTTGAAATAAGTGGTGGTAAAAGTTAGATAAATTATGACATAGTCCTGAAGGTCCATTCTCCTGAACATGAGAATGAGGCAATGACTCTGCATTCAGATGTGAGATTAAACTAACACTTATGGAGGCAATCCATCTTATTCTAAAGTCAAAGCTTCTGCAATAGAGGATAACAACATTATACCCATGAGGATGGCCATATGCTCTGATTAATCAAACTATTTAATTTAACCTCTATCATTAGTATGAATATGGGCTAAGACAACCATTTATAACACTTTGTCCTTCTTCAGCATCTTTCATTTATCCAAGATATCTGTGCTTTTCAGAAGAGGAAATGTGTCCTGCTAATTAGAGGATAGCAGTTGAAATCAAGAGACTAAATCATATACTTAATTCTACCACTGGCTCGCTATGCTACCACAAAAAAAGCACTTGCTTCAGCTTCCCTATCTGCACTACACTTCAGTGCATGCCCATTCCCAAAAACACTGGGAGTCATACACCAGTAGGTATGTGGAAGTGCAGAGAAGACATAATTAAAACCCTGGGCAAGCTTGGAGGCTAAGCATTATTATTGCTTACTCAAGAGATGAGAATGTCATAGCACAGAGAAGCAACTTACAGGTGTGAAACCACAGAGCATTCCAGCGACCTCTGCTCTTTCCCCACTGTTATTTATTAGCCTGAGTAGTTAAAACATGCTTTTATAAGACGGAGAGAAATGTTGTTTTTGAACACAATGTAGATTTATGGTCTGATCACTTGGGACTGTGCCTCAAGTCCTCCATCCTGCTTTTAATTTACTCAGGCAAACTAACTTCCATGCAGTTTTGTGCCAAAATCATACTGAATGACAAGTCTGTAAGGACATCACAACTGGGCTCCCAGGGCCGCTAGGTCTACAGGCAAGTGGAGGGAACTGTCTCAGGCCCTGATACCCTTACCTGTTCCAATATACATCACGTGGTAGAGAGTATCCTTCCCCTGAACAATATCAACCACCAGTTTGGAAAATCGAATGCTGTCCTGAGTCACGTAGGGATCTACAGTCACCGGCTGCACGACATCATTCATCAGGAACAGGCGCTGTGCATCCTGCAGGACTCTCTCCGTCAGGTTCTCATTAGGGCTGTCATCATTCAGCGTCCCACACTAAATATGGAAGATTGAACTTCAGCAAATGCATTTTCTCCCCACTCCAATAAGGAAACTCATGTCCTGTAGATTTCCTGGGGAGATGGGTCTGTGTAAGGGTCACAGGATCAGGCCCATAGCCTGATCATAGGTCCTTAGCCTAGATTTGGCCTTTAACCCACTCTTTAAAAATGTTTCTCCCAGCTTGTCCACTGATCAGCAATGTGGAGTTTCATTCCCTTGTGATACCCTCAGGCAGCACACCAGAAGGGCAAAAGGTATTAGCAAACCAGGGAGAAAAAGAAAGAATTAAAACTAGCTGTAGAAAGATTTAAAGCTAGCAGTGGGGAGAAAGTTTTTGTGGTGATAAATCCTTGAAGCATTTCAAATAATCTTCAGACTCTACCTGGCATCTCAGTCTGTACAACGAACAAAAAATGAAGTTTATAAAACCTGAAAATGTATTTGTTTTGCATCAAAGAACCAAACTTGCCACACTGCTTTTCTTTGATCCCTTTTGAACAGACCCCCCCACTTCCATCTGATTCAAGGTAAGTTATCCACTACCTCCTCCCTCCCTGCATACAGCTCTTCTATCCTCACAGAAAGCCGTGTCCACCCATCCTCCAGCACCAAGGGGTGCACTGAAATAGGACTCAATTCCTCGTCCAGCCAGAATAGAGGGGAAGAAGAGAGCTCATCTTGTGTCTTTCAAACACCAGCGTAAGTCCTGCCTGGTGGATCGTGCATTTTAAGGCCTGAGTTTCTGTCTTAAAATCTTCAGAATTCAGCATTTTCAAAAGCCAGTGCAAGTTTCATGTCAGTAGCCAGGGCTGAATCTCACTCTTCCCCACAATGTCATGTATGGTGGGCAGAAAATTTATTACTCCAAAAGGCAGCTGGGTGACTGGTTATTTATCTTGCCCAAGACCATGGGAGTCCGTGGTACAACCAGAAATCCTGCCAACTCCCGTACTCAGTACATGAATAACTTCCTTTCTCACTAACTGAGTAACTAACACCTGAGTAATTTCACTAGAAAAAGATCCCACAAATTTATTTTTCTTCATTTTGGGTCCAGATGTTTGGGCTTTCCTTGGAAGTCAGAATACTGAGAATTAAGATGTTGATTTACAGCACTCCAGCTACAGTGTAAAAATTTCCCATGCCCATACTCTTGATGTGCATCACAGCAACTCTTTGCAGTACAGCTGCCTTTCCCAAGTGCACCACACAGACCTTCTCTTACTATGTGCTAAAATGAGCTGTCAGGAATTTAGCACACATTTACACAATAAATACGGATCTCAATGTCTGGTGTACTAAGCCCTACAATATTTTGGAGGTTGTGTAAACTAGGAGAACAGAATTATACTAATTCTCACCACCTATGAATGTGGCCACTTTTTAATCAACTTGAGCATCTTCCTAAGTAGCCAAACTAAAGAAATATCAGTACGTTTTTGATGTGTCCTCAGGTAGGTTTTAATGCTTTTTTCTACTGCAATAGTCTTTTTTTAGTTCATGACTCATCCCACATTCTAAAGAGTTTTTAGATCTCTCTCTTCTGCTGTATCCTATACTCCTTCTGGTTCTCACTACTGTCTTGTTTTGGATGCTTTTCTCCCCACTCACTTTCCTTTCTAGAGTACCACCTAAAAGGAGTCCTAGTGGCAGGAATGTCATTGTTGGTTTTGTTTTCTGTTCTCAACAAGTCACAGATAATCCTTTTGGTCCACTGGCAGATCATGTGCTGACACAGCATCCCCCTAGTTTGGTTTTATTTTGTTTTGTTCTAATTTCCTGATTATCTGCACTGTCCTGATCCTCTGTATCCTTCAGTATTTCTCCTTCCTTTCCACAAGAAAAAAAATTCTGGCATGCTTCCTTCATCTTCCTTTGTGAACACTGAGGCAAAAAACTAATTTAATTTTTTTGCAATATCTACCTCTTCTGTCACTAAATTACCCTTGTCATCTCCTAAAGGCCCCTCACTGACCTCTTGTTCCTTCTGTACTTGAAAAACATCTTAATCTCTTCTTGCAATCTTCCTTTTGTCTGCCACATACCTCCTTTTCCTTTCCTTATTTTCCTCTGACCCTTTTCTTTCATCTTGCTGCCGCAATCTTTACACTCCACATTTTATCTGATACTTCTTACTACATGGAAATGCTTTCCAAAGTCCTTTTTTATTCCTTCTGGGTTATGTGAGGGACAGAAAGTCCTTGATTCTCAGCTAGCCTTAATATTCCCTTTAAACTAAAAAACAAAACAACAACAACAACAAAAAACCCCACACAAGACCAAACAAACATACAACACAAACAACAAAAAAGCCTTGCCATGTTTGGCATGGCTCGGCCTTCAGAAAAGTTTTGTTTCTTGGTTTTTGAGTGCATCAAGATGAGAGGGTGATCAAGAGTCCAAACCTGTCCCACCTTTTAAGTGCAGAAGCCCTCAGTCAGGTGCCATGAGGGAATTCAGGGGCAGAAATTAGGTTCCTCAGCAGGAAGAAAAGCCTGTCCCTGCCTGCAGCAGAGACATGCCTCCCATCTGCTCTTGCTGTGATTTCAGGTGACTGCAGACTTCCTTTTGGAAGGTCCCTGACATCACCAGCTTGAAGGCAGATGGCACTTGTAGACAGCCACAGCACCTTTGCCATAGTAAAGGAGAGCCAGATTCTTAGAATCGGGATGAAAGGATTTACCATGGGGAAGCAAGGACAGGAATACAAGTTCATCCTCCCTAGGATTCCTCAGATGTAAAGGGACTGAGCTGTAAAATGGGCTCATGCTTCAGAAAACTGAAGTTTGCTGGGGCTGTCACACACATACTCTGCACTGTACTGACTGGATCTGGGCATAAGGCAACTGAAGTTGTCTTATAATTTTCAAATTTGCTTTAACTGACAATCCTGAAAAGTTGCTAATTCATAAAACCAAGTATTTTTAAGCTGAGAAAGAACCTCTGTAACAATCCTCATGTGTCCTCCTCCACCAGTTACTGTGGCAACACGTCCATGACTTCTGGCTGAGCTACCATGTCTTAGAAAGTCATCCATCTTCCACTGAAGCACTGGTAGCCTTAGGGGCCCTGTCAAGTGATGGAGAATTCATCACATCCTTCCAGAGTCACAGTGGTTAATTACATTTCTTGTTTAAAAAATATAGGTTGTCTCCATTCTAGTTTGACTTTGTCCAGCTTCAGCTTTCAATCCTTCCCAGCTCTGGTGGAGACATGTCTCTGTGTCCCCTTGTGAGAATCACGTTCTCAGAGTACACGTCTCAGTGACAAGTGTAACAGTGATTTAAATTATTCATTACTGTAAAAAATCAGAACATTCTTATCGGTTAAACCATTAAATTTTTGCCACGAATCCTGTGGTCTCAATAACGCGGCAAGGAGTTCCACAGACTAAAACACTCCTAAATATGGAGAAATACAATTTATCTGCACTGTGGGTCCACCTGGAAAAATTAGCCCTACACAAATCAACCCAACGGAGTGACAGAATGTAAAAGGGACTGCAGTAAATTGAAGGGCAACAGCAGTACCTGGAAATTAGGGATGGGGTTTAACGTTGGCAGCCAGGCTGATCTTGGGTTTTCTTGGTAACGGAAAGGGCCATTAAATGCCTGAGTAATGGCACTCAGATTGAAGGCACACACTGCTGAGGCAGCTATGCTGTTTCTGGAAAAGGGGAGAAAAAAAAATCAATTTAATCATTAGAACATTGACATTTTCATCATAACAGACATCAAACTCCACTCAAATAAAATACATGTAAATTGCTAGATAGATGTACAGTGATGCCAATCTCTCAGAGAGTAAAAATAAATAAATAAATAAGCTGTAAAATGCAGATGACTTGCGTGACAATTTTGAGAATGAATTTTAAATTTGGTTTTAAAATGTCAGTGATTTAAGGGCCATGGGAGCAGTTTTGACAAGAAAGGTGAATACAGTTTAATTTGCATGGATTATTTGTGTTTGGTTTTATTTTAATTTTTTTAACAACCCATCTATCTTTATTGATTACAAACAACCTGATTTTTAATCTCTTGGTGTTTCTCAAGGTGAAATGCTGTTTCCACAGGTTCCTGAAATCTTCAGCTATAAAATATATCACATAATATTATACATATATATATGCAGAGGAAGAGAAAGGGCGACAGTGAAAACCAGGCTGGTTGTGACAGCAGCTCAGCACACATAAAGGTCTTGCTACCTCATGAAAGCCTCTGTTTCCAATGACCACAGTTCACTTCTTTGTGTTCCCAGCTGGGAACAGCATCTGTCTCAGGCAGACTGTTCACCACGCACACACCAGCCAGGGGAGGCACAGCTAGGGAAATGCTGATGTAGGAAGGACTCTTTGGAAGGAAATTTGTTTTAGGGATGCTCTGCTGCCCAGTCAGACTGGCACACAGATCTGTTGGCCTTTGCTGTTCCATTTCAGTCCTGGAGGACCAATTTCTGCAAGGTCCTCAGCCAGCTCAGTGCCTTTGCCTCAAGAGGCACTTCCTAGGTGGTAACGGCACCTCAGTGAAATCAGTCCAAAGAAGGACATTTGATAAATGGTAACCTGAAATTCAAACCTGCTGCCAGTTCATCCCTTCCCCCCTGCCTTTTTTTTTTTTTAAGGAAAACTACAAGGTTAAGAGAAAAGATATCACAATAAAACTAAAAATAGGGCTAGCATAAGAGACTGACTCGTCACGGTGCCTCTTAAATAATCCAAGTCCTGCTGTATGTATCTTTCTGCTAATTAAAGCAATTTGAATTCTCTGAAAAGAACACATTTATTTTTACTAAGCCAATAATTACACTCTCTTGCACACAAAAAAGCCTTTCTCCTCAATCCCAGGCTGGAAAGCCGCGAAACAGATTCTTTTACAGCATTCTTTTACTGCTTTCTTCCAAGCAGTACAACATCAGGAAGAACTTCCTGCTTTGCCTTCCCATTCTCTGCTCTGCCCCTGCCCCTTCCATCCCCAGAGTGATGGAGCAGCTCACTTTGGACATGTCAAAGCAACTCCAGGCAAACCTTTCTTCACTTTTGTCTGAACACTGCTGACGCAGAGCTCGCAGATGGCAGCTCTTAAGACAAAGCTAATGATGGATGGCAAGTAAATGCCTTGAGGCAAACACAAAAAAAAAAATGAGAAAGAAAGTAAAAAAGGAAAAGAAAGAATAAAATTCCACTAATCTAACAAAAATACATAGGAAAAAAACCCAGATATTTTTAGGGCCTTCCTAAGGACTCCATAGTTTAGCCCTTTCCCTTTGGCTGGAAAGGGCAAAGGAAAGAGGTTTTCCATTAAATCTGTGGCCCATTTTCCTTTTCATCTGTGGCCTGGCGTATTTCCCATCCCTCCTTATGAAAAGTTTGATCCCAGTCTGAGGCCAGTGACACCAACTGGTGCAGCTAGCCTCTGTGTTTTCCTGGTGTGAAGTGAACCTCCTTTATTCCCATATCCTACCTCCTATGATTAACTAGCTGGTTTAGAGAATGGGTTAAGTTCAAGCAGGTTTTAACGTTGTCTCTATTACCTCCCAGAAAAATTTTAATAAAAACATCTTAAATATTTCATCAGCAGCTTCCCCCAAAAGCTCTCTTTCCCACTGATTCAGCTGGGTATAACATAACATGAAGCAATAAATCTATGCGTGGGTGTTACCAAAACCACTAATTCCCCTTTGTTAGAAGATGACCTTCAATTCATTAAACATGAACCTTCCAAAATAAAAAATACCTGTAAACAAAAAATAACATAGTTTTGTGATGCATTAGTATTTATTGTAAAGAAACTCAGACTGTTGCATACATTAACCCTCTTTGGTATGCAGAGCTCATGCAGCATGATCTAAGTCCCAGTGGAAGTTAAAAGAATAATTACCATTATTTCTCTAGTTGGATGACAAATTGGAATATTTTCTGTTTGAACTCTCAAAAGAACACCATGTTGTAGACCCGAAATGCTATTTGATCTAACTTTAGCTATTATCAATAACTAATTTCTTCAATTACAGAAATGTTACATCTTATATTGTGTCCAGAAGATACAAGATACAGGAGAGGATGTACATCCCTCATGTATGAAGAGTGACTTAAGTGTACTCACAGAAGACAGATAACACTCATCACATCTCATGTTAAACCTGGGTGACAGACACAGAAGAAATGAACTGTTTCAACCAGAGCTAGTCTATGTCTCCCCCCTTACAGTCCAAAAACATCACCATTTTGATAAATAAAATACAGTTATTAGTAATTTTCTCATTTCCAACTTTTGTTCTTGGTTGGATGAATGAACAAATGGATAGATAAAACATGATCACTATGGGCACAGAAGTCCTCTCAAATTGAAAAAAAAAAAAAAAAAAAGAAAGGTCCGCTCAAGTGCCCAAGGCAATAGGCAGGCTTCCTTTTAATTTTCAGGATGTTTGGCTAACATCCTCTAAATGTTTTTAGAGAATGACTCGTGTGCCTTTCAGTTGGAGAACAGATCTTCCCCAGTGTCCACAGTGAAGGTGCAGTGCTCAACCATGTTCATTTTTTCCAGTTGCTTCTTCACTGGCTCACTTTTGACTGATGTTGGCAATGGTGGGGGTTTTTTTGTAGGAGCAGAAACAAAACATGAAGATGGATAAGGGTGGCCAAACACCTCCCTATTTCCTGGAATTTACAGAGTGGGAATAACATTTGGGATCTGTTGACTCACAGTGAAACTCCCAACAGTGTTTTAGCTCAAGAAGTTGGGGCTGATGCTTTGTGACTTCAAGAGCTGAAGTTCAAGCCCAGTCACCCCAGCAGGTGACACATTAAAACAGGAAGGCTTGTGCTTCAGCAGGGTTTCACTTCTTTGGTTTACTGTGGGCTTCTTGGGAACAGGCCCTTATTCACATTGCACAGTACACCACTGCACACAAAACCCCCAAAGAAGTTGGCTACCCACCATGAGGAAGGTACTTGGAGCATTTGCTGTGAGGAGTAACCACTCAGATTTTCATTCTCTAGTTTACACATCAGGCTAACACCCCCCTGGAGAACATGTATTATTGAAACTCAATACCAGGCAGACTGGTTATAGCTCGAAACTTATCATCCTAGCCTTGGGCGTCAGAGAAAAAGTTATTTGAGTTTTCTCGACTTAAAAATATACATTATGAGTTTTTTAATATATTTTTTAATTAACTCCTCTCCTCTTTCTGCTTTCACAGCTACACTAAATCATTCCAATTACAAGGTTTTTCAATATCAAGCCAAGAAGAGGTGATTATGAAGTATCAGAAATCATGCCTTCCTCTCAGAGTTTCAACGCTGCTTTTGATTTGTGGACCTGAAACAGTCTGTAGCAGAGGCTAAGCACCCCTTGGAAATGTCAAATGCCTTGTGGCCTGCATGACCTTGTTATTACAGTGTTGTTCAACAGCAATATACGTTGATTTCAGTCTAGGCCATTGTGATCCCATCTGCCTCGTTCTTCTCCTTCCAGTCCTTCACTCCCAAGCGTATGGACCAGTCATGGTCCAATATTTGCACAGTTGTGTCAGACTGTCCAGGCGCTTAGCCTGGTTGGAAATCACTTATACTTTTCTGTTGGGTCATTTTCAGATCATCCCCCTGAACTACACAAGTTGCACTGTCACTACAAAAAGTCAGTAGTCTGTTCACTGCCCAGGTTTATATCAAATTAAGTTACGCTAGAACTGCACAGTCACCTTTTATGGACTCCAGGAATCTATAAACCATGGATTAAAAACATAGTCCTGAAGGCTATGTTGCTGTGACGGATATCACAGATCTATCCCTTCCTGTTAACCAAAGGATCTTTCAAAAATTATTGCTCAGACTGTCTAAGAAATCAATATATTGTCAGCCTCAGACTGCTGGGTAAAGAAGAAGAGCAGTAAAACCAGTACAACTTACACATTAGTAGTGAAGACACCATAGATCAGATCTTGCTCAGGAAGGTAGAAGGTGCTTTGCAATTCATTGTAATAGAAAGGGATTTCTCCAGCACGGGAGCAGTTCAGTCTGGCCTTCATGAAGGTTGTCCATGTGTCCTCCAGCAAAAATCTCCCTCCAATATCATTTTTGCAAACCCTTGCCACACGAGAATACACTGTTTTCCCACAGTCATGTTCCACTGCATTCTCACGGAAGAAGAAGTAGGTGAACAAACCAATGTCATAGGCAGCAATAAAGTTAGGCTCTAAAAAACAAACATTTGAAGAGATTTATACAGGTTAGAAATCAATCAGTGCTCACTGACTTGCTCACTGCATTGCGCTGCCAGCTCCCTTTATGCAGGCTGTCAAGGCTGGGACCACAAGGAGTTGGAGTTAGCAGAGGACATAAAATAAGTAGATAGGAATAATGATATATTGGTATATAACTTTAGTACCTTTTTTCAGATCTTGGAAAGACCCCATAGTTTCCTCACTTTACTGGCAAAGCTACTACTGATTTCAGAGAAAGTAGAGTTCAACACTTTGCATATGCATGACTATTCTCTGTACCTATACTCATTTTACAACATAAAGTCTTCCCATTGGGCTCCTTCACCTATTCACTTCTGAAGTGCACCTTATGATGTGTTAAATATGCTGTGTGCATCCGCCCAATTCCCCAGGCTGCTGCACTGAAACATTCAACCTACTCTCCCAGTACAGTCACATCTGGCTTTTATCATGAAACCTTTCCAGTTTCTAGGCACAAAAGATTATCTTATGTCCATAAAACAAACCCATGACAACACAGACTGGCAGCAGTGAAACAAGCTCTCCTTAATGCATTTTTTCCTAGAATTATTGTTATTATTTTCACAAGAATTGAAAATAACCTGGAATTGGTCTAGTAGGGAATATTTTAATTGGGTATTTAACAAGGCTTTAAAGTGTATAGTCTTTTATCCTAACAGTTTCTTTGGCAAAGGGAAAAGGTTGGCCAATGAATAATATTTGACCAAACAGAGAAAAAAAACCATGTTGGTTTTATAGGGTGCTTTTACAGTGTTCTTTTCTGAGTAATGCTCAAAGGAAGAAGAAAAAAGGGAAGAACAGAATTCCTTTAATGCTGCAGCCCAGGAGTGAAAGAACAGAGTTGTGGCTGAGGGAGAGGCAGGCTGCTGCTGCTGCACAGCAGGTTTGGGAGGCAGATGATGGTGCAGAAGGAAGGGCACTGCAAAGCATCTCTCATCAAACCTTCTCCTTCAAATAAATCGTGAACCTTAAAGGGACTGTTGTGATCACCAATCTGACCTTCTGTCTAACATGAACGAGAGAATTTCACCCTGTAATTCCACCATTGGATCCTGTAACTAACAGGTGAATTAGACCACATCTTTTGAAGGAGATCTGATCTTACTGGACAATGTCACATGGCTTTACATCCATCACTTTCCTCAGTGACTTTTTCAAATGACTAAAGACTGACCCAGCTGCAACCTGTACTTCTTTTCCAATTTGACATTATCTGGTTTCAGCTTCCAATCACAGGTGCTTGTCATGACTTGTCTGCTAGATTAAAGAACTTTATCCTGTCCAAAATCTTCTCTTGATGTAAGTACTTCCATATCATGAACAAAACACCTTTTATCTCCTTTTCAGAAAGATAAATAAATTGAGCTCCTTAAGTCTCTCACTGTGAGGCAGGCTTTCCAAGCATCAAATCACTGCAAAGCTCTTCTCTGAATCACCTTCAAGTTTTCTGTTTCTTGTTGAAAAGTGGCCAGAACAGGATGAAATTACTCCAATGTCACCAATGCTGCACCAGGTTATAAATCCAAGAGTCACATTAGTTTTTCCAGTCACATACTAGAACCTCAGTTACTGTTTGTCTTTCTTAAACTCCCCTCTTACCATGTGGATTCCTTCTGAATCTTGCATTCATGTGCAGGCAAGAGGAACCTATTTCTAATGAGTGTATATGAGCTATGATGCTTCTTGGTCCTAATTTACAGTCTTGCCTGACGACATCCTTTTCCTAAATTTCCGGATCTCCATACTGGCTTCAGTATGCCTGCAGAAGTCTTAGTTCAGCCTCTTTAAGCTCCAGACAGTGCACAGTCCCACTGCTCTTATCTTTAATTGAAAGGTCCTGAAATCTAACAGAAAGATTCTGACTATATTGTCAATTTACCTGGGTAAAAGGAGAGAGGGGAATATTGGGATCTCCATCACTACACTCTGCTCAGACGAAAAGTGCTTTGCCCCAGTCAGAACTGCGTGGACTCAGTGCAGGGATTACTGGTTGAAATTCTATAGCTTGCTTCATGCAGGGTATTATCACACTGGGGTAAGAGCTGCTTTTAATAACTATAAATCCACATCAGCATGAATTCACATGGAACATAATGTGCTGTGAAATTTCTCATTTTTGGACTGATCTTGCACTGAAACCAACCATGTTCAGCTGAGTCAGTGGAAGTAGAGAGTGCTTATCATTCTGCAGAACTGGGTCAACAATATGATGCTTTAAGTTGGTTTTGATCTTCAGATCTTCGAGTGGTTTTCTTGTTAAAATGATATATTTGGTCATCTCACAAGACAGAGACCCATATATATGTTAAGTAACCTGTAAGACCCACTTTCTGTATTCTAAATCAACTTCTCCAAAATACTTTCGGGCTCTTTTTAAATGTCTTCCAAGCTGCATTGATTATTGCACTGGAAGCCCTTCCTCATCATACCTCTGGATCTCAATATGAAAAGAGAGGGAAAGATTTACAAGCCTGTCAAGCTGACTTTAATAAATCTTTTGCTCAGATGTGACCCACATGACTTTACCATTGAGCCATTTGGAGTTGTATTGTGCTGTCCTAAGTGGGGGAACATTTCCAAGGCTGCGGTAAATAGCAGGATCCCGTCCAGAAAAATCAATCACAGTTGCAGCATACAGTTCTCCTCGTGATGTAATCACAGCTGTCGAGTTATGCCGAGGGTCATATGGGCACCGAGCCACTCCATTAATTCTGTCAATGATTTTGCTGAGATTTCCTACCTGTATTTAAAAGAAAAGAGAACTTAAAGAGCATCTGGCTTTCTTACTGACATAGAGAATTTAGTTTGCCCATGAGTACCTACAAGCAGAACTCTGATTTTAAAAAAACAGGTTACTGTGAGAATGTAATGTCAGTGATGACTATAAATTGATCTTTACATCCGTCATTTGCCAATATAAGAAGTTGTGTCTGAGCCTCACTGATTCTATTGCTTTGTACTAAGGGTAAATCCACTGCCAATAAAGCCCCAACGTGCTCGGTGTAATCAGGTGCTCCTGGTGCTAGCACAGGTTTCTAATCTTCCATAGACACCCCCTGAATACATACTGCCATTAAAAACCATAAAAATAAACACTGCCCTGGGCCTGCTCCTGCCTCTGTTGCAGCCAAAGGGAGTTTTGTCATTTATTTTAAAGTAACTTCTAAGTATTCAGCTCAGACAGGTAAGCTTGTCTATATTCCCCATTTTCAGCACCATACTCAAGGTTTACATGAGCAACACTTTGTCCAGGTCCAACTTACCCATAAAACAAGCTTTTAGTTCCCCAACTGCAGATATACTCATTGCCCTAAAGCAGCCCAAAGCAACCCAAAGAAGAAAACCAAAATAATTTCAGGTCAGCTACATTTAGAACATATTCTCTGTAGCCATGATGCCCTGCCAAATGACTGGACTTCCCCAGTGCATGCATCCAGCCCTTTCCATCACCGTAAAAGAGGCAAACCAGACCTGTCGACTGGAACACACTGGTGAAAAGGCGTTGGTACCACAGGTAAAAACCTTCTTGCCATAAACAATCAGCACTCGGACATAGTTCTGGCACTCTTCCTATAGGGACACAAGACAGAGACAAAGGATTTTTGAAAATTTTATTACATTATAAAAATACCTGTGTTGCAGCTGGAATACACCTTCCTCAGCTCTAACTTGGGCTGAGGTTTGTTGCATCAAGCAGTGCACAGCTGTAGGGAGCTAGTGGTCTAAGTGAGCAAGCCCGATTTGCTGGTTATCTCTCTAACCATAGCCCTGCACAGTCCCTGGATAGGATGTTATCCATCAGGTTGACTCAGTCTCATAACTACACAAATGGCTCTTTCTGTGCTCTGCTTAGATTGGAAGAGAAATTCTCCCTCTTTCCATGATACTTCTGACCTATTTTCCCAGCAATGCTGCAGCTTTGAAAACATTACCCAGACACAGACTCCAGTGAAGGACAGCGGGTCTGTCTGCACTATAATTCAAACCAATGTCAGCAGGAAAACAGCAGGAACTTCTCTTTAATAGACCAGGCTGGTCAGAATCTCAATCTCATGCTTGAATAGGCTGTGATTTCCTGCCTTCCAGAGGATTGTGTGCTCAGGATTTTCCATGGTGGGAGTTTCTCTGTAAGGCCGGGCCAGTGAGAAATAGCAAATTCTCTCTTCTCAGTTGCATGACCACTTGCTGGTACAAATAGGCAGCTCCCTCCACATGCCAGTCGCCAAAGGTGCAGGGTTCCTGCTGTCCTCTGCTGGGGTAGGGGTGGCAGCACAAGGCTGCAGTTGTCATTTTTTCAGAAAATCACCTTCATGTTGTTAGAAAGAGCCATGGTCTCTTTTCCTCCTCACAGCCTCACATCCAGAGACCTGTGGACTGCAGATCAGGCTAACTGAGCATCTCCTGGAGTTAAGCAGCAGAGGAGAAAGAGGCCACATAAGGCGGGAACTTTCTAACAGTACACACAGGGAAAGGGAGGTGTGAGACTAGCGTGCAACTCCCACAGGCAGAGCAAGAGGGTCGAGAGCCACCTACCCCGAGGTTCATCCAAACAGCCTTGACAACAGATGAGCAGTGAGCCTGGTACAGCCTGCCTGCCCTGGCCTCTGGGGCCACCTCAGAGGAAAGGATATGAGGAATAGCTAATGATGGCACCCACTGGGCTCCAAGTGAAGAAAGTCTATTATGTTGTAGAATAAACAGAAAAGGAAGCTTGTTAAAAAATAACAAACTCAGCTGGGTTATCCTGGCTGCTTTGCTTTCCTCCGTCCAATAGATCATCATTTGCCACTAAGCTGAGCCTACAGCTGCAGACACCACTTCTCCTTCTGTAAGGAGTGTTCACTTTGCAAGCTTCCCTGTCTCACAGCGCTCCACACTGTTGATCATTTCCCTGAAGACTTCATTTGCAAGTTTCAGCTGTGTAAAAACATCCCCTGGAAAGGAAGGGGCTTGCTTAGCTGTATTACATGCTATCTTCTTTCATTTGCTCTATGGAAATCTACTTGTTGAAGGATTCAGTGCAGACATCCACTAGCGTTAGCCACAGACAAGTGACTGCATGAGCATGACGCATGGTGCTTGCTTTTGAATGGAGAAGATCACAGGGACTGCACTCCAGAGCCAGCCCAGGAGCGCTCACCCAGCCCAGGCAGAAGCTACAGGGTGCCACAGACTTGAGGCTCAGCAGGGTCATCGGGGGTTTACATACCAAAGGCATGTCACCCAAAAATGAGAGCTTAGATTCATAATAGCTGGGTCAACTCGGCACTTCCAATTTCAGAAGCAGATCAGTCATGGTGACTGTGCATCAGTCCATCAAACAGGACCTTGAGAAGCACTGTCCCAAACGCTGTGTTGAGAATAGAGGTCTCATTGCTCCCTTTAACAAGACAAAGGGCTTACCAGACTCTCTGTCCTCTACTGTCATTGCTTCATAGTGCTGGGAGCCCTCCCATTTATTCCCTGCCCTTAAGATGTCTGTATCTCATGACTGCTTTAAGTAATTCCTCTTTCTGTAGACCACAGTTATTCAATCCCACATAATGTTAAGACCACTATATATTTAAATGCAAAGTAATAGAAATTCTTGAGTAAATGCTATTACAAAAAGCATTACGTCCTCTCCCAACAGAGTTTTGTTTTCAGAATATGACTGATTTGGCATCTAACCCAGAATTCAGCTCTGTACTCAAATTTCACACAATAAGAGAATACCCATATGCTCCCTCTCCACCTGCACCCTTCCCTTCTTTGTGCAGGGTCTAAACACAGCTTCTGACCTAAACCAGCTAAAACCATTTATGTTGCTGGACACTCTCCTGCCTAGCTATACAATGTATTCCTAATTAAAGCCCTGTCCTGCAGAAATCTAAAATCCTAACTTGGAGAATTCTCTTATTTGCACAGAACTGTACTACAGATTAACAAACTTCAATTTCTATAAAAATCTTCCCAGCTTAGAAGATAGCATACAAGAAGAATGTCTCTGAAAGATTATATGCTGCAGTCTACTGGCAGTGATGTATCTATTGCACACTTTTACTCTAGGCTTGGTAGCCTGGCTTGGTGAGGATGCTGGAAGCTAGTATAATCTTGTGTTATTTTAGCCTAATTATGCATGACTTTATTTGCACCCATTCTGTCCAAAGCAGAAGTCATTTACTGAAATAGAGGAAGAAACCATACTGAGCAAATATATCTGCTGCTGTCTGAACCTGCTCCAGGATACTTCATCTGTGACTTCCAGCCCATTCCCAACTGCGGCAGCAAAGAGCAAAAGAGCACAGTCAGTATGGGTGAGGTGTCAGACTGGAAACATTGGACAGCTGATACTTGTCAGGGTACTGGATACAACAAACTCACTAGTTGGTTTTCATTAGCTGTAAAAGGCAGAAAGGGGCGTGACTAGTGGATGTTCTCTACTCTGCTTAAAAACTATGCTGCTAGGTGTGGGTCATGTCCAGCTGAAGTTGTTCCTGTGAATTAACTGACCAGGCATTTTCTCTGTCTTACTGATGATCATAGCAGCGCCCCATTCTTCTCGAGGAAGAGCAATGATAATATG
Organism: Lepidothrix coronata; assembly: GCF_001604755.1. Taxonomy (NCBI): domain Eukaryota; kingdom Metazoa; phylum Chordata; class Aves; order Passeriformes; family Pipridae; genus Lepidothrix; species Lepidothrix coronata. The sequence goes on from NW_016690283.1 coordinate 2,713,731, forward strand.
CACATTTCAAACACTGTTCTCAAAGCTATTTCTACACTTAAAGTAAAGTAAACAGATGTACATTATGTGCCCTGATCTGTCAACCAAAACAATGCAGGTGCTAAACTTGCTGTGGTGACATGCTGAGTTAGAGGAGCTCCTGAAGGGCAGTCACAGAGGTCTAACTACCAGATCCTATCTCTCTAACCTGCCTGACCTGAAAAGGAATATGGTGCTCATCTCGTGTTTCTTGTTGCCGTACCCATTGACAGTCATGTCAGTCTATGAAAGCCTCCAACAAAAGCAAAGAATAAACCAAACCACTTAAAAGATCCAACTTGCAGGATTTTTCTCAAGACACTGTCTGTGAGATTTACATTAGATCCTTTCTACCCCGTTCTCCAAATAAATACCAAGGAACAGCCTTCTCTCTGTGTTCTTTAAACCGGCCTGGATTTGCTTTGAAAAGTCATTCAGTACGTTTCTCTCTGCAACAATTCATAGCTGAGGCAACTGGGTAGTAAAATGATCTCACAAACCCCTACAGAAAATAGGAGCTATTTAATGCAGTTTCTTCCATGTGGCTGGAAAACTCCAGGCATCCAGAAGGCAAAATTCAGACAGGCTTTAAAATAACCAGAAAATTTGGCAAGTTTGAACCCACCTCTGTCCAGACAAGATGATATTTGGATCCTGCTCTCACATTATGGAGCAGACAGTTAAAGCTGTGTATGATCAGTCTGCAAATCTCATCACCAGAAGATATTACTGGGATCAAGAGATTAAGGATTTAAACAAAGGGGAAGACTGCATATTTATATGGTTAATAAGAATAACTCAGTTATATTAGTTGGGATTATTATTAAATATATGGCAGAGTTGATAAAAACCTGTGGCTCACTGCCAGAGAATTAAGTGTATCTCTGATTTTTCTATGAATTGCATGTTACCCACTTTGAGGTTCTTGCTCCTTCCTCAAAATAACCTTCTTTGAGATAAGGCCTTAAATTTAGAAAGTATCACTTTTTTCCAGTCTAATGACCCTTGTTTTCCTAGAAAGGAAGAGTACATGACTTCTAACGCTCAACACTACAAGGCACAGGATCTCAGTCAGAACAAATATCCCTGAAGCCACTCCCTCCCACCCCCTTAGTTTAAGCTTGTCCTCATTTATTTTATTTTTTTAACATTTAAAGTAACTGTTCATTCACTGTCTGCAAATGCTCTATGTCCATGACTGTGGACAGGACCAGGTCTCTTTCTGGCTCACAGAGATGTCAGGCTGCTCTGAGAGCACATTTTCAAACTCGAGAAGCAGGAGTGGTGCCCTGTTACTGCCTTCATTCATGTGGACATATCAGCAAATATAGGGGCTGACCTAGTGCAGCTTCTGTTTGAGGTAAAATTCAAAAAGACAATTTCAGAATGCTGTGAATAATCCAGGTGTAGATGCTTCTTAGTCATTCATTATGTCATCTCTTAACTCCAGCATTCTAAAAGGTTATAAACCCTTAATCTCATTGTACAAATGCAGTTTTCTTTGAAAGCATAGCCATATATAGGCACTACTTAAAGTTTTAGTTTGAATAAACCACTTTTGTCAGACATTTCCTTTTTAATTATTTTTTTAGGCTAACCCTATTTCATCACATACTGATATATTTTAATCATAGATTAAAACCACAGTTATACACTGTATGAGACAAATAGTTGCTGCAGATGGTCTGCCATCCTCAGAGAAACACAAACTCCTGGAGTAAAACCTGGAGTTCAGAGAATTAGCCAGCAGAACTCCAAGTTACCCCTTCAATGACACTTTAGAGTGCAGCAAACATTTAATTTATCTGTTGCAGTTTATCTCGATTTGTTAAAAAATAATCAAGACCTAACTTGCTCTTGAGCACTGCTATTAACACACTTTCAGATATCTACATTTATTTCCTCGGACAAGCAATTCTGCTACTCAGTTTAAGCCAAGGCCCCAACCAAACTGTCTTTCTCCTCTGAGTGCAATAGATAGTAAAGAGAATTGCTAATGATTTTTCCAGCCAAGTTTTCTTTAATGGACTTTAATCAAACTTAGGGGCTGATTCTATATTGATAGCTTAGCAGAAGTAATCGGAATGTTGGTTCAGGTCTCTAGGAGAAGTTACAAAGGGGGAAAATATAGCTGACAGCCTCCCAGTTATTTCTATTTGCCTGGGGATTTATATGGTGCCTGTCCTACTTGGATGCCTATTATTTTTAAGTGGTGCAGAGTTTCCCAGTTTCACCAGATAAGCAGAGAGTGCATCCTCTGCGTGACACAGAGCCACCTGAAGGCCTGAAACAGCTGATTCCTCCATTAGCTCAGCAATTTCTGCACCAACCCCACTTAGCTGGGCTGAAGCCTTGGGCTAGGATTTTCCTGTAACCTTGTGTGAATCATAAGACCCCACAGCATCAGGGCATCATACAAAAAAAGAAGGAAGCTATACCGGCAACACAGTGGGACAAGTGCTAGCTGGATGCCTATCAGACATTTCTCTCATTTCTTTCTTGCTCCAGAAGTGTTATTAGTGCATCATCTTCCTCCTGGCTACACAAAGCTCTTCAGGGAGCACTTAAGAGATGCCATTTTTCACTGTCATTTTCACAAGTGGTTTCTCTTCACATTTTAAAATGATGTTGTGCTGCTTTTGGAAAGTTTACAAATAATTCGGTGCTCAGACAAAAGAAATACCAAAGTTCTCATGTTTAAAAAGCCACAACTTTCCAATGTCAGGCAAAATTCCTTAGATGTGGTGGATGTGGACTGTTATGCAGAGACAAACCAATTACAAACTAGGAGCTGAGCAACTGCTAATGCAATTAAATATACTTCTTCCCCTTCTGCTCTATCCATCACTCATTTTAACTACAGCCTCTGGATGAGTTCATTTGGAAGACACAAAATAAAGGCAACATAACACTGACTTTGTTCTCTGCACTGTCTCTCAGTAATGTGGCTGTTTTCCAGGGGATAATTTAAAGGTGCTGATCATGATACATTTTATTAATGCTGGAAAAATAAGAATGATTACTTGTGGAAGCCAGCATGGATCTCCAGAGACATGGCAAGTAAAGCATGTACACTTCTTTGAAGAAACCACAAGTTTTAGTTGATAAAAATAACATAAATGAAAGAGACCTTTCCAAGGTGTTTGTTTTAATAATGCACAATATACTGCAGAGAGTTAATTTTAAAATCAGTCTCAAGAACTTACACATTACGGTATTAAAATCTGATACATTACTGCGATGAAAACAGTCCTCAAAGGGAAATCACTCATAAAATTCCTGTTCTAGCAGAGCCCCAGCTGGGGTGGTACCAGCCCAGAGTCAACATTTTTCTTAAATAACATTTGTGGATAACCCAAAAATTACAAACGTAGTAATTACCAGTGAAGCCAATGCCTCTCTCTATATTTAGTGATATATGCCAGGATGGTTGGTGAGCTGGATCCAACAAACAAAATACATTTTTGTAAGATATTATGCATTAAAGAAAAAGGAAAAGGGCTTTATGTATAAGCATGGAGATTACATCCTAGGAGTAGCAACTGTGAAAACGATTTAGTGGTCACAGTGGCCAGGCATTCTGAATGATCTCTTATGGCAGAAGAGCTACCAAAACTGCCATGTATATGAACAGAGGAAGGTGGGAGGCTGTTTTAATCACACTCGGGCATTAGAGAGATTGACAAGAGAATACAGGTGAAAAAATGGAGAAAAAAAATCACACCAAAAATATTCAAGGGCAGTAGAAAAATGATTTAGAGAAAGAGGCTTGTAGAACTCATATTTTTATTTTTTAAAGGGCCTAAGTACTGAATTGACAAGAGAGTGTAAGTGCCTCTGTAAAGAATAAATATTGGTAACTAAAGGGTTCTTTTATCTAGCAGAGAAGGGCAAAATGAGACCCAGCCACTCAAAACTGAAGCCAGATACAAAGAGAAAATAAAGTACATATTGTTAACAGGGAAGGTGATCTGTCATTAGAACAAGCCAGCAAAGCACAGTCAGCCCATTTGCTTCACATCTCCAGTGCAAAACTTTCTGCTTTCTTCAAAAAGCTGCAGCAGCCAAAGACAAGTTACTGAGCTCAGTTTAGGAATAAGCAGTCAAAGCTTGTGGCCAGAGCTATACAAGGTGCCAGAAGAAATGGTACCTTCCAACCTTAAATCTGGGACCCGGATTTTTCATTTGCCTTTTCTCCGGACAAGAGGTACTCAAATGTGGAGTATCCATCATGCCATAATAATTACACTTTTGTGATATGAATGTTGTGGGTTTTATTTTTGCACTTCTTATTTTTCTTACGGTACAGTTCTAAGCATTTTAGGAAGAGATTTTCTAAGCAGCAGGAAGAATCTGATTTAGATACTCAACAGACACAAGATTGAAGGGGGAAAAAAGGCATTTTAATACACCTGGTGGTTTTGAAAGCCTCACCCTAAAATACATACATTATTAAATGGGAAAGGAAAATGGACCAGTGATATAACTTCTGCAAACTACACTGTGAATTAATGTAAGAGCCAAAGGTCCTCCTTTTTTCTAGCTTCTATCACCACGTATGTAAGTGCCTGACAGTCCACAACATATTTATCATCAAATCATCTGTGCTAGGTAGAAAGCTGCCATTAGTCAAGTTTTGACAAAGCACTGCTGTGGCAGACAGAGTTCTGCATCTTGTACCACCATTGAAATGTTCACATTTCTGCTGCATTTACTCAGACAAGGGCAGAGATGCTGGGTCAGAGCTGGACTTCTTAGCTGGAGTAGAGCACTTCACCAGCTGCCTGGACTAAACTCATTTTTTGAGCTACTGCTGAGTCATTTCTCTGCAATGTAACAAACAATGGAAGTGTAGAGTTGCCCCAAGAGGGACTCAGCTGTGGACACAGGTTAGAGTAGATACAGACCTGAGAGATCTGTGTTTGCTTAGCTGCTGCAGAATCCTTCCACCTTTGTAGCTTCCTGCCTTCTTGTCAGACTCTTAGTCAACAACTCTGTTTGCCATTAATTGTATACCAAGAAGTGTCTAACAGTCTGCTTAATTATTGTTCCTCAGAACTTCACCCATAGTCATTGCACCCCACAAACAATTTCAAGCTCTGTATCAAAATCAGCATAAACTCAGCTGTTCAGAGCATCAATTTTCTGAAATTTTTGGTAAACCCTTTGCAGTGTAAGGAGGCAGCAGTGAAGATACTCAGACCATTGCTTTCTTTTGGCAAGATAGTAACAAAGATAAATTGAAATTATCCTAGAATTTGTTCAGTCAAATGAATGGCTTTATCCAGGGGTTGACAAAATAATTCTGGGTTATAAATTCAAATTCTTCATGAACAATATGATACAACTTAAATCTCACAGACTTTACAATGGAAGAAAAGAGGAAAATCCTTTCTTTGCATATTTAAAGTACAAAGGCCATAAATTCAAAAATTCCTCATGTCTTGGGTTCTGAAATTTGTTAATTTTGTCCTACTTGTTCTTCTTCTTGTGGCTGGCCATGTTTGGTGTTCACCTAACCCAACCCATTTTGCCTCCATGATGTTTTACTGCATAAAGTAGATTCTACATGAAACTCTAAGACATGTTCTAGGATACCCATACTCCTGGTCTCCACAGTTACATGAAGCAAATTGTTGCCTATCTGCAAAATTCAAGCTTTTTTTTGTGTACATACAAGTTAATACAGTAATCACATAAAGTGTATTATATGAAATGAATATAGTCAATGGAAACCCAGAAAATCCTGTGTTTAAAGCAGTGAACTGTAACTTGGCAGATTCCAGCATTTTGGGTCAGCCACACAATCACTCTCTGCTTGACTGTTCATGTTGAAACAAAGGTTGTGCTTATCCTGTCTTATCCTTTGTCCAGCTCCTTTGGTTTGGACTGAGAGCTCTTTGCAGTGCAGCATTAAGGACAATAGGACACCCTCACAGGTGTCACCCTTGAGACTTGAAGATTTTTGAAGAGAACGAACATCACATTTTAAAAATCAAAATATTTCCTGCTTTTAGATAGATGCCTTTGTTTTAGCTTCTCAAAAGAGGGGCAGAAAGGTCCTGTGGCTGAATCAGAAACGCCTGCAAACTCCAAACTTCTGGGACACAATGTGTTTTTTCAAACAATTCTTACTTCAAATTGCAGTTCAGCAGACTGCACCTGCCTCCAAAGCAGCTCTGTGATATTCCACCTGAACAGACTGCAGTGTGTGAGCAGATTCAGTTCTCAGGTGAATTGTATAATGATAAACTCTTAACTGCAAACATGCATTGAATCCCACGCGGCCGAATGCCAGCGGCTCACTGCTGAGCACCCAGACTAAGCCAACCTGCCTGGCCTCAGACCCCACTGCAAGATGCTACCCCTAGCTTGCCACCACTCTGCTGCTTGATGTATCACAAATTGTGTCCTCTCCAGCAGTGAAATCACCTTTAAATTTCCTGCAGAGCAAGTGTAATAACTTGGACAGGGGGCCTTTGAAATGGTTCGCTCGGTGGTGCTTATACACACGTGGTGGTAGAGCTAACTGCTGCAAATTTACAGGCTCAAGCTGATGTCAGATGCTCCCTGTGTGGATTTCACATGTTCCAAATATATTTACCCATAACATCATTATACCATTGAAAAACTCACCTCTGTTTTCCCTTTACTTTGACAGGACCTCCTGGTGTCTTCATCTGAACCCCATGCTGTTGCCTGAAAAACCAAAATGCACAAGTCACATAAGAATGCCACCAGCCACCATGTCTGGAGACTCCCAAAACAAGAGCAAGCATCTCCAGCCAACTTACACAGCCCAATTTAAAAGCAGCATTGTGACAGTAAACATGTATCTTGCTCCCACTGTGCTCACAGTGCACACAAATGATAAATAGATGAGAAGTCCAGAGGCAGAAGCAACTGGAATGTTCACAGAGGACAGACTTTAATTTACATGTAAATACAACTTCTGATCACCATTCAGCTGTAAGGTCCAAGATATAAACCCCACACACCGAGTCATCACCTTCTTTTCAAGGAGGACAGTGCTGTATAAAACTCACCAGCTTTCATTGCCAAAACGAAAACATTCCCTACAGCAAAGTCCAGCAGTTCTGCACAAATCTGTTGGTCTTCTTAAATTTACCCCCAAGATTATTACCTTTTAAATAACCCTGCAGTGAAGCAAGCTGGATAAAACCACTGGGAGCTGGGGAAGTGGGGAGAAAGGTTGATGGTGATTTGTGATGCCAGAAAAGTGGGGTCAGGTCCTGAGATTGAGTAAAACACATCAGTGCTGAGGGCACTGTTGACTGGGGTTTGAGAATGTGTGGGGTCCCCAGTTGGCTCTGACTGACTGCTTCAGAACAAGAAAAGTCAAGACCAGAAAAGCTGCATTAGAGAGAACTTTTAGATTTAAAATATTCAGCAACATACCCAGCCCAAATTTTCCCCCCTTCAGCACTTTTTAAAAATAGTCTTAACAAATTCATGCAGGTATAGTTAGCTGGAGGTGAAAATACAAATAAACATCCATACTATACATAATACATCATTCTGAGTACAAGAAAAATAGCTCTGTTACATAAGGAAAGGCCAGGCTCACAAAGTTCAGATACAGATCCAAAGCTCCCCTAACAGAGCCAGGTTTTCTTTATTTTCCTCAGTCCATTACCAACAAAGGAAATGGCTTCAAAGTTCGGTCCGGATCTGAACTCTTCTTGAACCTTCTCACTGCAGCCAATATATTTTTTAAAACCTAGGCTTCCATAGAAATTGTCCCCTCGGCACATGATAAATCCAGCTTTTTTGCTGGAGAGAGTTGGGAAACCACTGAGAAGAGAGGATGAATTTTCCTACTCCCAGCTCAGGTCCATGAAGACACTCATTCAGAACTACAAAAAATGCCACCACCCAGGAAATTAACTCATATACAACATTTGGGGAAGGGATATTTCTACCTCCTTTAAAAAAAAAGAAAAAAGGCATCTCTCCATTAGCTGAGCATTCCATTCAATTTGGCTTGAAGTAAGACTTTATGAGCACAGTCAAAGATCTGGTCGGAGAAGGGAAGAGCACAGATCTTTCCCTGGGAGTCACTAGGGAAATACCTTCCATGTACTGCAACCCAATCCAGGCTGAAGGCCAAAAGCTTGTGCTTCAGACGTGTTTTTGTGAGACCTGGGATAAGTCCTTGCTGGAAAGGATCATTAAGCTGTATCCTGAGAGGGTATATGTCACTGGATGAGAGAGCTCACATAGTAAGCCATCATAGGAGAGCAAGGAATTTTGAATGGTGACTCCTAGGAGCCCTTGACATCTGCAACACAACTGCACAGCAGTATTTTGATCCCCAGTCCCCGCTCTAGCCCATATTCACCTAACCACAATATCTTTGCACCTTGGATCATATTTCTGACAATCTTAATATAAAAAAAAATAAAAAGAAAGAAAGAAAAAAAATATTCAGAAAAGAGGTCACATATTAGGTGGCTCTTCTTCCCATTTAAAAAAAACAGAGACAGAGCTCCATTATAGAGCCCAGTTTACCCTAACAGTGCTTGACAGGACAAAATGAAAACAAAAATTGTTGGTTACTTCAGCAATCGATTCTTCTCTGCAAATACTCTAGGTCTTCTGGGGTTACAGCAATGCAACAGAGAAGAATTTGGCCTCCCAGAGGACACCCAGCTCTTCCTGCCAGACACCTGCACCGCAGAACTTCGAGGCATGTTGCAAACATAGCCCAAGTCAGAGCACTGCTCTCCTCCAGCTATGTTCTGATGTGCCTAAATGTTTTTTTTTTACTAGGCACATTGCCCTTCAGCTTTCTGAAGCACTACCTTGATGAGTCTAGAGATAACAGAAGATCTTGGTGATGGCCCAAATTATAGGAACATGTTGTTTGTGACTGCATCATTAGTCAGGGTGCACTTCATTAGAGCTAAGAGGATAATTAAGCAATATGGCAATCTAGAGCATGTTTTACAAGTCCCACACATGTCTTTGGCAGGACAGGGAGGACTTAGTTTGTGGGCTAAGTAACTCCAATGACCTCTGGTGACTCAAAGAAAATATTCATGACCCTGCAAAGCAGAACATCTAAACAATAATAAAAGTATAACTGCAAAGCGAAGCAGCTAATGTGCATTTAAATATTTGTACTGCAAGGTCCACTGACCTACAGCCTAGACACGTCCTTGTGCTGGGATCCCAGAGGCCTGCACACATCTGTGGTCAGGGCCTTTGGGTTGGACCTGGGCAGGCTCAGACCTCTGATCTTGAGGCTTTCACATAAGCTTTCCAGCATTGTTTGGTTTCTTTGCTTGACTGATCGGCTGTCTTTTCGGATCAAAATGTCCCACCCTCATCATCCCTGTTGCCTTGGGCTCCTCTGTGCAAACTCCCTGTGTAATGCTGGTGTTCCGCGTCCTCTCACTGGTATGTCCAACCCAAGCCCCTCCTCCACAGATGAAGATATGTTCTTCCTCTGCCTTAGATTCATTCTGCCCCAGTATCAAACTACATCCTGGACATTTGACAGAGAAACTTTCAGAAAGATCTCTCTTCTGGAGTGTATCTGTATGTACCCATATAGTTCTCAGTGAGGCAGAGACCTACTTAACACTTGCATAACACCACAGCACTGTAGGAGATGCTTTGTACTTTCACCTCCTTACCTGATCATAATGCTTCTCAAAAGCCAGCTTCTTGAACAATGACTTAGGTGCCTCCCCTCCCTTTCTTCATCTCCCTCAATAAACCAGATTAATTTTTTTTTTTCCCCCACTACTGAAACTGCCTCTGCACACTTGGATGAGATACAAACTCTATCCACCAGATGTTTTTGGTCACTCTGTTGGGTCATCATCCTGAATTTATGATTAATTTTCTCAGTTGTCTAAGACACTTAAGTTTCCCAGTCCCAGAAAACACATCTGGGATTATTTTTATTCCTCCTGTGACATCAGTGAGTCAAAAGCAGTAGACATCTCTGGACCCACATGCAATAAGACAACTTCCATGGCATAGGTCATGGAAACAGAGCCTGGATGAAGATGTGACAAACCTGGAGCAAGGCTACCTACACATACAGGACAATATGTGCTTTCTCCAAGCCCTGCTTGCCATGTGCTTAAGCAACCAAGCTGAGACTATTTTAGTTCAGAGTGTCAGCAATTCCTCCCCTACGTCCTTAACAAGAGGTAAAAAAAAGGGAGGTGGGCTGGTGTTTGTGTATTATTTCTGCATTTTTAGGAAGTCACATGGAGGAGACAATCACAGAGAAGCAGTCGTGTGTACAACTACATGTACCTGGTGCAATATTGCTCAACTAGAAATTAACAGAAATGGGTCACAATAGCTAAGCTCAGTACGTATCTGAATATTCAAATCTCACACCCAGACACAGAAAGAACGAGTTAATGTCTCTCCCAATAAATGATGAGCATCATGGTTTGCTCCCAGTTCAGACTGCAGATCAACAGTGCTCTAGAAATTCGATCTCATCATGTGCTGTCAAATCAGTTATACAGCACACACTGCTGAGAGAAGCTTTCTGGATACATTTATTTAATTACCAGCACATCCCAGTGTTTTTATCCAAAGTACCTGCCTGTCACTATAGAGTCCTGTTATCAATAGCTATATGCATCCTCAACTGTTGATGTGGAAATCTCTTTAGACTTCTGTAGACCAGCTTTTACATTCAGGCCAGGAATTTATAATTACTTCAAACACCACATATGAATTTAACAGATTAAGCATACACTAATCCCTTCCCTGTACTTGCACAACAGAGTTTGCAAGTTTTCGTGCAAAACCAGAACACTGCTTTAAAACTGGAAAGTTAAGACTGGAAGATAATATGTTACATGCATATTTATCAGGTAAATTAAACCTGTTGTTAATTTCTAAGATCTTTTACTACAAACCTATCCATCTGTTACCAATCTCACTTCCATTAAATAAGTGCTCCATGAAAACCACTGGAAGCCTTGCATACCTGCAGACAGACCCACAATCATGTTGTCTCCTATTAGGAGAAAAAAGTGTAATACCAGAATGTACACTGTGTATGTTTAAAAGGAGACAAAACCCCCCTGAAGTACAAGCTTGTACTTGAGTACTGAAAAAAAAACCCTAACCCACCAAAAATCAGGGACTGATTCTGTGAGATGCCAGCATTTTCTAGAAGGTACTGTGTTCCTCAGGCTTCTGCTGTTGTCAGCAGAAGCAGAAGCAAAAGCAGCACCTTGTGTCCCAGGCCCAGGTCTGCAGCAATTGCTGACAGCAGGAACTTCCATTTCCATCAACCCTCCCCAGTGCCCATAGGAGACTTCTCAATCTGCCCACAGAATATGAGGTGATTTGGGTTCTCTGCTTGTGCTGTGCTGGGCACCCTGATCAGAATCTGCCAGTCACATCACCCTTTGCTGAGTTATGCATGAGGAAGGAGGGCAGGAGGTGCTGTGATATGACAGCTATTGTGCACTAGAGACCTGAGCTGGCAGAGTCATTTCCTTCCCTGTGTATTTATTTACATATTCTTTTACAGTAACTGTACAAGGCACTAGTATGTTGAGAGAAATGTAGCTCTGGAAAAAAAAAAAAAACAACACTTGCTTTGAAGGCAGCTTCCTGGATTTCTCATACAGGCCAAAATCTCTGCATTTCTTGTTTACCTTTACAAAATTTTTTTGGATCAGCTCATTTCACAGCAAGGTATGGAAACTTTTCTCCAAGTTTAGGGAGAGAGAAACATGGAGGGACTATATTTCTGCCCTGCTTTTAAAATCTGTTGACTTTAATGGAAATAAAGCACATATGCACATACCCTACTGGACCAGTTTAGCTTAACCACATGCTTAAGGAGGCATTGGGGTGCAGATCAAGTCCTTCACACAATGGATGCTCAGAGGTTGCTTCATTCCCTTACAAAATGTCAGCCTTACTGATGAACAGATTTCAGACCTCTAAAATACCACCCAGAGATTCTTGCTGATAATGACAATCAATTTCACAAGGCTGTATACTCTGCAGTGTCTACATAATACAGCACCAATGTAGACCTACTCTTCTCTGGGCAAACTCTACAGCATTAAAAGAAATTGATAAGTTCCAGGTCTTACAGCACTTGGAAGAAAAGATCTTTCAAAGTTCTACAGGCTGGATCAGAAAACCCATGAAAAGGTTCTTCATTTTCTATGATGTTTACTGTGAAAACATTTCTACAACACTTTACCCTCTTTACTTTACTTTCTCCCCTATTTAGTCCTCCAGGACTTCTCCATAAAGACTTGCTGCTTTAGTCTAAGAGTGGAAAGTTAAATTCCCTTTTTGAAGCATTGACTTTTGTCTCTTGAGGACAAGGCACATTTACAGTGCTCCATAAATAACTTATTGAAAATCTAACTTCTTAATAATAAAGCACAGTAGCTTAATACACCAGAGGCCATTTCTGAAGTTCCAACACTGGTAATTTATTAAAACTGTGATAAGCATGTCTGATAAAAAGATAACTACTACCGAAAGAACAAAATGCCAAGCTTCAGTAATTAGTTCTGCTTCATACTGCAGTATACAAATTGCAAATCACTGCTGCATGCAGTGACAGGTATGAGGAATGATCACAGAATTCAGTCAATTCGTTGTGGGGAGAGGAGGGGGCTTGGATGAAGGGAATTGCATTGTGTGTTATCAAATTATTAATTGATTTCCCTTAAGTGATTTCAGATCCTTCACAATGTGGTGAAACTCAAGCTGTTTGCTCCATTTAAACTAAGCACCCACAGACTGGCCCAATCATATGGCTCTTCTGGAGTGGCTGAACAGTAACTCAGATGGGGAAGGCCTCAAATTAACACTTAGAAGATGGAGGTTGGCAAACAAACAAACAAACAAACAAACAAATCCACCAGTGAGTTTCAGGTCCCATAACCCTAATCTCTGAATCAGACCTTCTCTCTATAACCAAAAGTCAACATCTTACTCTACAGGGACTGCTTTTGGCCTGGCATTTATTGGCTGCTGAACACAACTGCTCACTCTGTTCAAGTCAGAGCAGAAGTGGATGCTACATACTGGCATATTAAGGATGGAATAATTCATCAGAAAGAAGGACTTTCTCATTTTAAGAATGGGTATTTAACTCAGTTCCAAACAATACCATATTTGAATATTCACGTTTCTCTATCTCATGGACTGTTATCACATCCTTACAAAGAGAAATGCAAGAGTTTGAGGCACGTTCCTCTGCCCTGGATCACATATTGCACCAAAAAATACAGAATGGTGTACATAGCACACAAGAGACAGTGAGAAGAGTTTCCAGGAGGACTGACCATGTTAACTTCATTGGTTTCATTTTGAAGACTCACTGATGTAGAGTTGAGTCTGTCCTCCCACCTTATGTTTTCAGACTGTAGGCACACCCAAACAGAGCATCACTTTAACACCCAGCAGAATAGGGCCTCAGCCTCCAGGTATGAGAGCTCTACCTTTTTGATCAAGTTATCCCAGTCAAAATGAGGTACTGTACACCAGTTGAGTCATGGTAACCCGTCCTGTTCATGGTCCTCCCTTATCTCAGATGCGAGGTAAAATGCTTCAGTTTTCCTCCTGTGCAGAGAGCACATCACAGTACCCAGCACTGGAGCAAGTGCATAAGCTCCTCAACCATGGTTGGCTGTCTGTGCCTACAAACACAATCTGTTCTCCACTGCAAATGTTAGTTTTTCAGGAGAGTTTTTAGCTGCTGTGAGCTCTTCTTTGATGGTCATTGCTGCTGATTTTCTCTTTCACAGCGTCAAAATCCCTTGTTATTTACTCATATTACAGAAGCACGTAGAGGAGTGAACTGCGATTGTGACCCCATATTTCTAGGCAATATACAAACATGCTGTGGGAGACAATTTCTGTCTGAGAGCACTTACAAGCTAAACAGAAAGCACAGGCACATGGGAGGAATGGAAAACCAGAAGCACAGAGGGGTCATCTGACTAGGAAAAGCCACCGAGCATGTCAGAGGCAGAGATGAGCACTGACCTTTGCTCTTATGAGGACTAAAAACTTTCCTGTCTAGCACAAATCAGTTCTTAGACAGCATTTTTTCGCTAGTGTCACAAAATACATCCACTGAGTCGGTGGTGCGTGAGGGAGAGGGTTTAGAGATTAGAACAATGGGCAAGACACTGTACATCCTGTCCTCTCTTTTCTGACATCTTGAGGCATGGTCACAGACTCATATACAAAAAGAAATTTGAATTTGGGTGCCTTCACTTCCATTTGTCCTGCAGGAGATTTATTAAACAACATAAGGTCTGTGAATCTGACACTCCCCTCTCTCTGTAGTGTCAGGTAGGAATTTCCAACTCCAGACATGCATTCCCATATCTGAAAGAAGCATTGTATGAGGCTTAACAGATCACAGTTTCTACAGTGTACCCAAATGGAACCACTGTACAAGGTTTTATTATTAAAGACGATTGTCTAAAGCTTTAGTCAAGAACATTTGATACCAAGTACTAAAACCAAAATGGTGCTTTTTAAGATAAACAACAGCCACATCCAGGTTACAGCTTTTTTCAGCTCTTTGGGAATTTCAGTGTACAAAGAACATATTAAAATGGAGCAGCCAGCTCAGCCTTGAGGAGGTGCTGTCAAGATTCCTATTTGAAGCAGATTGACTTGCTGTTCCTTTAAGTACACTTCCAGTAACCCTGGCGTAAAACATTTGTAACTTGATGCTGAATTCCATACAGAGGAGAATTTGAGCTTTTTTACATAATGGAACTTTTTCATCCAGATTTTCAGTTTTCATAGCACCTGTGAGCCTCCAGCATAGCCCAAGACTCCCTGTGCAAGCCTGTGTACGTACAGCCTTGCCAAAATGCATTATAAGTAAAGTGCAGTAATATATGATGCATCAGGCAGGAGTGGTACAGCAGAGCATAGAGACACAATGGAGCACAACCACACGGAAAGGAAAGGACATGGCACACCAGCCACATAACTCACTGTGAGGTTTGCATAACCAGAAGAGTTTTAGTATACCAGGGATGGGATTCTGATGAGACACGAAGAGGACACATAGGAGAAGACAAGAGGATAAGGTGCATTAACCTGAGGAAAGAGAGGTGCTGGGCTGATTCAAAGTGGGGTAAACCTCTTACTGAAAGTGACAAGCAGGTTTGTGAAAGACCCTTAAAATTAACACAAGTAATGCCATGAGGATACATCCAAAGAGAGGGAAATCAGTGTGAGGGTACAAAGATACTGGAATGCAGTGCTGTCCATAATGATAAAGCAAGCAGGAGTACACATTCTGCTGTGACTCTGTGCTGAGCTTTGACAGTTACATATTTACACAGCAATGTTACTGAACATGCCAACATGATACTTTGGAAGAAAGACACAGCTCTGAAGAAGAGAGATAAAGATGGCACTGTATTTCTGTTTCTACTATCTAGTGTTTGTATTTTTATCATACTATGAAAAGAAAAATGTCAGTCTGTGATGATTTCATTTTGCTGGTGATCTACTTCATTTTGCTTGAAAGTTCTTAGGACTGCAGTGATTTATTTGCATGTTCTATATGGGAATGCTTATCTTTTTTTTTTTTGAAAACAACTTAATTAATTGCATATTTCTATTGCTTTTAAAGCATGGATGGGGCCAAATATAAATTGATAGTCTTAGTAAACTGGGATATTTGGTATGCTAGTGAAAAAAGACCTTAAAACTCTCACCTATGGCCAATTTAGAATGAATGACAACATCCAGAACTGGAGAACAGCACAGGAGATGTTGGGGAAGGATGACTTATATGTTTCCTATTACTGAAGAACAAAAGCATACAGAAACTGAGATGAGACTTTTAGCACACTGGGTAATTAACAGCCACAGCAGAATTTGGTTTCTTGCCATGTCACATTCAGTTTATAGCTTATGACAACAAACATTTACAAAATGTACTGGAGATTACAGAGACATAAGATTATATGTTAAATCAATAAAATAACTAAATAAAGAGGTTAAAAATATACTGAGGGGAAAATGATGACAGAAAAATTTCACTGCGGTCAAAAACAGGTTGGGAATGTAAGTACCGCTGATGTGCACACACGTGCAGTTGTCACTGGCCAGGTGGGCACCACATAGCACTATTTCTCACACCACCAGCACTGTTTATTCTGTAAAGAATAGGTTTTGTTGTGGAGTTCCTTTTCTTCAGTTGCTACAAACAAGGTACAACAAGCTATTTCTAAGAAGTGAGCCAACGAACGGAGTCACAGCAATGGTTTCCCTTGATATAGTGGAGGCAATTCTTCCTTCAAGGCTCCTTTACCACCAAAAGATGTCCATCTCTATGCCTTTATGTTCTTTGGCAGAGTCGCCATTCAGAACTAAATCCCTCCTTCCTCTTTGTGGCCTCTGCTGATGGATGTGACAAGACTTCTAAGCAGCCTCCTCTTACTGTTTTGCACAATGATTTCTGGAGTAGGAGGTTCAAAACCCCTTCCAACGGACCAGCCCATATTCAGTACAAAATCAATTTACCATGGCTATAGTCTCCTTTGTATTTCTGCATCAAGCAAGGCAATTTTGTTCTCCTTCATTTTTCTGCTCTGGGTTTCCTCGCCATTGTGCCTCTTTGAAGCTCACTGCTATGGAGAGATGTTAAGGGATCTCCAACATACATTTTGCATTCCCTCCCCCTCTGCTTCTGGAGAAATCCTACAGTCAACTCAGTGCGTTTCTGTGCACCCACATTAAGGGTTCAGCTATGAAAAGCAATCTTTCCATATATGCTTCAAACTGAAAACATAATCAGTGAAACACACATGAAACCTCTGTGTATTATCAGCTTTCTAAAGTGAGGAAGTCTTGCATTCTTTAGTCCTCTCCAGGTTACATCATTGAATATACTTGTTCAGCGTTTATTTGTTTGCTTTGAGAAGGAGCTAAAATAAGTTTGAGGAACTGTCCAATTTGGATCTGATTCTCCCAACAATTAGGCTGAGATTCAGGAATCAAAATCAGCACATCCTGCAGTATTAGAGAGACTAATAGAGAACTAAGATGACATTTTCACTGTTCTGCGCCTTCTGTTTTTCTTTAGGGAAATCACATCTATTGCACTGGGGGTGCTAATGCTCTTTCAGATGACAAACACTGCAATATATTCTCATTAAAATTGTGTAAGAGGTTGAACATGGTTTGAGTCCTGTTTTGGCTTGGAAAAAAAAAAAGGGTGAAGTGCACAATTAAACAAATAAATGTGCGTGTGATTTAATTTATCCTATCAACATTCTTTTCTGGTTGTGCACTTAAGCTTGGTATAGTACAACCAAAAGGAAAAAAAAGGCACTGGAAATCTTTAATTAAGTGAAAGCTGCATTATTGAGACCAAACGAAAGCTTTGAGATTACTTTAATGAGCCAAGGCCAGTTTTGTGCAAGCCAGAGAGATTGGGAAAGTTTTGCAAGACAGGCTGAAAACAGAGATCCTGCCTGAGCCTGCTTGTACCATGGGAACTTAAGTGAAACCAGACTCTCCCTCTTGCTCTTCCCCAACATAAAATAATAGCTTTTGAGCTTCAATAATATGAGCAAAAAATTCTAAACCCTCAGCTAAGAAGGAGTCTTTGTACTTTCCCTATTCAGTTCAGCAGATTTATGTCTGAATTTCCATTTGTTTAGCACACCTAGGAAAAAAGATCCAGATCCTGTTCCTACTATGATTTTGACATGTACTGCAGAAGCACATGAGGCACATGGACTAGTCAGCTGCATTCTGATAGGCACTTCTGTTTAAAATTAAATGGCAATTCTGCCCCAGTGAGCCTAAATCCTCAGGTTGAGGTGAAACACAACGTGTGGCTGTAAAAAACAGGCAGAAGGAACAAGAGGGAGCAATGAGATGACTGATACTTGCAGTCAGGGAGTACACATGGTGCACAGGCAAGCGTGGTGTAAGCTTCCCAGGAAGGTTTTTGGCAATACACACAGATTGTGACCTTTAGACTCTCTGGTTTCTATGGGGTTTGGTGTTCAGCAGCATAAAGTGTCAGAAAATGCCATTTTTGATAAATCGCTAATAACCAAGAATGGGTAGGACCTTTCCGAAGTTACCAGGCTGGGCTGGAAGAGAAAGCCAGAAATGAAAGGTCCTCCATGTTTCATAAGAGACTTGAGTATTTTTTATTGTTCTACAGCTACATTGTACATTACATCTCTGCTTTCCTCCACCAGGTGTCTAACGCTCTTGATAAGCTAATTACAGCCTTCTGCTTATTTCATGTCAAGCTTAACTCCCCAGTCTGAGCCTAGCCTGCAATTCTGGCATGTATTTTCCTTAATCTAAGACCATCTGTGCTCCATCAGCAAGGAACACTTAAATACAGAGAAAGTGAAGAACCAACAGTGTTGAATTCCCTGTATGCTGCCTCCAACTCCTCTCCCCAGCATTTCCAATTAAGTGTGAAGCCAACATTCATCCAGTCCTAAATACACTAGAAGGCTCTGAGCAGGCCAGAGTCAGCTACAGATGCAGCAATACTTTTCAATGGTCAGTGGGGAAATGACAAGCCAAAAGGGACCTGAATCTTTCCATTTTTTTTTTACATCAAAAGCTTCATAATTCAAGTACTATCATATCCCCAGCAATACATACAGTGGTTGAGTTCAGCACTTGATCGATGTAAATCAAATACTTGTCTCAGAGAAGAATAAGGAGTCAGTTTGGGGAGAAAAAGCAATGGGGTTGATTTATCAAGAATCCAAAAGATATTTCTCAAGTCTCATGTTTATTGCTGCACAATGGAAGGGCACAACAATTTAAATCAATTGAAATCAAAACTGGACTGCAATGTTAGGGAAGATGGCTCTCTGCCACTCCAGTCCCACCACCAAAGGTTCGAGTGTTTCTGACCCCTACTGTCCCCTTGCTGCCCAGCCCAGGTCGACAAGTCCCCGCCTGCTGCCGCTGTCAGTGGCCAGAATCTGACCACTGTGAGCCCCATCAATCCACTCATCTTTCTCCTAAGGCTGGGAAACAGATGCCTTCAGACTCCCTGCTTGGTCTGTCACAGTTTGCCTTGCTTCTGCCTCCTCTCTTCCAACACCAGACGTCAGCACCTGATGCTGTAGTAAGCTCTGCCAAGCTTCATCTCAACAAGAAATTTATTTTCTCCTTCTCCTGCAAAGATGGCTCTGATGCAGTGTCTTTTATTCCTTCCTCCCTGCTCCTTTGTTCTGTTCTCCAGTCTGCACTCTCCTGCCAACCCAGGATTTATTTTCCAATTTCCCTCAGTTTGAGTCCTGCCCTTACATTCCCCCTTCCACCTGGCTCTTCTCTCACCTCCCCTCCAGCACATTTGCTTTTGACCTCTATCAAGGTCAAAGATTCCATAAATGAGTTTTGAGAATATGCCTTATAATTAAGATGAGGGAATACAAAATGATTCTACAACAGGATTAATGCAGCATACTTCTTTGTGCTTCTTCTGTCTAACTCCTTTTTGGTGGTTTTCAAAGCTTTCACATTTATCTTCCATTAAAAAAATACCTTTTTCTTTTTTTTGCCTTGCTCTTAAATCCCCAATAACTGATCTCACAGCAAAAGCTACTAAATTTGTAACAATTATATTAGCTACATACATTTTTTCTCCTGTCACTTTGTTTACCACTATTATATTTATGAACCATTGATCATTCCTTTCTGCCCCATGCATCAAAATCCCCTCTTATGCAATTGCAGTATGTCTCTTAATACTTCCAGGCTAACTGAAGAACTTTTTTCCTCATTCTTAATAAAGCTTAAATAATTTCTTTCTGAAACACCTTGCAGCCTATTCAAATAGCTACAGCCCTGTCATTCCTTTTTCCTTACTTAAAAGGAATTAAAACACTCTATTTCTAAAACCTCAAAACCATGCTATGTCTCCTGTTTGAAGTGAATAATTAATAATTAAAATAATGTATGGAATTTGGTCCACATTCCTGATACAAAAGTGTTTCTGACGAAAACATATTTATTAACTCTCCCCCAAATTCCTTCCAAGCTGTTCTCTTTTTAAAATAAATTCATAGATTTAGTCACATTCTAAGTATTTTTATCTGAAGGGATACATTCATGTTTCATTTTTCCCCTAGGGGACCCCAACTATTCTATTTTTACATTCAAAGGTTTTAATTCAAAATGTTTAGTAAACAAGTAGTGAAAAATGGGTCCATTTTAAACACATGGACATGCTGAAATTGCCTAATTGCTTACCTAGAAAGCAGAGGTGAAGGTAACAACTGCTTAACTTTATAATTAGTATGGATAAGAATATAACAATTTTGTGGGCTCACAATTAAGACAAATTTCCTATATTTACAAGTGCATATCATCACGTACAACACTTAGGTCTTAAATAGAAAGCCACATATTTCAAAGCACTTCAAAAGGACAAAATGTCATTCATTATCTCAGCTTCACATGTGGGAAAAGAAAGCTCAGACTGGAGATGGCTGGAAAAACCTTACCTCTTCACAGCTGTCTACAAGTGAGGCAGCCAGTCCACGCTCTCCAAATTCTCCTTATAGCAAATGGAGAAAAATATGTGCCTTTTCTGCATATTTCCTTCCCCTAACTCCTCACACTTGGTCTCCACAGTATCAGAATACCTTAGTCTCTACTTGATCATGTTACTGGTAGCACTGGATAGCTATAACCATGGTGTAATTTCTAGATGAAAGAAGCATTTCAGTGACATTAGAATTAACTTCAGATCATTGTTCCTTTAACTGCTCAAGCTGCAGTGGCACCCAGCAACTCAGTTATGCATCACAGCCACATTCCGTCATGCCATGCTCCTCCAGTGGTACAACCCAACTTTCCTTTTCCACTACCCACCCATTAGCAGGCAATCCACAGCAGCTACTGCCTGATCTTGTTTAGCTGGAGGTTTGTTGCTCCTCCTCCTCCAGCCCTGAAGAAAGGTTTTTTGAGCCTGGAAACTTCCCATCCTTCTCCAGTCACAGTGGCTGGAGATGCCATAGGCATAGTCAAGGTTGTGCCTGTTTACTCATCTTAGCATGTGGGTTGTGCTTTCCTTGAGCTCAGCCTGGTGAAGGCAGGTGAAACCTTGGAGGCCAAAGCTCTTTGAGGCTTTCAAAGGATTCAGCTCCACCTGCCATGTTGAGACAGGATGAGTGTCCTGTGGGAGT
Source organism: Lepidothrix coronata (assembly GCF_001604755.1). Lineage (NCBI taxonomy): Eukaryota > Metazoa > Chordata > Aves > Passeriformes > Pipridae > Lepidothrix > Lepidothrix coronata. Next base: position 2,734,946 of record NW_016690283.1, read on the forward strand.
GATGAGCAAACTGTTCCCATCTCAGCTTCCCAGCTCTGGGTCTCTGGTAACAGCTGTACAGGCCATGTCTGTGACTCTGCTCTGTAGATCCAATAATCCCCTTGTATTAGTCATTCAGAACTGCTGCGTTTAAAAGAAGCTGTAAAACACACATCAGCTGAACTGCTACTAACAGAGAAAAGTAGAATTATTTATCTAGGGGAAAAAATGCACACAGTGACATGAAATGTGTTTACTATAAAATATTGTTTTTCTTTTTCCCTAAGAACTCAACAGTTTGTTCTAGAGGAAACATGAGGTCATTTGTGGGCCCTTTTAGAGAGATGCAAATCAATACATGGTGATTTTTTTAATGCTCTCATTATAAATGACTGGATGCTATCAGGGTCAAACTTAATCCTGTGCAGAGAGCCAGTACAATGGATGTGTACAATTTGGATCTCTCTTAAGCTCTGCTTAGAGAATAAAATGTAGATATTTCTCTGTAATCTCAGTCTTAAAAAAAGCACCAAATTGCTGCTTCTTTGCAGTAATTGGCCCACGTACTCCATTGTTCATCTTGTAAGAGGCCCAGTGTGCTCCTTTGTGTTTTCAAGGACTCCTCTTACTTCTGACTTCCAACATGTACAGCTCAGCTCCCACACCAGGGATGGGTCAGGGCACGGTGTCCCAGGCAGGAAAAGCGTTTCCCTGAGCACACAGCCCTGGACAGCAGCAAACCTTAATGCCAGCTCAGCAGGATGCCAGGACCTCTGCCCAGGATCCAACAGCAGCTCACCACCAGCACAAACCTGGGCTTGCTGAACAGGGAAGACTGTGGGAGGTATCACCTCCTCCCCAGGAGAGCAGGAGCTGGCTGCGTGAACCCTGCACTCAGTGTGTGAAACTCAGTAAGTTGCTGCTCCCACATCAACTGCTCTTACTGAAGGTGCTGCATTAAACCCTTGCTGTGTTGGAGGCTTCAGTAATGATCATATCAGAGAGCCCTAATTGGGATAGGAGCAATTAGGAAATGCTTTCTGTGCCATGCGATAAGCCAGCACTTAAAGCTAGAGAATAAACCACGCCAATGTCTAAAAATATCCCACATCCCTAAAGTAATAATAATAAAAAGCAGCATATTTTTATATAAATCTCAGTTTATATAAATGTCAGTTTAGGTAAGGTGTTGTCTACAACAAGAGGCTGATTTGCCTCTCAGGAACATCTGCAGGGCTGGATTTGTTGACAGCAGCCACGGATGAATGTGTGTGTCAGGGCAGGGGACAGCCAGGGCATAAGCACATGCAGATCCCCCAGAGCCTCCTGAAGCTGGTGGAGTGGGAAGCAGCCCACAGAGAAAAAGGGCTAAACAGGCAAACAAAAATACATTTTGCAAAGATACTGAAGCAACACTGGTGACAGGAAATGAGAAGTCCAAGGAATTTATTTTTTTTAATTTTCATTTTTTCCCCTCCTCTTTCTAAAGGACATCTAATGGTCCCGACTGTAAGTTGCAAGACATAAGAGCATTAGTCTTCATTCCCTACACATAAAATACCTGACAGGATTTTATCAAATAAGGAGTCCAATATGCTACTGTTATCAGTAAGTGACTTCAGCAGCTAATTAAATTCTCAGTTTCTAAATCCTGCTCATAATGTTTGCTGACAAAGACCAAAACCCCTGTAGTAATTCTGGCTTGTAGGTGAGGTGAGGCAGGGAAGGAGGGAATGACAACTAACAAATTACCCAGAAAGGCAGGCTGGCAATCCACAGCTGAGATTCATCATGCAAACCTCACTTTACTGTGTTAGTGTAACAGGGCAGTTCTCTGGATGCAAATCAGATCTGTGGCCTTCACTGACTCCAAGAAGGCTGCCCTGCTTAAGCATAGCTCCTGAACCTCCTCTACATGCTATACCCTATGTATATGACCCTCCTGTGTGTGGGTACATATATAAAAAATAATATGTAAATATATATATATATATATATATATATATATAAAAGAACTTCCTCTACCATGCCTGAATATTCACTTTAGAGGGCAATTACATTGGTCATAACTAGGCAGTGGACTCTGACCCAGTTTAGGAGACCTATGAATGCACATATTGAAACATATTCTCACTCACTAGAGCATGCAGCATGTTCTTAACTCGGAGAATTCTCAAAGGAAAACTGGCATTTATTTAAAGCTAAACCTGGGCTTAAAAGCTTTGCTGGCTATAAACGGACTCCTCAGTTTGGTTCTCCCAGACAGGGGGAATGTTGTGTTCAGAAATCACTCAACGCTATGGAGTATGAGGAGAGATTTGCTTTCTTGGCTCTCTGAATTTCAGCTGATGACTAACATCAGCACAAGGCTGGTTCCCAACAGCAGACACTGGAGCCTGTTAAAGAGTACAGTTCACAGCAGTGAGGAGCTGGAGAAGTGTGTCCTTGAAGGATGAAGTGTGGCCTTCAGACGTGGTCACCTCCAGTCTGAGAGGGCTTGTTTTCATCCCTCATCTCCCACTCCAGGTAGAAATTTCTGTCTTAGATAAATCTTTGGAAAGGAGACCTATACCTGAAAGCCTCAATCTAGCTCCTGACCAGTCATTTTTAAGAAAGGGTGTATTCAGGGAGTAAATTTCATTTGGGAACCTGAAACCATAGGAATAAAAAGCTGAATTTACCAGAAAGTTTGTTCAGCCAATATAACCTTTACTATGAAATAGCTTTAAACTTCTAGCCTGAGAGTAAGAGGTTTTAGATGCAGCTTTGGAAGGTGATTTATGAATAGATTTATATGTTAATCTGTTAATAAAAAATGTTTCATACTGATAAAATATGTGACAATCTAAACTCAGCTGTGAGCCACATATTAAAGACTGCATCTGCTCTAGTAGAGGTTTTGATTATTTTTTTAAATAAGGGAACTGCATTGGCCTAAAAATAAAGAAATAAACGTTGTATCTAGAAATATGTGCCATATAATTCAAATATGTATCTGGGAATCTGCAAGAAACAAATAATAAACTGCTTAGAAGAAAACGGCTTCTGGAAAGTCAAGCTTATTCCTGAACGTTTCAAAATAGAGTTCCTGTCAGGCAGCTCAGTGGTACATAAAGACAGGCAAAATATTCTCACTCTTTCCCAAAATTACTTCCCAAACTGGATTTTAAATTGGATGATAATCTTGACACTCCAACTAGATTGAAGAAATAAATATCTTCAGCAAAGTTGGGCCAGCTTCTGAGCACCCCGGGCTCATGCTGCATATCAATGCCTAATTTCCTCATGATGTCTGAAAGGATATTTTGAAAAATAGAAACGGTTCTGGCTCAAGGAGGTTTCTGCAAGTAAATCTGAAATACAATACTTTTACCTTCTTTTTATTGGCAAAACCCACAGCATTTTACAAAGGAGTGCTATATCCCTATTTCACATGCAGACAAAACGGGCAGATTAACTTTACCTCAGGCATCTGTGGGCAGAGCCAGCATTACAAATTTGGCCCTCCAAGCCCCATCTGGTGCCTATCCAGCAACTCTTGGGGATGTAAGATTTATCTAATATTTGCAAGTTTTCTGATGAGTGCCAGGGCTTCATATTGAGAATCCTTAACATTTCTCAGTAAAATATTTTCACCAGGAGAGATTACTTGAGTGACAATTTGTGATGTAATCTATATTACTCACTGCTCTCTATTGGGTTTATTTCTCATATTTTATTCAAATATACAGTGAAAAACTGAGGTAAACTCTGCCATCTCTCCTCACACTTCCATACACTTGCAGAGCATGTTTCTCATCAGCACGTATAAGTGTGGCACTACTGAGCCCTAAATAAGTAGAAAATAATGCATTTAATGCTCAGTTTGATTCAAAGTGCAAAAGACAAAACCTGTTCCATTTGTTGCTATGTGACATATTCAGGACTGATAGACAAGTTTTATTAACCACACTTTGTTGATACATACTGTTGATTTACTAGTGATTAGGCCACAGAGTTAAAAATCCCTTCAGGGAGTAGCAGGGAGGGAAGTGTGTCTTCAGGAGCAGCTGTGCAGTCTAAGAGCTTCATCTCTGTAGCAAGAATGTTGCTGCTTCTTACACTGAGGGAAGAAAATCCGGGGTAAAACCATCCTTACCAGAAATGCAGTGGATAGGAGGCTGCAGTTCATCTGCTACGGGACCCTATGGAAATGTTTTGTCTCTATTTCAAAATGCTCATTCCAAAGCCCCACAATATCAGCAGAAAGAAACTGATTTCTGTAAGCTTCAGATCAAGCCTTAAGAGCGGATACTGCCTCAGCAAATGGAGAACTTTAAGCTTGGGTTTAATTGTTATGCCTCAGTGGTACTGAGAAGTTCATCAAGTTTTGCCCCAGTGACTGGGTAACACTCTCCAAAGTGCCCATGCGAACACAGGGGATCTTATTTAGAAATGTGGAGCCGAATTTCAGAAGGAAATAAAGTTGCATTTTTTGTACCATTTTCATGTTTTGCAAATGGGGTAATTGTAGACCCAGGTGGTACTGGACAGTGTGTAACTCCAAAGGGAATCCTTCCAAACTCGTGTTTATGACTACCCGAGAACTAACACACTCTCTCTCTGAACTTAATCCTCTCTTCAATTTTTCTTCAGGGAAAAAAATATTAAATTGTCAATTAAAACATAGTTTAATCTCAATTTTTTTGTCTTTCTTAGCAGAAGAAATAACTTGTGTCTTTCAAATAGTTTTGCAATAGGTGTAGTCATTTATTCTTTCATAGTCTGTTAAAATACAGTATAGATTCTTGAAGTATTTTAAATGCTTAAATACTACTAACCTGATATAACATATCAGCACACAAACTTCACAGGGCTGGTTAGAAACTTTTTAATATGAGATCTTCCAATAAAAAATTAATTGAAACCAAAACATCTTTAGAAATTATAACAGTTTCTATTAAACTTATCAGATGACAGTCCAGAAGGACTTCTTAGATCCAGAGGAAAGGGAAAGGGAAAGGGAAAGGGAAAGGGAAAGGGAAAGGGAAAGGGAAAGGGAAAGGGAAAGGGAAAGGGAAAAGGGAAGGGGATGCCCCAAATAAACCAGGTCAGTTGTTTGAGATGATAGAAATGCACATTCAAATGCTCTCCTTTGATGCTTCAGAAAATAACTTGACCCAGAGTATTTGCATTCAAAGTAACCACGTCTATCTCCTTCTCTTTCAGATTTTTAAAAAAGTCTTGTTTTCATCTCAGTGCAAAAAAGGTTGGAAATCTTGGCAACTCAAAAAGGTTGAAAAAGTAATTTTTTACTCAGTTCAACTGAGAACTCTAAGATCCAGGTAAAATCAGGGTGAACAGGGGGTAGGCACTGCACTGGGATTTATGAAATGCCAGCAAGTAGCCTGCTTTTAACACACACCAGAGAACAGCATTCCTTGATTAGAGGTCCTAATCAGCCTTGTGCATTTTTAAAAATTTGCTCAAAGGCTTCTGTTTTTAAAATGACCCTTCCACCTACTCTATTAATTATCAACTCCAGTATAAAACTGACTTTTCTATGGCCTCACCATGAAAGCTGCAGATTAGCAGCTAACCCTGTCGCAGACCGACGCATAAATTAAACAGCATGTGCTCCAAGTGCACATAATTTAAAAAATGCATTCTATAAAATGCCGCATACTGAGAGTTTACAATGCATGTAAGAGGACAATTTAAAGATGGACATGAAACATGTTGCAGAGATTTAGTTTAAAAGAGACGCTAAAGATTTAGGGAACAGTATCCATTTTAAAACTATGCCTCTTGACAGCTCCAAGAATTTGAATACTACATGTCTAAGCTTCCAATATTAACAGGTGCTTTTGGATACCTCACCTCAAGATGCTGATTTTCAGTAATTCTTTAACAAGGTGCCTCAAGAAAAAGAGGTAGGCAAAATCATAAGGGATCCCAAAAATACCTTGGCCTCAATTTCCTTATGGATACTGAAATTCAGCCAAAAATGTTTTTCACAAAAAAATTAACCACCACCAAAGTTTCTCATCCAACTAAAACTCATTTGGTGAAAAGTTTCTCAGGTTCCAAATGGAATTTCTGAAACACATTTCAGAAAGAAAAAGAGGAAGGAGAAAAATCTCTGAGAAGTTGGGACATTTGGTTCTGTGGAGCAGGAAATGACCTTGTTCTGCTTCAGTTTCTGCTGTGCTCCACTCAGTAGTTCTCATGTACTACTCAGCACTACAGTCTTGGAGAAACAACCTCAGCAGAACCAACAGAACATTCTAACCGAGGAGGAAACATCAGCATATGGTAGAGCAGATGAGAGCTAAGAAAGGAAAAAAACCAACTCCTTTATAATATGACCCAAGAGCTGACACATCCTAAAATCAACCTTTCTTCCTTCAGTCCCCTGAAATCAAAATTCTTCTATAGGGTAATGATATCTTTTTTACACAACTCTTAATCAGTAACTTGCCCATGCAATACATTTTGTCTTTTAGTTTTCTGCAATTCCAAGACAATACCTTCCTATCCAAACTATATGGCTTGGCTACATGATGCTCCAGTCTTCTTATGCTGTGGAGATTACAAAATTTAGTTTATATTAATGGCAGTCCAACACAGATTCAGAATTAATACAGTAATTTTAGCTTCTGAAACTGAAGATATCAAAAATGTGTTTTCAAGAGTGACTGTTTCATAAAATGATCCTTGAAGTTGATAGAAAACTTCTGCTCATTTTAATTGATTCTGTATCGGGCTTAAATGAAAGGTCACCACTATCATTCAACAGGTATAAGGAAAGAGCACAGTCTTTTAAAGTGTTGGAGCTGAAAACCTTTCTAAAACCAGGGAGTAATGACATGGTTAGCACTGGGTTTGTGATATGCAATATTCATAAAGGGGATTATAATCCAAAAAATAATAATATATTCCCATTGGAAAGCAATGAATAGAGTCATGCTGTGAGGAAAAACATTATGGTCTGCTCAATGGCAGAAAATATTCATTTTCTGGTTAAAGAACAGATAACTGTCAAGGAAAACATGCATTAGGTAGAGTGAGCTAGTAAATCTACCCGTTGGAGAATGAGAGACTGAAGCACTGAATTCGCCGTGCTAACGAGCAGTGGCACAGGGATATTGCTCCTCTGAGATGCTGCTGCCACCCGCACTGAAAAGACCTTCAGAGTAATCTCCTTCTCAGGAACACCCTGGCCCCTCCTCCTTTCTGTGACAACTGTGGGGCTGAAATGTGCCCTTCCCATTTCCCCACAGGTACAGTGCAGCTTAGGGATACAACTGATTGCACAAGAACATCCAGGAAAAAACAGCTTTAAAGTTCACCAAACCCTGCCTAGAGAGGTACATTCTATGCGCTGCCAGGCTTTGTCCCACAAACAGCATATTCTGCTGTCTCCTAGGCTGTGTTCCTCATGTTTCTGCCCCCACCTCATGGAAGTACAAATGCAAGGGAGCAGACATCTGTCAGCACAAACCTGCACCGTGAAGCAGATTTAGCACCACTGGCAGCATAAAATCCCATGAGCAGAAATAAATCAGAACACAATCTCAAGATAAAAAACTTGCCCAAATCAGGCCTGACAAGATCCACACTGTATTTTACTTAAAAGCAAAGAGAAGATATAAAATAATGCAAATTAACATTGTGATTATTTCTTAAACTGCACCTCTGTAGAACTAAATGCAAGCTCTTTGTGTTTCTTGTCTTCCTTTCTGATCTGATCTTTAAAATGATGCACAGCGAAGGGAAGGTGGGAGCGGGTGCCTCTAAGCTGCATCATGTGCTTTATGGAGACAAGGCAAGCAGCTACTTAGGCAACCATTAGGTCGGGAAACAATTGCTTCCATCATTCCCAACACGTGTGTCAACATAATTCCATGCTCTCTTTGTCATGCAAAAAGTCTTGGCAAAGTGACCGGATACACCCAGAAAGCAGGAGCAAACTAAGCTCATTATGTTAACCGGAGATCTCACAGCAACCTCCAGTGCCATAGAAGGAGACTTCCCATGTTTTGCAGTGTAGAAAAGGAAAATCACTGCACTGAAAAGGGCCCGAGCCAAGCCTGACTTCGGAAATGTATTAGGGAGATTCACAATTGGGTTTCATAGAAGGGGATCCTTCATCTGACAAAGCACAAGAGGCTGGGTCAGGCAGTGCGATAACAGGCACTGCAGAAGGTATTACACCTCTCATAACTACAGAAACTTCCCTCTCCTATGTGCTTGTTGGAAACTTTCCAGCCATGCTAATATGGCTCTGCAAAGGGAAACTACTGCCAAATGGGAGTATCAGCTTCTCTAATTCTTTATTGTTGTCATTGGTAACTCTGGACTTTGTTTTCCTTTTAAAGGAAGATTCAATGCACTTTACAACCATTAAACATCTTTTCTTCTCTCCATCTATCCTTGTAACTCTTACTAACAGCAAAAGGCTTGTGCACATCAGAATGGCTGGCAGTACTACTCTAATGCCTTCTTTGCATGGTCAGGTACAGGAGTAAGGCATCTCAGACTCTCTGAGAAATGCTGAATACATCTTTGGTGCTCTAGCAATCATAGAAGATGGTAAATATCCCAAAGTATAAGTATTTATTTATTTAAAGATAAGCAGCAGGGTTTCCACTAACAATTTTTGTCACATCTTTCAATTCCAGATTCAGTGCAGTGAGAGGAAAGTCCTAATACTGCTGGATATTTGCAAGCCCTTTCAAACTTCGGCTGCTTTGCCTTGGTAAAGGTGTGGGTAACATACATTTCTCAACCCATTTTCCCTCTTGAATGCTTGCAAGTCCGATCGTGCGTTTAGTACTGCATTCAGCAAAGCACAGGTCCTCAGCAATCCATGTTCACAAAGGCTAACAAGGGCTAAAAATGAGGATGGATGAGAATAGTTAAAGCTTCTAAGACATGTTGCTGGCATCTCTAAAGAAAGCCAAGGATTTCTACTGATTGTTGCGTTTAAGCATGTATCAGTCACACTACTTGTTTTGTTCCTTAAGATGCCATATTTTTGGCAGATCCCATTACCACCCAAACACTCAAGAATCAAAGCCAGAGAGCACCATCCAAGTGGGCAAGTGTAGGAGAGCCCTTCCCCCAGCATTATCGCTGGAGTGGGAATAAGCATCTGGCTCTCACTTTGTCTTCTTGCTGCTCCACCACTTTGGGCAAATTTACACTATATAGACTTCTGAAAATGTACATCAAATATTACAGAACTTTCATTAACAAGTCAAATAAAACAAGAGAGTAAAAAGTGAACATACCTGAATAAGAGAAATGTTGTGTAGACTAAGTCTGAAGAGGTAGTTCCTGCATGAACAAGCAGAAAAATTACAAACTATTAGGCTACCAAAGAAGGAAGGGAAAGTTATTAAAGCAAGTAATAGTTTTTGGTCATTCATATCCACAAACAAAAGTTTTTCCTGGACTACTCTCCATAGAATACAAAACCAGTTATATGCCTGTTCACTGAGTTGTACATCAGTATCTTACTGAACTTGGTAATAAAGTTTGAGCAGGTCCTGGTGTTAAATATTTCAGAATCCATAATGAAGATCCACAATGAAATCCTAATCACTAAGGGCTGTTTGCAAACCCTCAACAGGGTTTAGTTGCAGTCTGCATGGGCTGCAGTCATGTTTTTCACTGCATTCTGAGAAAACTGGGATTGGACAGAAGCCAGCTGGAGCAAAGCTGACTCCTATAGCATGCTCCCCCAAGCCTGTCCTTGTGGGCATTTCCATTGAGGACTTCATGGAAGGGAAGAGGGCAAATACTTCTCAGCGGAATCTCTCTGCACAGAAAATCAGCAGGGAAATCAAGGCATTGACTGCAGATATTCCCAATCCTTCTGTCATTGTCTCTTCACAGGCAAAGCGAGGGAATTCCTGACAGAAGTCACTGTAGCATGAGATACCACACATCAGCTGAGCTCCTGTCACCTTCTTCTGAATGTTCATATCCGACCACAAATAGGAGGGAACAACATTTGCATAAATTACTATGGATGAGGCTTAATTAATAGGATTTATCACACTTTTTTGCTTGCTAAGACAATGCGGTTACCAGGAATCAGCTGACATATCAAGCCATACAGACTGGATTCTGTGCTTGAGGCTTTTGGCCACATCTAACTTCATATTTTTGCATTCCACCTGTCAGGAGGTCTAAAGAGCAGTGATCCTTTTCCAACATCCCTGTCACCACAATATCCCAGAGAAGACACATTTATATCATACAAGATGAACTGAACCATGTTTCTTCAAGAGGCTCTATTTAAATGGTAGAAAGTGCATCTTTAATGATCCACTTTCATCCGTTCTAGAGGTGTCAGTATACAGACATTCCCCTACCTAGTGAAAATGCAAGTTCCAGTCTTAGGTCAGTAAAGTCAGAGAAACCAGTGGAAAGCTCCTATAGTGATGAAAAGGTCCTAAGGACTCTTCTGAAGAGCCTTGTTTAGGATCTGTATTCAGCAGCACACTCTGCCCAAGCAAAGAAAGTAATTAAAAATTTGACATATGAGAGATTCTATTGGGTCACAATGACCACTACAAGGGTTGAGCAATTTTTCCTCCTTCTGTTATCTATCACTTGTATATCACCTAAGTCATAATGATAGAGTTGCCTGTGTACTTTGTTCCAGTTCTATAAATAAATCAAAAAGTCTCAAATGCTGCTGACTGTCAATAAAGAAGGATAGGAACAAGGATGATGGGGAGCTTGGGAAGTCAAACTCCTGGTACCAAATCTTCAGCTGATGTAGCTCTGACTTGCTCTGATTTGCACCATCCTATTCCATGCTGGGACTGGTTACCCACAGAAGAATGACATCCATTAGGAATATCTGAAGAAAATATATCAGTGACTATTATACCTCCTGTAAGTATGCAGAGAAGTACACACACACAAAATCTCCATCCTCTCTCCTAGTTCTATCAGTGAAGATCCAGCAGTTCTTTTGTACAGTCTGAAAACCTATTCTATCTCCAAGGGCTACATACTCTCCCAAATAATTTATTAACTCTTTAGCATCAGCATCAGACCTAAGTATTAGATGTCGCAGGTGCATTCAGCAGACCAGAGGCACTAAGAACATACACACCTAAAATTTCAAAATGGAAATAAATTCTCATCCAGTGATAGATCTGACAACTCCCTTAGAACACCACATGGCTACTCTCACCAAAATATTAATGCATTGCCAGGACGTGAGATATCATGGAAGAAGCCTACTCCTGGAGAAGGCCTCCAATCTTACAACACCCTCAGGAGAAAGTTCTCATAACTAGGGACTTGAAGTTTCTATCCTGTTGTTAAGCATGCTATTTAAATGCATTGATTTTGGAAGTCTTATAATGCAGATTTCAGTTCCTTGTTCTAGTCTTGCAAAAACTGGACAGTTTGACTAAGTAATAGATTTTAATATTCAGAGTTTTTTTCCTTGATAGCACTGCAGAGCAAATTCAACCAAAATATCTTTAATGAAAGAGACGTATCTAAGAGACACAATTTTCATTGCACTCAGCCAAAACAGATGCAGACAGGAATAGTGTCCATTTCAATAAAGCCAGTCTGTCCTCTCAGTGATTGCTGGATGGCACCTGGACAAACCCACTCATGTAGCTGAGATCTAAACCAGGCAGGAACATCATACTAATGTGAACAGCACAATGATCTTCCAAAAGCTTTATTCTAACCTTAGCTCTCCAAGTCTGACCTTGGGGCTTTCTTACAGAAAGGAGGGTTTCCCTACATTTTTCATCAGCTTGCCTCACCTGGTGTCTGAACAGCTACTGGCAGTTTCTTTTTGTTTGTTTGATCCTTCTCACATCTTATCAGCAGCAATGCAAATACCTGTAGGCAGACCAGGCTATCAGAGAAACCTCCTGACTCCAGTTGACCTGCCCAGCTAGAACTGACTAATCCTTAATTAATAACATGCTCTCTTAACAACACTTGTTCTGTAAAGCTATACCAGGAGTAAAAAGCCAAAGGGAAAGAGCTGCTGAATCAGACAGTGCCATTTTTATGAACTGCATTTTAACAGCAATTTCAGCTCAAGAATGAGTAAGGTCTCTGAATGACAGGCATGGTTTATTGTACCTAGAATTGCCCCATTTGTGTCCTTTTCTTCTGCTTGTGTTTGAAGTTATGTCTGTTTAATGCCTTGCTGAACTATAATTTAGAGCAACTGAAAGAGTATGATTAAGAAATATATGAGAACACTGAGATCTCTGCATGAATGGATGAGGTGCCTTCTTGATCTTTTTTTCTGTCTTTTTTTTTCCTATAATTTTGTCTTGTAAGTGAATGTTGGCTGATTCCTTTCTCTCCTAAATTAAACCCATCTGGACTAGGCCAGAACAGCAATTGCCTGGTGCAACCAGCTATTCTAATATCCTCCTTCTTCTGCATAAAAAGCTGGCGCACAAACTTGGAGGGATAGGACAACGTTTTTAAGTTCTGTCCTAAAAGGTCACACAGCTTCACTCCATAGTATTAAACACAAGCTTTGTTTCATACCAGTTGGTTGCATTTCAGCCATCTCCAGAGCAAGTGACTACATTCCTCTGTGTGCTCTGGGACAAATGGCATTATGCCTCAAACTGCTAATTATTATTGCTACTAACCTTATTATTCACGAACATCAGCGCACTCCTGAATACACCCATGTTAAACAGTAATGAACTCTCAGCCAAGACAGTGGTTTTGTTGCATTAAGACACAGAGAGAGTTGATGGTGGTTCCTCTGGAGACTGATTCACAGCTGATGCCTGTTTAAACAACCTGAGGGCAGATTCTTTCTCTGCCACCTCTGATTGCAGAAGGATATTATTCCCCAGCTCAGATATATGAATTTAGCTGTTGTAAAGACCTTCAACCTAGTCTTGAAGAATTTGCCATCTAAATATATACAAAAGAGTGAAAAAGATACATAATTCTCATTTAAATTTAAAGCACAGATTGAGCAATTCAGCCAACATCACAGAGCATATCTGTAGCACAACCAGGAGCTGATCTCCTGGTCCAGTAGTCTATGCCCTGGTTAGGAAGGAGAATAACTCACCCCCAAAGCTGGAGCACAGCGTGTAAACCTCTGCTGAAGTGTCATTTACACTCATGGGTAGATGTTGAACTACTTTCTCGAACTGGGCCCAGTATGCTCATGTACATATGAACAGAGCCAAGCTGCAGTGTAAATCCTATAAACGAAAGTATTTGCTAATTGGCTTCCTAATTTGTATCTGGCTGCTTGTAAAATGATTAAGTGCTCACAGTGCCTGGTACCACACAGCATACGTACCATAACAGCAGGAGAGCAGCTGTGTTTCAAGAAAGGGTGTGGAAGAATATATCCACTTAAATCTGCTTTCCATGACATTCCCAAGTCAAAGCTGCTTATTAAGTGTTTATTTCATATAGCCAAGAGCACACTGGGTGAACTTTGTAACATGGTGCCTGTGCACTTCTTCACACATTGCCTGGCCTTGAATCAATTTACATTGAAGGCAAAGCACTTGGGCTACGATGCCACTGAGCAAAAGAGATAAAAGACAAATTAAGCCTTTCCTTTGGGAAGCCATATAAGAAGAGTGCTTGAATAACAGCAGAGACCCTTCCTCTTAAGAATTCTGAAATTTTAAGGGTTGCAACATGCTTCAGTAACTCGTTCAGGCCTCTTTTTCAGTGCCTCTTTTCAGGCACTGCATCTGTCAGCACTGTGCTGGCTGATTAAAAGGTGCTTTCTTCTAATTAAGAGAGAGTGATCTTTTCAGTTCTGCTGTGGTAGATCAGGAGGAACATGCCTGCAGCCAATGGACTGATCACGTACCAATGAAAGGCCACCCTACCTTCGGATTATTTTTTCTATTTAAATGAGTGAGGTTTGTTCACATTTCCTAACTCCTCACACACCAAGCAGGTAAGATAACCTCTCTATGCTTCAGAACAACCCCTGCTAGCAAATTGGGAGCTACAAGAGCCCTCATGCTGACCACCACCAGAACCTCTCAGGGCTTGGACACAGATGCAAACCAACAATATGCTGCCTTGACTCAGCTAGTCTGTATCACATGTTACACTTGTTAGACATGTTACACATGTTACTTGTTACACATGTTACTTGTTAGACATGTTACACTTGCTCATTTGTTGCTACTTCCCTGCACCTCACAGTCATTGTGAGAAGCTCAACCTTCCCTCTTTACAGGGTAGGCTTTCTCAAGCCCCCTCCCTTTGTAGGCAGACAATTACTCTGCAAGTGGAAACAAAGCCAACAGAAGCTGTCAATAATGTTTGATCATGAAAAAAATACATTTAAGGAATGTTGTGGTTTAACCCCAGCCAGCAACTAAGTACTATGCAGCCACTTGCTCACTCCCTACCCTCTCTGGTGGGATGGGGAGGAGAACCAGAAAAAGGTAAAACCCATGGGCTGAGATAAGAATGATTTAATAATTGAAATAAAGTGAATTATTATCGTTGCTGTTGTTATTGTTGTAATAATAACAAAAATAATAACAGGAAAAAGAGAAAGAGGAATAAAGCCCAAGAAACACAAGTGTTGCACAATATAATTGCTCATTCCCCCATCCCCAAGCCCATCCCCAAGCAGTCATCAGCCGCTCCTGCCCAACTGCTCCCAGTTTATATACTCAAGCATGATGTTCTATGGTATGGAATATTCCTCTGGCCAGTTTTGGTCAGCTATCCTGGCCACACTCTATTCTGGCTTCTTGTGCATCTGACTGCTGGCAGAGAATGGGAAATTGAAAAGTCCTTGACTTAGTGTAAGCTCTACTTAGCAACAACTAAAACAGCAGTGTGTTATTGACATTATTCTCATACTGAATCCAAAACACAGCCCTGTACCAGCTACTAAGAAGAAAATTAACTCTATTCCAGCCAAAACAAGGACAGGGAAAGTTGAAGATAACTGAATGAAGAGTTGCTCTCTCTGTTAGGGACTATTATTGCACCGAAAGAGGCATCCAACACAGCCTGGGTGAGGTACTGGAGCCTCAAGTAGACTCATGGTACTCTGGAAAGAGGTTCCCTGTATTCATAGAATAAAATAAAATAGATTATTTTAGTTGTGTGGGACCTACAAGGATCATCTGGTTCAACTACCTGACTATTCAGGGCTGACCAAAGTTAAAGCTTGTTGTTAAGGGCATTGTCTAAATGCCGCTTAAACACTGACAGGCTTGGGGCATTGACAACCCCTCTAGGAAGCCTGTTGCAGTGTTTGACCACTCTCTCGGTAAAGAAAGGCTTCCTGATGTCCAGTCTGGCACAGCTTCAAACCTTTCCCATGCGTCCTGTCACTAAATCCTAGGGAGAAGAGATCTGCACCTCCCTCTCCACTTCCCCTCCTCAGGGTATGATTGTGCTGCAATCAGAGGCCAGGTCTGCAAGAGAGACTCACAACTGTCACAGAGCAGATAATAAGAAAAATAATTAACAGAACAAGGTCCTTTGGGTGATATGAAACAAGACACAGAATTACGCATATGACAAACCTAATGCTCCCTTCTGGCACTCCTGGAAGCCACGTTCTGGGGCTGAGCCTCAGGCTAGGAGCCAGCAACTCCTGTCAGCTCTTCCTATCTTTGCTTCTGGAGGCCTTAGATATACTTTGTACTTCCACACTACACGACAAACACAGCTTAGTCATGCTTCACAACTTCCTAGGAGCTGGTTAGTATCATTCCCCCCTTATACTAATGGAGAAAATGAGCCAGAAAAAGGTTAAATGACCTTCTCCAAAGCACACAGCAAGTCAGTGATGGAATCGAGATCAGACCCCAGGGCTGTTGGCTACTGAATCTCATGCTAGATTAACACACAGTGCCTCTACGCAGGTCCAGCTGTGGCTGAACTTTGCAGATGGTTATCCACATTTCTGAACTAGCCAACCATACCAAGAAACCCAGCTCCTGAAGGATGATTCTGGCCTTTGCTCTCAGAAGGAGTTAATTGCATGCCTGGTCCAGGGTGCAATGTGATGATCCATTTGCAAATGTTATTTCAATGACTCATTTGAAGCGCCTGGCACACAGGCTGGAGAAAAGGTGGAGAACCAGCACCTCCCCTAGAAACTGGATTCTTATTCACCAGTAATTTTGTTTCTATTGAAGAAAAACTTGTCCAATACATCATTCTTCCTCAAAAATCAATAGACGTACAGCAGAGAACCATACTAAATGGCAGGCAGTAATATGATGCAGTTGCTGTATGAGCAATTGCTTTTCCCAATGCAACATTTCTCAGTGATAAATTCAGCCAGAGCTAGAGAAACATCATCTTAGAAGAGGCTCCTTATGCAGGCAGCATATCATTCCAATTAAACAGTTTCCAAATTAAGCCAAAGGCTCAGCTACTGTTTCTAGGTTGCCACTGAGGCCCATTTAGTACTTCTTGGTGGAAACAAGGATGAAAATCAAATCCTCTATGTTCCAGTCTCCAGAGGAGAACTACCATCAGCTTTAATGGCACAGGGTGCACGGCACAGATCTGCTCAGGCTCAATGCTGTATATACAGGGCCAACTCTAGAAAGAGTCAAAAGAGGCAGACACTTATAGCTGCAGAACAGGCAGGACAACAGCAAAGCTGAGGAACACTTGGGCTACACCAATATGCAGAAATCTAGACAAAATGACACTGCCATGGAAGGAAGAAAGAGGAAGGGCATCTGCCCTTGGATTGACAGCCTTGTCCCCTCTTCCCTCAGCTTGCAAAGGGAACAGCAAGCTGGCTTTGCTGTCTCTGGCCCTTCTCCTTCCCCAGGGTAGGAGAGGCAAAGCCTCACTTCAGTATGATTCCATATCCTTGGGGGTTGACAGTATTTGCTATGCTCCTGAGACACCTTGACCCAGCTGTTTTCTGGAGCATAGCCATATGTGTACACTTCAGAGAATGGGGATTGGGACTTCTTTAGCAATATTGTTTGAATATATTTATAAAATGAGGGTAAGTTTCCTTTTTTTTTGTTACATTTCCTTCCTCTGATTCACTAGACAAGTTTGTTCAAAACCTCAGATGAAAACTGAGTCAAATTTTCAAAACTCATGTGTGGGTTTGTTCTTATTTTCCTGGAAGAGTGATTCCATCTCTCAGACCATCACATATTACCCCACATGCCACCTCAAGTCTCTTGTGACATGTGGCTGACAGCTCCTCTCTCCCTTTCTCATCCAGCTGGCAGAGTCACAGAGCGCTCAGAGCACCTTGATAGGGCCCCAAGCCACACAGGGGTCTTTGATCTCCTATTTACCCACCCATCACTTTCAGTTGTGCTTTCAGTAAGTCACAGGGTAAAATTTCTCTTCTTCTGATGCACTGATTATTGTTCAGACCTTCCCTGGCAGCCTCCCCACCTGCCTACTTAGGCTGATAAACATGCTCAGTTCTGTCAGGCTTTCCTCAAACTCTGGATGAGTCCAACATGACTTGTATGTAAATACTGATAGAGTTGGCTGGTGAGATTAAGTTATTGCCAAACAACCCCTTCTCTTTGCTGGGTTTTTATACCTTTGCAGTGGCACAGAACAGTAGGCTTAGCACCTAAACATCTGGATATAAAGTGATATGCAAGTCACTGTGGTGAGCCCTGCCATATAAAACTGACATATCACCACCTTAACCAGAGCAAGAGAAAGTATTTTCAGTAATGCAGAGGAAAACTGCTCTGCAGACCCATTCTGTGATGCTGTAAAACACATTAGGTCCAAGTCTCCAAGGCTTTTGCCAAAGTATCCTGACCTTGTGTTTGCACCCACCCCACTCTCAGAAATACAATCTTCAAACTTAATTATTCTCAGTGTGTTACTAAAGCAAGTGAGCCTCTCATGGGTGGCTGCTTTCATGATAGGGTATCACTGATTTTCATTTTATGTGGAATATGAGATATTCTAGTCAGGCCTGCAATTCGCTGTGTAAGGATGCTTCCTATCAGCTTGTGCTGCACCAAGATTGCCTTTCACACAGCACTACCTGTGCAAGCACTGGCTGTGAGTCAGCCAAAAGCCTGCTTCCTCTGAGGAGGGGCACAAGTGCTCAGACTCCCACACCACTGAGGTCATTTGCAGGGAGGTGGATGGTACTGCCTTGCAGGCGATTTGAAGGACCAACTGATGACAGAGCCAACAAAGCTCTCTACCAACAAAGATGACAGACCAGAGACTGCCACTGCCTCACCCTCTTCTCTGTGTACAACACCTGGTGCAAAACTGCCCCTTTGCCTTCCTACAGCTGTAACTTCTTCTGCACATTGGTCCATCCCAACAACCAGACAGCGGTGCAGCATAGCATTTTATTTGATTTATTTATTCTGAATTAACTAAAATCCATGTTCTTTGCTTGAGAAAATGCACAAATTTTAACTAAGAAAAAAAATTACATTTTGAACAAAATTTGGATCAGGCTTCGAACTTTTCAGAATCCCATAATTACAAAAACTGTCCTTCATCCTTTCCTGTCCCTTTCCCCTCCTCCCCAAGGGGTATAAGTCAGGGACAGCACAGATTTGAGGTATGACAAATTCAGACTGCTGGCAGATCAGCAGAGGAAAGCAAACCCTATAGGTGAAAAATAGACACCCCAGTGGGGCTTTGCTGCTCCACACTTATACAAGGGCTGAGCTCACCTCACCTGGCACAGTATCAGAGAAGAAAATCTCCCTCTGAACTATCTCAGACTCAACCAGACAGGTTAAAACCTGCACTTTAAATCACACGTTTTTTCCCTGTGTAAAAAATTGTGCATCCCCAATTATGGATTTAACTAGCTGCAGTGCCTAATCACAGCTTTCTCACCTTTATATTCTTTACCATGCAGGTCAGGCAATTTCTTTAAAAATACATTAATAGCCCTTTGAAAGTTTCTGTTAATTTCAGAGACTGATTTTGCTTTCCCCCCCTCACATCACCATGTTATTTACCCCTCTCCAGTCCACAATACAAGGATGCAACTGTAATTAGAGCACTCTTTTGTCTGACAGGAAAAAATTAGAGTGAGAAAGGAAGGTATTTGTTTTTCTACATTTCTCTGCAGCAGCGCTTTCAGCTGCCCACCTATGATCTGGATATAATCAAAAACATTATCATGCTCTTTGCTTGCTCACGTTCTCATTAATACCTCAACTGGCAAGGTAATTTCTCAGCCAAATGTGACCTAGTAGGGGGTAAAGCTGGCATAAGACGGCATGATAGTAACGCAAGCCATTGGAAATGGCTCAGTCAATCTGTCTCAGGAACTATTCAGACAAATCCTGGAGTCAGACGTTAGCAGGGACAAATGGACGTCACTCCTGGCTGTTAACAGGACAAGCCTGCAGACTATGTAATTGTTGGCTATGCCCACGTGGTTGTGCCCAGTGTCAAGTTGTTTCCATTTTAATCTCTCCATGCTATACAAGACTTGCCTTCTTCAGCTGTGCTGAAGCCCCACTGTCCCAGTGTAAGTGCATGGGACTCACAGACTTTCATGAGCATTTGGAAAACTTGCATCCTCTTTGGAGAGAAAAGGCTGACAGCAAGTGACTAAACTACCAGGTGGAAATACAACAGTAGAGGGTCCAAATCATACCTCTGCCATGGGTTTTCTGAGTCCATAGAAGAACTTTGGCTATGTCCACATTAGTCAAGTGCAGAGATCTCTGAGGTTGTGCAGACCTTGACTGGCATCTTCAGAAAGTGCAGTCTCACTGCAGGAGTAGCTGTGTTAGGCACAGTACTGTACTACCTTTCAGATCTATGATAAACTCACGTGACTCAACATCACAGCCTTTTCACAGGGCAGGCTGGTTCTTAATCCCTTTGGGCCTTGGGTTCCCATCTATAGCACAAAATTATTAGTTTTTCCTGGCCTCACTGAAGCCCTGTGAGGATAAATGCTGTTGAGGGGTCCTGATCATTTGGCAACACAAAGTATTGCTCACAGACTTCATAGTCTGTGGATCTGTGGATCAACTCTGATCCGACCACTACCACTAAATTTCCTGTTTTGCAAAATGTTTTTTGCCTAGCCAACATAATCTGTGGAGACTTACTCTCTTCAGGTTTTATTGGCAGTCCAGATCTGGACAGGATTGAAGGTGCCCAAGGGTAAGAGTGATATTTTCCAACCAGCACAGGTTCTGACGTTTTACTGCAGCGCTCTGGAGCTTTCTGCCAAGCGGGCAGGAATCAGCCTATGTTCAGCCAGAAATCTGCATGTAACCTGGTGTCTGACAGATTAATCTATCATACACCGGAGACTTTAAATAAACTCAGAGTGTCAAACCTGCTGGTTGAGGGTCTTAGAGTATATTTACAATCTGCCATATTTCTGCAAGCTGCAACTTGAAGGAACTCTTCTGGGACATCAGTCATTCCATTCAGCCTTCAGCTCCTAAGCCTGCATGATTTAGAACTTTTTTTAGTCCTTATACAGCTAGGAACATAATAGTCAGGAAGGGGTGTGCCCAGGCTGTGCTCCCCCTAAAACAACCCTTGAAAGTTCATATAGCACCTTCCCTGCTCACCAAACTAATCATAATGATGCCCCATTCCTCTAAGTGTTCAAGACCAGGTTGAATGGGGCCCTGAGCAACTCAATCTAGTAGGTGGGATCCCTGCCTAAGGTCGGAGAGTTGGAACTAGATGATCTTTAAGATCTCTTCCAACCCAAGTCTTTCTATGATTCTATGATATCTCCTTTCTTGCGCCTACTCGGCAGTAACAAGCACATTCAGAACAGCTCTAAACCAAGTATGAAAATCACCCCTGTCAGAGCATCAAGACTTGCATCACCAGCAGCTTAGTAGTTTTACATTTATTGCAGAGAAGTCTGGCAGTCCAGGATGACGTGCACTTTACTTGCCACTTCTGAGTCCCTTGATGCAGCTTTTGCTCTCTACCCTCTACCTCTGGGCTCTTCTTGGTAACAGCCAGTTGTGACAAGGGCTCCTCAGCCGCAGCTCCCCATGCGACAGCCACGAGGGATGGTCCTTTCCCATCTCCTGATGGAGCTGACAGCCCTCTTGGCAGGCAGAACTGTGAGGACTTCTGGTCATAATGCTTTCTGGCTGGTTTTCTACAGTAACACCTTCACTCGCTGTGAATGGCCAACCCTCATAGCCATGCCTCTCACATCCGCAGCCCCAGCAGGCTACTGCCCCGAGCTGACACCCCTGCAGTTTCCTTCTGGGAAAAGTCAAATGTTTCCCTTACGGCTTCCCAGCCACTCTCTGTGCAGTCATTTGTTTGGGTACCATCCTCCTGTTGTCCAAGCTGTTTCCCTTCAGCTTGCTGTTGTGCCAGATTGTCACACGGTGTCTCAACCATCCTCTGTTAAACCTTTTATGTTGTCCTCGACAGGGAGCTCTTGTGAAGCGTGATTTTTGGCCTGACTCCAAGCAGGGTCTTTCATATCATCACTTCTTTACTGGCTCCTGTCTCTGCCCAGCCAGCGATGAGATAGTCTCAAGGAGTAAGGCTTCTCAAGGAGGTGGGATGTCACAGCTACACTATGTCCCTTTTCTACAAAGCCCACCCTTCCCGGGGCCTGGGCACCCTGCCTACAGCACAGGTGAGAGCAGAGAACTTCTTCTCCAACACAAATATGAAACCACTGTGATTATATTTTCAATTTTTTTCTCAGTAATAATGGGGTCTAGAAAATTGTTTTTCCTCCAATTAAAATAAGCTCAAATAGTGATCACTTGTGCTCAAGAGCTGAAAAAAGCAGCAAATATTTCAAAACAAGCACTTATTCACAGAAGAAAAATAGTACATTAAAATACTAACTCTATATCCAAAACAAAAACAAAACACGCAAACTGTGAGTCAAAATGAAGGTTATGAAATTTGAAATGTGTGTTTTTATACTTAATGAAATATGACTCATAATATGGGTCGTGTAGATTTACAATGTTCTAAACTAGTCATATCCTTACTTGCAAGCATTTGGATTTTACAAATGATGTGACAAGTAAATACGTTGCTTAGAAACCATGGTGGGCTTTTGAAACTAATTCTTTTGTTTCTGGGATTTTGACTTGGCAGGTGTTTGGTGCAGTGGAGTTATCAAACTCCTCTGGTTTACTCTCAGACAGCACCAGTCATTCAGGGAGGGCTCTCAGATAAGGATAAAGCTTAAAAATCTGAGGCTCGTGTTATTCCAGCTCCCTGCCTGCATGGCATGCCCTCAATACCTCTTACAGTTTCAGTCACGCTGTGTCCAATTCCTGAAACCAAAAACCCTTGTGAGCCTCAGGATCTTCTTTTCTTCTAGGAAGTATTTTCTATGAAGCTTTGAAACACAGGACGAACTAAGCCAAAGAGATGCTGTGGTGAGGTCATACTGCTTTTAAATAGAGACAGAAAGAAGTAGTCTGAAATAATTTATAACGCTATCATCTAAGACAATGATGTTAACCAGGAAATTGAGAAGTGGGAGTACTTACAAACGCCACCCTGATCCCAAACTCCTTCCATAACCCCAGAATAGCTGGCGTTACTACTAATATGATCTACAGCAGCACATTTAAACGTGGTTAACATTTAAATTTAGATTTCATAAATTACACCCTGCAGAGATGGATAGAGACAGCTCCTATCTCTTTGAGGTATTGTTTCATTTGCAAATTCAAGCAGATGGTGCACGAGCAACTAATGACTCAAAAAATCACCCCTAAAAATAGTCCAGAACAAGGTGTGGATTTATCAGGGAAGGAGGGAACAGTAAAGGCTTTACTTCCCCTTCCCATTTCTCAGGCACAGCTCCAGGAGCCCAGCTTACCCAGAGCTGTGCAGCACCCCATTTTCAAGTATCTCTCCCTATCACCTCACACAGGGAAGAAATGAGGTGGTGAAGAGGAAAAGGATTAGCACTTCCCCCTTTCCCCACACCAAGTCTGTATACAACTCAAAAAAAACTCTCCACCCTGGGAAATTACAACTTCCTTAACTGTATCCAGAACTGCTCAGCACAGCAGTGTGGCACCACTGAAACTTTCAGTCTCCCAGCCAGGTGGGTAGTGCTTCATGAAAACTGACTTTTCCAAGCAAATTCTATAAATACTTGTCACTGCTTCCTCATGAGGCAATACACTGCAATATATTGTACTTCCAGCGGGAAGCCAAACTTGCTGTCATTTCGCTGTTTATAATGATATCGTAGCCTCCTGTCTAACCACACTTGTACAAACTCTTGGGGAGGTAGAGAGTCCCTCCAGGACGTGTTGCTGGGGTTTGAGCAGGGGTGAAGCATGTCAGTGTTAGCAGCATCTGCGTGGGGAGAAACTGCCGTGCAGCCAAATTATGTAAAGCATAAATTCCTCAGAGCATCCGGCCTGTGTTTGTGCAATGCCTGGTAGAAGGCACTGTTCACAGCCATCCCCAAAGCAATGACATTCTGAAGTAATAAATATTAATACTTTCTGGTTAAAGATCCCAGCACAAGTAAAGCCGCAGCTTGAAAAGTAAAATGTTTCTGTATGAAAAGTAGGAGGGCCTCTGGCAATTTTAACAGCTACAGGAAGGTGTTATTATTTACTGCACAAATACACACAGAATATGTATATTAAATCACACTTCAGTTGTTTCTGTGAAGCAAAAGACCCTCCTTCTGCTACAAGTCTTGCTCTTTTCTCTTGTTTGTACCATGAGTTCTTCTGCCCCTGCTTCTTGCATCCCTGTCCTCTACTGCTGAATATCCTGGGAAGAAAGCAGTCTCTTCCTCCATTTTCATTAATAGTAGAGACTGCTACTACAGTGTTATCTGATTCTAAATGTTATACTTAAACTGATTTGTTAGACCATGCTTAGCCTTTTTGTTTTTTTTTGGCTTGTCTTATCTGTTTATTACGCAATAAAAAATCGTTGCTGTTGGGGCTCATGATTCAACAACTCCTGACGTATATTATTTCACTGAAGCACAGCTCTTTTTCCCATGCAGCTCTAACTTTGTAAGAGCTTGCCTGTGCTCATCTTCTGTGTTTCCACCCCCCTCGTATGGCATCCTAAATAAAAACAATGTTTAAAAATAAAGGAAAATATATGCTAATTATATACAATAGGCCAGAAGAATAGAGTTGCACAAAAATGCATTGGGTGAGGATCTGACTGTATCAGCCACATGAAGCAAACAGGCTCTGAAGTGAATTCTAAGAGAGAAGAAAGCAACTATTCACATTGCCACTATTACTTATACAAAGGTGAACAGATGAACCTAGTTCTGAGGGAAAGTCTGGCCAGAGCAAATAAACCATGATGTCAAATTCTGTGCTGGCAGAGGGATGGTGCAGAATGATTTACTGTAGCTCTTCTAACATTCACAATACTGAGTGAGATGCCAGCATTCTGCTTCATTAACCAGTCATTTTGATTGCATCTTTTTTTTTTTTAATTCTAGTAATTTTCTCTTCTTTGCAATTATACTAGACATCTCAATCTCTCTACATAAATTACAGCTTTCTTTTTGAGGAGGAAACTGGCCACATAAGCTGGAAACACACTCTCCTCTGAAGCCAGAACCTGAAGGGAAAGAGCTTGAGCAGCCACCCTAGACTAATTAAAAGATTATCTTTACCTTGCTCCCACAATGAGTTGGTTCCTGTTGGCATCCAGTGCAAGCTGAGAAAAGTCATGCACACCTGGATAGGTGAAATTCGACACCCAGGGCTTCAGATCTGCAATGAAAATGAGAAAACAGAAAATAATAAAGCTGCTCCAAAAGCTGTGAGTTCACCCGGACATCCGCTAATGGATTTCCTACCAAGTCATCTGTCAGGGGAAGGCTAATTAATAACCTCTTTAAAGGGCTTCTATTCATTATGATTCTCAGCAGAATGTGCAAAAAACCCTCACATAAACACAAGGCCATCTCAGCACTTATTTTCACATCCAAAATGGAGCGTCAGCATTGGTTTCAGAGACAACAGCAGCTCAATTTTACTTCTGTTAAAACTGAGGAAATGTCTTCAGTCCAAGGATTAAGTGGTGTAAAGGGAGAAGGCTGCCTGCCATAACACCTTCATAGCCTTTTCTTCTGTGCTAATCAAAAGGAAACTGCTGCCCACCAGAAACAGAAGGTAAGGCCAACAGATGGAGAACCAACTTAGAGTACAAGTGATCTGCACCCAGGACCCAGCTGTTCCAATGACAGGTTTTACCTTCTCTTTCAGGTCTTAGTTTCTCTTCTAGGTTTCACTTTACCTAACATCTCAGATCCCTATCAGTTAAATCATTCCTTCATTTTTAGATGGTGGGGTGTGGGGTGTCATCACAGCATTTTTGTGGCTGAGTGATTGCACAAGCTTGAGACTGGCTCTATCAGCTAGCTTGCATTTGCTAATCTAAGGCAATTGTCCAAACTGCAATCACACAGGTTAAATGGAAAGCAAAAGACTTGCCTATACTTTGGTCACAGAGGCAAAACTCTTCTAGAAGCCAACATCAACTGAGAGATCTAGGACAAGTAGTCCTGTTGTAATAAAAAACACACCTGTTTAAAGAAAAAGGTAAATTACTATTTTTAGGGTACTCAGACGTGATGCTAGGGCATTCACAGGATCCCAGCTTTCAATACCACTACCGACTTTGACCTTGTGTGTATTAGAGATCACAGAATTTCAACCTCTCACCTTACAGCTTTACAGCACAAAATAACTGGGAATAGATTTAAATCTATCTTTCAGAAAGTCATTCAGCTCTACTGTGAAGACTTCTCTTGAGAACTGTTAACTACTATGGCTGTAAAATACATGACAATACCAAATATCTCAGGGAGTCAGGCACAAATGAGACCAAAGGACCCTCTGTGACCTGTTGACAAGTAACTCTGCCTCATTCAAGGACTGGATCCAGGAGACTCAACATGAAAGGCAATATCTTCTGGTCTCATGCCAACAAGATACCAATACACAGGCCAATGATCTGATGACTCATAACAATAATGACATAGTTCAGACCAGTTCAAAAGAGCTCTGAAAAAACATGCTCCACTGTCATTTTATATCCCCAATGATAAACTGAGTAGTCTCACTGAAGGCAGTCAGGTTTGAATGCTTTGTTGTAGGCATTAGTTCCCATTTCCATAGGGGTGAGAGGACAGTGCTGATGAGGAATCTCATTAAGGCCTTTGTTGTCTTGGCATGTTTCATGGGATTACAGATGTGCAACAGCATAAAACCTTTGACGCAGGGATATTTGTTGAGCCATTTCAAGTCCTTTCTCCCTCCAGGGATGGATGAAATTTAATCAAGCCCTTAAGTTATCAAAACCTTAAGAAAACATATAAATGAAGTCCCTACACTCTACATGATCTGCCTCTCTTTCCAAAGCAGGATCTTGTTCTGCCTCTGTCCTGAACACCACCATGTTTCATAGCAGCTCCTAAGGTCCCTCACCACGGAGCTGGACACCATCAGCCCTGGTTCCATGCCCTGCCTAACTGGATGCTGCCAGGAGCTGTCCAACAGCGAGACCTCCATCCTCACAATCTAAAAACTCCGTTGCTGGGAGCTGGAGGCTTCCAACCCTTCTCAGCATTCCCGTCACACCGCATAACCACACACAACACGTGTACCTCCTCTGCTCCTCAATGAAAAGGCATGAGTTAAGGAATAACTCAGCCCGTCTAACCTTCAAGCATCTCCACCTCCTACACTCCTCTGGGACCCTTAATGATGTACTAGCACCAGGGAGGCACCGCAGTTTCACCTCTGGCATTCTCCTAACTAATGGGGCTCTGACTTCTTTTCCTGTAGCTCTTTAGCTGCAGAGACATTTCTGAGCCAAGCAGCAGAACCAGCAACAATAACACCTTTCAGGCAGGTTAGCCGGCTGACATGTGCTGCAGATCTTCTGGCATTTCTGCTGGCTGACGGGGGTAGGATTAGGGGATTGCTATATAATGATGATACCTTTTAAGGATCCTGCTTTTAGGCCATAATTTCTCTTGTCATTTTACCTCCTCTTCTACCAACTCTTCCCTACTAACTAACCCACTATTACAGTGCAGTGGCAGGAAGAATATGTCTTCATCTGCTGCTCTAAGCAAAAGCTCCTCACTTCAGAGAGGTACACTCATCAGTTCTTCCTTTTAATGGCAAGCTCTGACAAACTACAGGTAAAATAATTTAAAAAAAATTAAAGGCAGTAGTTTGCTTGAATCTTTCCAAGTTGGTTCAAATGTCAATCAAGCCCAAGAAATAACAGGTAGTGTCTTGATTTCTATTACTACTGCAGGTGGTACAACTTATAAAGAAACCCTTCCCAGTTATTAAATTAAAGGCTGAAAGGCATGCATCCTCACAGCAAAATTAAGCTTTTATAGGCATGTAGTTGGAGATTATTAAACCCAGCATGGTCCCAGATAAGAATGTATAAATGCAAGTTGTCAGAATTAATGCCAAACGGCACATTTTCCTTCCCAACTTTCTTTCCTCCTGTTAAGAGGGAACCAAGAGTCAGAACATGGATCTTTTTTCATTCAACACATTCAAATCTACTGCTCAGACCACAGGCATCCCTAAGGACAGTTTCAGCCTTTCACTCTGAAACTAGCTGAGTACTGCAAGGTAAGTGCTGCCCTGAGTCTATCCCATATTAGCTGAAGTTTACACATATGGACCCAATGAACTCCAGAGATTGCTTGTATTTGACCTTCCTCTGAAGGCTGATTTTTCCAGTGTTGACTCTTTAATTTGGCTGGAAACCTTCAGTGCTGGGGCATGTTTACATTTGCAAAAGTATCTGTTTAAAAACAGTATGAAAAATTAAAAACCAAGGCTCTGGCTTTGCATGTCAGCAGCAGGAGCCGGAAAGTTAGGAACCACATGGCTTAGGGGGAAAATGTTCATCAAGGCCTCCTTTGTGCTTCTCATCTCTAATCACTTCCAGGGGGTTAAAGATCCACACTCTCACTTCCTCCACACAAGAAGCAATGAACAAAAGCTTAACAGTTTCCAAAACCGTCCATCTCCAGATATTGATTCAGAACCTCTAAAGCTCTGCAAGTCCCTCCACAGCTCAAGGTAGTTCAGGTATCCAGCTGCAAAGAAGACAAAGCTTCACAGGAAATGTAAGTCTGGAGACACAGCTGTGGTCAGGCTATTCTGCATGCCTAAGACAAGGTGAAAGGACGCCCTCTGCCATTTCAGAGGGTGGTCCCTGCAGCCTGCGAGCACATTGCTGTGCTCTGACTTCCTGAGAGTACAGGACTGGGATGAGGATTACTCAGCTGCACAAAGAACAGTGTGCCAAATTGCAGGAGCTGGGCTTAAGGGCCCGATCCAGACACTCTTCAAATCATTGGCGATTTTCCACTGAGCTTGATGGGGTTTGGATCAGCTTCTAAAGATGTGGTAAACCTGGTAATACTTGAGTTTTCATCTCCTCAAAATCAGCTGCTCCCCACCTCATCCTTACTCTGTGTGTTTTGGAGGAAAGAAATATGTAAACACTGAGTTGAGACTTCCCTATCTGAAGGGCAGCATTTACTGCTTCATCTCACTTAAGCCCCCTTGTTGCTCTCATCCCGAGCAGGTTGCAACAGCTTTGTGCATCCAGCGCACATCACACAAGAGCTGAGAGGTTAAATGCCCATGCCTTGGAATTGCCAACCCACTGCAAGGTGCACCGAGTACGACTACCCATGTTGTGCTATTCATGTTGCTATATCTTGCAAAATAATTCTCAGCATGGATTTCCTAGTCTGAAGCAAAAGAAACTAAACTGAACAGGACCAAGGATTTTTGTGTAAAATGCTCCTACTTAACCATGCTCCTATCCTAGGATTGCAGAGAAAAGCTTCAAAGAGATCATAAAAAGACCTTAAGGGAAGAAGATAGGGAAGTTAAACAAGAAGGAAGATTCAGAGGGTCCCCATTCCAGAAAAGACAACCTGAACCCCATACCTTACATAAAGCTCCTGTTAAATAGGCTGAATTCAACAGTAAAAGTTTGTGCAATGAAGTAGAGCATACATGTAGCACTTTGGTCCTGTAAGACTCAAGTGCAATAAATAAATAAATACCTATTGTGCAGATATTCAGATCTACTTTTGTGCAGTGTTAACTTGACCACTCATTAAGTGCTTCCTTACTGCCTCAAAGTGGTCTCTTCTAAGTTCTCTTAACTCAGTTTACTAGTTCATGGCATGCTTAATTACTGCATGTGAGTATTTCAGCACTCCTGGTGAGGCCCAGATGACAGCCATGACTTCTATAACTTGTACAGTCTCCTCCCTTTTTGGTTTGCTTCAGTCCTGGCCCAGGGAAAATTATGTATAATTGTTGGCAGATACTCCAGTTCGCAAGTACTCAGGCACTTAGCTTTTTTTCAGACCATCCACCAACCTGAAGGACTCTCATTGCTGGATCCCGACCATGACCAACAGATGCAAATCACCTTGTAACATAAGGTAAGGCCTCAGGATGTCTCCTTGGTGTAGACTGAAAAAATGTCCCCTTTTCAGAATCAGACCTACCATCTCAGACCATTCTCTGCTTCAATTATCCTGAGTATTCAGAGCATTTTTCATGAAGCAGACAGTTGCTTGCTAAGAGTGAGGTCACAGTTTCCATTCTGTGTGGGCCACTGACCAGAATCCATCAGAGACAATGCAAACAAGGCTGTAACCAAAGCTCAGAAGGCTAATGACTACCCACCCAAGCATGCTACCACCTGTCTTCTCAAATGCTGCAAGTGTGGACCCTTCCAAGAATTCATAGAAGTTAAAGTGAAATTACAGCATTATCTTTATTGAACTGACAATGAATCATATTTTAATATCAGCCTCATTTTAAATTTTATCTCTCTGTTGTAGGTCACACAATAGGTTAGTGCAATAGACTTTGGACATTAACTTTCACTCCCACCCCATGCTGAGCTGTAAAAGTAGCCTCCACAATGCAAAGCCACTCTGCAATTTAGCAAATTTATCAGGGGAGAGAGAAATCTTTTGCTGTGCGGGCAGAGCTGAGCAAACAAATGTGTCAGCACTCAGAACTCAACTTCACTTAGGAGGCCAAAAAGCTCAATCTGGCTTTACCCCAGAAGTCCTCCTACACATACGTATCACCCTGCTGTCTTGTCTTCCCATCACCACCTCCACCTCATTACTGGTATTCTCTCTTTCTTTTAACCTGATCCGTTGAAATCTTTAATTGTACATTAAATACGTCTTCATCCCAAATGCTGCAATTTCTAACTTCATTGTCTTCCTAAATCTCTGATCTCCACTCACAGCTATGAGGACTCGGAAGACTGTTGACAGAGTACATCCCCTTCTACAAAATGGGCCAAACCAGCAGGTTCCTTCTCTCTCCCCTCAACATCCAAACCCAACTCAGATGTTCTTCCAGATGTCTTATTTTTACGGTGTCATTCAGTTTATCCTTCTGACCTTACATTCACCTCTCCTCCCACTCCCGTTTTCTTTTCTCAAGCAGTCTTCACCTTCTACCCAAATTTCTACCTCATTTCCTGCCCACTCAAACCCACATTTCTACCTCATTTTCCACCCACTCAAACAATTTTTCCTGTCTTGACCAACTACGAAACTCCTTCTCTGATGAGAGAACAATGAGCTAAACCACGAGTGGCCTGTGGGTCACTGTGACAGCAGTTTACAGTGAGCCATTCCCTTTCCATGAGATCCAAGAAGCAAACTGTCCAAGGATATGTGGATAGGAAATGACTGGATAAAGAAAGAATAAGACTTTCTCCCTTAGTATCATAAAAGAAGGAATAGTCCTGTCCCTCAGCTACCAAGGAATAGAACAAGGCAGAAGAAAAAATTCTGTTTTTTACCATCCTAAAGTGGAAAAAAAAACCCAAAACAAAGATTCAGGTCGCACCTCCACAGAGACATAGGAATCACAATAAGTATAGTAAGCATTTAAAGATATGTCAAATGTGGACGATTTTGTGCCTCTCCCCTTACTGTTTACAGCTCCTCCCTGAACTGACCTTGCTGAGCTTCCTCCATCTCAAAAGAGAAACGACATCCGGAGATGTAGGCAAGGTCCCAGGAGCCCAACAGTCCTCTGTCTTGGGCAAATCATGAAACTATTTAGTGTCTCTGTACTTCCGATTATTAAATGGGTTTAGGGATACTGGCTGGTGCATCAAGGTCTAATTATCTGAAATGCAGGTGATGTACAGGAGGCACTAAGTATGGCTATTGCATACCAAGCATTTTGACTTTGTTTCCTAAATTTTAATCATTTCTTCAAAACAAGTGTTGCTAAATTGTTTCAATATGGAGAAAAAAGAACTTAGTCCAACCCCAATTTTTACAAAAGCACAATTATGACTGCTTGTTTATTTACTTTTTTGTAATTAATACGGACCAGCTGGCAAAACACACCAATATAGGAGGAAGAACCCAGGGATTCAATAGCAAATAAAGAAAACACCAGATAATAAGCATGAACTAGTGCTTACTTCCAGTAGGGGACATGTGCTGGTAAGTTGTCCTGGGGCCACCTCAAGGAAGGATATTGAAGGACTGCAATTCACATCCCCAATTTGCACATTTCTACAGTATTCAGCAGTTCTGCTCCATCAGGGAGGTCAGTCTCAGCCCATTCTCAGTTTCATTTGGCTTCCTATTAGCACACGGTGAGGGGCAGGCAGAAGGACAGTCGAGACCTGCCCCAGGTAGAGAGCCAGATGACTTCCAGGAGCCAGAAGACTCTCCACTTGGTGAATCCCCAGGCCTCAGGCTGGGGATTGGAAAAGAAGTCCTGTAACATGAGAGAGGTTCTTCCCTCTTCAGCGTGGCTCCTATTGCTCAGACTCCCATAAACCCAGATAACGTAGAACCATTTAGCTTGAAAAAGACCTCTAAGATCAAGTCCAACTGTTAAGCCAGCACTGCCAAGTCCACCACTAAGCCATGTCTGTAAGGGCCACATCTACTTTTCTTTTAAATACCTCCAGGGATGGTAAGTCCACATACATTGTAGGTCCTCACTGGCAATGGCCAACGAAGAGCAAGAGGGGATGGCACATTGCTGGGGGTGTTGGTAATGGATGCACGTCCATGAGAAATAAGTGTGTCCATTTGCCTTGCCTGAGATTGACAGTACCAAAGGTGTGTGTCTACATAGCACAGGACTTTATGGAAAGAATGGATTTGGCTTTCCTCAGCAGTCTGTCAGCTGGGCAAACACTACCCTTACACTGCCTCCCCTCCTCAACAACCTTGCCTGCTGCCCCATACAGCACTGCATGGTCCCATTATCACCTTGTGAAACTCGGCTAACTGGTGCCACACACAGCCTCAGTGCTAGCAAACCCAGAGATTTCTTGTTCTCTTAAGGACATTGCAATGTTTAAGTATTGTGATCCATTGTTTACCGAGACAAGCCCTGCAGCTGTCACGCAGTCTCCCTCCCTGAGAAAGATAAAGTGAGTGCTCATGCATCACTTGCAGTTTCCTATGACATTCTGATCAGTATAATCCCTCTTTTCAGACAGGAAAGCAAGCTGCATCTTGGCTCCTACCACCACTGCAGTCTGATGGGGAGAAAAAACAATGCCGCTTTGTCATCATTCAAGGATCCTTCAGTCTGATTCCTCCACATCTGGAGGCAAATTTTTTTCACTTCCTTACAGTTACATGTTCGCATCAGCCACTTGTGCCAGTAGAGGTGGTACAAGATTAAGGACAATCATTTTCACTAGTAAGAAGGTAGGAGAGGGCAGAGAAAGCAGGGCTAAACTCTCCTTGAATTTCACCTGCAGGTAGCCAGATCTGCCACGGAAGCAGATGTGTCTGATTGTGACGAACATCTGAAGCAGAAGGTGATCCTCTTTGCTGGCTCGCCAGAGACTGAACTGGAGATGCCCAGTCAAATACACAGTTTGTGCTGTTTAACTGCCAGGCTTACTTCTGAGGACAAAGGTCCCACTGTGAGTCAGTTACAGCAATGAATGAATCAGAGCAGAGGCTCTAAATTCCTGAAGGTGTTTTGAAATGAAGCTGTTCTCATTAGGATCAGTATTTTCAAATTGGACACTGGCTAATGGTAGTAAAGAATTATCAGAAGCTATATTTTGTCAATGGCCTCCACCTCTTTTACTGACGTGCTGTAAAACTGCGCAATCCCCACGTATAAAATGCAAATCTGAATTTTGCAACTCAAGCACTTCCACTGATATACATTGCATGGATCACCCAATATTATAAAAAGGAAAGAATGGATGATCTATGAAGTCAGAGCTCTTTAAGCCAAAGGAAGAGTTTCTTGAGGATTTTATCTGCACTTCCCAAAGCTAGAAATTATCATAAAAACCTCTAACCCAGTCTACTGTGTATTGCAGATCACAGACTTTCATCCAGCTAATCCTATACTAAGCCAAAGAACATGTTGGATTACTTAACCACTTGAGTCAGCCATGTTAGAAGAAACAATTTGTCCAGCTGGACCTATCAGCGTTCTGATAGTATAACACTTTAGAAACAAAATTATATGGTAGGGTTTTCATTTACAGAATTGATGTTCCAGTGCTGTGCACTTTGACTGTGGCCTAGCCCTGCACATTAGCATACTCTTGGTTTCAAGTACACAATCCCACTTTAACATAAGTACTTGACTTCAGTGCTTGACTGAGCTCAGACTGTTTGTAGCCTTCCAGGGTGAACCCCGCATGATTAAACAAGAATATGTTTTATGAGATTGCTGGTACTAAAGTGAACTTTATCAAAGCATAATGACACCCTTGAATGGAAGGTTTCAGGAGCATGTGATATATTAACACTCATCAGAAGCAGATGTGCTAAATAAATGAGGCCTGCTGTACCACTGGCACACAAACTCGTTCAGTTAGGGAACTACACTAAGTAAACTTGAGAATAAGGCCTCTGTAATGCATGTCCTTGTTTGCAACCAAACCACAGAAAAAGAAGATGAACACTTTGCTTTACTTTCCACCCTGTTTCCTTTCTCTGGTGCCTGGGATCCGAAAAAAGGCTGCCCATTTCTGTGTCCCAGATCCAACCCCCCTGCCAAGGAGAGGAGCACACACATGCTGGTGATAGCTGCTGCTGTTAGCCCCAGTTACATCAGCGGTACCTCTGGGAAATATTAATAAGCTGCTCTGCTGGTGACATGAGTTTTTCATGGCCTTGGTCCACACATAATACACTGGAGCACCTGTTCTTCCATACTGTGAGCACTGTGAGTCTATCTCACTTGGTCATGCTGCTGAGGATGCCCCCCTCTCATCAACACCACCATCCATGGTCAGAGGCTGCTCCTTCTCTTGAGCTATTGTACCTCTTCAAACTTTTATCTTCCCTCATTGCAATATATGAGTTAATTGATCACTTTGCTTCCTGAAGCTTCACTGTAAAGTCTTCCTTTCTCCCCTGCTTGTCATGATTTATTCCATCTAAAGCATTTCGTGAATGAAGGGCACTCTTCCAAACCCCCTTTTCTTCTTGAGGCCCCAAGAAACAGCATACTGAATAATTTTTTCAATCAAATCTCATTGCAATTATTTGTGAAGTGCCTTGAACACCATTAATGAGAAAGTGTCAAAGAACTAGCATCATTACTGTTATAATTATTATTATGGAATGAAAAATATATTGAGAGCTGTAGGGTGTAATTTTCAGAAGTTTTGCCTGAAAGCAAATTACTTCCCTAACCACTGTATATTTATGGCTTTATCAGTCATAATTTTCAAAAAAATCTAAATCAAATCCAAAGAAGAACATACCAGCTTCATTTGCCACTGTTGTATTTTTCAAGATTAAAAAGAAAATTGCCACAAGGCATGCTTAATGGATATAAAATCCATACTGAAATGCACTGAAGGTTAAGTATTCTGAAGCACCCACAGGATTCCACCACTTTCCAGTCAACACTCCATCACTAGTTAACATTCGGACATTCAAGGGCATCAAGGCTGTGAGCTAGAAGACAACTCTTCTATAGTGTATTTTGCCTTCCCTTTGATGCTTAGCCAGATACACTTCTAATATTTCACCCCACAATCTTCATCCTTTGTTAACTAAAATTTTGGTTTGGGTTGTCAAGATCTTACTTGCTCAAGGAAAGTGTAAATCTTTACCAGAATTTCCTAAGAGGTTTTCCTAGCTGGCCTTTGGAGTTCATGAATGCTAATGTGCTTTTTTCCCTCATCAATATACAGTAAAGGGAATAATGTATTAGTGACCAATTCAACGTTAGTGGTGGTGTTTGGTGAAATGTAAAGAACCTTCTAAAGAAATAAATCATATCTTATTATCCTTCAGCCCACAAAGTTAAAACAGCTTTTGCTTTCAATATAACAAGCGAACACTTAGCTGCTCCCCACAGGTTTCAGTGGCCATGTTTCAATGAAATGTTCTTAAAAGAAATAAAATATTGAGAAAATACATAGCAACCTACATTCTAGTCACCTGAATCACATTTATCTGGTAGGGAGTAATAATTACAGACAGTCTGAAGTAAAACCCCAGATATAAACACTCCCAAACTAATTCATTTTGAAAACCTGAGGCAACAGGCAGAGAAACTTGTCTGCATCTAGGAGAGATTGAGGATTAGACAATGGATCAAATGCCACACATTGAGAACTCACATCAGCCGTGATGATACAGTCTGCAAAACTGAGATTTGCAGTCCTGAGAAGATCTGAGATATAAGCTATTTAACCAAGTCCACCTCTCTCCTCTGCCTCAACATGGGATCAGTTGAAGTGTTTTTATGGATGAAGACAGGCTGCAATTATTAAAGCAGAGACAAATGATGTTCTTCCATCTTACCCTAACTGCCATGACCCAAGGGAGAAAGCCCTGGGAGACAGAACAGAGAAAAACCTGGGAAGTCTATCATACTTTTTCCTGAGCATAGTGATTTAACGGATAAAACTAATGAGAAATAAATAATGGTAGAAACTGCAAGTGGAAACCTGTCTACAACTCATTTGCAGTGGAGTTGTGAATGTCCAAATGATTCATGAAACACAGATGAGTTTGCAAACTCTTAAGCATTTCCTTGGTAAACAAGCTGAAACCAAGCACTCTGCAGGCATTACAAACATCTATACATGTCACTCATGGCTCTGGCTCTCGAAACAACAAATCTTACATAGGATTGGTGTGGAAGATGTTTCTGGCTTTCCCAAGAGGCACGTTACAAAGGAACTCCAAATGTCTTTAATGAATAGCAAAGGTGCTTTATGTCCAAGAGAGAGCTGTACAACAAGTAACCAGGCCAAGTATGACACAGGCATCGCCCAGTTGCAAATGGAGGGATTGATCTATTGTTTATAAGATGCATATGGAAAATATGAGAAAGATGAACATGATTGACAAAACCTAGAAACAATTTCTCTAGTGTTCAGATTACCAGAGTGGTCCACAGAGGAGCTGTGCCAGGATGACAAACTGTTTTGTGAAATGGGACTTGGATGCATGTGTTCATGCATGTATAAATAAAAAAGGACGCACTAAAGATATACTTGACTTGTTTCACTAATTTCTCAACTCACTGAAAAATAAACAAGCATGCAAGACCCTTAATGTAGCTACCCACTCACAGCCAAACAGCTAATAAAACACCAGAAACAGCCTCCTGGGAAGTAGAAGATCATTTTCTTATTGATCTAACAAGGGAAATCAAACTTTAACTGGATTTCCTATAAGCACAGAGTAGAACAATCTAATTATGAAAAGCCCAGACTGGGTACATTATTATTGTTGGTGAATTGTACAATGAGCATCATTTATAAGCCCCAGGGAAATTGGGGCACCATTGTGTTAGTTTGGTACTGTGCAAACATACAGGATAGTGCTTGCAGCACGAAATTCCTAACCTGTCCCTCACAATCTCTATGCAGGCTGCTAGGATAAACTATTCAGCTTATGGCCCCTTCCCAGTCTACATCTCTCCTGGCAGTGCAAACTTTATCTTTAGAATGTAAAGTATATTTAGAGCCAGAATTTATGTCCCACGACTTGTCTAGACCTTTTTCTCTAGGTCGCAAGTAGCAGCAGGTGTTTTGGAGAATGAACTCTGTAAAGAAACAGGCATTTTGTCTGAACACAGCTAAAGTAAAAGCATTTTGTATATGTAGATTCCTTTCTCCTTAAATGAGTAGGGCCTGTATTGTCCTCTGTCTTTCTTACCACTCTCATAGCAATAGAAAGAGATATGAATTCAAACAGATGGTTGACTAGTGTGGATGAGATACAATAAGCACAACATAGAAAATACATAACTTCTCAGGAAATAAGGGCAAAGATAGACAGAAAGAAGTTTTACTTGGGATTCTTCCATGACAGGGATATTATCCAGCCAACTGGATGTTAAGAATATCATCTAGGGGTAAAGTACAACAAAAAGAAACTGAGCACAAGCAAGGTGGGAACTGAAGACTAGAGAATACAAAACATGCTATGGCATCCCATTTGTCTGGTGATGGGAAACCTGGCTAGCAAGGCTGTGAAAAAGAAGCTATTCAACCCCTTTGTAACATAAGCTGTTTTGTTAACCTTTTCATTCCGGCAGTAAATTAATGCATCCTGTATGACTGAATGGCCAGGGGCCTTATTATTATTATTATGGTCCATCCACTGAAAATTGCTGATGTAACATAATCCTTTCCCCTGGCAGTAGGAGCATCAGCAGGGCTGCTGCTGGGGTCATTCTTTCAATCTTTACACATTCCCATTGCGTACCAGGTTGTGATCCATGAGACAATGCATTTGGAGACCCACAGAAAGCCCACGAGCCACACTGTTTAGCAGAGACATCCTCATAGCAATCTGGAACAGCACATAAAATCTACATAAAATGTATATTCCCCTATTTCTCCCCCTTGCAGCCTAAACCTGCATGTGCTGGCATCAGAACAGGGTATAGCTTTAAGGTAAATTAGATTATGAACTGAGATGTGGGTTTGGATGTGTGAGCCCTCTTCCACAGATTTTAAAAGATATGTGCAGTGGAAAAAAAGGTGCCTTTAATTTTATTCCTGTGTATTTTCCAGCTGAGCCTTGCAGCAGAAAATATAAGATTAAACTATCATGAACAATCACAAGGAACCAGCTGCTGAGAAAAAACAATAACTCTGAATCTAACTTGGGTTTAAGAGACTCAAATGATAATCTGGGTCATTTTCTTGATGTGTCTGCAATTTCAGTCTTTCTTTTGCACAGTTGTCAAATTCTAATTAACTCAACAGTTTTTGCCCTGTATCACTGAAGAGGGAAAGGGAACAAGAACAGTGAAGGGGAAGACAGATTATTTTTTTTCTGTGAAATATTCTTGCCTGATTAAAACAAAGCAAACTGGCAGACTATGAGCGTGTTTACATAGCCAGTGATCCTGTGGAGAAGAAATCACATTGAGTGCCAAAAAATGCCCACCGATTCCTCAGCATCAGGAACTGGGTTTCCTAATGCAATGAAAGAATTAATTAATCCAGAATGATTTACCTCAGTGCTGGATCACACAGACACAGCCTCTATAAACTCAAAGTTTGGTGTTCCTGGTTAATAGAGAGAGTAATACTTTTTCTCTTTTCTATAACATCTTCATTATTGTATTATCTATTTAAATATCCAACTGAGGTTCACCGTGTTTTAACAGCAAGGGTTTCTGCTTTTGGCCCTACCCAGTTAAAACAGATGGTTAGACTTACTTAGCAATTAAAATCAAGGTTTATTTACCAGAGCAAGGTTAGAGCCAGTGCTGTATCCTATAGGCTTAAAGATTTTGCTAATTTATTTTAATCCACTTAAACCTCTAAGGCATGGATAATGGAAAACAGACAAGAAATCTCTTAAACTTTCCAGTTTAGGAGACAAGAGTTTCCTTCTCCGTGAAGAATAGTAAAGCTCTCTAGAAGAATCCTGAAAGGTCAGCAAGGATGCCTTTGACTACTTTCTTCCTGGAAACTCTATCTCAAAGGTCACAAAACCACAACTAAATTGCCTTTAGCAAAGAACCTAACTAGAGACACATTGCAAGGTACTTAATTGCCTTTAGCAAAGAATGTAACTGGAGATGCATTGCAAAGCCTTAAATGGAAACCGAAATCGATATTTCAACATTTAGGAGGAAACCATTTTTAGCAAGGAGACTCAGCAGCTGCTCATGCTGGCACATTGAGCTTAACACACTGGTCTGAAGTGTATTTTGAAATAACGGTGATACCAATATAATGATCTACCCATTGTGTGAATAAGTGGACAGATTATCCAGATAACAATTTAGGAGTACATGTATGCTCATGGAAAATCTGACTGGGGTAAAGATAAGACAAATTCTATGCTTCAAAAGAACAGTAAAAAGATTGCCCACTGCCACACAAAGGACCCCTCTCACATTCAAGTTAATTGCCCAGATGAATGACAGAAAAACTACTGGCACAGGTGACAAATATGTAACCAAACCAAACCAAAAAAGCTCCAAACAAAAGGGCCACCACTCCCTGCAATTTTAAATCAACTTACTTCTCTTGCATTCAAGTGTGTCCACATTCTCTATCACATTTCACTTATTAAGTGTCTGGCTCCAGCAAGCCAGGTGAGGTATGTAAGCAATACTGAATCCAGTTAGAGAAAAGGAAACTTAAAAATGGTTTCAGCATGGCACAGGATTACAGGGAGCCTGTAGCAGAATAGAAAATGGAGATTCTTAGACCAGTAGTTCCAAATCTGCCTGTATTAAGTGACTGCTGTGAAACTTCGAATTAAAACACTGTAAAGCATCAATGGGAAAATGATTGTCAGGCCACTTTCACTGGCCTGTGGATTACAGGTGTAAGGAAAACAGCACAGACTAAACCTAAATGGAATCTGAAACAGGAATAGCTCTTACCTTCAAAAGCAATTGTGGGGTGTTCTTTCCTGACACACTGCTGATGTTCAGCTTCATAGTATTCAGGTGCATTCTGTGATGCTGAGAGATGAAAAGCAAGAAGAAAAAGGCTTGGCAATGACAGGGAAATGGCCTTTAATCTTGAAACAATCATGACTGAAGGGCGGCTGCAGAACTAGCTTCCAAGATAGGCCCAGGGAGGATACCTGAAATACAAATAATTCCACTTTCAGAAAGATGAATGCTTATCCAGAGCGTGTAGCACAGGTAGGGAAGGGTGGAGGTTCCCCTTTCATCCCAACCCCACTTGTGCTAGGTACACAAGGTAATATTCCACAAACAGCATGTAAAAAAAAAAAAAAAAAAAACAAAACCAATTTACAACTGTATTTTGACTTCTAACTTCAAATACAAGGGAAGTGCACAGCTCCCTAAATATCTATCTTGGTGTGCCTTTGGGGGATATGTCCTTAAACAGTAGCTGGTGTGCAATGGCTCACACTGACAACATGAAATCTCAAATACTCTAGGTGTAAACGTGTACCTCAGCCTGGACACCTCCCTCCTTGGTTTCATGATGTGCCATGCTAAATGTCATGCTACATTCAAGAGATTGCTTAGGAAAGGCCAACATCAGTCATCAGGAAAACACATGTAATTAATACTGTTCTAATAGGTGATTTATACATTTTACCACTGCGGTTTTAAATGTCTTGAAACAAAAAAAGCCAATTCAAAGGTGTTGCCAGGAAAGTGCTAATTAAGGTACAATAGAAATTAAAAGAGTTTATTGAGGAAAATGGTGAGAACTGAGCCAATTGCTTGCATTATTATGGGATGCTATAGCTCCCAGTCACAAGAGCTGAGGCACAGCTAAAGAGGAGGAGCACTCACTCTCGGGAGAGGAGAGCGGAAAGTCATGCCTTTTCTGCGTGAGCTTTTTTAACAACAACAGCAGCAGTAAAGGCATAGCTCTAAAAACTCCCTTGGGCCAAGCAGGTCTAAGGCAGGGGATGGAGGATTAATTAGCCCATGCCACAAGCTCCCCAAGATGACGCTGCAGCTTAGGAAAATCTGCATAGAATTTAATCTTACTGCTGTGCATATTATATTTTCCTATGTAACTTTGTTTAATTATTGCAAACACGTGTTTTCAAACAAATGGAGTCTTCTACCCTTAAATCCTACCTAGTGATAAAGCTGATTCTCATTAAATTCAGAAGTAACAAGATTTTCAATTCCTGCAGGTGTAGTGATTCACAAAGGCAGTGTAACAGTCAACACCTGCAGTGCCTGATACCTCTACATTTTCATTTGGAGTCTCTAAAACACTTTCAGTGACCTGAAATGGTCAAGCTGATGGCAGGTAACATGAGGCACTGATGCACAATGGCAGGCTTGTGGCGTGGGGCAAACTCCAATATTGTTACATCAAGGAGCTGAGAGAAGCTTGTAAAGGTCTTTGGGCATCACAGGAGCAATAAGGGACGGCTTACAGCAGCAATGGGAGATGTTTTGAAAGATGTTTTATTAACTGCATTTCTCCGTGACTTTAAATACGGGCATAGAGATGAGCTGCCAGCACATCCATTATGTGCGTGCTCAGCAGCAGCTACATACCTCTGACTGAAAATAGCACTGGCATTCAGGACTTGGGGTAGTTCTAGGGACTTGGTTTCCCAGCTAGTGAGTGAGACATTACAGCATTTCACTTTTTTTCCAGCCCCATACACATGCAGATTTTATGCAGTGATGTATAAAAACACCTTCCAGTTCTCCAAAAGAAGTTCTACAGCCCTTTACTACAGAGGGTGGCTTTTTTTAAAACATAGCAAATATAACATTAAATTAAAAAATGAGACTGGCAGAAGAGAGAGATGTGAAATCATTTAAAGCTCAGGCCAGCACAGCATTTAGTCATTAAGCACAGGCATACTGAAGGGCGTACACCACTGAGCACCGTGGCACCTCACGTGATGGACATGTTGTGCAAGTCACACTGTAATAAAAATTATTGATGATGAGGCATCAAATTATATTTTCAGCCACTGGTTTAAATGATCGTTTTTTTCCAGTACAGATCCAGAAGTGAAGCACAGCTCAGAGATGTGAATGCCAAGGAGATGCATTTTGTACAGCTTTCGGATACACTTAAAGTCAAAGCCAAACTTTCCTTAGGTGGGAGATGGTTGTTGTGGGAAATGCACAAAAGGCAAAAGGACTTTTTCACTGTCAGATATCCTTGCTGGAAACTGGAAGAGACAGTCATGGAAATCTCACTTTATGCATGCTCTACTACTCCCAGTGCAGCCATTACTGGCTAATCCTGAAAATAAGGTACTAAACTAAACAGATTTTAGTCTGAGCCAATATGGCCATTTTCATGTAC
Organism: Lepidothrix coronata; assembly: GCF_001604755.1. Lineage (NCBI taxonomy): Eukaryota > Metazoa > Chordata > Aves > Passeriformes > Pipridae > Lepidothrix > Lepidothrix coronata. Next base: position 2,777,165 of record NW_016690283.1, read on the forward strand.
TAATCATCCAAACAATGATCTCAAGCTAGGTGAAAAAAAAATCTTAAAACAAAGACACACAATAGGGTCTCATGCTCCTCTACAGCCTAATGTGTTGTACAATCAGCAGATGAGTAAATTCCAGTTTCAAACTTACCAGGGTCATGAAATGATAAAAAGTTGCATACGAGAAAGCTTCATAACATCCCACTGCCTATTCTGTGCCAAAGCAGAGTACATTTACTAGTGTTTTGTCTGGACTAATTGTAAAATGTGCCAAGTAGCTGGATTTCTGCCACTTTCCCTGAGAGATTTTACCACAGTCCAAGAGACTTCGGTGTTCCTTAGAAAGCTCTAGTCAGTATCTGGGGTAAAGTTCCATCTTCTTTTTCCTTATTGTCATGGGGAAATCCAAAGTGTGCATGAACACAATGATTTCAAACTTGATTTTAAGTGAGAATTAATATATGACCAAACAAAGATGAAAAAGAAACATCATAAAAAACTTGTACCCTCCACGATGTTCCCTGTCTCCTACATACACTTGTGTTGACCAAATGTGTGAAGCTTTCATGTGCTGGAAAATTGAACAAAATCAGCATCACGTGCAGCCCTGAGCTGGTGTCTACTGGAGTCAGAGTCAATGGGTAAATGCCAGCTTGATCAAGGGTGACGAAGCCAGAGCCCTGGAGCACCAGCTGAACAATAGTCAGACAGTGGATAGCACTGCAAAAGCTTACTCCTTCAACCTGCCCCTTCCCAGGCTGCCTTGCTCACTTCTTCTCAATATTTTAAGAAAGACTCTAACTTAGTAATTATTATTTCCAGCCGCTGCAAATTTGTTTCCAAGAAAAAACCCCATGCTCCAAATATGAAGCAGTGCCATGTGCAAGCACAGGTCAACTGAGTGCCAAGAGCAAGCTCGTAACTGCCTGGGAGAGTCCAGCAGTTATGAAGTGCTTTAATGACATGAAATGTTTTAATTTTACTGGAGATGGCCAAGCCCACCCTCCAATTTTGCCCAAGCTGCAGATTTTCACTGTGAGGGCTGGAGTATGACCAGTGCTTAGGACCAGTCCCCATCCAGACTGCTAGAACACTGAACATCCCAAGCACAGCCCAGGCTAGTGCTGCTTTGCACTGCTGGAGCTTGCCCTGGCCTCAAGCTGTTTAGATGCAGTTAAATGCTATAAAAAGAGCTGTTCTTATTAGACTTTCTGCTCAGAATGGCTTAGGCCTCAAGAAATCAGCTGTCAAGTTTTCAGTGCAGACGAGAAGAGAGAGCTCAAATCCCTGGTTAAACTCAAATCTCAGACAGGACATATAATTTCAATTCTTTATTTACTCGTTTTGATGTGTCTTTACCACTGTAGCTATTCCCCTCTCCAGCCCAATGCAGACATGTTAAAAAAAGATAAAAATGTCAAAAAATATTATCTCTCCAAGTTTATCTGTCCTCTCCCTCATGAAAGCCTGTCCTCTGCACCACTGCACAGCCCCAAGGGACACTGATGGGGAATCTTTCTCCCCTCAGAGGGATCTCCCCTCAGAGGGATTCACTGCACAGTGAATCCTTTCGGCCCTCTGACAAAAAAAAAGGTCAACAAATTCAGGCTGCACTGGACCTGGTGAAATATGCTCCAGAGACAGGCATTTTATAGAGCACCACTTCTGCCACCATCCTCTTGTCTCTTAAATCAGGCTTTCTTAGCTCATGAGCCTCCCTGACTCAGCGGCGGTGGCAGGGGACGGGCAAAGAGCGGCTCTGTCTGGGAAACACAGGAGGTCTGCACCTTCAGAGCGTCCCCAAAGCTGGGGTTTGCAACCACAGCACCCGTGTCAGCACAAACCCATTGCCACCTGCTCACTTCTCACCCAGGACATTCCATGGCAGCCCAATGGGGACAGTGTATAATTCTGCTTTGCCTCGTGGCTTCACTCCCGTGCAAGGGCAGCATTCAGGGGATTGCCCGCAGTTCCTCCCTTATTCATTCAAAGGGCATGAGTCTTTTCCAACTTGCCCCGTATTGTATCATTGTAACTCCATTGATTTCACAGGAGCTAATCCTGATTTACAGAGGGTAACTCAGATCATGCCCCTTTTGACTAAAGCTCCACATCTAAAAGAAAAATACCTTCAATCAATCTTCAGGGCTTTAAAACAAAGCACACTTTAAAAATGGCTGTACCAGGAATTCATGTCCTGCTTTCCTCTAACTGTAACTATCATTTTAACTTAATAAAATGTGACAGTAAAGTTAAAGGATAAAAGAAAATGCTTCATCTTTCATTTTAAAGAAAAGCGATGCCTTCAAAAAAGACTAAAAAAGGAACCTCCTGTAGAAGCTTTAATTCTTCTTTTGGGAATCTTTTGTGATTGGCACAGTTATGGTTTTATTAGACTGGAATACCAGAGGGAAGAAGAACAACGGAAAGAGGTGGACATTAAAGTATTCAAAAAAGTACTGGAAGAATAAGGTAAAGAAATATAAACATTATAAAGCAAGACAGCTCAGCAATGTTGCTATAACAGGCTGGCACAGGCAGCTCTGCCCTAGAAAACAGAGAGCTCCAAGGCCAATAAAACTATGGTCCTTTATTCATCTGATGCTCCTTGCCCTTCTCTCCTACCCTCTCCAGCTGGAATCCATCCCAGTCGACTGGCTCCAAGGGCCATTCCACACTATCGAAGAAAAAGCACAGCTTTTCCCTCTGCCCCTGGCCACATCCAAACCCTCAGCCCTCAGCTGTACCCACGCTGGGGAGCTGGATTTGTCTCACAGACGAAATGTGGCACACTGCACTTGCTATTCCAGAGATCAGATCTGATATGCACTCTTAGACTGGGCTCGTGGGTACTGAGCTTTTCTCATTTATTTACTTGTGAGGCAAATCTACAGGAATGGTCTAGAGTTCAGTAAAGAATCTGTGAAGAGATCTTGTTTTGCTTTAATTAAATCACCCTACGGTCTTCTGAAGAATAGGCAAGCTCACTTTGAATTTCACAACAGCTTAGATGCTGCAGCTCTCGTTCTGGCTGGGTTTCACCATGCTGCTGTGTGTCCACCTTGTTCAGGGCTTCCCAAGGCCTCAACTACAATATCGTCTATGAGCCTCACACTGAACTTGCTCTCACAACACGCCAGGGAATACAAACCCACATTTTCATACAAATAATCCAAGGGTTATCTTCTAAAAACCTACACAATTCAGCAGCAATTCAACATCACAAGTGTATGCACGTAATATGCTCTCCTGCGGCAGAGCAGAAACTTGAGCTCCATCCTGACCCCTCTCATAGCTCCTGCCTCACACAATCTGCAGGGCACCAGTTGCAGTATCACACTAGGCTTTATATCAGGAATAAAACAATCACAATTTTGCAACACAGGTCAATTTACTGAAACCCTTCTGTTATCTAGATCCGTATAAATAATTCAGGTAACTCTTTGCAAAGTTTAACCTATTATACTGTTCAGTTCATGGCTCATGAAGTCTGTAGTGGAGCTGAATAGTAATTGTCTATACTCTGATCTTCTTAGGACTACATCCCATGAAAGATTGACAGTGCACTTGGGGCACTTTATTTCTAGAGCACTTTCTGATTGCTGTTCAAAGCCACCCAGGACTGGCCAAGGTTCCAAACCAATCCCACAAAATGGAATGGGATGTTTACAATCAGAACAGGTAACAAAGACAAAACTCTTAATAATGGCTTGGAACAAAATGAATTGGTTGGTGTCAGGCCCCTTTCTTGTGGACTGGTGTAGGCCCTCAATGAGCCATCAGCCACCACTTGCTTACTTGGCCTCAGTAGCACAGTCAGTGGCTGCATCGTCCTGGAAATTGAACTGTTCCCTCACCTTTAGAGGAAGCCCTCCAGAACAGGAACCTTTTATAGAAAGCTTCCATTAAATAAAGCTGATTCAACAATAAAAGCCTGTGTAACACAGCAAAATATACTGTACCTCTGGGTTCCTGCCAAACCCAGTGGGCATAAATAAATACCTGCTCTGCTGACACTCAAACCCGCTTCTGAATAGTGCTAACCTGACCACACATTGAGTGCATCCCCAAGTGCTTCGAGAGGCTCCCCAGAGAGCTCTAGATCTTTTTTTACTGGCTACACATAATATAAAGACATGAGAGATTTTGTTAGCATTTGTTTGGGGTATGAATTTAGCACTTGTGAAAAGGTGCCTTGGAGTCTGAAGTCCTCTGTTTATTCAAAGATTGTATTTGGCAATGAAGGCTTACACTCATTTATCTCCCTGGCAGTACACTGCCACTGTTTTCTAGAAGACTGCCTCTACAGGGGGATGGAAATACCTTCTATTTGCTCTTCACAGAATGGTCTCTCTGAGAGATGTCAAAGTGGAGGTATTTATTTTTGGTAACTCTGGGATCTGGACTGACTATGGAATTATTTTTCTGTGTTCCATCTGTGAAACACCGAGATGAAGGCAGATTCCAACACAGCAGCAGAACGCAATGGATGCTGCTATGGTACTTAGCACAACTGCAATTCAGACACGAAATTTACTGGAGCCTAAATTAGGAATCAGGAGCTTCTGACTCCCAGTCAATGTCTCTGGATGCTCCATCAAAAGAAGAGGATGAGTGAGTGTAACGCTCCAAGAAAGGAGCCATCCTAGAGCTCACGGGACAGTGGCAACACAGCAGGAGTAAGTATTCCAGAGGTGCTGCCTGCAGCAGGTCTCAGGCTCAGGGCTCAGCATCCCTTGCAGTGCAGTCACCTTTCTCACTGTACACGATTTAGAGTCCTCTCCACAAGTGCGGTAAATCCAAGGTGCCAGATGTGCTGTTTACATGCAGATCAACTGTATAATGCAAGTACAGCAGATTCAGCATCAGACACTGCAAATAGTCACCTGGCTGCAAGAGCTCCTTCTGCCTTGATATTTGGTATTCAACCCATAGACTGATGCCTTAAGCCTACAGCTGTTACAGAAACACCAACATGACAGCTTTTCTTCAAGTTGCTCCCCTGCACAATGTGGCTGGTCTGTAAATGCGTAAATTAGCAGAGCCACAGTCCCTAACACCACACTGTGCAGCCAATGTCATTCCAACACATTATTGTGCCTGACAGTCTGGAGATGCTCCTCTATCAGCAGTGATTTCCAGACATGTGATGTTCCTGCTCACACACCTCCCCACTGCAGCTCTGACATTACAAGTGGGGAAACTGAGGCATGACACAAATTTGTGATGCAGCCGCTAGTACCTGCAGCCCATTTTTGGTAAAGACAGAAAGAGAAATGAACTTCTGGCTCTTCCCAATGTTTTTGGTATGGGGTTGTTTAATATGAAAACCATAAGTGTTCTTGAATTTTTATTACAGTATTAACCATTGTTTTATTAACACTAGTTTGCTATTCAACTCTATTTAGAGGGTCCACTGCAGACATCCCACGGGATTTTTAGTAAGGAAGTTAGTGACAATAGTTCCAAATTATATTAGGCGTAACATAGGTTGCTAACTTGCAAAGTTTCTCTCTTCAACACTGTGACAGCAACCAGGGGACAAGTGCAGCCCTCAGATTGTGCCAAGCAGATAAGCAATCTTGACAAAGCGTGTAGCAGTCACTGTGGTGCCCCTGTGTCCACAGAGCTGGGAATACAGTAGAAAGAAGAAATAAATAAAAAACCCCACACTTAATTCTCCTTTGACCTGAAGCAATCCCAGAATTCAAGTCTCCAGAAGACAAACGCCAAGCCATGAAATCATCACACCATCTCCTGCCTGAGAATCAGCCATAATATATAGGCTGGACTTTCCCTAGGGGCTTGTTTTTCCAGATAAAGGACTCCAGCACTAGTTCCAGGGCTACAGCTTCTGCCACCTGCTCCCTTCTACTCCATCCCATGGATCCCATCCCATCACTCACATAGCCCCAAACGCCAGAGCCAAAGGCAGTTGTTGCATGTTTCAAACCCAACTCATCCCTCCCAGCAGCTCCTTCCTCCACTGCTATATTGCAAAAGCAAGAAGAGGAGAGGTTTTTCTTTTAATGCTTGCCCGTGCAGGAGACAGAAACCACAGCTTGTTTGCTTTGTCAAAGATTTGTGATTAGCTGGTGCCACATAACACATACTCATGGTTTAATTGTAACTCCAGGAGAAGAAGCATAAAGCACCCCTGTAGCGCAAGTCCAAGTTTCAGCCTGCTTGGAAACAAGAATATGTTTTGCTGCAGTGTCTCCTTGGCACAACACAGCATCATTTATCATAAGGAAACCTTTGGCTAGAAGGCATTCAAACAGCCTTTATATGCCCCACATATGAACAGACAAAATAATAATTGTCAGCCAATCTCTTTTTTTGTCCTGCCGTGCCCAGCTTTTCTCATATTTCTTACAACAGCAGTTACCTGTTGAGCTCTGTTAACTCTTCCCCTCGGAGCAGCAGGGCTGCTTTGGTCTGCCCTGACTTTCACACTGTACTTGGAATACTGTGAAGTAGGGAAACTCTTCCCAGAGCCTCCTGGCTGCAGGGCAGCACTGAAGGGAAACAGTGCAAAACATATACAGCTCACAAATGACAGGTTATTACCGACTGCTGTGTATAAACAAAATGGGACTGATTCCTCATCTGCTGAAAACAACAGTGACATCAATTTTCCCCATGAAAAATATCTGGTGATCAACAGTTTCTGAAAAGACAGAGCTGAATTTTTCTCTCCCTCCAAACATGCTACACAACTTTTATGGTACCAGGAGCATTGTATTGCTCCCCAGCCTCAGAACACAAGTATTACTATGCTGAGTGACAGCAATATCCTTTTAGAGATTTTCTCAAAAATTTAGGCAAAGGGGAAGTGAAGCAGGACAGCTGACCTTCAAAAAAGCCCTTGGCTTGCTTGCTTTTAATGAACTGTTGTTTTAATTTTCACCTTAATGAAATGCTCTACTTTAACTAAACGGTACACAGTACTGTCCCCATCCTGTAAAGTGTTCCTCTCCCTAAATTCCCAAAGACATCAAGGTGAGCCAGTATTTAATACAAACCCAATGATCTACAACTTAGCGAAGAAATTCCGTGCTGGAAAGGAAGGGAGGAATATCTGAGACTGAAAGCTGGGACCCTCCTCTACACTTACATTTTTGACAGTCAGATGTCCAGCCAAAACTGGACATCTGAATCTTTTCCCACCAGGCAGGAGAAGCAGCCTGCCAGTGTTCACCTCAGCCCTGGGGTGTCAGCTCTTTGCCTCAGAAATGCTTTAAAATACCCAAACAATCCCTCAGACAGAAACCTTGTCGTCATCTTCCAGGAGGCAGGGTTTGAGCAAGCATTTGGGAGCTGATATAATTTTAATACACTCTGAGACCAGCCTTTCTAGAGAAGATGAATTATTTGTAATGAATTCCAATCACATGGTGCTCCAGCCCCCACACCTTCATCCTGCATATATAACCAAATTAGTTTAGGAGATGTAAGTTATTCAGGGACTTAGCTGTTCAGTCTGGCCTTGGAGGATTTGCTCTCATTATGGCTTTTATGCAAATTCTGTCCTCCAAATCTCTTCTGAATCAATTATTACTAGATTAATTTAAACATGTCCACCTGGGGTGCCTGTATATCATGTGCCTCATGTTAAAAAGTAAAAAGGAGGATAATGAATTCAGGAGGTGACTGAAACAGATTCCTGCTTTGTGGAAATGTGACCTTTTTGCATAATGTCATAAAAGAAAGAAGTTCCTTCAAGAAACATGGCAGACAGGGTCATTCGTTGGATCAGCTGGGCTTTCAATCACTCTTTGGAAATTAGCATGATACAATAAAAAATTAATAAGAAATTAAAAAAAATATCACTTTAATGCTCCAGACTATTAAAGTCTTTGATGGACTACTAATTGAAATGTAATGCTTAATTTTAAGCAATGCCATTTTATTAATGGTAAAAACTTGAATTAATGTCATTAACCAATGTTAATATTACAAATTCCCTGAGGGATAACAAAGCAATTATGTTATTCACAGAACTGAAAGGGGGAAAAAGATGTAATCTGTACATGGCTGCACTAAGGCAGAAGAGACTGCTTCCATCTGTATTTCCTCTGCTGAGAAAGGGGGTTTGTTTGTTTTTTTGAGCAAAGAGGAGGTAGAGGAAGAGAAGAATTTGCACTAAGTTAATTACTGCTGATTTTCAGGCACTTAATAGCTAGGAAATTATTCTGTTACTTAAACAGCATACTGTGGGGATCCTGGAAAAATAATTTGGGAATGAGAAATTGATTACAAACCCTCCTTCTTGGAGGTCTCCCCTGTGTGTGCTTGGATCCTAACACACACACACCAACAGCCTTCACCTGATGGAAAAGCCTGATGCAAATACACCAGCCCCACACCTGGCAGCAAATGGCTTTATGGAGCTGTGCTGGTTTGTATCCGCTAGAGATCACCAAGGAGAACACATCCTGTGGTACTGAGTGCCCTCAAGTTCATGTGAGGGCAGGTGCTTTTATTTTATATAGTTTAGCAAGTTCAGCATCTTGTCAGATCCACTACTCATACAGCAGGATAGATGGAGTTAGCCTTAATTAAAGAACTAAAAGCAATACCCTTGCTAATTGGCAGAAGTCACATTGCCCAAAGGGAGTAAGAACCTTGTATGGCAGTGGTATAATACTGCATTTACTCCAGAACAACCATGTTTGAGATAAACCCTTGATTAACTGTTTTTTTATTGTCTGGCTGATAATTCAGAGACAATGGGGAGATTCAGCAAGCCAGAGCATGAAGATTTCCCCAAGGAGCTACAAACTACTACATTATTGCTCAGAATCCCAAAGACTTTTGCTTTTTATTTACAAAAAAATGAAAGTATTCCAACACGCCCAACACACCATTGTCAAAATCCATGACTAGCACAAATGCCTCTTCCAGTGTGCACTTTTCAAGGCAATCAGTCAAATGTGTCACAAATTTGCAAAGAGTATTAACCCACAGGAAGAGATACAAAAATTAGTTTCCTCTGTTGCATGTAACATGCCAATGCTCTGGTGTAAACTAGCGCTCAGGATGCTCAGGAGATTCTTCTGAGATTGTCCAGCCAAGCACTTTTAAAAGTAAGGTTAATCTCCTTCTTAGAGGAAAAAGAAAAGCACTGACACTAATTACTATTAGGCTTCCTGTTTATGTTGCATGGGGTGTAAAACCTCAACACTAACCCAAAATAAATCAACCAAAAAAGACCAAGGCTTTCAGTGGAGTGAGAATCTACTCCTGAATTTGGCTGTATATAGTAACAGGGATGTATATCTGGTGGCTGGGACCAGGGTGTCTTTCTCTCTTTGTAGCCCAGGCACAGAACACCCAAGTGCCTCTTTACATTTCTGTTCAGAATACAGATCCAGCTGTAAAACACAATGAGATTTGGGGGTTTTACTTAAATTGATATATTACTTAGCAATCTTATTATAAATGGCAGAATGAGCAGGAGGAAGAATTACTGCAAGGTTTCCAGTCTGCTTATCAATGAGCTCCTGCACGTGGCAGGCTTCAGTCTATGGAGCCAGTTATGCTCAACAGCATGATGTCTTTTCTCCTGCAAATTTGCAAATCATTGCATTTTGTTTTCCAGTAATCATTTCTCTCTTACCTCTTTTCTCCCCCATTTCCTCAAAGAACAACATCAAACCTCCTGTGAAATATCTCCATTCTGTCACTCTTCCATTTTCTCTTCCAACTCCCCACTCCCAACTTGCAAACGAGGGAAGGGAAGCCACTGAAGACACCAAGGTCAAGGCAGAGTGAGACAAAGTCAAATTCATGCAATCAGTTAACACCACGCACCATCAGACCATTACAAGAGACATGAGACATTATGGATTGCAGCTTAATAGATCACAACAGAGGATGATGGGGGAGAGGAGAAGAGAGAAATGTTCCTTCTGGGTTGAGACTTGCTGATTAAAGTGCACGAGTGGGCAGGGGACAGCAACAGTGTTTGTGTTCCTAAAGCTGAGACTTACCTCTCGATATTAATGGACACACCATTGTCGCCAGACCCAATGTTTTGTTATTGCGTGATTAATTGAAAGTCACATACAATGACATATTACAGGCAGGATAAAGCTGCCACTGGAAAGCAATTCTTCACAGTAATTCCTGCCAGTCTCTACAATCTGAAATTGCATACCTCGTTACAGATGACCCCTCAAGCACAAACGCATTACATATCTTTATATAAATAACAGTGACTAACAACGGCAGTCTGAGGTAATCTCTGTGGGATATGAAATCGAGAAAAAGGTAAGGCAAAGAAATTGCCTTCAAATATTAGTAAGCTTGTCCGTGCTAATCTCCATCAAATGAACCATTTCTCTTTTCCTTTAAAATAAAAAGTCTTTCTGCTGGAGACGCAGAAAATATGATAGAAGGACACGCTGTTGCATAAATGACACCTAGAAGCCTTACTTCTTCAAAAGGCCACTAGTTCTAAATCTTAAAAACTTATCTTGATCAAGACTAATTAAACTTTGACACAGTCGCTTTATCGCTCACTTAGGTCAGTATATATAAGTAACCGGTCCAGCTCACTTTTTTAAAGCTCCCACATCAAAGACTCTTTTATATTTCTTTTGGCAGCAGCAAGAAGATATAAAATCATTAATTTTCTCCATGCATTTTATTTCAGTCAGAATCACTGCATTCAAAATACAATGTGGAAAAAAAAATCTACATTGCTCAAGGGAAAGGACACAGCCCAGGGGAATACAGGTGCCCAGGAAATAGCTCATGTCACTTATACTTTGTGTATGACAAATTCACAGCTGAACTGCCAGTAATGGTACGCAGTTGCCTGATCTCCAGTTGGCATTTAGCGCTCCATTTCCCACACCACTGGCTAATGGTCAGATCTGATGCAGTGCTCAGTTTATTTTCTTGCTATCTGAACATAAATTGGAGGCAATACCCATTATTCAAGTGAGCAATATTTGAAAGACTCACCATCAGATAGGGTGACATCATTTAAAATCAACAGTACTCTCTCTTTTGCAACCTCTCCATTAAAGAGCTCCATTTCACACCACCATGGAGATGGTCAGAAGTTTTAAGCCCTTTCAAGCTCACTCACTTGGACTTTCGGTTATCAACCACTTGCAAAATAAGAAAAAGTGATGCAAAGGTCTTTACCTGCTTGGAAGACGTTTTCTACCTCCTCAGAAGACCTCTTGCAGGCTCTTGTAAATCTGCCACTGACAGGAGCCAAGAGAAATGAGGACAGGAAAGCACAAAGCCTGGGCTGTCCTGTGGCCTGGAGGCAAATAGCAATCTCTGTCTTCACCTAACCCAACCAGAGCCCTGCAAGAGAGTAAATCTGTGTCCACTGGCCTTTTTAACAGTCTCTTAATGACCGTTAACTTTTTTCAGCCAGCCATTGATTCTAATGGCATGTGCATTCACACACAATAATACCTCAGACGGCCTTCATTAATTTACCATGCATAATTTCTCTGAAAGCTTTTGCCAATAGAATACCCCTAAACTGACTCACTAACTCATGAAGATAAAGCACTTTCTGTGTGAAACCATTATGCAGATGCACAGCATTCTCCTCAAATAAGTTAAAAAGTAGCTATTGTTCGGTGTCTACCCATTTTTCGGACACTGCAAGTACCAGGGATTGAAAATGTAAAGCTGCTGCTGGAGTATCCGGTGTGACAATGAATATGTAAGATACTCCAGGCTGGGGAAGGAACAACAAGAAAAAAGGCAAATTATATGAAAAAACCTTTCTGCCGAGAAGCTCCTGAAATCTCTTACAAATTTCAACAATGGGAAGTCCTAAAAGTGAAAGGCTGTTAAAATACCAAAGGAAAATGCGGTAATATAGATATTCACCAGTCCATTCATCCAGAGAGAGGGTGGGGGAAGATCCAGCAAAGGGAGTGTATTAGAAACAAACTATCCCAGAGAACAAGGGTTTAGAGCTGTCAGGAACTACAGTGCTGTCATTAGCCTTGCAATAAATTATGGAGCTGTCAGCATTTTCACATTATAAATCTCTCGAGCCTCCTCTTACATACACTGATGTAAGATTCAGACCCCAGTCCCATGGTGGCAATGATACTGCAGACAAAAGTACCACAGACCCCCTTTGGAGGTATAAGACCCATAAATATAACCTGTGGTCTTATAAACATCACAAGATGTTGGCTGTAGGGAATAAAAAATGTTTGTTTTTTTTTTTTTTATTTTAGTATTATTACAATTAGTTTGTCTTTAAGCAAAGTCACAGGATGACAGGTGAAGAGCTGATTGAAAAGGTGATCAGGGATAGGCTTCTCTTTTGCGCTAAACTCAAGTCTTTTATCAACTTGCAAGTCTCTCATCCCTTTCTGGAGGATTGATCACAGAGCCCACGAATGCTGTGACTCCACTTCCAAGGTTATAGGTGCTGTCCTGACTTATGTAAAAAAACACCTTCCATAGACATAGGCTTGTGATGCCCTCTAATATTAAATGTGGAGGTAAAATGAAGATTAAAATAAAATTAGATCTGAAAATTTAATCTGTCTTAAATTCATGAGTTGTGGGACTCGGGGTTTTGGACTCTCATCAATGAGCAGCAAACCACTTGCAGGGAGCACAGGAGCCACAGAGCAAGTGGATTAAGAGCAGAGCTCTTCAAAAAAATCTCCATTAAAAGAAAGCTTAATATAATTAAGGAACGAATTTTTTGCTGTTATTTCAACATATAGACTGTAAAAGAGGCCCCATGTACTTCAGTGCAAAAAAAACATAATGAAGACTGACAGCATATGTAGGGAAAATATGCTCACATGGAGATACTTTTTAAAGTGAAAATCACCAGAAGGATTTTGGCAACATGGATTTAGTAAAATGAATGTAAGCCATTATCAGCATAAAGGTAATGAAAACTCAGGGAAAACACCAGTGCCTGGAGTCAGTACTGTTAAAGACCATTAATACTGTCACTAATTACACATGCTTAACTACAGCTTTGCCTACAACGGTAACATCACAAAATGCCAATAAACTGGTCTGTCTAGGGAGTAACAGACTGCTTCAAAAGCCCCTAAATACACGTTTACAGACGATATGGGGAAAAGCCATCTAACACACCCAAAAAGGACTATCTTCCCTCACCCCTCTTTTTTTCATACATTTACCTTGCTCCAAACAACAAACTCTTCCCCCATGCTCAGACACCAAAAGCCAACCCACTGAGCCCAGCCTGTCAAACCAGGCCAACGTGAGCGTGGACTACAGTTCACCAGTTATTCAAGTGGCAGTAGTAAATCTCATCACCACATACAGGCCTCCACTAGGAATCAAGCAGTGCATATGCTGGAGGATTTGGGACTGGAAGCAGACTGCTCCAGATAAAGTAATGACTCAAACACAAGGCAGGAGACACTCGAGGATCCCAGTGTGTGCAACAGCCCAGCAGAGTTACAGCCACCCCCAGCCCTCCATTCAGCAGGAACAGCAAATCACTGTACATTTTCCTAACCCTTTAACAGTGTTTTCATACAGCACCATCCTTTGCTCTTGGTTTGTGCATTACAGGGGAAAACTAGGACAATGTTTTCCCTTTTAATCCTCGATTTTTACATTAATTTTTTTATTATATGTTTTTTTTATTGAAATCTTGCAGCGTATCTCCTCATAAAGTAAACAGCACTCTGCTTCAGAGAGAATATATAACAGCAGAATAAAATTCTGTCCATATGTCCGAAGTACAAGAGGTTCACAGTCAGAGCTGGCAAATGGTGTAATTAATCCTGACTGCATTTCAGCAAAGACAAATGTAGAAATAATGTACAATTTCTTTCTTTGTGAACTACCACTTGAGAAAACTCCCTGTCTGTATCGTATACACCCAAAGCAATTTTTGCAGATTGTTTACAATAAATCAAATTTGGGACAGTGCTTGATTGATGAAATTTCAAACACCATCTCTTTATTCTTTGGGTGCTCCTTTTATAATGTCAAGTTAACAGAAAAAACATAGCGGATACACAGACGCCAGACATGTTCAAAGGTTTCCATCTGGGCTTTAATTACTATCACAGTTGCCTCACTAAATTGAATACGTTCCTCCTCCTCCTAAGGGCTTTGCCTTGTATCTGATTTAGCTTACTTTGCCTTGATGAACAAAATCTGGTATAATCATTTTCTATGATGCCCCAGAGGAGCATCATCCTGTGTATAAACTTGCTGCCCCTTAAGTCAGTTTTTTACATTTCTCTAGACATTATCCTGAACTGTACTCAGAGATATTGTTTTTTTCCTGCAGGAAATTATTTTGGAAGCATCCTAGAGCAGATTTTCTCCAAAAGCCACATTTAGATTAGATTAAGTCACTGCCATTATTGTAAAATCAAAAAAGAGGAAAGAATGTTTAAACTACTTCTTCCAAATGCAGAAGACAAACAAATCCCTCTTTCTCCCCTTCCACACAGCATCACCTGTTCCTGACCTCACTGACCAGTTCATTATTGCTTTCAGATGTTAATTAATGAGGCCAGACAGCCTGATCTTTGCCATTTCCCCCGACCTGTTAGGCTTGGCCTCTGTTACTATCAGTGTCTTTTCTATAGGTGTTCTAAGAGAGCAGTAACAAGTATGCCATCTGTTTTAGCTCTCCTGATTTGAACTGTTAAATAAAAACACGTAACATCATCCACAAAAATACCATTGTTAGGGCTCTGCAGCAAGCTCTGAACCCTTTATAATTAAATGCAGACCTACTTGTTGGTTTCCAATAAGGTCACTCTTTCAGTAATCAGAGGTGGTCCCAGGAGGTAGTACATAAATAGCCTATATCGAAGCCTAAATTAGGCTAACTCAGAACTTCCTGTATTCTTCACTGCAAATAAAGCAAATATTTATAGGCTCTTGCAATCTTTGAGGTTCCTATCTAAGAATTAGGATCAGAGCAGCTCTTCTTGCTCATGGTAAATCAGAACTCTAGCAAATGTCCCAAAGCTTGGATTCCTCAGTGTATCATTTTTATTTGAAACTCCCCATGTCATTCTTTAGACATCCTTAATAAAAAAATTATTTTAAAAAAATTTTAAAAAAAAGTAATGCAAAAGGGAGATGAAAACAGACTTTGAAGGAAAAGTCTGCTGAATTCTTGTTAAGGCATATATTCACAAACTTAGAACATCTGGCTTCTATTCTGGGCTCTGCCACTGACTCTTTAGGTGGCCTCGGGCAAGTCCTTTCAGGTTTAAGTCTCCATCTTTTCTTTCTTTGCAAGCAAGTAAGATTTTTCCCTTTTTCTCCCTTTGCTTTCTGCCTTGACCATCCGGAACCATGCATAATTTTAAAGAAGACAAGTAACAGCATCTTCTCACTGGATGCATCATTTAAGTAGACACTTCTCTGAAGGATGTAGGCTTTGGACTGTAAACATCTCAGGGTAAAGACCATCTCCTAATATTTGTCAAGTTTTCTGTTTTACAGACTATTTAGAGAAGGCTAATGGTATTCTGTAGGAGTTTCTGGAAGCAGCTGGCTGAGCTTCTGCTGGAATCATCACTTTAAACACTGTTGGGATGTCATTGTTTTATTCAGAGGTGTCAGAATGCCTAGAGCTTTGGCCAGCCATCTTCTCTCATTAGTAATTTTCACACAAGTCTAAATAAATGTGTTTGTACTGTGCCCAACGTAATGCAGCTCCTGTGTGCCACATTAACACGGCTAATAAATTAAAAAAATCCTATTCATGATATTCTTACACCAAGCCAGCAGTAGAAAATGGCCACTCATCAGGGAAGCAGGAAGCATTAGTGGCTGGGGTGGATGGTGTTAGCAAACAGGCTCCAGCTGGAAGAGTAAGCATTATAAGTAACTTTATCATTTATTTTCAATGTCAAACTGCATTTCCTTGCCCCTCTACCACCCCATAGAGAAGTTCTGGTGAAAAGCATGGTACCCATTTATCCTCAGCTAGCTATGGAGCCAACAAGCCTCTTTGTTACATTTTGGCCTGGAAACTGAGATCTGAATGATCAATGCTGTTCGGCTGCTGCCTCTACACAGTGCAGGAAGAATGATACCAACGGGCAATGAAGAATACTGCTTCCTCAACAGCTACCACCAACACTCTAGATGCTTTTCAAATACACAATATCCAGCCTAAAAGTGTTGTCAAAGATCTCTCAGACACCACCAGAACACAAAGTTAATACACAGAGTAATGTTTCTGTGAATACATCGGTGGAACTCCATTCCTCTTGTCTTGACCTGCACCCAGCTGTCATGCAGCTTCCTTACATCTCTTTATCACTATCCATCCATCTTACATGGAATGATAAAATTATCGTATTTCACAAGTGTTCTAAGAACAGAGACTTTACTTTGGAGCCAAACATACTTAATTCATCATCATGGCCAGTCTTTGTGAACGAAGATTTGGGAAAGGTCTTTACCCTTCGAGCCTGCGCAGTGGATTTTTTAGGTGAGACACAGTGTGCGCTGAACTGAGCCCACCCTTTAATCCTAAAGTTCATCTGACAGGGCATCATAACATGTATACACATTTTCCCCTAGAATCTGGAATGTCAGATTAATCAGATTATTTATTTCTTTCAGGTAGCATGGTTAATTGTTTCCCTGTTCCCTAGAATAAACATATCTGAACAAGCGTTCTGGAACCACAGCATCCCATTGAACTCCGTCCAGGCTGTGGACTTAGAGAGCAAAGGCTCCCATCTCCTTTAGCCAGGAAACTAGCTCCTGTCCTTTTAGGACCAGGTTCTACCAATACAAATAATCCCATATCATCTTCCTCAGATGGACTGAGTCTTTGATAGATGTGATTTCATGGATAGTCTGCAGAAGCTGCCCCTCTCAGCACTACTAGTTCAGAGTTCTTTGTTTAGACTGCCTTTTTCTTCACCTCTCTTGTTCCTCTTATGAGAAGCCCAGCTGCCAGGTTGAGACAACTACATTTTTCCAGAGCAATGAAGCTAATGTTACTTCCAAAAAAGTTCAAGAGAGTTACAACAATCTTCTTGGGCAAGACCCTTTGCCTATGAAGACACTTGACATGGGGAGAAAGCTGAAGCCTTCCTGACCATCAGGTCTGCAAAAATCTAAAACAAGAAATCATTCACCTGTTCTCATAAATAATAATATTTTGCTGTTGTGATTTTAGAAACTGAGCTCTGAAATCTAGGAGTGCTAAAGGAAAAGCATCCTTCTATGAATCCTGGGAGTATGCTGGGTGGTTCACTACAAAGACGACAGTTGCCCTAGAAACCTCATAAACTGGAGTGGCAGATAACTGAAGTAGACGAGATCTGTCAGAAAAAGTTTGGCACCATCATAGCAATGCTTTGAAAGCATAAAAATGATTAATTGTCTGTGTTTTCTTCAGCACGTCAGAGAAAAGTTTCTCCTAGAAGTGAGGGACAGCTCTTTGAGCTGTGTTTTGCTATTCGCTCATCTGTTTAAATTTAGACTGTAGGATTTAAAGCTTACTTAAAAAAGAAAATTAAAAGATTATTGAATGAAAGCTAAGTAACTAATGGGCTTGTGTTTGTTCCCCTTCTCTTCCAAAAACATGAGTTCAGATAACCTTCTAGAAGAGACTGGTGTCCTGCTGGCCCTAAACCTTATTTAACACCACCATAAAGGTAACTCATGTTACTTGTAACTCATGTAACTCACCACAGGTCTCATTTTCTGACCACAAGACTATCAAGACAAAAAAAATTTGAAGGTCTGACCTGCGATGCATTGACACACCAACCTTATTTTGAACAGATTCTAACATCATATCAAATTACAGAATCATAGAATCATTAACAAAATTACAGAATATGCTGAATTGGAAGGGACCCACAAGGATCATCGAGTCCAACCCTTAACCCTTCACAGAATCCTCCCCAGGAACGACACCATGTGCCCGAGAGTATCATCCAGACACCTCTTGAACTCTGTCAGGCTTGGTGCTGTGACTTTTCTGGGGAGCCTGTTCCAGTGCCCAACCACCATCTGGGTGAAGAACCTCTTTCTAATATCCAACCCAAACCTTCTCTGACAAAACTCTGACAGGCCATTCCCTTGGGTCCTGTCACTGGTCACCACAGAGAACAGACCAGTGTCTGCTCCTCCTCTTCCCCTCACAAGGAAGCTGTAACTGCAATGAGGTCTCCCCTCAGTCTCCTCTTCTCCAGCCTGAACAGACCAAGTGCCCTTAAGCTCCTCCTCATTCATCTTCCCCTCAAGGCCCTTCACCACCTTCAATGCCCTCCTTTGGACACTCTCTAATGGCTTAATATCTTTCCTATATTGTAGTGCCCAAAACTGCCACAATATTCAGGGCTGCCCCAGTGCAGAGCAGAGGGGGACAATCCCCTCCCTCAACCTGCTGGCAATGCTTTGCCTGATGTCCTCAAAGACACAGTTGGCCCTCCTGGCTGCCAGGGCACTGCTGACTCAGATTCAACTTGCCATTGATCAGGACCCCCAGGTCCCTTTCCATGGCACTGCTTTCCAGCATCTGATTCCCCAGTCTGTCTGTACATCCGGGGTTGTTCCACCTCAGGTGCAGAATCTAGCACTCTCCTTATTGAACTTCATATGGTTAGGTTTTTAGGCTTTTTTAGGTTAGAAAAGACCTCCAAGATCATTGCATCCAACTGTTATCCCAGCACTGCCAAGTCCACCACTAAACATGTTCCTAAGTGCCACAGCTACAGGTCATTTAAACACCTCTAGGGATCAATCACTTTCCAGGGCAGCCTGTTCCAGTGCTTTACAACCCTCCCAGTGAAGAAATTTTTCCTAATATCCAATCTAAACCTCCCATGGCACAGCTTAAGGCTGTTTTCTCTCGTCCTATCACTTGTTAGTTGGGTTAAGAGACCTACTCTCACCTCACTACAACCTCCCTGCAGATAGGTTTCAGGAGACTCCTTTAATCTAGGCTAAAGAACCGGAGTTCTCTCAGTCACTCCTGATATGACCTGATCTCTAGATTGACTACTCAAGGTAGTGAGTGAACATAGAGGAGATAAAAATCAAGGTTTGGTTTGTAGTACTAGAAGACACTGACTTTTGCCAAGCCCACTAATGCTGATTTCTCATCTACAGTAAATAAACAACAACATTGAAAAAGAGAAGGCTGAGCTTCAAAAAGAAAAAAATCTTTGCTGTAGCATATTTAAACTTGTGTTTCCTTATCTGGCCTCTTTGTGTATGTTTTTCATTCCTTTTCCCTCCTCTAACTGGCCAGTTGCCAACAGAACAGAAAAGAAGAGACAAGGGACAAAAATTGATTATAAGCAATAAAAGTAATTTTAAACTTTTTTAAGGACTGAGCCAGAGCAGGAGGGAAAACTTGGGAACTCTGGATTTGCTACATTCTTCTTCATGGGTCCCCAGCGATGCCAGTGTATATGTGCAACCAGCACACAGCAAACAGCACAGCTGTTTGCATTCTCTCTGTGCACAGGGAAGCAATTTTTCCCTTTCATACATTATTCACAACTTGCTGCAGCCATTCTGCAAATTCAGTACATCTCCTTTAATGCAACGATGAGATTGAGATGCAGATTCTTTCCCTTGTGTTGTTTTTGGTTTTTTTATTGAATACTGAAAACACTGGATATGGTTTTCTTTCTATTTAAATTTCTCTTTTCAATTTGGAGCTGATTTAAAGTAAGCAGAATAGTAACAGGCAACAAGTAAGAATTTCCTGCTCTGATCCATGCCTTCTCCTCCAGTTGAGCCGGCAGAAATAACCCTCTAAGCTGCAACACAGATACACCCCTTAGAGAAGCAACAGTCCCAACTCTCTCAAACTTTCAAAATAGTTTGGGAATTGAATGTCTTCAAAGAAAATACTGTCTCCTTTTCCTCTGTACAGTGACTAGTACAAACTATAGTCAAGTCCTTTACAAAAATGCAAACATTTAACACTAATAGCCATTACCATCAGTATCTCCCTGCTTTGAAAAAAACTCTTGACTGCAGCACCCAATATTTATTCTCACTTGATGTTAACATGACAGATTTGCCAATCAGCTTGGGACATGAAATAACATCACTGGGCCACCTGCTCCCTTGGAATTTAGCTTTAATAATGCAATGCAGTATCATAACCTGAAGTCTGCATGATGCAATTGATGCAGGAGGAAAACACAGATTTTCTTATTTTCTCTGAAAGTTTTGATTTAGGTGCCAAAATAAGCTGTATTGTCGTGCTCCTACATCTCCAGATCGAACAGAACAAAGTCAAATCCACTCCTTGAGTCAGCCTTGACTTGGCATGAGGCCAAAGAGAAAAAGAGCATAGATTTCTTTCCCCAGTTCAGGGTTGGCAGCCACCTTGCATTTCTTCTCAAGATAAAGTCGAGTATCTTTGTTTTGCTTTGAGAATTTAATAATTTGTTCATCAAGGCTTTGTAACACACAGCATAGGACTGTCTCTGGGCAACATCCATCCTGTGGCTCGGCATGGTTGGTTACCTGTTCACTCACTGCAATTTCTACATTGTCAAGGCTGTGTGACACAAATCAGATTTCATTTCAATATTGCATTGATGCCATACCCTGAACATGAAACATCAATTTGCACACAACAATGTAGGGGACAGATCGCACAGCTGTAACTCAGTCCAAGACCACTGACAAGAGTAGAAGTGCATCAATCACATCAGCAGATCATCTGGTGCAGCTCTGATGTTTAGGGGCAGGACTGGCCAGCAAGAACTCTGGATTTGAATCTCAGCAAAGTCTGGGCAGTTCTTTTAACCTTTCTGAACAGTAACTTGCTTTTTCAAGATGTGGTGCTTAGATTCCCTGTTCACCTTACCAAAACACCATAGTTACTAAGGTTTGTGAAATGGGTTGAGATTTTAGGGTGAAACAGGTTATAGGGATTCTGAGCACTGCTGTAGACACGATCAAATGTGGAGAATGTTACAGTTCTGCTGACGTAGGAATGAGAGAGGACTTCTGCCCTTTGTAGCTTGATATGACTGGCTACATATGATACGAAGGACTAAGTTTCAGAGGAAAATTTAGTAGTATAAGCCCTATCATTCCAACCTTGCTATCCACATGACTTATGTGGGTTATTGCAGTAACCCACCTGCAATATTCACGCTTCCAGTAAAGATATTCCTTCCTGTATAAGAGATACCAGATAAGTCCCTTGTTCCCACTGATATGAAATTCTTCTAGGAAAAACTGCGAAGCTTTCGACTATCTGCATGCTAACCCCGAAAGCAAGGGACCCTGCCAAAGAAATGTGGAAGCCTGGGTTCTTTACCATCAGTGAGGCTAGGATGAAAGACCCTCTTTTTGTACACAGGCTGACATATTAAATGTGAGGGTCCTGACAGTGAGATCAGCTCCAGGTTTAAATCACAAGGCAGAAAATCCCTGCGTAATTTCGGTAGCGCTACATTCACTGAGTAAATGCTTACACTGAGTTCAGGTCAAATGCCACCTGTACTGGCTGGTATGACACACAATGAGTACAGGTTTCTCCACCAGGAGTAGGTACATGTAGAGTCGTTTCCTATACTTGCAGGGGAATAGGAGTTGATCGTTTACAGAGCTGTAAATACACCCAAGTGTCACCTAAGGCAGAGCCTCTATCAGAATAGAATGTTACCAGTTACAGGGGCTCATGTTGTTCTTCCTCCTCCACTGAACAGGCTGTTAAATGAACAAAACCAATTTGATCTCATACATCCAACTAGCATATAAAAAAATCTCAAGAGCAGCTGCTGCCTACCTACAACTCTCTAATTCCAGCCCAAACAATCTGTTTCCCAGTTGTGGGAGAGCAATCCACAAAAGGACCCAACAATCAGACGGAGTCAGCAGAGACATGACGTTGCGCCTCCATCTCTGGCACACAGCTAATTACAAAGGACAATTATTATAATTAATGCTAGTGGATGTGGCCAAGTCTCCCTGCAACTGCTGTGGAGAATTTCTACCCTTGCTTCTACCAAAAACCATCTGTCAGACAGGAAAAACACATAATAAAAGCCACCCTTGCCAAAGATTCTCAGTAAAATGTTTTATTGCCACTAACCTGTCAGTACCAGGGAGGTCACACAAGTTTCAAACAGGAACCACACTGAGCAGTGGAAATCCCTGATTTCATATTCTGAGCCTCATCGGGTAAACAGTACATTGATTTATGCAGCAAGAGGCTATTGCTGGTGAGGTGCAGGGATGGATAAGTTACACACTCCTGTTTGTCCCAAGCTGGTTTGTTTTATATAGTAGGGTTGGCAACAGGGATCAGCTAGAGAGAATGGACTGGAAATGCTGCTGCTGCTGCAGAGCTCTGTCAGAGTAGTGAGTTATGCAAAAGCTACTTTTTATTGGCCGTTAACACATTTAAATTTTCTCATTCTTGTACCTCAGTGACCACTTGAGAAGCAATAGGAATAAGGAAAAATTATGAAAGTAGACATCATGTTCCTGACTGATCCGTGCACAGACTGCTAAGAGAAAAATTTTGCTATGCAGGAAAGTTGTTGGCTATGCCAAACTACTTTCTGTGCAACTCAGAATCAAAGTCCACATAATTGTCTGTCATGGTGATCTCATTTCTTCAGATTAGATCTCTTGCTGCAGCACTGTAGGTGAATTCTCATCAAAAAATATCCACCTATGGACCTCTTTAGCCACTTGCTTCAGGCTAAGTATTAGCATCCAGGCCATTCTAAGACATTTGGTGATGGTACTCAGGCACACCTGAACCAGTCGAGACTGTCATAGACTCAAGCACTTGTTCTCCACTAGAGGAAAAAGCAAATGGTCAAGACAAAAGTATAGCAAAGCAGAAGTGTTTTCAAAAATGTTACATAGTGAATAGTATTGAGGCCTTTTTCTTGCCAAAGGGTAGTTCTTACTGGAATACAAAAATAATAGCTTATAAAGTTTCAACAGTCCTTTGGACAGTCCAATCATGTTTTGCAGTCTCACCAGCTCAAGTGAGGAGCATCTCACGTTTTAGGGCTGACCTACCCTGGAATCCCTAAGCCAGACGCAGATACACTCACACCGTCTTTAAAACGCGTACTACAGGTATCATCAGCAATTTAGTCACAGCAGACAGAGCACAGCTACACAACCTGCCTGAGAATATCTGGGTCATAATGCTGCTGGAAAGATCCAAACTCACAGTACATAGCTACACATTGACACTGCCTGGTAGACTAGCTCTGAGGAGTTGAAAAGGCAAAACTAGAGTCTGCTGAAGAAAGAGGTACCTGCAGATGAATCCATAGCACAGGTCCATGCCATTCACTTCCATCAAGCTATTACAAGATCAAAGAGGATGTGAACTGGGGCTAACATGTCTGGAACACCTGGTTCAGCTCCTAGGTCTGCAAAAGGTAACTTACACAATTTAATGCAGGCAGGCAGATACAGGCATCATTAAGTGCTACTACTTGCAAAAGCATCTGAGGATATATTCCTATTCATCCCTGTTACTGCAATAATTATTGAAATAGACTTTGCTGTCTGCAAAGCCTCATGGGTCAGAGTTAAGGTGTCTTTGCGGGGTATTTCTGTACAGGTGCAATGAATTATGTACATGTATTGATCTGAGCTGAATGAGGATTTGTTCTTCTTGTAAGTTCTTGTTGATGTACCGCTATGCAACATTTGACATAAGTTAATTAAAAACTGCTTAGTAGTCTTCACACATAGGCTAATGGTGAATACATCTGTAAGACTGAAACCATTACACGGGACAGTTGTTTTGAGCTGGAATGTACTCTTGTAGGTTTGTGACATCCTAGAGAAAGATGAAATATTACTATTTAATTTGAACACTTACACAGTCATGACAATTGTGTATTTTTCATCCCATTTAAAATATTTTAATTATTTCCCATCAATATTTAAATTCTTCTCTTGTTAATGGTTAGTCCCAAAAGAGAATAAAAGGCTCCAGAGGAATAAGGATAGCAATTCATAACCTTCAAGAAAAATCATCTATGGCTTCCAGCTAAGTAAACCAAGCTCTCCTATGATATAATGTGGGCAAGACAATATATCAATGAAGCATGTTTATTCCAAGGATTTAAATGTAAAAGTGTTCCCAAAAATCTAACTTGTCCTTTTATACTTGAAATAACACTTGCTCAGACTAGTCAGAGAAAATAATCTTCTCAGCTTTTAAAAAAACTATCTGAAGCAAAAGATTTCTCTCCCTGCTAGTGATTCAAATGTTGGTGCATTTTTTTATCTAAAATTACTTTTGTTTTGATACTGTTAGATTGATTTCTGGGACATCAGTGAGGAAACAATCTTTGTTTCAATGGTAGGAATCCTCTGAACTACCTGAGCCTGACGAGAGGAGAAAAATAGAGATGCCCAAGTCAAGAAAAGTAGTTCAGTGTAATAGCTAAGCATGTGTTGCAAGCTTTGTTTTTAAACCCACCTTCCTGTCAGATAACATACTCATAAATCCATCAGCACCAGGTCACTGCTGTGTCCCTCTGGGGTGCAAATGTAATTGAAACCTCCCAACAGCCACTCAGAGCTGTTGTTTTCCCACATTTAAAAGGCCAGAGAGGTTAGACTCAACTACACTAATAGATCAGATCAGGCTGGCATTTACACCACCACTGTCTAACTGAAAAGCTCCTTATAAGTCTTACGGGCAAATGTTTTGCTTCTGATTTGCATAGACTTGCCACATGCGCATCCCGATGGCTCTTCCTGTGAGGGTCACAGGAGACGACCCTTTGGAAGAATATGTCAAGAATCAGTTAAAGGTACTTAACATCTGTGGCTTAACAACATTATATTTCATCAGTCAGATTTGATTCTACTTCCCACTGGTGTTTTTCTTTATCCCTCTATCTTCTTGCCATTATTTCTATTCAAAGGAGTAAAGACAACAGATGAAATGCTAAACTGATTTAGGATTTGCAGCTCTAAGAAGAGTTATAGGCAACATCAAGAGTCTGATTTCAGTGTAAGAGAGGATATTTGGATAAATCAGAGATCCCAGAGCAATTCAGCAGCTTGGAACTGCAGATTAAAGAAAGATTTGCCATTATCTCCCAAGAATGGTGAAACACTCTGCATGCAGCTGACCTAGGTATGTTCTTTTTACTTCCCTTCTCTGTTCTTTCCTTTTAATCTTTTTTTAAAGTCATCTTTTTAATTTTTTTTAAGCACCAAAATAGGTGATATCATCATCACAGACTCTAATGCAACTGCAGGAGTATTTGCAGCACAGTGTAGACAAAAGTGGACCAGCTCTCATTGAGCTACATCAGGAAAGGAAAGCAGCTGAGCTGGGACAGCATGGACATCAGCACAGGTCAGCCACCAAATTCAGGAAATTCAGCACAGGTCACTGCTGTGTCCCTCTGGGGTGCAAATGTAATTGAAACCTCCCAACAGCCACTCAGAGCTGCCTTACTGATGTGGACACTCCGAATGGCAAAGTTCTCAGAAAACCAGAATATAAGAGCTCAAAGTAGAAGGCAACAAGCACTGTCTGTGCTAACGGAGTTTTCTACAGGGGACTATTTTGTATACAAAAACTGGAGATGTGCTGAAGCTTTAAAACAGAAGAGAAAAATCCAAACACACAAAGTCAAGTTGATTTCTTCCTGAGGAGAGCAGGAGGTGGAATGGTGGTGCCTGCAAACCTGCCTGGGCAGCAATGTCTGCTGTGCCCCTGAGGGCAGCAGTGTGAAATTGCCCGCTACACCACAGGACAACGGACTCGACAATTTGCAGTCCTACTCAGTTGCACTCTGCTGATAGTGCTGGATGAAAATATATTTATCCACATAACCACAGCTAAAGCTGCTGCAATTCTGCAGCTTGTGTGGACCTTTCTCCAACAAATGCCCTCTTAAAATTGCAGGAGTGGAGTCTTGCCACCACACCATGCCAGTGCCTATGCCTCCCACACCTCCGAAATGAGCCAGCAGTGCACAGCCAGAGAGCAAGAAACACACAAACTTTATTTGAAAGTTCTTTTTAATAATTTTTTACACAGCTGAGTAAAATTCTTTGGGATATTTAATCTCTCTTTGTTACTGGGAAGCACCTGCCAGAACAATACGGCGCAGCCTCCCAAGGCAGGTGATGTCAGGGCTGGCAATGCTTATGTCTGACATTCTCCAGGCAGGATATTTCAGGCTGATGCTGATACGTTGAGATGTTATAGCCAAATCATCTGTATCAATTCTGTGTTAATTCTCTCTTCAACAGGTGGTGGGTCAAGAAATTACAGGAAGTCAAGTGGCCCCATCTCCTACATGGTTATTGGGTCAAAACTGAGTGATCACTCTGCTGACTCAAGTATATGAGGAAAGAGCAAAATCCCAGTCACTCAAACATATAACAACAGTTAAAAGTGAAAGCAGAGTTTGGCTAATTAAGTAATGAGGAAAAAAGCACACTTATTTTTCATTCAAGTTCTACAAGTCTTTGCTGCTGGATGATAGACCATAAAAACTCATTAGAAAGCCTTATTTTAATTCTGAGAAAATTACTGTAATATTTGCCTATGGACTTGAGTAAGTGATTTTCTTAATTTATCCAGGTGAAAGAAAGGACTAAACTGTAAGTGATAAAAGTAATGAAAATCAAGAATTTCCACTGCACTATTTCAATTTATCCTGACCATCCTTGGCTCCACACTTGCCCCAAGCCATACTGCTCTACCTACCTTTGCTTCCATCACTGCTCTGCTCTGTAAAATCAACAGCTAACTCCTAAGATCACTCACAAGCTAAAAATCCCTATATGAACAACATTAGCACACTTCAGGGCACCAGCCAGCTCTGATGGCTGTGAGTGAGAGGAAACTCCTTTATAGCACAATGTAGTTTCTTGCATCTTCCCTGTAGCATTTGATATTGGATACTGCCACTGGCAGTGCACCGGAGAGAATGATGGAGAGAATGACTGCCAGTTTTATCTGCATCTGTCGAAAAGCACTGCTTAAAATATGCACCCTTAATTGTTGTGCCAGTAGCCTTCTGGAATCCTACAGGGATGTACTACCCAGAAGAACGATACGGTGTGTCAAATAACCAACTTCCCGCTGAATAAAAGCTATCTTCAGAAAGGTATTAAAAAGTAATGCTGGATACCAGACACAGCTATGCTTACTTTTTCATCTGCACACTACTTGCGTCATTCACAAACAAATGCCTAGTGCTGCACAACCAAAGCAACTCTGGAGAACAGACTCTGTCCTATTCAACCCAGTGTATAATGGTCAAAGTTACCAGCCAGCTTCCTAACCCAGCCTCCTCATCCCTACTGTATCCCCTTAAAAAGCACGAGGAAAAGATCTTTTCTCCTCTACATAAAAGGAAAAGTTTGCAGTGGTCAGAAACAGATAAAAAAAGGTTTTAACTTTGAAACTGACTGGCTTGAGTGTGTGAACATTAATCAGAAATAAGTAAGAAATATAAAGGTATGTATTGCACTGTTGGCCTGGACCATGCTCCAATGTTAATTACTGCCAAACATACTCACTAAAATAGGAAATGCCTCAAAGATGAGGCTCTCAGAGCCAAAAGAAGGAGTCAAGGCAACAAGGGTAAAAAACAAGCATAAAGAAAATTCAAGGGTATGAAAAAAGTGGTAATTTACTCCTGGGAATAAGGGAAGAGTGAAGCAGAGCGTGCTCAGGGTCTGTGATGAAAGAGCTTCAATGACTCCCCCTTCCTTTCCACTCATCCAGTCCTGACAGGCAGGGACAAAATGAATAAAAATCAAAACCACTGAAGAAAAAGGAGAAACAGCACTTTTCATTAGCTTTCATAACCAACAATGTGGTGGGAGTCCCTGGAGAAGTGGTGTAGTGTGCGATATCCTGGACACAGAGCTGCAGTCCGTGCTCGTGGACCGGGTGAAAGTCATTTAGAGGCAGGACAGAGTGAGCAACCAGTTAAATGCAAAACCAAAAGATCAAACAAATAGGCAGGTCTGGAATCTTAAAAATCAACCAGCTGCTTTATTGGGAATCAATTTTGCTCCCTTAGGAAAGAAATAAGATAATGGAAAGACTTAGATCCGGTAAGGAGCCCTTCTCCTGAATTCAGTACAGGAGGGCAGCATTAAAGGACACCTTCTGGCAGTGACTTGGAATAAAAATGGCCAAACCCAGGTTGAGATGGAACAAAAGCAGACAGCACATTTCTGTGCTATCACTGAAATGAACAGTCTTAATTTATGTGATCAATTCGTCTGCCTCTCAGACACAGTATTTCTCTTTAACATCACCCTCTGTTTCAAATAAGATCATTTTCCTTCTTTCTTTACAAAAATCCAGGTTCTGCTTTTCTACTGCTTCAATCAAGCCTTGTCCTATCACTTTTTTAGGTCAATTCCTCCACTATCACCACTTGTCCTGATCTTCTCATAGCTTTCCATCCAACACCACTATCGAACCAATGCTACTTTAGAATTAGCCATAAAACAGCACAGCAAGCAAAACAGTGACTTCAGGATGTCTGAAGCTACCTCTTTTCCCCCTTCCTTGCTTGCTTCCACACCCCCTTGCATCTGCTGGATCACCACCACATGCCCACTTGGTCCATCTCCTTTCCAGGCTGGAGAGTCCTGGTCTGTTTTACTCAATCACCAAAAGTTACATACACACCTGGTGACACACTTGTTTTCTTACAACTGAGGTCAGTACTTTCCCTCCTCAAGATCAAGTCTGAAATATGACTGAAACTGAAACAACATTCCCCAGCCTCCCTGATTAGGGTTTGTCCATGAGAAGCCAAGACCTCACTGCACGTGATGCCCTACAAACACCCCCCAGCCCAGCTCAGCTTTAGGGGCAACAGCATCCATCAGAAATGTGTCAAAAGTACTGGTATGTTCTGAAAGGGTCAAAACAAAGATGATAAAGGTTTTATGTTCAAGACTTTCACTTATTATTTTGAGTCTCCTTGCAGCAGGCATGAGTCAGGAAAGATCTCCTTCCAAGGCTCGACCTCATTAAACTGCAACAATTTCACTGAACATTCATTCGGTTCTCTGTGCTTTTTGCCCTTTTTGGCAGGAAGAGGTGCTTTTGATAGCTTGTCTGTTTAATAAGGAAATTCCTCAGAGGGTCTTTGCTGAGAACATACGAAAATCCACTGACAGCTGCTGTGATGGTTGCTCATTTTTGGGTGAACACATTGTATTTAGACGGGAAGCAGTTGAGGAAAAGGTACAATTTATTAAAAACAGGCTCAGTTCCAAAACTCACATTACAGTACAACACATGGCACAGAAACAACACACATCCAGTGTAGCTACCTGCATGGACAGGCAACCCCAAATCCCCACTATTAGGAGAGCCTGGCACAGGAGCTGCAATTACACCCGGGGAGAACAGGACCTAGAATACTTGCAGTCTTTCAGAACTACAATGCTGTGATAAATTCCTTTTTTGAAAGACACATCCTGCTTTTCCACATGGCGCAAAGTGAAGCCAAACCTTTGCATTCCTTTTTACATCTTTAAAGCAGCTGTCAGACAGCAAGCTGTCTCTCTGAAGGACTCACACGATCCCTCACACCACAGCATCTATGTAACATAACTATTTTTACAGCATCTTTAGGAAAGATTTCTTCCAGCTTACAGGAGGGGAAACTGAGTCAGAAACCCACTCCGTGATTTTGCTTAGTTCTCCCCACTGTAGAGCAGGATGATGATCACTCTGGCTCTTATAGAGCCCCCAGAACTTATCTCATTGAAAAACGTTTGTACATTGTCCCATCCACTCCAGCAGTGAGGTGGAGGTGGAATTTTGGCCCACTCCCCACCCTGGTGGCTACAGCTGCCACCACAGGCAGTCTCTCCTCTACTGCTCTTCTTCTACCCCCACGGAGGCTGCATGGCTTTGGTGGGACTATTTGTGTACATTACAGCCTATGAATCCCTGTGGGCACTGACAGTGCTATAAAATGTACACCTCCCTTTGGGCAGAGAAAGGACCTAGTGTACCCTGCTGGGCACCACTGCTGCCTAGAGCTGCAGCTCACCCCACACAAGGTTAGTGCTCCAAACACACAGCCCCCCTCTCTTCAAGAAGCCA
Source organism: Lepidothrix coronata (assembly GCF_001604755.1). Lineage (NCBI taxonomy): Eukaryota > Metazoa > Chordata > Aves > Passeriformes > Pipridae > Lepidothrix > Lepidothrix coronata. The sequence continues at coordinate 2,807,220 of NW_016690283.1, forward strand.
GTACAGAAAGCCTCTGAAGCGGGTTCATAAAGCACCTGATGTCAGCCTACACAAAACAGCAACAAAATGGTCGCTTCCAAAAAACAGTTGCTATAAAAAAAATTATGAGATTTTTGTCATCCACTTCAGAAATTCCCACTACCAGGTGGTGACTATTTTACTCGCTTTACAAAAGCACAGGAACTCCCACCTCCCCCCTTCCCTGCCCGTGTCAGCAGGCTCTCTGGGATGTTTTCATGTACACCCACATTTGTCTTTTCCTGATATTACAGAAACATTTTGTTTTGCTCTTTTCATATGCTACATTCCAAAGTGTTTCTGTCAACAGTGAGCTGCATCCCCGGCACAAACTCATTTGTGTAGTCAACTGGTAGGCAGCCATCAAATCCCACATACAGCCAGAGCCTGGTGGTAAAGAGTATCAGCGCAAAGCAGTGACACACCACAAGGACACAGACACACGTGTGCCTCTCCAGCTCTCACTGGGAAGCCTTTTTTGTCCACCTGAAGCCCCACATAAACCCCTAATGTGCAAAATAAAATTGCAATGAAATTTCATGTGGGTTCACCTACAGATGTGCGCCTCAACTGCTTGGTGATGCAGATCTTAGAGTGCCTGGCTGCTGTACCACCAGCGCCATGAACACTGATAGTTAATGTTAACATAGATGGAGGAACTGGTCACTGGTCACAGCTGATGAGAAAGTCAAGAGTTTTTAAGCACTTAGAAACTAAGCCCTGGCTGCTGCACTGAACACAAGATCTTCAGCTGGGGCACCAAACCATGGAGTGGGCAGAGAAGCAGTCCTTGCCTGGAAGAGGTAGTACTTTGCATTTTTTTCACAATTAGAAAACTCAGCAGTGGCTGAGTGGATTTATATCTGAAGTATCAAAAAGAATATTTTTTTCTGCCTCTAGAGAAAATAGCATCCAAATTTTAATTTTTATTGAAGCAAGTGTAGAGAGCAGTCTAGAATGAAATTGCCATCTGAATCTTAATTATACCTTCACATTGAAACACTGTAGTGAATTACATGTAAGATTAAAAAAAAGGAGTGATATTAACATATAATGAGCCTCATCAATTACTATGGATCAGGAAAAGTAGCCCTCATATTATTGAAATAGTTTAATTTGCATGACTGGGTGATTCAGATTCTTCTTGGTCATTCATTCAAATCTCCCAAGAAGTCATAGCCACAGAGAAATGTCCCGTAGCAGGCTCGGCCTTAAATAACTAAATTAAATACACTGTTAGTTACTCTCTCATTTTGCAGCAGGGAAATTGAAGAGATTTCCTACAGTAAGTCTAGGGGGGAACACAGATCTTTAGCCATTACTGAGCTAACTGTATATGTATATAAAATTAGTATGATTTTTATAGTGCAGCAGAATGTAAAATGATTTGCATATGAGCTTAGCTTCTCACAGACTGAGGCTCAGTCCCATGCTTGAAATAGGAAATATATTTTAGCAGTATAGCAAGAGATGGACTTAAGGATAGAGATCAGTGTTCCCATCATTCGTACAGGAGCCCAATAACTAATAAACCACCCAGATAACAACTAAACTATACTCAGAACTACGGTTGTGTGTGCACTCAGGTTTAGTCCCAGCTTAGCCACTGACATATCTGGGAATACAAAAGCACATACAAGGGAACTCACTTTAAGATGTTTCCTCCACTTCTGTCAATTTTTGGCTTTTCTCGGCCATCCTTGGGAGTTTTCTCCAGCTTTAACTGCATTGGTTGATGGTGACAAATAGCAGGATGACAAGTACAAAGATACAAGTCAGGAGCTGCTCAGCATTGCTTGGACATAGCATTTATCCTCTCTACTTTAATATTCTTCCTCAAGAGTTACATTATTTCCCCGCTTTGCAGGGACATTGGGAAAATCCATTTAATATTGTTGAGCAGTTTAAGATGTTGAATGAATATCGATCACTGAGCTCATTCTGACTTTAGTACCATATACATACGTAGGACAATCTTCAAGACACTTTTGATGATCAGCACTGACCAATTATATTTAATGAAAACTAGCTTAGAAACACACTGGAGTCAGGTATCATTCATTCATTTCCAGATTCAATCAGCAAAGGAGCGCGGGAAAGTTTGTTTTTTTTTTCTGCAGATTAAAGGTTGAATCTGCTTTGAAAATTAATCACCTGCTGTCATGAAAGTCCTCCAAGAAGCAAACTGATGGATTGGCATCAGGCTGACTCACAATAAACAGATACCTACATGCCTGCAAGGACTTGTAAAGATTAAGGATGGAAAGTGATTTTCAGAAGTACACGGAGCACCTGTCATGAGTAATGACTTGAGGAAAACAAAGGCAAAATCTTAATTTTAAAATGCACTGTGGAGTGTTTATTAAAGAATGGGGCAGGGATAAACTTCCAAAGGAAGTTCTGAAAATTTCATCACTTGCAACTGGATATAAATGAACCAGAAAAAGCACCCGAGAACATACTATCAGGTGCACTCATATTTTGGCAGACAGATCATTTAGATAACTTACAAAGCTCCTTTCCCACCTAATAGTCCCTGAAGGCCCATAGCTGGAATTATTACAAGCCCCGGTCCAGCAAGGCCCTCACTGAGCCTGGGTATTAGCAGGGAAGAGAAGTGGGGAGGAAGGAACGACATGTCCTTGGGACACCAACATTTCTCACAAACACAACCCAACCATGCACTATGACCCCCTTCTCCCCCATGCTCCTACCTCAGTCACCCTGCACAGAAAAGAACCTGCAGTCCTTTACTGACTTTAAAAACTATATATCTGACAAAGTGACTGCCTGGCCATGTCCTGGATTTAAATCGAGAGATGGCAGGACATTCAAAACATCCCTATGTATCCCTTGTGGTCCACAGGCATCCTTCTGCCCTCCTTGTCACTGGTGTCCCAGCGATGCCCTTGTTGTGGGCAGCATGATAACAAAGATCGGATAATGACTCCAATTAAGAGGTGTGAATGTCATTCCACTCCCCCAGCTCTCTTCCAGGTCACTATGAATGTGTTTGAAAACTACTGGCACAGCAATTTAACGATAATTCAGATTTAATTTGCACTCTGTCATCTCTGTTTTTTCTATAGGCTTTAATAGTTTAATTTAACAGTCTTAAGCACTGTCTATATTACCGAGACATAATGTGTATTTCAGATTTGAGCAGCTGCATGGCACAAAATAATATTTCACGTTTATATTGTGCCTTTCATGCCGAAGATGCTGAAAAATGCCTTGATTACTATATCCACACAAGAATCAATTCATCCATCACTGAAATGCAGCCACTGTGAGGTTGGAAACCTCATCAGTCTTTAATAATTTAGGCAAAATAGAGCAGAATATTCCACTGAAATGAGGAGGGAAGTTGAGCAGGTAAAATTAAGTTATCCAAAACTGCAGTTGGGCAGGGCTGTCTGATATGTTCACCCTCATGACAGGAAGTTTTTTACGACTCTCAGATATCTAATCAAAAGGCAGTACCTACAGGGTCAGTTTCCCTTACACCAATATCAGTTTATTATGGGTCAAGAGAAGGAAAGTTCTACCATCTGCTGCACGGCTCAGCAACAATCTGATGCCAATCAGAACTAACCCTTGCAAAGACAAAGAAGCAGTGAAATGATTCTCAAAGTTTGTCACTCTAGCACTGCCCAGCTGAGATCCTTCAAGCTGGTAGGAAGACACCCATTGATGTTGCTGTGCTCTGAATCAGGCCCTAATGAAGCCCAGCCCTGCTCTGCCTCTCAGCCCCACGCCTGTAGCATCACCAGCTGCCAATTTTCTAACTGAAAGTCTGTCCAGGGAGAGCAGTGTCTCAGTGAGCGCTCCGCTCAATCTCTCAACGATCGGCGTAGGAGAGATCTCTTACACACATAGATGGAAACCATCTGGTGATGAATCTGGCTCTGAAAGAGGAGTCTCACTTGCTTTAGCTGCCCCACGACCCCTACTCTGACCAGTGGAAAGCCATGGTGTTACAACCTCTTACCAAGAAGTCATGTTCTCCAGGCCCTGGCAGCCATGGAAGGTGGTGCTTTCCCATGTAGTATTCCAGCTAAAGCTTTGTCACACTGGCGCATTTTTCGTGACAGTGATCCAGGGACCAAGAAAAGTAACAAGGAAGTGGGTGGGTGGAGAACAAATGTGTCAAGCTTAATGAAGATTCTCCCTATTTTCAAGTGCATTATCATCCATGTTCATCACTTATTAAAAGGCTTTCATTTATAAAGCCTTTAAAGCCCAGTTTAATAACCTGCAATCATTACTCGAATCACAAAATTTGCTTTTTATTATATTGTGTAAATGAAGCACTGTAGCATTTAATGTAAATTATTTTTTCCTATTCCTCTTTTATCAATGTTTTTAAAGTATTATGATCAGGTGTTTTTCTCAATCTCCCCTAAAAATGCACTGCACAATACCTGTGGCCCAAAGTAATGCTATTCCTAGGATTTGAAGACAGCAATGAAAGAACAAAGATAATAAACCAGCCTTTCCTGCATGCTTGCTGCCTCTGAGGTTTCTAACTGTGCTGTTCAGACCATTCTCCCTCCCCAGGGAAAAACCTGAGGTCCCCTTATATCCAGGAGACATAAAACGGAATTTGTTCATTATTAATACACCATCTCCGAGAGGCTTTCTTTTTTTCCATCAAAGTATAAATTCTGCAATGGAATTTATATACGTGCAAACTGAGCACACTGCACTGTCCATGGGGTCATCTGGCATGACGGGTAAGGGCATGGTAACAAACCATCAGTAAGATTTGCAGCTGGGGACTTGTCACGAGTTGTGGGCATTTCAGGCCACTGAGAAAGATATCTGCCATTTAATGGAAGGAGGACTTCCCAGGGACTGTGCCTTACTGAGCTGCCAGAATGCCAGTAGGGGCAGCCCCCTGCCTGCATAGATGGCACAGAAGTGTTTATCAGCCCAAAGTCTAGTACGTGCTCTCCCAGTGTGTATCAGCGCATCCTGAAACCAAATTATGCCTTTGCAGACCCAATGGGACGCAGGTCTCATGTCCATCACCAAGGCCAGTCTTTCACAGAGAAAAAAATGAAAACATTAAAACACCTGGAGTAAAAATAAAACAGGAAGAAAATTAAACACTGGAAACTGATCAAAACTGCAAAGCTGAGAGATGTGGATCCAAAATTTGGAGCAATTCTAATCAGGGTTTTGGTTCTGGCTCATCTGTAATTGAAATGAAGTACAAATCTGCCTGAGACAGGCAACAATCTCAGCTGTTTCCGAGATCTGGCTTTCATTAATTTCATTAACATCTTAAATGCATTCTTATTGCTTGTTCTTATGCTGAAGAGCAAGCGAAATGACAACACACCATGAGCCAGTTTATCTTTGTCTTCACAGAGCAGCAGATGCTCTATCAGTCTCAGGGGCACGCAGACCCCTTGCACGGAAAATGGCAACGAAGAGAGCTGTGCAAGTGTGGAAATCTTTGGCCTGAAAAATAAATTGGAACTAGCACTTTGATCAGTCCTTCATGCACTTTGGGGAGCTGCACCAGCATTATTAGTATTAATCAGTGTGACAATCTCAAGTTACACTTTGCCAGTCCTGTTCCAGAAAAAGTCAAAAACACAGAACTTGTATGGAGCTCTCTCAAGTACCTGTGCTCTGGCAGGTCAGGTCTGGGAATCCTGCAGAAGGTTTACAGCCCTTCCTGAAGCTCATGGAGGGAGAAATATCACAGACCAAGTTCCTGTTCAGTGGTATGCTTTAAGCATGCTCTAGATGGATGTGTGACCCAGGGTATAATGCCATTTCTTCCCTTCAATTCAGGTATTTAAGAACAAGGTGAAAATGGGAATTGGGAGGCTGGTTCCTCATGTCTCTGAAACAAAGCTGCAGCAGCCAATGGGATGAATTTCCCATGTGTTCCCCCCGCTGTGCAGGTGTTACAACCCCAACCTGTGTGGCAGAACAGGCAGTGTGTGCCCACAGCCCCAGCAATCACATTGTGGACTGTGCCCCACTTGACAAGCAGGACTGGCAGAGGCAAGAGAAACCTTGTGCTCACCAAAGCCAAATCCAGCAGGGCTCCAGGGCACACACCACTGTTTGGGAGGGGGAAGGAAGCCACTTTCAACCTATGTAGTCTATCAGGGCACAGAAACTCTGGAAAAACTTTTAATCAACTTTCCCTTGATCTAAACAACTTTGCCAGACTTATCTCTCCTCTAGAGCAACGCAAGTCACCAACAGAGCGACTAGAGGGTGCTACAACATATATGGGCCTCGGACTCCGTCCTCCTGGCATTCAGAAATTGCTGGCATAAATTAACTGTTCAGTTCTTTGATGATGCTGATTTGCTTCACTTGGCATAAGCAGATATTTTGCTACAAGAGAGACGATACTTTCTGAGACCTGTCATCCACGGGTTTTCAAATCCACTGGCATGTTTAATAGCAAAAAAGATGAAAGACAAAAATAGCTTTGTACAGATAAAGACCTCTGTGTCACAAATGAAAATTCAGTTTAATTAGGCCAACTCACATACATTATATTCCTCCCATAAAACTTAATATCACCTAAAAATTCCCATCAAATGCAAATTTTCCTCAGTGATTTATTTGTGCAATTGTGAGATGGAGAGAAAGCACACAAAGCAGTGGGAGCTGCAGGCTGAAGTAAACAGTGTTGTCAGAATATGCAAAACAAGGGAAGAACACAAAAAAAGAGAGAGAGAAGGAAGGGACAAACATTCTCTGGCTGGAAAGTTATTGAGTGTTTAGAACCAAAGGGGAGTGGAAAGCTTGGAGAGGAATTTCTACACGTAACCTACAGACTCTACCCTATCTCCACTTCCAGCATCTCTCCCATTTAGCTAACAGATGAAAAATCTTTTTGGGGGTAGATGTAGGGTTAGATTTGTGGTTTTAAAGGTCATTGCCTAAAATCAGCACCACAGTGATGAGAAAGGAGCTTTGCAGTTGGTTGGCTTCGGCATATCCCACACTTTGAGGAGCGCTGGCAGTGAGGTAATCCCCTAGGAATGTGTGTGCGGTTGGATGGCTGTGAAAAGAGAGCGGTCAGCTACCAAAGCTCTGTGCTGAATATTCACGTCACACACACACAATCATTTTTCTTGTTAAGTATTGAGAAGAATGGGAACATTATAAATGCAGTATCTTTTTTGGCTACAAGTTTAGCTGCTTTAAAAAGATCTCCCTCCCTGCTCCTCCACTCCACCAGCTGTGCTCCACCTCCATTCCCAAACCAAATCTGCACACACTTAATTTTTTAAGACATAAAATACCAGGGGGAAAATTAAACACAACTGAAATAAAGCCAAAGAGTAAGAAGTTTAAAAGATGACGATGCAACAAACTATTATAAGCATTTCAAGGTCACTTGTCTATCTAAAAATGACACCTTATTGCACACATAACCCCATGCCACGTGATTGGGTTAGATCCATATCCATATCCAAAGCAAGTGTTTTCCTCTCTACATGTCGAAGAGTCATTACAGCCACAACATATGAGTTTGCCTTGCCACTGCCAGGTACTGTTGATAGTACTGGTTGTTGAAAATATCTTTATTTGCTCGAAGTCCTTATCAATTTGTTTCAGGGAGATAGAGTAAGTGAGGACTGGGCATCCCAGCCTGAAATCAAGCACACCATGGAAAGTTTCCCACTCATTTTGGTGAGTTTTGAATCAAGACCTAAGCAAGAAAAAATGAAATATAATGCTTCCAGTCACTTTTCTGATTATTTCCCAATAAGGCTAGACAAATAACCTTCCCTTTTTTTTTTCCTTCCTGTTTCAAATGGCCTTCCATTGGCATTTATCTGTCCACTTTCATAAGTACTTGCTCACCTTCAGCTTAGCTCAGTGGGCTAGTGCTCACACAGTTTGCCTGCACAGAAGCAAGACAATGGCACCTCACATTAATTTTCAAATTAATGGTATCTACAAAAAAAAAAAAGAGAGAATTAGACCAATCATGTCTCATTTGAAAATAATATTTTTGTATTTTCTTTAAAAAGTTGCAGATACTTGCACTCACAAGACTAGATTAAGTTTCTAGGTCACCAGACTCCTGATTATGAGATGATTAGCTTGAATGACACATTTAAATGCCAATCTCTTTTCTTGCAGGAAACAAACAGTTCAAACATGCAATTCTTGATCCACTCTAGTACCTTTAAACCTATTATTTAAAAAAAAAAAAAAGAGAAAGAAGGGTGGTGAAAAGTTGCCAATCCACTTCAAAGCTTCTGCTATATTTGTGGGTAAGCAAAGTCCAAAAAGCATTAATGCATCTGCTCAGAGAGATGAAAACTCACTGGGAACAAACTTTCTGGAACTAAGCAGCAAAAGACTCAAACAGATGCTCTGACCAGGGGCCAGAATGCAAATTTACTTCAAATGTTTTACAAGTTTTAGCCTTCAACTTCTAAACATGCATATAGAAATGTCTTTGTGGCTGTAACTAATTTCAGCACAGAGGTCTTCAACAACATGGCGCTGGGGAAGGTCCTGGATGGTGTCTGGTACCATTTACTTCCAGCTGAGGATTGCCCCACAGTGTAACTCCTCTCCCTCAGGAGATACTAACTCTCCACAGATACTAAATGACCAAGCCTTAAAATCCTACTGTGTTCTACTAACTCAAAGCCCTCCGCTTTACCAGTGGGAAAAGTGAGGTACAGTGCCACCAAGAGACTCTGAGGTACAATTCTCTCATCTGTTGGGGAATTTAAGTCCCATATGAGACCACACCTTAACACTGTCTCCAAGTATTTCACAACAGGATGTGAACTGCCCACTTTATACAAGAAGGACCACTTTTTCACACTCTGTTAATGAAGGGCATTAACTCACATAGACAAAAGGTGCTTTCTGGGTTTCTATCTCTACCACCATGACCACAGCAAAGTCTGCTCATGCTTCAACTTCCAGAATGGCTGTCCCCACTGGAATTTCTACAAATGGTCCATCTCCCATGCAAGGTATCCAGAAAGCTGATTTAAAAATTGTCCATCTGAAATTATGTTCTCAATTTCAAGACTGCCCTAATTACACATGTTTAGAAAGAGACAATCAGGGGCAGTGGTTAAAAAATTACACTACTAAAAAGTTATTTTCCTTTCAACTATCTTATCAAGTTCTTTAATACCTTCTGCTGTTGGTGAAATGATCCTCCATTAACATTTCAATTTATTATTGCTGCTCCATTAATGAGACCACAAAAAATGGAAATGAGGCCTATAAATATGCTAAGAGTTAAAGTCACGAATCGTAACAGTGTGCGCACTTTATGAGTAATGTTTCGGTACCGCTGGCATTGAAAACAGCATGGAAGGATGGCTCTGCAGCATAAGCATCTGGCTTAACAAACAACACCTCAAAAAGCCCGAACAAAAAACCACCACAATTCCTGAAGCTATAGGTTAAAATATCAGTGGAGTCAACCCAGTCTTAACCCCAGCTGCCAAATTCCATGTGGTTCATCATTAACATGTCTTTGGAGGACTTTCTCAGTGAAGGTCACTGCTAAGCTTCACAAAGCAAATTCTGCAGGAGGAAGGATCTGTTTCCAAGTCCTTTGTTAACAAACCCTCTCTCCATGTTAATATCTGCTTATTGCCACCACACCCAGTGCGGGGGGATATTGATTCTCTTGACAGTGCCTCAGGTCCTCCAGAAAAAAAGAGCAGGCTACAAATAGAGAATTCCAGTCTTGGGAACCACATTAAGATTCACTTCAGAAATAAGTTTATTGCCAGGTAGCCTTTTAGATCCATCAGGCTCCCACAGTTCCTCTGCTAATCTTTTCTCCAACAAACAGTGAATATCCTCCATGGGTCAAGAAATATCCTTATGCAAATGGCATTATTGCAACTTGCATTTTCAATTATTAATATTCCACTTCTCATCTTACAAATGTTTTCCGAAAAGGAGGAAAGTAGTGGCTTGTTCCCCCAGGAACAAAAACACAAAATGCAATACCTTGCTAAGCCAGGAAAGGAATGGTCCTTTCAGCACAGAGATGCCATATCATGCTAGCAACATTTTTGTTTCTGCATTTCATTTCTCTCTAGTGATTAAAAATGATCAATTCTACCTCCTTCTCTGAGCATAGCTGACAGCACTACGCTTACACCAAATGAAATGTGTAGCCACACTTTCACTAGCACTATCATCTTGCAAGGAACAAACTTATAATTATAACATTAATTTTGTGATTTGTTTTCCAGGAAGCTCAGATTTCGTGACAGGGACCATCTCTGTTCTAAGGGCCCGCTATGTCAGTTAAAAGAGAACACTGCAGTCCACTCTTCCTTTAAGCATTAACAAAAGAAATGGTCTACATTAGCCAGTTTTCCACAGCAACAATAGTAGGTTTGAAAAAAAAACCAGACATCCTCAGTAAGATGAAATAAAACAAAAACATAAAAAGCAAACCATTTAATGAGAGCACAGGCTATTTCAATAAATCTAGTTATTTGATAAGCAGACTGCCACTTTCAGCCTTTTATCATCTGTGAAAACGCATGATGGATCTTCTCTATTTGCTTACAATTTCAGACCTTCTCTTTCTGATCAACATTAGCATTTTGCTCCAGTGCCTCTAAGGACATGGACTGCTAGCAACCAGCCAGATTCCACCTTTCAGGAAGAGTCTAAACACTGACAACACAGGCATGGCTCAGTGGCGTATACATATGGCACACAGACTGGGTAGTTCGAGGCTGTTAAATATTCTTCCTCTTCTGAGTTCGCCTAAAGGGAAGGAAAACGGCTCCTGCTGAGAGGGTATGTACATAAAGCTGTAACAAACATTTAATTTTAGCTGCTCTGAAACAGAATTAGTCTGTGCATTCCGAACTGCCAGTTCCTACTGCAGCTGCTCAAAAGAGGTGGCTTTGGAGGGTTATTGATTCCCATATTAATGGTCAGCCTCCCTCACATTGCTGAAATATAGGCTCCCAAGTGTGTTTCAGTCTTCCTTTCCCACATCTTTTTCAATTCTTCCATTATAAGCAGATAAAGTCATTATTTGGCTGAAAAGGACCTCAGTCCAACACAGGCTCACAATTCTTTATCTAGCTTTATGATTCAACCACACATTTTTCCTTCTATGTAAAAAAAAACTTGTTCAAAAAAACCCCTAGAAAATAAATTAAAATGTACTGCAAGTTCGAGGGAAACTGCTGAAATGGCTACATCCTGTGTGCACTGTTTGTTTGTGCTGAACCAGTTAGCAGTGAAAGGCTCAGATATGATTCTTAAACTAGGCTGGTGAAAAACGTTTCACTCTCCAGCAGAGTTGATTTGAAAGGATTATTCCTCTGCTACACTTTGAGAGGGCAGTGCTGCCAGATGTCGGGAATTTAAAAGCACTTTATCCAAATCATAAGGTATCATATGAAATCAGGTTTACCTCATATACCATGTAGCCTCTTTCTATCCTTTTGCTGAAGTTTAGGTACTAAACTTAGAGGTACTACCAGAACAGCCACAAAAAACTCCATGGAGATTTGAAACCGCTTGAACTGGAGCAAAGCAGAAGTTACTCCGGCAAACTCAGCTCTTAGCACTGAAGTTTATCTCATTTATGCTGGCTAAGGATCTAACTCTACCATCTACAGATTGAAAGATGCTAAAAAAAGGCTATTTTTAAATGCTTTACCAAATATAAAAGATGTGATTGAAACGTAGGCAGAGATTCATCTCCCCCTACTTTATTCACCTGAAAGCTGGGCTAGCCTAGGCACCAAGGCACTTGGTACATCAGCGGGAGGAGACCAGCAGTCCCAAAGGTCAGCTCTTGCCACGTGTGGGAAGGCCCTTCTGGTGAGTCACCCTCTGGAAATGCTCATCTCCTTCCCCCATTACACACCAAAACTGGATTATGACAGATTGTCCCAATCAATTGTAACAAAATAGTATGATAGTTATGCAAAATCCTAATCCTCCTCTTTTTCTCCCTCACTATTTTTGTGCCAGCATGAATCCCTTGACTTCTGCAAGGTTACTCAGACTCAAATCCATTGAGTAATAATACTCTTCATAAAGCCATGTTCACCTGGACTGAAAGCTGCTGAGGATACTGATTTCAGTTGTCCTAACTTCTTCAGAAAAGGTGCCCAAAAAGCAAGAGACTCACAGATCGTCCTTTACACAAGGCCTTTCATTCTTTTCATCCAGGTTTTACTTCAACAAGAAGTTTGGTTTGACACAAAACAACTCTACCACAAAACAACTGAGAAATTCAAATTGCTGTAGCAGCTCCTCACCACAGGATGAACTGCCCTAGATGTGGGGCAAAAGTAGATATTGTTCACACTTCACTGCAACACTTACAGTGAATTTTGCTGAAGTTTTTGAGAGTTAATAAGCTGCCTGCTTCCTTTCAGTCTGCAACAGTGCCAATGCTGTATAGAGAGATGTACAGAAACAGTATCTGATCTAAAGCTAGAAACTAAAGCGCTTACTTCTCCTCATCTGGTGAAGAATTCAGTAAGCCTCTTAAGCACATAGTTGAAACCACAGTAAGGACAGTATAGTCCTTACTAGAATTGAAGGATCAGGAAGAAAGCAAGAAACAAGAGGAAAACAAGTTGTTAAACAGAGTATGCTTGGAGAGAGCTCTAACCAAAGGTGTAGGTCCCTTAGCAGACACTGCAGCACTCACCAGCAGGAAATACTTCATACAGGGAACAGCCTGGGACTGTGCCTATTCTTGACTCAGTTGGAGCTGCAATTCCACCTTCGAGCACCTCTCTCTTCCCCATCTGCAAAACGGTGATAACTCCTTATGAATAAAAATCAGTAGATGGAAGTTAAGCCTTATCCTCCATATCTTCAGGCAGGCAATACCTCAGGGAAATCGGTATGGGATTTCCCAGCCAAAAGGTTAGAGGACAGAGCCCAAAGCTGTGGGACAAAGCTTGCATAAGAAGAATGAGGTGACCCAAGTGCAGTTGCCCTTCATGTATCTCCAGAGCAGTGCAAAGTAATTCCCAAGTTTATTGTTGCAAAGCAAAGCTGAGATATATTGCTCCTCTACAAACACAAACATTTCATCAGAGGACATCAAGACAAGTTTTGCCTTTGTTTTGCCTTTCCTAACTTAAAAAGGTATCCCCCAAATAAACAAATTCCCTTCAAACACGCTGCTTCCACCTGGAGCTAGCCTCTGCAGCAGCTATCGTTTTGCTCCAATATGGTAAGCATCTTCCCTTCCCCCTCCTCTCCCCTTTCCTACCTGGGGAATTCAGCTGCTTGCAGAAAAACTTGAAAAGAGAAAAAAGGAATTAAAAAGTTGGCTTTCACAGCCTAGAAATAAGAACTAAAAAAAAAGTGAAACCGTATGCCTTGTCCCTGGTGGCTCTGGGACTTGGAGCCAAACCAAGGCCATGAAAACAGAATATTGCTCTTTGTTAACAATAAATAAATAAATAAAGGACTACTCGCTCCTGCCCTTTGGGAAATGTTTTCTAAGGAGGAAGAAATTCCCTGTGGAGTTTATTATGTGCAGAAGGGATGTGTGCCTCCTAGGGAAAAGCAGTGGGGGTAGTTTTTCTCTTGGTGATTTCTTTCCCGCCTTTCTACTACTTTTTTGTTCATTTTGCAAGTCTCACTCCCCTCCTTTCTGCAATAAGTGAAGCCACACAAAGGAACATGCAGGTAATTCGGCCACTCAAAACTACACAGCATCTCCTTTCCTATATAAACGATCAGTGTGTGGCCTGGGTTTCATTTGCAACTGTAAATGAAACAGGCCTACAACTGTGTTCATAATCCTCCTTAATTGAATTTCTGTGACAAAACCCAGACAAAATTATTACCCTCAAGTTAACAGTTTGTACGAAGTAGCCAAGGGTTCCTGGGAAGCTTTAAAACAAATGCAGGACAAAACTGGATACCACAAAGTAGTTGTTTGGTGCTGGTACCATTTGTTTGAAACGGAGGTTTCCCTAGAGGAATAAGGTCATTTTAATATGAAGGACAGGCTAGGAATTCAAGACATGCTAAAAAGCAGGTGAGAATTAAATAAACAGCAGAAGAGCTTGGATGTAAACCAGCACGTGCTACTCACACCACAGCTACTGGAAGGAGGTGTTGGGCTGTCCTGGCTTTTTGAAGGGCAGCATCATTCACAACTTGGTGTGGCTAATGGGAGAGTTTCACAAATCCAGGAGGACTCGAAGCAGCTGTTTGGTTTGTGCTGAAGTTCACACTCCATTGAAAGGGGTATCTACTTTAAAGTCCTCATGTAATAATTTCCTTCAACTAGATCACCAGTTATATAGTAAATATGCAGAGCCTTAGTAATGATGTCAGGCTGCTGGTAAAATATCTAGACCTACTTTTAAAATGTGAGAACCACTGCTAAATGGAAGCAAGGATACAAAAAGGGCACTGTCCTGCAGGGCACTGTCCTGCAGGGCACTCCCATTGCTTGCAGGAGAAGAGAATTAAAGCCTTCCCTATTGCCCAAATTTAGTGTTTGTTTTTCTTTCAGATGACACATATGTTTTCTTGAAGGATTGGGCAAAGCTGATGTGAACAGAGATGTCTGTTTGCAACAGCTAATTTTGTGTGTCATATGCCATGTACTTGGGCTGACACCCTATTTCACCCCAAAGTACCATGTTTTAGTCATCTCTGTATCAGCTGGTAACTAAAGCAAACCAGCAAAGCTATCAGAGATCAAAGCAGATTCTTTATGCTTCAGTTTACAGAGTTGATGAGAGCAGAGAAAACCGTGTCATCTCAAGGCAATGCCTGCCTGGTTACCGCCCCACACGCTCACAGAAGTTAATAAATATCCTTTCCATTTTAACCAGAAGGCAAGGCTACAAGGGAATGGGGAAGGCTGAGGTAATGGAGATAGAAATCCTATAGTTCCTCATCATGCGCCTATGCCTTGCGTGTTCCCCAGCCCTCTTGCAGGCAGGGAGTTGATGGAAATTTAGGGGTAGAGGAGGCTGGCAGGGCCTCATGTTAGAATTCCCTCCAAGTAAAATATTGCTATAGGTGATTAAGTGAGCAATACTGTTCAGAGACAGGCAGGCAGAGGCCAGAACTCATTTCCACAGAGCTCCATGCCACTGAAGGACCGTGGGTCTCTGTCCCCCCCCTCAGCTGCAAGGCAAAGCTGGAATAATGAGGGACCTCAGAAGAGTTTCCAGGAGACATGTCCTCTCCCAGGGATGCAGTGGGGTAACAACCAGGTGCTACTGCCTTCTTCAGTGTCTCTGCTGTGCCAAATGTTTCAGCCTTAACATCTGGCTTTGAGAGATTGCTCATTAGCCCTTGGGTCCTGTGCCACTTCAAGTAACCTTTTAAGAATAACTTTTTATAGCCCCACTTTTTATAGCTTGTGTGCTCTGTTTTACCTCAGGCCACAAGTTAAACACACTGAACACTGGGGCAAGAAATAAACAACAGAAATAAATAGATACATATGCACATGTCTACAACCCCCCCTACACACACATACACAATCAGGGCCAAAGATCAACGTTTTCAGGAAAAGGTATGAGGGCACAAATTCATCACAGTTGCTTGTTGCTGGTGGCAAAGGAAAGAAAAAAGAACATTTAAAAGGGTGATGAAATGTTTCAAGAAAAAGCAATATATTTTTATGTACTTGTAAAATCCATTGGCAATGACTTTTCTGGCTAATTGGTTTCATCTTATTAAACTAAAAAGCTATTTGTAAAATACAGACATATTCAAGCAAAAGTCCAATTTCTCCACCAAAAGCCAATATGCCATTTCAAAGAAGAAAATTAAGCAATACAACCAGTTTCCACTAGCCTGAAAGCACAGCACTTGGTATAGGGAAGAGAAATGGATTGAGTGCTTGACTTTTCTAAAATGCCCTTTGGAAAAACTGTGTTGCTCATTTACCCCAAAACTGCCGTCCTCTTTCTCCCTGGCCCTCTGAAAATGGATGAATATTTTGGCCCAAAGATGGACTGATTTATAAATCAACATTCTGCTGTCACGTTCAACTTCTTCCCCTTTATTAGACCACTCTTCTTCTCAATAAATAGTCCCTCTGTCTCACTAGCCAAAGAACTGCCAATGGGACCCTGATTTTACAGAAGAATAGACTCAGCTTTACCAATGGAAAAGGGCCTCTAATGTACCATGGACACAGCACAGTGAAGCATGGTAATTTCCCTGTGTTAATGATGCTACTTCACAATAAGCAGGAAAACAAAAATCTTTAATAGCTAAATGACACCCAGTCCTTCTGCAGCCTGTTGAATTCAAAATCTGTGGAAGCAAAACCCAACAACCTTTAAGAGATGAGCTAAAACTGGCTGCAACGTTCTTTTTCCCCCCCAAAATTCCTGATCTGCATTGAATCACTAGAATGAGTGATTTGGTGCAGGGAGCAGGACAGAAAAAACAAACCAAGTGTTTCAGAATGTTTTAGCAACTTAAAAGCAAGGGATATTAGTGGAGAAATATTAATGAACATATATGTAAATATTTTTGGACGTACTATACACCTGCATGATTTTGTGCAAAATACCACTGTAAAGCAAGACTAAACTATAACTACATATTTTCTCTTTTTTAGGTAAAAAAAAGGAAGTCATTAATGTGGGAAGGACAGAGGGGCAGTCTGCATGTGCCATTGCTTACTTCTGAAGATGCTCCAGTTCCACAAAGCATTGAGCTCTTGAGTGCTAAGACAATCCCAAGAAACGCCTTCAACCACAGTCCTCATAAGAAAGCTTTTCACTTCTTACAGCAGGGTTCCCTAGGCTGCCTGGCCACACAAAACACTGATTGCTTTGGCCAGTCAAAACGTTGTTGCTTTGAAAGTCAATCTTCAAATACAGCACATTAAGTTACTCAGTGGGAGAAATTCTGCTCTCATATTTGGCCAGACGCAACAGGCTTTAATGACATTATTTGGAGGGCACCAGAAGGAATCAGAGATCATAAGCAATCATATGGTACGTTTGGTAATCCTTTGGCACTGTTGAAAAGTTGGAAATAGACTTAAACATAGCATTATGAAAAAAAGATGAACAATATTTACAACATTGCTCATACAAAAAAAGGCTTCTATGGTATTATTCAAGGGCAGAGGGAGAGATTTGTCAGCCAGTTGCAGTTCTGTAGATTTTGTAGCTGTCTGATTGGCACACTGCATATGTTCCTTGTCCAAAAATTTCTGGTATGGCTGTGCAAAGCAGGAACAGGACTTGAATTCAAGAGGGCTGCAGGAAGGCAGAATTGCTGAGAATTTAGGACCAAGACATTTCAATCACAGAATCACACAGAATCAAAGAATCATCTAGGTTGGAAAAGACCTCTAAGGTCATCAAGTCCAACCTCTGACTGATCTCCAACTTGTCAACTAGAACATGGCACTGAGTACCATGTCCAGTAGTTTCCTGAACAACTCCAAGGATGGTGACTCTACCACCTCCCTGGGCAGTCAATTCCAATGCAACGCTTGTCCAGGCATTCTTCAATTCATGATGTTCAACACTTAACAAACCCTGACGTCTCTATTGCAATTATGTGACAGCTTTTGCTACAGAGTGTTTAGGGTGTTGTTTTGGTGGTTGCTGTGGAGTTTATCAGCTGATTGTCTTACACTGTCTTATGAAATTATGTGCTTACCACAGGAAAAGTCGGTCAACCCAGGTGGAAAAGAAGTACCTGAAGACTCTCTAAATACCTGTTTATTCAATCTGGAGTAGCACTCAAGGGGAGTTCTAAAATCTTCAAGCCAAATGCCACACCCTACATATTAAAAATTCTCCAAAATGTTGTATTATTAAGCCTTTCTTTACTAATGTGCCTGTTTCAACTACAAAACATGTTCTAAAAATCCCACCAGATGTGTGTACCAATGGCTGGCTCAACATTTTATTTGCAGAAAATGTGGCTATGGCACTAGCAACCAGGCTTTGGGAGAGACATAAGCAAAGCGGCATTTTGATATCCCTTATACACCAAACAATTTACTGTAATTTTAAATATTACCATTTTCTGAATGAATAGTTTTGATACCTTTCATCTTGAGTGTTGCAGACCTTGCCAAGTTGAGACCACGATACTTATAAGCAATTTATCAGCAAAACCATGGCTGACTCTTCAGAGACCTGATATTTGAGACCTGTCCAGGCTATTTCACTGAGAAGCCAAGGAGCCAAGGAAAGACTCCCAGCTGTGACCCACCACAAGTGCTTCTCCAGCGGGGCATTTAATCTCCCCCTCAGGCCTTGCCCAAAGCTGCTTGGCAGGATGAAAAAGGCATGTTGCCTTCCAGAGGCTGAATGCAAAACAAACCTCATCCCTGGGGCAAAATTTACACCTCCAGCAGAATTAGCAGAGATGCTCTTCCAGACACCACACGTCTCAGATGGGCCAGGGCAGGAAACCAGGAGAGCTCTCAGTGCCAGCAATGAATAGCCATCCCCTCATCCTGCCCAGCAAGCACAGTACCATCCCCTCCCTTGGGGCAGCAGAAGCAGTCGAAGCAAACCCAGAGGCAGAGACAGAGCAGGTTCACAGGCCACAGACACCTTTTACTGAGGCCAGGGAGATCCCTGTGCTCAAAGCTTTGAGCCTGTCAGTGATCACATCAAGGCAGGCCTGACACCACCCTTGCACTTGTCTAAAGCAACAGCAGTGCAATAAAAGTCATGTGAACAGAAAGGATGGAAAGGACCTCGCACAGCACAGTTTCTTCTGTTGGTGTATCTCTTGATATCAAACTGCTTATGTGAACAGTACTGCTCATGTACAGGGTTGCCAATACCCATACAAGGTGCTTGTCATAGCAACTTGAGTAACATCCATGATTCTCCCTCTAGATTTTGCGAGATGAGTGTACTCATGAAATAATTAGATCTATTAATTCTAAAATAGTGGCATCTCTTTTCCTTGCTACTTTTCAGGCACATATAGCCACCAGTGTGTGCAGCTATTGAGTGCAAACTACAGTTCCTAGAGAAAAATGGCCTTCTTTTATTGATTAAATTACAAATTCCAATGCTGAATGATTGAGTTATATGATAACACCTGACGAAAGGCCATTGAAATAAACGAAAAAATTAGCACTCTCTCTATTACAAAAGGTTTGGATGTTGAGTAGCTGACTGGAATTAAATGGAAATTGAGCAGATCTGAGAGAATTCATTAGCAAAAACAATGCAGAATTCAGAAAAGAGATACCAAAATTAGCAGCTTACTAATTCACCTTAGAAAAAGATGGGAAAAAAGTTGAGGAAGAGAAGGAAACTATATCTTTTTCAAGCATTCACAACCAGGAATTGCACAAAGGCTTACCTCTGTGATAAGATTCCTCAGACACTGAACTCTGACATCAAGCTACCAAAGGCCATCAAATACATGATCAGGTCAGCAGCCCCTTGGGTTCATTTGTTCAGCTTCTAGTAAGCCTTTTTAATTAGTGATATAACAAGAAAAGTAAGGTTCTTGGCCTTTGTCCTGTGCCGATTTGCATGTCAGCTTTTGGTAATGTATCATTGCATTTTATTCACTGATAATCTACGCTAATGAGGTATTTTTATTTTTGTCTGCTTGTGGCATTGCCTGCAATACTGACAGATGTCTTGAGCTTTCTTCCTGCAGATTAAGCAACCATTACTGGAATTCTGAAATTAAACAAGAAGCTAATAAAGCAAAGCGCCGAAAATGGCACAATTCACTTTAAAACCACGTCATCTTCCAGTCACTTCCTTGTAAGCTTGTTGCATGGTAGATAAAGTCTAGCAAAAATGAGTTCCAGCAAAGCTCTGGAAAGAGTGTAAACACGGCTCTTAAAGAAGGGTTGCAAACAAGATATTATTTACTTACAGCTTCTGCATTACTGAAGTGTCATATTCAAAGTCATGCTCCAGGGAAAATCCTTAGTGACCTGTGGAAACATCAGAAAACAAGTCTTCAGTGGATATTTCTAACTACATCTTCTATCTGATGGGAAAGAATTTTGACATTATTTGGAAACAAAATGTAATGAAAATATTTTTCAACTTTAACCACGAAGCAGTGTAAAAATTTTCCTTAATGCTCATCTGAAGGTTGCTTCCGAACTTGCTTCACCTGCAATCATTTGCTTTTTGAAAACCTCCTAGTCTGTATATATGCTAGCAGCAAATGTCTGTAGAAACAATAAATATTTTAACACAATCAATCTAACTCAGAAATTGTGCAGCCCTGTCTGAACTTTTCATGATCCTGAATGCTCATGGAAGGAACCACTCTTGTCCCAGTTTCCAAGTGGGAGATTTGCACCAGTGAGAAATGTGGGCTGTAAGCACACATCTTATTGCTCACTGCAGTGCTCTGTTTGAGAACATTCCCGTCCCCACCAGCCATCACTCTGCCTCATCATTCACCCCTGCCTGAGTTCACTGCACTTTCCATTCTGACAGCAGAACTACTGACTGATGCACTCAGGTTAGTGAAGACCTATTGAAACTGTTCAAGTCAATCCAGGAGCTGCAGCCAGATGAAGACATGTAAATGCATCCTACACAATTTGCCCCTGCCCTCATAGCAAACCTGGCAGGGCAGAGAGCTGGCACACCAGCTATGAGCCCATATCCCCCCTCTTTGAAACACCAAAAGCAAAGCTCAGAATGAACGAATTTGCTCAAGCAACCCACACCTGAAAGGTTATTTTTATTATTTTCACCCTTATGTCTTATCCCACAATTAAAACCCACAATTCTACCACAACCTCATGAAAGGAAAGAGGCAAAAATTATGATAAATTATAACAAATTCTAGATTATTTTTTAATAATTTATCCTTCAGTTTGTGTTATGACAGCACCACAGAGCCTACCCTGGGCCTGAACTCCACACTAAACACGGTGCAGACACTGACCATGGTAGTCTCTGCTCCCTGGAGCCAACCAGCGAGAGATCAAGGAGCTCAAAGTGTAGGCAGGGAAAAGACAGAGAAAGTAAAAATCAGAAGCTGCTTCTGTACAATGGCTTGTGAGCACAAATCCCACTCAGCCAGAAAGAAATGAATCATTGCTAAGAGATTCTGACCCTGGTACCTATTACGCTCGACAGACAATCCCACTGAAATAATTTATCTAGTTATTTACATGGCTTCCATTAGAGCAATGTCTGAGCATTCACAAACCAGATGGGTTTTTCCTCACTGTGCTCCTGAGAAGGAGCACATGCTGTTAACTCTACATCACAGAAAAGGAATAGAGATACTAAAAAGACAAAACTTTTTTTTTCTCAGGGAAACTGGTAGCTGGTCTGTCAAAACTCTATATAAGGCTAGAGGACTTCTGTATGTTAAGGTGCTGCACTCAGGGACAGGCCATCAGACTTCAGCCACAGGCAGACCTCTTACCACTCTGGTAATTCTTCTTTGAACAATGGCTTTTATATAGTACGAATAAGGAAAAAGAAAAGGGGAAAAGGGAAAAGGAGAGAAAAGGGGAAATTGAAAAAAAAAAAGTCATAGTAAATATAGCACCATCTGAAAAAAACCCAAACTGCAGAAACAGAGGAACCAGTCACACAGTTCACTGAGAGGACTGAAGCAATTGTTTTCTTCAAGAAGCATCATTCATCACATTTCCATAACCCTGAAAATGCTCTCACAGTCCCCTCTTTCAACATATTAAGACTAACACGCATATAGACTCTCACATTTCCTTCCTTCCTTCTCCTATCAGTCTTTCCTCATGGAAGAAATCATAGGAAACGGATGAAGATGTGAAAATTTCTGCAGCTCTTCTGACAGGGCTGAATCCTGAAGGTGGGACAACTAAAGAGCACCCAGCAGAAGGAGTCAGCCTTCACTACCAGCTGACCTTTGCTCTTTAAAATGGTAACAGTGGAAATGCTTCTTTGGTGATATCCCAGGAGGCAGCTCAGAGACCAGCATACCAGCTTGTAAGAAAACAAGATGCATCTGTTAGCTCAAACCTCCAGGACTGAAAGGTAGTCTTTTATAAAACGTAAGCCACCAGTCAGCACAAACTCTAGGTTTCATCACCAGAAGGATTTTGGTCTACACCCTGCCTCTCTAAACACGATAGCTCCCTTTTGGCCAGAAAATAGAGGATTCCCTAAACTCAGCCTTTGATCTGCAAGAAACTGAGTCTTCTCCTGAAATTTCTTCTCAGATGTTTAAATTCCCTCTCAGGTTACACATGAAACCTTTCCTACCTCTCCGTTAAAGCAACAGACAGACAGATGGGATAGTCTTCACCTTTCAGGACTCTGGAAGTTTGTTTCACATTAATTTTAACAGGAATGCTCAGAGCTCCTGTTGAGGTTAAGAGAACCAAACCTACAGACTGCTAAGTCAAAGCTAGGAGAATCCCAAGCCTGGTAGTCCCTCTGCAGTGCTGTCATCCATTAAAAAGAAGCAGGATTATATAAGTAACATAGTATAATGGCCAAACTTCCCTCTCCACACACATCTCCAATCCCAGCTGTCTTAGCCAAAAGCAGAGAATTCCAAAACGAAAAGGAAAAACTGCCCATCCTGAGGCAAGGAGTCCAGGGGACTAGTGCAATGGCTGGCTCACATTCTCTGCAGAGCAGGAGAAAGTGACATCTCTGCTCTCCCCAACCTATGCTTCCAACTCCAGAGCTGCCACCTGAGCTCTGCTAAGTGGGACCTGCTGGCAGGGGCATGATTGCCACCTTGTCATTGACTGCTGCCCAGCCCTGGACAAGCCACACTGCCTTTCTCTGACCATGCACAAGAGGAGTATAAAAATGGTCACAGCCATTTTCAAAGAATCTTCCAAGGACTGCACATAAAAAGCCCAGTGAGTGCTGTAGCTGAGGTGGAGCTGTACCAGAACCACCACAGGGTCAAAATGTCTTGTCTTCATTAATGGGTTTTATCCTCTCTTCATTGCCAGTCTAAGACAGGGAGGTGTTATTGCCCTTTTGCAAGCTATAAAAAACTCAACACGGAGATGGATTAAACACCTCGCCCAGAGCCTCTTGGGACACCCACATCTGCACTGTGAACTGATCCCAAAATGCCACAAACCCAATACACTGCCCTTCCCTCCAGCCCAGCCTAATTCTCTGAATTTCATGATGATTCAGAAGTCTAATTAAAGCCCCTTCAGCTATGGGTGTGTGCAAGGAATTAAGGCTGAGCCAAAAAGTTTGAATTTAGCAGCTCTGGTTAAGATTCTTGGTAAGAGTAAAACACAGAGCTGAGAAGGTTTAACCTGACATGGAAAACAGGTAGCATGTGTCATCTGGGTTATGATGTAAGCCCCTAAGAAGATACAGTAGAAATGCCACTGCCTTCTTCCCGATTAACCTACCTCCTAAACAGTCCAGGGGTGGCCACCGAGCCTATTGCAGCTTTCCCAAGCTTGCTGCCTGCCTGCATAGCAAGTGCTGCTATGAAACAAGAATAAACAGATGCAGAAGAACAGCTACTAATACCTCTTGCAGTTTCCCAGCATAAAGGAAGTGGCCAGGCACAGTTACACGCTGAAATTAAGGGCAGCTAGGATTTCTGACAAGGTTCAGAGACACACAGCCATGGTTTACTACTCAAACCACACTAAGCTCTTTAGGTAAGCTTTGTTATTACAGATGGTATTGCTTGCCCTAGATCTGATGGTCAAAATGGGGTTGCTCTCTGTAATCCTTCAGAGGCTGCTTATAAATGAGAGAACACTTCACCTCTGGACACAGGGCACTAATAGATGATAATGTAAAAGGTCCAATGTTTTAACCTTAACAGGAAGGTTGGGTTATTGTAGACAAAAATGAGGTCAGGAGCTGTGGTCGTGAGCCTTAAGCTAGAAGAGCCTTGGTGTGGAGTCATTTTGATGCCCCTGGCTTTTACAGTACTGAGTACAGAGCTGACAGGTTGAAGGTGCAAAGGTGAGAGTGGGCTGCACTGTCCTACCCCTGCACAGCTGCACCCCACAGGCACTGGTCACCTCCACCTCCCAGACCCCTTCAAAGTCATTCTGCCTATTGAGAAACAGCAACAGCAGTAACATGAATGCTGTGGAAATAATTTTGAAGGCATCAACCCCTAAACACACACAGTTTTCTCAGGCATCTGAGGGATGTCCTTTGTAAACTATGAGATAAGAGCAGGCTCCCTGTTCAGACTACATATCTGCCTGGTTCCTTAGATACCAACGAAAGCCCAAAGGCAGGGCTTGGCATCTCATCCCCTTCTTATAAACTCTCTCAGAAAGTCAGGGCTGACTTTGACATGAAGATGATGCGAAATGGGGAGCTATTTGTGCCATTCTGGGGAATATGCCAAACCCTGTATTAGCACTCCCACACACACCCTGTTAAAAGCAAAACAAAGCAAAAAAAACTAACAAAAAACAACCCTCCTGTTTGCTACTGATTAGGCAGCCGAATTAAAACTGATGAAGTGATTGGACAGGATCCAAAGCTGTTTATCTGCACATAAATCACAGACATGCTTTACTCAGCCGATATGGATTTACTGAGCTAGGGGAAAGACCTCGTATTCAGAATGCTGATTATTACAGCAATTAAAATATCAGTGGAGCAAACATTTGGGGTAGAAAGCTGTGAGGGGCTCCTGGAGAAATCATACCATTAAATATGAATTCAATCAAATTTCAATATTTTTTTTTAAGAAATTTTAATAGCCAGTTGGTTTGTTTTTCTGATTAAGTATATGTTGTTAGAAAAATCAAATTCAAAAGAAGGAAAGACACAAATTAACTAGCTGGACATGCCAAAGGAGATTAAAAAGGAAGGCTGATACATATTTTATGATTGCAAGGGAATAAAAAAAATAAATTGAGAGATGTACTGTCAAACCAGACACAGTGCTAATAGCTAAAGTACATGGCAGTAAGAACTGCTGTTCCCACAGCTATTAATGTAAAACTGAAAATTTGGAGCAGGCTGCAGCAAAAGAAAATAAATCACACTTTTTTTTCAATTTGAAAATATATATAAAATAAATCCCTAACCCCATCATTCAATCTCTGCATCCCAACCCCCTAACAGCAAGACTGTCATTTCAGCAAGCTACAACTTCCAGGCAAGTGAGACAAGTGACATTTTCTTACTATTAATCATTGCTAATTTATTTATGCAATCTTTCTATTTATCAGAATCACTGGCCTGGAGATTATTTCCCCCTTCCCCTTTGAGTCCTGAGAAACTATTTAACATGGGAAGTAGTTAAGGGGGGCAAAGAGGGGAGAGTGTCATGTAGCCAAGTTACGCATCCCAGCTGGAATTTGGGATGATGTCTTGCAGTTCTGACTCCTTCAGCCAAGTTTCATACAGGAAGCGTGAACGCGCCAAGGGTGCAGTGAAACACACTGGAGCCAATAAATAGCACTTGACTCCATTAACACACTCACGCTGTGGATCCCATCACGAAACCCTCAGTCACCTTGCAACGGGCTTTGCTCACGACTTGCACAAGGGAAAGGTTCAGGAGCCAAGAGGATCCTCCGATGAAGCCTAACAGATGCAGAGTGCGTATGGATGTGGGATGTGCATCCAGAGCCCTTCCAGAAGAGGCAAACGCTGCTCATATATAAGGCTGATATGGAAAAAGTGGCCATGGAAGGTCATGGTGTCCCCAGTAAGGTAAAGGGCAAATTGCTGTGAGGAACTTTACCAGCCCCTGGAAAACAACTCACTCTTGGCAGCACAGAGGCTCCTCTCCAAGCCTAGGATGGGTACAGAGGCATCAGAGAGGACCAGGCATCCCCATAATGCATTTTTTGCCCATACACAACAATCTGTGTCCATACACAACAGTACAACACCAGCTGTGCTGCAGAACACAGGAAGTTTTCACCAAGTGACTGTCAGAACACTGTATGATTATTTATATATTTTTTCCCCCAGTTACCCACAGCACACACGCAGTGCTGTTTCTCTCCTGCCCAGCAAATCTTGTGCATCAGTTCCCCCGACTTCAGTAGTACAAGAAGGTGGCTTCATGTTTAATTAAATCCCCTAAGAGAATTAGGGGAATTCTAAATTCTTAGAATTCTGAATTCTAAATTAGGGGAATTCTAAAATTCTTAGATTAAAATTTTGTCATTCGTGCATTACAAGTCTGATTGTTACTTTAAAAGCTATTAGTAGGAAGAATAATTTCACATAACATAGAAATACCTCCATGATATCTTTCTGGAGTAAGAGATAATTTTTGAGGAAAGTAGTTGACAAATTATTTGACAAATTTGTCAACTACTTTAGAGCCATTGGGATAAAAGGCTTTATATGTTGTATGATTTTTTTATGTATATATATAAAACACTTTTACTGGACTGTTGATAAAAGCCTGAGCTACAAAGGAACTCTTTCCCCCAGCTGAGACAAGGCAAGCTGCTAGACAAATCAGTTCAATCTCTGCCTTTCAAACAATATAAAGCAGTATAACTTTCAAGAGTAACACCTCATCTGTTTTTTTTTCCAGACTGCCTATCAGGAATCAAGCAGTAAGTAAACATTTGAAAAGTGTTCCTCTGAGAGCAAAGGTTTAGATTTGAGTCACAGGATCCATTGAAAAGAAAAATTGCTTCTGTGCATTGGGACAGTGCCTTCCCTTCTGAAAACTTTCTAAAAAGAGCAAATGGAGATAATCTTTTTACAAGGTATAGCTCATATGGAAATTCATTATTGCTTCCCTTTAAAAGAAGTCAAGATAGTTCAGAAAGTGAGAATGGGGTCACTATTTAAAAAAAAAAATATATGTTTAAGATTTCCTAACAACCATAGCCAGTAAAAGCATGGTTGAAGTGCTTTATCATAGTCTAAAGTGAAGCTCCTGTTGATGAGAACATGAGATAAACAAAAGAGAGAAGAACATAATAAAGCCCTAAATCACAAAGAGCATTTAATCCAGAAGTGGAGGGGTATATACCCAGAAACTGTTGATTAAATATCTTAAGGATCCATTCTTCTCCCAGTACAAAACACTTGCTAGAGCAGCTCCAGCGCTGGTGCTCCCTGAAGGCTGCATTACTGCTTGTTAGCCCTGTGCAATCACCACTGTGGAGGCAGAGCTGAAAGGAACCATTGTTCCTGCTGTACAAAAGCAAAACTGAACCTCCAGAGGTGAGTGATTTGCGAAGGATTTTATGGCAAGCCAGGGGTGCAGCTGGGGAAGGGGGAACCCCTACTCATGGGCTGGTGCCTCCCAAACACTAGTTCTCATTGCTTGCAAGAACATCCTGGAGTTAGGAACTCTTTTCATTCCTGCCTATTCCACACGCAGCTATGACGATTAATTTAAGGCCATCATCAAAAGCATGGAAGGTCATGGAAGGAGGGCCAGGGATAGCCCTGCTTGAAGACAACTGCTTGAAGGCAACCCTCAGCTCTAGATTCTACTTTCAAGAGCTGTAAAAGATAAACTCTTGCCTTCAGTGGATTTATATTGAAGATGAAAATTTGATCCTAAAAGGCTTAAACTAGACTTACAGCTGCTTGGAAATAATTTTCTGTTGTAGTCAACATTCATCCTGAATTCAGTCTGATTACACAGCGTAAGTGTGGCAGGCACCTGAGGACAGAGCATAATCCCACACCACAACACATCTGGATACCTAGACAAGGCAACATAAGTCATGGAGCCGGCCAGAGTGCCCTGGAGGGCTGCACCACGCTGCATACTTTTCTTTAACACTGATTAATTTAGGTGATTGGAGAGGGAGCTTTAGTTCATTAGGTTTTTGGGGGTTTTTTTTGTCTTTAGCTATTCCAAGAGATGTTTCAAGGGATAAAGGATCTTTTAAACATCTAGTTATGGTTCTCATTAGCATTAAAAATATGATTATGAAAAGAATTTAAGGGGAAACAGGAAATGACTGCAAACATCTTTAGTCAAAGAAAATGCCTATTCTTCCTCCAAAGAGTACAGCTGCTGCGTGCTATTCTGGACAGTGAAGATCAAAGAAGTAAAACCTACTGAGCCAAGATCACCTTTTGCAAGTTTCTAAGCCAGATCCAGGGTGCAATCAGTAGATCTGCCCAAGAAATTTCCAAGACAGCTCTCTTCTGACATGAAAGCTTGATTTGTCTCCATTGACACATCCAGTCTTCTGGATTTGCCAGGTCTATCAAAGAAGAGATGTGAAGGGACCAAGTTTGTCTTGCTGATTTCTGTCAGCACCCTGCACTGCTGCGTGCCAGCTCACACTGCGGGACACCAGAGAAACAGCGCCGGTGCTTTTACAGCACTCAGGGCTCCAGGCCAGCAACCCCACGCTTGCAGCAGCCATGCCACAAACAAAGTACTGCAAGTCCAAGCACATTTTAAGATCAAACTCACAGGGCTTCTAGGATCCCTGATAAGCAGTCGAACAGTTCTCAGGAAGATAAGATTCCTCTGTCTCTACACTGCCCAGGGCACAGGAGGGACTTGACTGAGCGAACCTCCAGAGCATAAGGAGCACATGACTATTCCTTCTTTCTCTAGGGACTATGGCACTTGGACCCTCTGGATGTGTATTTTTGTCCAGCAGCAAGATCCCGTTCTCCCTTGTCATATGACCAGATCTATGCTCAGTATACCAATCTCCAAAGGAACAGTGTTTTTGAGATTTTTGGGGCTTACTGAACACCTCTCTGCAGACTGTTCTCTCTTAATGGCACCACTTGATTGTTTCCTGCAGATTCCTTCACGTCTTCTATCTTCCAGAGGACTCCTAGCCTGGGAGCTGTCTGAAGGAACAATACTGCCATTTCCCCTGGAAATCATCTTCTGGACCCACATCTCTTTGCTCGACAGCCCAAAGGGAAATGAATCAACAGTATGGGACCAAATTGGTTACTCTGTAAAACTCTGTGTTGGGTCCATCATTCTACAAAATCAGAGAGAAACATTTTATATTTCTGTCAAAATAAAAGATTATTTTTCAATAAGGAGCTTAAAAATGCCTTTCTATTTTCCAAACAGAAACTACAATCTTTCCAAAGTGGAAACTTTTCCTAGTTTCAGATAGCACAAAATGAGCACAAACTATAAATAGCAATTTCTTGTAATGCTGCAGCAGAAAATGCTGTTTACTTAGTCTGGGATATATTCTATGACCACACTAATCAGTTTCCACTCACCGTTGCCCTGCCTACACATCACATCTACCTGTCCTGAGTGATTGAGAAGTAGTAGGTACTTGTGTAACAACGAACTTTGGTGAAACACACCAAGGCTATTTTGGATTTGAACTGGTATAACCAGGGCCAGCAGCAGTGACCTACCTTTTCAGTTAACTGTGCTTTCAGCATCTGAAAAGTTGCAGCAATTCCCTGCACTGCAGCAGGCACACACTTTTTATATCCAAATGATTAGAGAAACCTACCTACTTCACATACAGTCTGAAATACAAGGTCCTTGTTCCCAACAAATTTAAGGGAGAATGTTCCATTGAGTCCAATGACAACAGAGTTAAGAGAGCCCTGAGCCACTGGAAAATGCTACATCTAATGTCTGTCATTCTTTGCCTTGTACAAAATCACAAATAGGCTGTGGCAGCCTCAGAAACAGTGGCCAAGTCTTTCAGCTCTCAGATTTGTGCTTTAACTACTTGACATATCCTCTCATCACTGGAGCGAGAGACAGAATGATCAGAGACCAAAACCTCTCACACTGAGCAATCTGAAAATATCATGTTCCAGCACAACAGAGATGTGTGTCATTCCATCACTAACTCACCAGTCCAGAGAAGAAGTCCAAGACAAATGTCCCGGCAGCAGTCCAAGGTCGGAGTCCCAGAAGGTAAACCCGTCAGGAATTGGTGATGTAAACACTCCCTCTCAGAGGCAGTCCCACTGCAATCTTCTGTGAACCCCTTGGACTCTGTAAACTTCCTTCTCTGGCATGCCTCTTTGGCCTTCTTTCTTCTATTTTTCTCATAAGCTTGTTCGTGGGTGATTTATCTATTAAAACAAAAAGGCATTTTTTTCCTTCATTAAAAAAGAAGTGCGTCTGCATTTGGCTGATACAAAAATGATGTTATAAAGACCTCTTTGAGGAAGGGTCTCTCTTACTTCTGCCAGGTCCTTCCTCTTTCCTGAGTTATGTGACAAAGATCTTGGGAAAACAGCTCATATCCTTCATGGTAAGTATCACCTCCCCTTCACCCTTCTCCTTCCTCATAGCATTTTTTGAAAAAATTTAAATGGTCCCATGCTTGGTCTGAGGACTGAGTCTGATATAGTCATCATTTCTGAAGGCCCTACTTTTCATCCATCACTGACCAGGACATAGAATCCTTATTCAGTGTAAACATGACCCAGTTTAATTTTTCCAAAGACCATTTGTTTTTACTTTCTGGTATACACAAGTGAGTAAATATTACTTGGTAGATTAGAATTTCATGAAGCCCAACTAAAATGAGGGCTCCAGATCACTACATGCAGCATAAACATATGGTCAAAACTTTGTAATCGTCCCCAAGACTGCAGAGGTATCCTGTGAGGCAGCCAGGAAAGGAACTGAAGTCAATTTTCTGAGTCTTGTGTAGTGTCTTAAACATAAGCTATCTTTCCTCCATATCTCTGTTCTCAGAAAACACTTATTATCCAAGTTTCTGCCTAGCTAGCAAATATCAAAAGCTAACAGTTTTCCGTCTCCAGTATCAAGTCAGTCACAATTTTAATTGCAATGCTTTCCTAAGTCATCATCTCTTCTCATAGTAATTTTTGCTGAAAATGTACCTCTCACCATTGCATGCGCTCCATTCTAATCAAACTACACTGTTCTCGTCACGTTAGGCACTGCATTTAAAAATCAAAGTGCTAAATCCCTCTGTGAACTACTCAGATGCAGAACTTATATATACCTATCAAATGCAGAGAGAAGTCAAACTCTGACCCTAAATAAGTTGATATATGAAAACATGGCAGTGCTTCTTTGGCTAGAGGAAAAGAGATTACTTATACAGCCCTTACTTAATTCTTTGTGGCTGTATTACAAAACAAGCAATTATAAATCTCCTCAGATTGTTCTAAACAGCACAAGTAAACTTATAAAAATGAGATACACATGCCAGCACTGTTAGAGCACCGCTTCAGGTCAGTGCAGTCCCACAGTAATTACAAGTGCTAAGAACAAAGTGAAGACCAGGCTCAGAGCAGAACTCATCCTTTTTCACCGTGTCAAACCCCCACTGCACATGGATAAACAAAATAAATTTCAAAGAAAACCCAAGAAAGAGTGAATGAAACTGCAGAGAAGTAATGAAATCCCTGAGCCTGCCCTTATATGCAAAGCTAATGATGACTTTATTAGTGAGCTGAAGAGGAATGGCATAAAGGATGGAGAATCTGCCAGACACTGAGAAGCTGAGATAAAACGAAGAGAAACAGTTATAAAGAAAGACTTCTTTTGCCTTGGTGATGAACTACTTTGTTCACCTTCAGACCCAGAGCAGAGACAGGATTTAGTCTATGGTATCTAACCAAAAAAATGTGACTGACACCTATTTAAAAGAGGGAAGATACTGGAAATACGTCCTTAGTTTAACAACACAGGAGCATTTTCTCATCCCACAAAGCATCTCCCATTTTGCACAAGGATAAAGACGAGACCTTCTAGGGGAAGACCACCTGGTATCTGCACCCTAAGGAACAACTCAGTGCCCCAGTACAAAAGACTAAAACTTAAATCAGTGTCACAGCTGAGCACAGTATGTGCTACACATTAGTTGGTGAACACTGGTCCACACCAGTAAAGATGGACTCCTGTAAGTGTTTATGTGTTTCCACTGGGGAAAGAAACTTGACCAGAAACCAGGTTTCCATCTGAAACCTTCCGGTAGATGGAAACTGCTAATTTTCCATTCTCCAATGAAAATATCAAAGCTCAAAGAAAGATTTCTATAAAGCAATGTTTTTAAAGGAATAAATTAATTTTCCAACGAGCTCTCCAACATACACATCCATAGTAGCATGTAACAACCAGTGCTAGTATTTAGGCTGACCTATTTTCCTCACTAAAAGCAACACTTCCCTACTTCTCTTTGGTACACCACCCATTTTCATGTCAGATATTTATGGAATAAAATCTACTGTCTTCTCCACTTCCATTGCTGCTGACAGAGACCAATGCCTAAAGACTTTTCTTTTCCAGTGTACAGTTAGCAACCTCTGCCCATCAGATTATTCCATTAACTTTCCAAATGACATGAGATCACAGTTTTACATTCATTTCCTGATGATTATCAAGGCCCTGGAAAAATTGCATTAAATTTTGAGCAGCTCAAATCCTTATGAGAATTCTTTTACTTAAACACAGTAATCATCAGCTGTTTTGGACAATATGAGCCATTTCCATGCACCCAGTGCTACCATTTAATTTTCAGACATAGCAAAACCCATCAGTTGGCAATTATTAACTGGGATCCCTATGAGACCTCATTAATTAGGTACTTTGTTCCTGTCAATATATTTAAAATAAAGCAACAACTATCAACTGTCTATCTGTGCCATAAATAGATAAACAGTTTTGTTAATAATTTGTCTTCCTCATACCAGAATCACTGACTTAAATATCAGTATCAGTTCTTGCACTGTTCACTAATGCCAGTAAATCTGCACTAGAAATACATTTGGTCCGTTTTTACTCAGATGGAAGGTTCAGGCAGTATGCATTTGTTGTTTTTTCATAAAGCCTTCCTGGCAACACAGATACAAGGCTGTTTTCATACATGCTCCTAAATAGTGCTGTAAGCAAGCAGGAGACTAAGAGCCCACTTGGAGCAGCAAGCCCTGTAGGTGGTGAATTAAGATGAACCGTGGCATTACTGACAGCCATTGGGTCAGCTCTGCTTCAAGGAAACAGTAAGAACGATATACAGGAGTAAGATTTTCAACAGGTACCTCTGGGGTGCCCAGTTGCCTCTGCAACACAGTGAAGAATAAAGCACCCAGGTCTCCCTCAACCCCTGGAAAACTCCCCCCCAGCCTTCCCATAACACGGTTCTGACCAGACACAGAAGTTGTGAGGCTATAAATCTCCATGTGGCCTCACATAAATCTCACCTCAGACAACCACAGCACACTCAAATTTTTGTTTCGTATTGTGAAGCCACAAAAAATCCAATTTCTTTCACATTAGAGAAGCAAGGATTCTCAACATGTACCATTGCTACCATAGTGCCTTTATTAAAATACGGATTATTAATGCAACTAATGGTCGTGATGGACAAGGCTGACAAAACACCACTGGACCTCCCAGCTGAACCCACTGTATAAGGCAGGGAAAATTGCACTCCACACTCGCTGATTTCAGAAAACAGAATATTTCTACCTAGTTTGTCATAACTACCTCATTAAGCAAACGATTTCCCTTTCTGCCTGCCCTCAACCATCTAAAAGTTTAGCCTCATTTCCAATTTGAATTTGCCCTTTATTAAATTGAATTCATTGTTCTTTGTGTTACTACTTGTGCTATGTGTCATTTCCTTTTCCTGATATTAAATGACCCTTAAGATGATCATCCTGCCATTAAGCATTTCTCTAGATGAAACTGGCTAAATTCATTCCCACTCCTGTATCTCCTTTAATGTTTCAGTCTTCCTTTGGAGTGTGATTTCTGAAGCTAAGAGCGTGATCTTGGTGCATGATGCTACAGGTGTGATCTTAGCAACAGCATAATAAGGCATTTGTAAATTCTCTTATCCCAAGAAGGTTGTTTTTCAACCTTCACTAAAATAAGAGGTGTTTTGTTAACTTCCATCAACAAATCCTTCTTTCCCTGATTGCTTTCATTTTGCATCACTCATACTCAGGATACATTTGCTGGCTCAGATCAGATTCTTCCCTTGTGGCACCGCAAACATCTACACATGGAATTAAAAACCCAAGGGGTCTCAGTGCTGCACCGAGCCCTGTAAGAGTTGGCAATCAGGTTCACAGAGATGCGAGAGGCATTGGATCATGCCAAACAGGAATGAAGTTAAGAACTCTTATGTTTGCCTAAATCTTGAGCTTTGGTGAACAGGATTTATTGCGGAGTCAGGCTCCATCCAACACCAGAAAGGTAATGCAGTTGTCAGTTTCAATTGAATTGCCTCTCCATTTATACATTTTTTTAACTCAGCTGCCTTTCATATGCGTTCTACCTTCTCACTGTTCACGCGCAATTTGATACAGTCATTTCCTCAGTTGTGATCCTTTACTGTATGTCTTTCTCTGGATCTGGACCAAACCCCTTCTTTTGTTACAGAAAACTGCTGGGTAACGATCCATTTTTCAATGCATATGTGTGCACAAGAGCAGCAGATGCTGAGGGAGCAGATTTTGAAATGAATCAAGGAAGTAAACGAATGTGGGAACCGGAGCCCAAAAGCCATTTTGGAAAGACATTTTTGAGCTACCTTAATAGGCTCAGCCTGCCATATTTCAAAACAGCATCAATGGACAGAACTAATAAAACCTGTCTGATCAGTTTAAGCACAGGCATCCCTCACAGTTGCTTTCTGCATGTGTGCACATGCACTCACACAATCACACATGCTTCTTCACCCGTAGGATCAAATCTCTGAAATTTCTTCCATGATTAACGTACAAATAACTTATAACCCAACCAGAGACTTTGTTAGAGTATCTACATTCTTCCCTCCAAAGGTGTTCGCCTCTAAGGCTTTTGTTTTTAACAAATATGGATATGGACATAGATATAATCCGAGTGTGTATTTATATATTTAGATAGATAGATGTACGTACATGGGCACTTATGTGTTTGTAATTTTGGCCTCATATGCCCCCAACGAGCAAAACACTTGGAAATTATTCTTCCAGTGGGGCTGTGGCAGCATGGTGAAAATCTCTCTGCTCTTAATTAGTCAAAGGCTCTTAAACTCATGGAGTTATAAACTGCCAGAAGTAGAAATTTACCGAATGTAAGAAATGTGCTTTAGAAAAACAGCAGGGAATAAAGTACAAGATGGCCCAGTGTTACTTGGCTTGACGAAGTTTTACTTTCCCCAGATCAGCAGCAGAGCTTTTAGTGTTCCTCCTTTACTTTTAACGAAACTTTACCACAGAATCTCCCCTGTACCATGACCTGGGATTCATAAAAACAATGCAACAGCCTATATATTTTTCTTATTATATTTTCCAGAGCCAATTTCACACAGGCTGTTTATAAGTCACTCACCAGAAAGAAGAAAAGAACGTTTTCCATCTCTTTACTAAAAAGCAAAACCCCTCAAACCAAACCAAATTGTACACAGCTGTGTGACACCAGCAGTGACTTTTATGATACCATATGCCCTGCTGAACGGTGTTTCACTCAGCTGATGTAGGCTTACTGGAAGGTTAATAAAGAGGCATGATCTTTGGCTAATAAAGGCCAAGTCCGTTATAAAGAAGATAGATTTCAATTTGCAGGGAGAAACAGTGGAGGAAAAAAAGATAGGAAGGAGAAATTTCTGCTGAGGGCACTGTTGGCATGCCATGATTTGCAGTGCAGGGACAAGGGGCCTTTCATGGGGTTTCACTATGACAGCACTTGGGGCAAGCAGAGCCAGGACTTGCTCCAAAGCCCCCCCAAAAGGGGCCTTCCCCAGAGCCACATGGAAAACCTAGAGTTTCTTTCTCAGCTTGAGGATCAAATGTTCCAGCTCTCATCTGCTTCTATATTTGATGCTACTTATCACTTTGATGGACTGTGTTACATATAAAACATCAGGAAGGAGTTACCAGCATGGGGGGCTTTTTTTCCTCTAGGATGCAAAAGGAAGGTCTCAGATGCAAAACACTTCTGAAACACATACATGGAAGTGTGAGCTGCATCATCCCTGAGAGACAGGGCTGGGCCACCCCCAGGCACCAAAGAGCCTTCAGAGGAAAGAGGAATCCTCACCTGCTCTTTCTACCACTGCGGAGAAAGTGAGAAACAGAGGTGATTTTTACTGAAGCAAGCCTTCCTTTCACATGTGCATCCACTTCTGAAGAGCCTGGCAGTCTTCTTCCAGCCTCCTAAGAAAGCATTTCCAGCGCACCCTGTCCCAAGACCCTCTGTTTCCCCCACACACATTCAAATCCCATCAAGGTAAACAAGTGATAAGACTTCAGGATTAGGTCTACTGACCTCAGAAGGAATTTTGCTCAAACAAGAATTAAGCCTGGAAGGATTTTGTCCTTACTGAGAGGCTTCTAAAGGTTTCCCACATAAGAGTTTCAGGAAAATGACTTGTGGAATTTACATCCCGCTTTGCTCCCTCAGACACTTTGGCAGCTTATCCTGGAGGGCACTGGAGCTGGCACCCAGACAAGCCGTCAGCTCACAGCCTAACAAATTATTGATTCTCTCCTCACTTTGAAACAAGGCAACAACAAGCTCCTAAATGTACTGCATCCTTCAATATCTCCCTTTGGAGAAATACCCATCTGTAACACCGGCAGTAAGGGGGCATTTCCATCTCTTGGGCCATCTCAGGTGGATGAAGCACTGCGCTTAGGTATTTTGTTCTCTGTGACCACATGAGATTTTTGCACAGAGCGACTTTCAAATCCATGCTCAGACACAGCAAGATGTATGTACAAGTGTTTGAGTGCACATATAAAAAATGGATGGAATTTGGAATGCAGAAGGTGTCCAACAGAAAATGGGGTTAAGGGCTTGTTTTCCCCAGTATTACATTATTCAGAGGCAAACAGTTTTCCATGCATCATGCACTTAATGAGCTCCAGACTGAGGACACAGAAAGATCTTGACATTGGCTTGAAGAAACAAAATGTTCAAAATGATCTCAACGAATTAAGGCGCTTCATCATAAATGGCACATCACCATGAGTATCAGTTTTGTGAAATTCCTGTTATTATTCTGCAACTCACAGCAATGTGCCCCATGCTTTCTTGTTTTCTTCCTGCCCTCTTCACTGCCACTCACTAGGGATGTAGATTCTCCCTTGATCCACTGCTGTGCAAGGGCTAAGTCTTCTCGCTGCTTCTGGTATCCCAACTCTGCAGCCCCCAAATGCCAAAATCAATATGCAGCTGCCAAAAAATGCTGCTAACTCATCACTAGACCATGTCAAGAGTGGTCTGAAGAGTAACATCTGCTTCTACCTCTCTGAATGTAGTCATGGGAGCAGCTTTCCCTCGTGCCAAGGGCTAGAAATGAGGCCATTTGAGAGAGTCCATCACAGAATGCCTCACTGGGGTACACAAAACGGACTAGGAACTGGACCCAATAGCTGCACCTCACAGTTGTTGGATAAATTTCGTATGCAATGCTTCCCATTGCCTTGCACCAGCTCACATTAGGACTAGAAGGGGTCCTTTGGGAAAATTCTGCCTGCTCCCAACTTAGAATACAGATAAATCCAGCAGCTCTTCTATTCTGCATCAAAATGCTTCCCCCGCACCTGAAATCAATACCGTCTTCATGCAAATTTTTACTACATGTGCTGCATGGATTCTAAACATTCATTCAGTCAACACGCCTAAATAGCTCAGAAAATGATATTATGGCTTTATCAGGTCAATCATCTACAATTTTATATCTCCCTAAACACATATTTATAAACAGCACTACAAACGTTGTTAAGGCTATTGTGTGAAACTCTTATACCATTTCTAAGTGTATTTTTTTTTTGCAAATGCTAATTTTATCAGAAACATTAAACGGCAAAAAATTACTTTTTGCTCCAGCCACTTCTTTTCTGAGTAAGACTGATGGAACTGAGGTTTCAAATGTGCAAAATATTCTGTACCACAAATACTTTTCATTGTCCCTGTGAATTGCAGTATGTCCCAATTTCAAGAGTCTGCTTTACTTTAGATAATGTTGCCAAGTTACTAAAAAAAAACCCTCAGCAATGGACTGTTTGCATCCCAGGGTCATAATAAGGTATCCTGGTGACACTGAAACATCAAGATGTAAACAATAAAGAGACAAAGGATGTTGATCCAAGTGGCCAAGTCTAAAAAACTGCAATTCCAAAGCAAAGTGATATTTAGACCATTGGATACATTACTGGTATAGGTGCCTGCAGAAACAGGTGCCAATTTTAGCATTTCTCAGATGAATTTGCAAACTGAGTTCATATGTTGGGCTCACAGCAGAACAGAGACTTCAACAGATGCAGATTTCTGTAGTCTGAAGAGGCAGGAATAATCACTCCTTGCCCCAAGGCAGAGAAACGAGAGAACATTTGTTTTCAATATTTAAATTGACTAATGCTGCAGGATATCTTATCATTAATACAAACATACCTAATAACAGGCAGAGGACAGCACTGAGACAGACATCCATCCTGCTGGATGGGTTTTCAGCCTTAAAATACACTGGACAGAAATCAAATATGAGCCACCATTAGCTGAAGCAACACTTTTTCAGTGATGGACTGATAGCAAGACAAAGCGGATGGCGTGTATCTTTTATTGGACTAATATATAAGCTGTAACGCATGAACCTTCAGGCCAAAGAAGTCTTCAGGCGGCTGGCAGCAGAAAGAACATTTCTGGCCCAAAAGCATCTCACTGTGTCGAGCCAACACAAAGCCTCCACCTCTGTCCATTTTATCTCAAGCAGCTGAAAATATTTTTTGCAGCCAGTTTGTGACAGTCACAATGACAACCTGCACAAACACAGCAGGCTCAACAGAAAAGTCCTCACCGCTTAAGTGCTCTGTTTGCTTTTTGCACTGTCTCTGTCCATCCAGGTTATTTATAGAGCAGTCACCAGGACACTCACAGCCCAATTGTGGTGACTTGGCAAGTTTTGCAAGAAGTACAGTCCTGAAGTGAGCAATTCTCTGTGAAAATACACAAACACTTTCACCTGTCACTAGTACTTGGGTGTCCCTGTAACTGACCATTGCAAATCTCTTGAGATTACAGTGCAATTTAGGGAAGGAAAAATACTGCTGTCAGTGTGTTTCTCAGAGATGGGGGGATTTGGCCAGGAGTGAGTTCCATGAATCTTTTGATAATGTTTCCATACAAACATAAAGGTCATTTAGCAGTGACTTGAACAAGGTGTTTCCAAACTACAAACCTGAAGGGGTGTTGGCTGAGCTCTTGAAATTAGGGATTGCAATAACTCAGACCCTGCACAGACAGTCACAGAACCCAAAAAGAAAAACAACTTTATTGTTGTTCACATAATATCATGAAACAGTGAAGAACTGAGAGTTTAAGCAATCTGGCCATCAGGATCAGAAACTTAACTGTGATCTCTTGCATTTGCAAAGCACCTTCTGCAGCAGACCATGGGCTGGATTTTTTCAGTCTCTAGGAAGTACATTAGTACCAAAAACTGGGTTTCAGCAGCAGTAAGGCTAAAGTCTTACTGCTTTAGACTGGTCTGAAAATCTTTGGAAGCTTTTTTTCTTGAGCCAAAACAATTTGGGAAACCATATCAGTTCTGCTAAAATTGTGTCTAAAGGCAAAAAAGGAAGAAAACTGGAAAAGTTCTGAAAGGGAGAAACTCAGACATGGAAAAACCTTGAGAAGCATTAAATATTCTGAAATAAGGTTTTGTTTCAGCGTGTTCTGTAATATACATCTGAAGATAAGCATTTCTTAAAACAAAGCATTTCTGTGAACCCCATACAAAGCTCCCCTCGTGCCCCCCTCAGAATTTCCTTTCCAATTTTGAAGTTTTCTGTGTTTGATCCTATTCAAAATAAGTGCAAATATTAAAATTCTACATAAACCACAGCTTTTGTCCATACCACAACTTACACCTAGAACTTTATTCTTCTTTATAGGGACAACGTACCTGACCAGTTCACAAAAACTGTGAACTGTTCTGTGCCTCTTGGTATTGTTAGGCATCTAAATATTTTTTAAAATGTAAACTCAGCTGGTTAGGAAGAAATGAAGCCAGGTAGCCCTAAAGCATACACCAAACTGCATTTCCGGACAAGTCAGTTAGAAGCATAAGGCTATGAATAATCTGATCCCAACTCTTGCAACAAACAAGAAAAATAATGAAGGCAAAAGGGAGAGGGGAGGAATTCAAACAAGCAGAGTACCTGTGGTAACGACAGTGCTTGAGCACCACTGTAGTGGAGCCAGGCTGTGGCATTCTTTCCCCAGAGGAACCTTTAGGTTTATGACAAATCGGGGATGATGCTCAACAGCTATTTGATGAGCTCCGCAACAGCTGCTGAGGTCTGCGTGCCACTGCAACACAGCTGGAAATGCACAGTGCCGCAGCATTAACTGGATAATAACTCAGGGCTTGCCAAGCACTGAGTATCACTAACTTTTTCTGATGAGT
Source organism: Lepidothrix coronata (assembly GCF_001604755.1). Lineage (NCBI taxonomy): Eukaryota > Metazoa > Chordata > Aves > Passeriformes > Pipridae > Lepidothrix > Lepidothrix coronata. The sequence goes on from NW_016690283.1 coordinate 2,847,460, forward strand.
TATTTGTGTCCATAATCAGCTGTGAAACTGTTTAGGGAAGATGTTCTCTGAAAAGGAGAATTTATCTGCAAAGGAAGCCTCTGTTGCTAATAAAGTTGTCTGGCCTCAAAGCCTCAATGAACCAGACTCAAAACCATGTTGCAGGTGTTAAGGCAATTAAATGTCTTCCCAGTGGTGGAAATTTAAGGAGTTTTTAAAGAGAGAAAAAAGTGGCAAATAAATGAATTAGTGGACCTTTGTCTGTGGAAAGGAAGATGCGCTGGAGAAGCAGAACTACCCTGTGCCCATCAGAGTATGATCAGAGATGAAAAATTTTACATTACTGGAGAGCCATTTTTGACTTGGAAAAAAATCCTAATAGTGCAATCACTTACATCTTGATTGTAAGACATCATCTGCTCTGATAAAGGCTGGCACCAGCTTTCCCAGTGAGCAGAACCCAGGGAACAAATTGCGGCACAGGCAGTTCCAGTTCCCTCAGTTGTGCCAGAGAAAAGCTGTATCCACTTCACTGAGAAAGAAGTACTAAGCATCAGGCTGTGTGCAGCCACCCTACAGGGACAACAAGGGGCAGAACCAAGATTGTTGCTTCCCCTCGCTCTGTCCTGGTGAAATGAGTCAGCGTAGGAGGCAATATTGCAGACGACACAGTGGGGGACTAGACTCTACTCCCCCTTTCACAGGGACAGGTCAGGCCAACCTAGCTCCTCTAGTTGGCTTTTTTGTGCATTGTACAAGAAAATCCCTGGCACAGCTCTCAGCCAAACGATCTCTTCTTTCACTGAGTGATTGCTCTGGCCAGTTATGGAAGCGTCTCTCAGCTGGTGGTGGAACAGCACTGCAGTTGTCGTCACCATTTCTGGACCGGGATGATCTGCAGCAGCTGTGTTCTTGGTGAGCCCATGAATCACTGCTCACAAACAGGCGACAAGGGCGGGTATGGCAGGTGAGGATGATCTGCAGAAGGAAGGCAGGGGGCACATTCCTTTCTTTACCTAAATACATGAAAGATCAGCCCTCAATCCAGACTTAGACATTCACATGTTGCCACATTGACCAGTCTTTTCCTGTCCCACACAGGCCAAAGGAATCTTCCTTAAGGAATGTAAATTAAACAACAATCATTGCTTTCTCCTTCATTATACTAATGCCTAGAGCATGAAAAGGGTGGGGTAGGGGGGGACCCAACTGGAATCTTCCTCTGATTTACATCAAATGCCATCTGTATTCTTCACTGGCTGCCTTAGGGAGAGGAAATCCACAGAATGAATATGGGGGGTCTTTATCATCACCAAAGGAACAGAAGTGCAAAAAAAAGAGCAGATGGGAGAGAATGAAAAGAGGAGAAGAAAGTATTTCAGAGAAGTGAGTTTGTAGTTGTTTCTTCACCACTTCACAGTTGAGGAAGGGGAGGAGGCTTCTACAGACAACAGCAAAGGCTGTGGTACTCTTCCAGAAGTTTCTACTAGTCCAAAGCTGAGTCCTAGGCACTGCTCTGTAACAGCCTTTTAGGCATGACAAGGTGAGGCTGTCCTTGTAGCAGCACTGGTTTTGCTAACATTAGAGGAAAAGGAGTAATTTTAAAGGACCTCAGCATGTTTGACATGCCTAGTCTTTTACTGAGAGTAGGGACAGAGCCCACACAGAACACAAAGGCAAAGCACCTGCTCCAGACTCCTGCTCATGTAGCTGTGTCAGTGAACAACTGCAAGGAGCTTGTTGGTGCAGAAGCCCCCCAGCAGGACCTACAACGCTGAGAAGAGCTGTATTCCCCATATTCCATGGACAACCTGACAATGACTGCACAGAGAACAAGCTCCTCTTACTCTCCTCACGTGACAACCCAATGTGCCACGCAGAGAAGGTGGCAAACAAGAACAAAACAACACCCAGCCTGGTTGGACTGTCTCCCCAAGCAGTCTCAGTGGTAATCAGGCCTTTTATCCCTTGCACAGGATGACCGATCAGGAGAAATCATAATTTTCAATGCTGGATTTTATCTCAAATCTTGCCCCAGTCGGTCATTCCTTTAAAGCACTAGATTCTATAGTTACACAAAAATCAGTACTGTTTCTGGTTCCTAAGGAACTCATGGACCAGCTTTAAACCAGACCAGAGAAGAGTGGAGGTTTCCAGGATAAGTAAGTTCTTACAAACTTCGTGAACACAAGCTCTGGAGAGGACATAGATACAACAGCTCCAGGAAAGGCTGAAACGTGAACTGAGGCTGCGGGTAGACACAGGTCTGTCTAGGCTACAGAAAGCAAAATTAAAAAAAAAAAAAAAGGGAAGGCAAATCAGCCAAAATAATTACAGAGAAATTCCCTTTCCCTAACATAAGGTTTAAAAGCCATTTGTTTCTAAGGATCATTAAATTAATAATCATGAAAAACAATGATTTTCCCAAAAGTTATTTTACTTCCCATCATTAATTCAGCTTTTTTGAACTGCTGAAAAGATGTGGATAGGAATGGCAAACTGCACACATCCTACATGTGCCACATCAAGATGATGCTATTGTAAGGCACTATAGCACCCTCTGTCCCCTCACTAAATCTGCCCTGGGGACAAATCCATCCCATACTGTTGGGATTTAGCCAGAACAACACTGCAGACCACAGGAGTGATAAAGATGGCATTTCTGGTACTGCATTAACTATCATGGTTTAAGATGCAGGTACTTCAGGCTTCCTGAGCAGATCTACCATTCAGCTCCCATTTATGCAGTCACTGATGGAGGGGCACCCAAAGGGAAATAGAGCTCTGAAAACATCTCCATGCAGACAGGACCAGTGAGGCCTCCTCCTCATGGTGATTTACTTCACTGCAGCAATGAAAATTCCTGTCTGGAACCAAGTGCCTGACTGCAAACTTACCACAGCTCCAGGGCTAGCAGAGTCAAAAGGTCACAGCATTTATTTGTTGCTCTTCCAAGATCATTTTCCCATGAACTTGATGGATTCTCAAATGCCCCCTATTGCACAGAAGACTGTGATTAATCTAAGTCTTGGTTCAGTTTGGGACTAGCAGGGTTTTCTTCGAAAAACTCTGTCTTAAATTCACACTTTGGGTTCTTAGCAGTTTTAAAACTGAACAATTAAACTAAAATACATAACGGTCTTCTTTTTCTAAGCAACTATAATGACTGCAGAAAATAAATTCTCCAATTCTTAATGTAATTCTTCGCTCAGCAGAAGAAGAATTCAACAGTCAGGATCTTCGGTTGTTCTCATTTTCCTCTCTCTGTGTTAAGAGGTCTGTTCTGCTCCCACCTTGTGTGCTGTTGCATGTAAAACTCAAATTTCATGTGTGTTTTCTCAGCTAATAAAAGTGCTTTTCTCTGTCTCTGAAGTATGGTATTATTTAATTTTTATGCAATATAATAGAACATGATTTTATACGATCTCTCATAACCTTCTCTTCTTTATAAAGCTGCAGTTCCTAGAGCCATGCTGTTACACGAAATTCTCATTACACCACAAAAAAAAGAAAAGCTTTTAGCGCTCAGGGTAAGAAAGAGGAGATTGCAAAGGTGAATACTAAAGGTTCAAAAACCAGACGAGCCCTAGCAAATCATGTTACAAAGTTTAAGACATCAGCATCCCCAGATGTCTGCCTCAACCATTTGCCAGAGGTTTCTACTGCTTGAAGCAACAGGCAGAGTAGAACATGTGTCTGCACTCACACACAACAGCTTAGAGCCAGAGAGCTCAGTGCATGGCCATCAGCCTCACTGGTTTGAGCTAAAGGATGAGTTTTGCACAGGAGCTGGAGGCAGCAAAGGCTTATCTGCCCCTCTGCCTATCCTGCTGTGAAACAGGGGCCCTGACAGACCAGGCAGGGCAGACGGTGGGGCCACGTCTCTGGTCCCAGGTTCATCAGCCCTCATTTTGTACCCCAGCATTTCAAGCAAGCTTTTTTGGAAGCAATAATGGTAATGCTGCCGTAGGATCCAGGTCAGGTGTGCCTCCCTGCCTAGTCACCCCTGTAACCTCAGCTCTCTAATGATGCCTGTAATCCCACCCTCGCCTTGCAACATCCCTCTTCTGAGTCTCCTGACATTCCCTCATCTCAAACTCTCTCCCACACCCCCAGCCAGGACCATGGCCTTCCCCCCATGTGCCCTCGCACGCTGAGCTGAATGATGCCCAGCCAGCAGTCAGCCACTGTGGCACTGAGGCCACTGCTTCTCCATAGAGGCATTGATTTGGCTTCTGTCCACCCATCTATAGTCTTTTCACTTGCCAGTTGCAGAAATGCTTTTTGTCCCTTTTCATGGGAATATCTGTGCATCAGGAACCCTCACCAGCAGTGATCCAGTTGCTCTGCAAAAGGAGCACAGGGATACAGATGTTGGCTACACAAAACCGAGCCAGTTTAAAGTCATGACCTTTGGGGTTTACTCCCCCCAAATACAACCCTTAATCCTGAGATTGCCTTTCCACCCCAAACACTCATCAAAATTAATAAGGCATGAGGTCGTATATGCTAAAATGGGCACGTTCCCGATGGGAAAACAGCCATCCCAGAAGTCTCATGCCTGGCAGGAAACTCTGGCTTTCCAAGAGCCTGGAGTGATGTGGGACAAGCTAAATGATGCTACTCAGCAACTGTTTCCCAGAGAAATACAGCAAGGGCCATGACAAGGCCAAAAAAGACTAAAAATATCCCAGAGTTTAGCCCACGCTCTACATACTGTTTCATTTAATGTGCCATAATGAAGGTTTTTTGTACACACAGAACGATATATGAAGTGCAACACCATCACACAACAATGCCTAAGAGACTCTAAGACAAGGAGATAGCACAAAAGACAGACCAGAGTCTCAGGGATAACAGCAAATCAAGGGGAATGCCCCAGAAGGAAGAGGTCTGCTCACAGGGTGATGGGAAGCTGGAATAAAAATTCATCTGTTTAGCTGGATCCCACCAATTTGGTGAGTGTAGCTGCCTTCGACATTTAAATTTCTCTCTGAGTTATGCCTACAAATTGTACTTATTTGAGACTGCAAAGTATCTGTTTAAAGCAGGCTCTAATTTGAGACATTTTTCCCTTTGATAATATGACGGCATCAAATTCCAAAGTGCTAAAAACCAGACAAAAATCAAGAGCTGAGATGCTGCAAGATGTGACATTTTTCATGTAACAGCAAGCCAGTCTGACACTCTCTCATGGATCTCAGTGTGCTGCTACTACGTGAAGATCTAATGCCATTGATAATAGTTAAAGGATGGCAGTTATGTTTCAGGAGCCAAAAATAATAAAAAAACCTTCAAGTGCTTTTAAACAAACATTACTGAAACCTCTCATTGTGGTCCTTGAATTCCCATCGGGTAGACACCATACCCTTCATGTAACCCCTGGCTGCTGATTAATGAAACTTGGCAAAGGGCAGCAAAGCCATGCCAAAGGCAGCACAAAATCCCAAGTTTCTGCAAATCCCTGAGGTGAAAATGCACAGACAACAACAGCACCCCCCAATCATTTCCTGACTTCACTTAGCCAGGAGTTTGAGATAAGAGTGCTCAAATAGGCTGTGCTTTCCCTCTGTGTTCCTGACAATGGCTCCACATTCAAAGCAATCACAGCCATCTCCTGTGTACAATTACTGGCCTTTTACAGTCTCACCTTGTCTAACTCCCCACCACGGACCACAGGTCTAGTCAGACACTACGTGCATTTGCAGTAAGTTTTCATGAAGATGCCTGGATCTCTGGCTCCTGTAGGAAATCTGCTGTCTGCAAAGTTAACAGGCATGAAAATGTTGGATACCATTCTCACGTAAGCTAAAACTGAGCTTTTTGGATCATTAGTGTTCATAGCACCTAATCATGCTACTGCTGGAATAACTAACCCTTTGTGTTCTGCAGGTATTGGCCTGAGCTGCAAAGGCTGAACATCCAAACTCGTTCATGTTCTACATCACATCTCAGTTTTCGTGTTTTGTTTCATTTATGATTAAAAAGTAATAATCCATGTGATCAGATAATCTATGCTTTTGGTTGCTCCCAAACCAAAGCAGCATTCCTCCCAGGGTCCAGGCACCCCTCTGCAACAAGATTCAAAAGACAATATAGGGCAAGCAGCAGCATCCAGCCGCCTTGTGTACAAACCAGCAGCTTGGGACCACTGGTGCACAGAACAGGTCAGAGCAACACACTGCAGCAACGATCAGAAATATCCAAGGTGACCTTAAGCAGGCTAGTCTGAGTCCCAGGTCTTGTCTGGAACAAGAAGAAAGGCTTGTTCAGCCACAGCACTGCAGCGCTCGAGGTACCCCCAACATACCCTGTGCAACAGAGAAGAGAGGCAAGCTGGGCTGGAGAGGGAGCCAAGGGCAGAGCTAGTCCTGTTTTGCCGCTGCACTGTGGCAGTGTTTCCAGAAATGCAAAGCCCAGGAAAACCTATTTAGACCTAAAAATGACCCATACAGAGATTTCCCACCCTGTGCAAAGGCACTATGCTTCAGATCGACCCTGGGATGTGAGGGCAAATGGCTTGCTGGCTACATTTGAGCAATTAACTTTTATCTCTTTGGCTGTTTGCAGACAGAAATCCTTTCAAACAGGAATCTTGGATGCAAGTAATTGATTTTTTTTTTTAGTCAACTAAGAGACATTTCACAAAATGTATCCTATGTGTCATATATCATAATATGTACCATGTATTATCATAAATCCATGCTTCTCCCAAAGCTATACCTCAGTCCTACTGCTCAAAGTTTGTCAGCTGTTCATGCCTGGTGGCAATTTCCATTGCAAGTGGTAGAGGGTAGGTGGTGTGCAAGCACTGAGGCAGCAGAAAACTTGTCAAAGACATTCTGAGAACCTGCCTGGAGACAGTAATACAAAAATCCCAGTTCCAGTTCTGCTTTTGATTTCCTGTGACCCTGATTGAGCATCTGTGTGCCACCTTTCCTATCTGTGCAAGACCCCAGTCCCCAGGGCTCTTGTGAAGATTAGCTTCCATAAGGCTCTTACGAGAATTAAAATTTAAGTATTTCCTTGTGGTTGCACAGCTGTCCATGTGCAAGAGTCCTGGATATCTCAACAGAAGTGCAACCAACAGCTTCTGCAGCATTGCAACCATGTTTTACAGAAAGGACACTAAAACTGTATTTAAAAAGAAGAATGGAAGGTTTCTGGGAATAATTTTTAGCCAGCACCTAGAATGCTGCTGCTGGGAGCTCGTGCTCTGCACAATGTTACAGGATGATTTTTAAAAATACTCAAACCTCCATTTTCCTGTATAAAAGAGTGAGATTGGGAAAGCGAAAAACCACAACTGAGATGAGAAAATGCAGAGAGAAAATATCAGACAGGGACTATGAAATGCAAAACGTTAAATATCTAGGGAAAACAGGACAAGATGGGAAATAATGCCCCCGGTATGAAAACCATAAAAAGCCAGGGTATAAGAAATCCTTAGATATCAGCAAGCGAGCAGTAGCTCCTCTGGGAAGAGGTCTGAAAGAATTAATTCAACAACGAAGTGGAAAAGGTAACAAAGAAAGGGCTGGTGTGGCACTTACAGACTACTCAGAAAAGTAATGGTGGAAGTGCTAATGAAGTGCACATCATTAATCACTGTTGGGTAAGTCCCCCACCATGCCAAGGTGCAGGACTGAAGAGCGTGAGCAGATGGGCTTGTTGACCATCCCATCACAAGCCATGGGTGAAAACCAGAAAATTCAGGGGGACTCAGGTGGTGAAAATTCAACAAATGGTAAAAAAGGGGGTTTGGCTGGGTAATGGGGAGAGAAAGAGGGATGTGTACGCTGCTTGGAGAAGGTCATGAAACGCCAACCGTCTTCTCCCCATGGAGCTACACACCATCCTTGCCACAACAGCTCCATGGACCACCAGTGCACCAGGCTAAAAAGTAACAGCGCAGATGCAGGTGTCACATCCAGCACCAGTGACCCACCTTTCCTGGTTGTCTCCTGCTCAGTATGTGAGCACAGCAGGAAGCTGACCATGTAGCACCCCACAGACCAAGCTCCAAGAAGCAAGACATCGGGAAACACTGATCATTCAGACAGCTGGATAGCAATATATGGAACTGACAGAATACCTGTGATTACCAAAGCACTTTGTAAGTATGAACGCAACCTCTCTCTGTCACTAGGAGACAAATTAATATTTGTCCTCATTATACGGGAAGGAACTGAGACACACAAAGGTTACGTGATTTGTTCTACACAGCAAAAGTGAACAGCAGAGCAAGGGAGATGATGACTGACAGACAGTCACCCCGTTTCCTCCACACTCCCTGTTTTTCCTCTGCTCTCGGCTTTGACAGATTGCAATGCATTTGTACTGGCAGCTATGGGGAGAAAGTACAACACACAGAGCTGGGACTGGGCATTCATAATGGTAACAAGTCTATCCAGCTTTGTGATAGCAAACTGTAGGTGGTGAGAGGCAAAAGCTTTTGACAAAATCCTACCCATTTCAGAGCCAATCCCTGCATACTAGGAGCTAGGAGAAGACATTCGGAAAGGACAGCTTATTGCATGCACACACCCCACAAAGCAGCTCATTTTGACCAGTGTCAGACCTAGCACATGCACAGGTAGGAATCCCAATTCAGGCTGATTTTCCTAAAATTCCTACCAAAATCAGAAAAGAGACAAAAGTGCAGAGTGGACTTGTTACTAGATGGTATATATGAAGAAGGAACTTGAGACAATTCAGTTCCTGGCTGACATATCCTGCTTAGGGGTTATTTTCAAACCAGCGAGAAAAAGAGAATAAAAATATTTCCTCCCTGGATCTGGACTTCTCTCCCTTCTTGTAATACTTTCGTTGTGCTTGCCAGACTGGAAACTGCTTCTGGCCAAAATGTCCGCGCCAGGAACAAAACAGAAAATGAGCTGTCTGCTAACAGATATCACCTAATAACAGGGAGTTATTTCACTTGCAGTCCATGCTGCTATCTCTGAAGGACCTAGAGAGCCATGCATCCAGAAGGAGAATTCATAAACCCTAAGTACTGGTTTGAACTTCTGGCATCTCCTTCACAGCTGAGCATCAGGCTCATTGTGGGCTAACACTGGGTGGCTCATTCACCTTGGCCTTGCACAGTGAATTCACTAAGCCTGTGGTGCCCACCAGCAGGTTGTCATCTGCACACTCATAATTATTTCAAACACAGCCCCCATGCTGAGCCGATTACACTATCAGGAGTGCAGAAGGTATAAGCATAAGTCACTGCTGTAGGGGAAGTGAGTTGATGAAGGTCATTGATTTCTCACCCTGAAACCCCATTGCATGCCCAGTCCAGCCTCATCCCACAGCAGAAAAACTGCTCCTTTGCAGAGCTTGTCTCTTCTCCCATCTTTGAATCAGGCTTGGTTCCCCCTCCAGCTCCCCAAGGCATGCTGTATGTATTTCATGGCCTTCAGCCACATGGAGAATTTCGACTGCCCAGAACTTGTAGGGTCAGGAATCTTGGCCATCTCTACATTCAGCTAATGAAAAAGAAAGGAGCAACACTAGATCTGGAGACAGCTGCACTGCTCTGGAAGGGAACTGCTCAGAAGCACAGCTGCTCCTTTCCCACATGACGGTGGCTGCAGGCGGGACCTGAAGCCCCCTCAGGCTGACCATTTTGATCTGCTCACACCTCATACCTTTTTTGCATTAGTGTAACTAACTGCAGAAAGCAAGCAGCAAAAGAGCCCACTCCAAGAGATAATAAAGATTTCAATGAAAGAAGGCTGCAAAAATGTCAGGGTGTGTAGTGAGGGACAGAGAATCACACACGGCTTGGCTACTATTTTAAGTCGGTATTTGCAAACTCAGTGCTGCTGAGTTTACTTTGTTGCTGTCTCCCCTCTTCCCCTCCCACACTTGCCGGGAGAGCCTGACAACCTATAAAATCAGTTCAATTCCCAAGAAACTGCAGTTTTGTAATCATTTGTGCAAGTCAGGTAGAGGCTTATAGTGCTGGACAGAAGGAACTCCCAGAGCACCTGAGAAGCAAAAATGACTCAACCCTCACGTCTAGACTGAGCTCCAGAAAATTCACACAAATTCGCCCTGCTGAAAACCTGCCTGTATCACCACGTGGGCTCCCACAGGGCAGCTGCTCCAGCCTCCAGCCCTCCTTGTGGTCCCCCACAAAAGGGATGGAAACCTCAGGGGAATGCCAGTGCGCCAGCTCAGAGCATGGAGGCAGCCCCGTGAAAATCAGCAGGGAAGGAGCTCTGCAGCTGCTGGTGGGGTTTTGCTCACCATGGTCCCCAGGGCAGGGTGAGAGGCTGTGGGAAGCACAACCCTAAGGGCTGCCTGGGGAGAAAAGAAAAGTTCCTTTACAGTTAATGTGTCTCTAAGCAAGGCAAAATCCATCTCCCTCCGTGGGGTAAAGGTGAAATATGGCTCCATGCAGCCCCACACGGCAGTGAGAATGCTGCCTCAGCACGGACACTTTGACCTCTCTTCTGAGCATATGAAAACTATTGTGCCTTATCGGCTCTCCTCCACTGGAAACCTCCCGCAATCCCATGCTGGGGACTTAGGAAGAGGTCAGGGAGGGAGAGTTTTGCATGCTGAATCATTCCCAGACAAATGGTTTCCTTATTATACATGGCAGCCTCCCACGGACAGACTGCCAGAGGGCTCTCTGAAATCGTATTAGGTGCCTTTCCCTCGCTTCTCTTTATCCCCCCTGTCATCCTTCTCTCACTCTAAACATTATAGCTTACAGTCCCATCGGAGAGGGGCTGGGGGTCATGAGCACTCAAACAGTCCAAGGGGCCCAAGGAAGGGAACAGCACAAGGGCCTGGTGTAAACTGCTCCAGGCTCAGCAGCTCCCGCACGGGGTGGGCGCGCTCCCAGCCCTTTGCGGGACTTGCAGCCAGATGTCAGGATCCAGCAAGCCCGGCGGCAGAGCTGCTCTCCAGGCTGTGAGGCCATTGCTCTGGCACACTGCCCGCCGTGCCTGCAGGGCAGGTGCGTGCGCTCCTACCGCATCTACCCGCGCTCTGGGCTTGCTGGATGCAAACCAGGAGCCACAGAACTGTATTTCAGAGAGCATCAAAGAGGAGTTTGTTAGTAAGACTCGAGGAGGCACTTAGCTGTGTGCAAGGCTAAGGCTCAGGTTGCAGCCTCCAGGCTGAAGCTGACTTGCACCCAGCCAGCCAGAGGCCTGGAGGGATGGGGGTAATTCCCCCTACCAAACCGCACCACCTTGCGTGCAGGATGACTTGGGCTCCAGGATGACTTGGGCTCTGTGCTGGAAGGGCTGCGTGCCTGTGCCTCCCACACTGCGGCTGCTGCCTGCCTGGAGGGGAGGGTGGGCAATGAAGGAGCATGAGCTGCAGCCGCAAGGCCCTCTGTGAGGCCTGGGGAGAATAACAAGACACTGAAACTTCACAGAGGCAGTTTCTGATGTCAGCATAGTGTCTTGATGGCATTACAGCAGCATTATTGTGCACAGCTGGTGGTAAATTATTCCTTATGTAACTTTTATTTAACATAGTAACTTCCCTTGTAAATCACACTTCTCAAGTCATTGCTAACCGAGGCTGTGACAGAAGTAATGTCAGATCTGAATCAAACACACAAACCCTTCTGAGGTTACTCAAAATGGCTCAAGGGCTTTTCACCAGGGCTGGGTCTGCCAATCACGGCACATGCTTGGGCCATTTCTGGTTTGTTACTCAGATGCAGTAATTCCCCTGTAAAGGAGGGCTGGGGCTGCCACAAAGCAGTACAAGGTTTCCATTTATTCCTGCAGAACTGAATAGTAGTTCTCATGCTGCCTCTCCACTCAAATGCCTTGGAGCCACAAGAATCATTAGCACGATTGGGAAAACAGAAATCTTCTCTACACACTCACAATTTCCTAAAAATTGTACCATCAAACCTGGCCACTGGCCATCTCTCTCGGTTGTCATTTGTTTTCTCCTAACCTCTGTGCTCTGATTTATCTTGTGGAGCAGCCACTCTGTAGAGCTTTCTTCTGTTTCAGAAGTGTTCAGCAGGAAGTTACTGACAGCCCCACAATGTCACAACAGGTCCAACATGTTATGATGACCTACCATCACTGGGCCATTTAAAATTCAGCTACATGTATTTGTGACAAACTATTTCAGGTTTCAGCTTGGGAGTGACTTGTCACCTTAAGAACCCACAGTCTTTTAGTGTGGTATCCAGCACAAGGCTGAACTCAAGTGGTGTCTGTCCTACAAAGTTACAAATCCCATTTTAGCCTCTAGGTTCCTCCAAACCTTAACAGAGCTGCTGTGAACTTCAGGTAAATAAAGCAAGTCCCAGGTCTGGGAAATGAAACTAAAAGTGCAAGTGGAATTTTATTGCTTAGAAACAGCTCTGGAATCTGGACCCAAGGAATTTACCCAGCACGCAGGTAGTTTCTCTTATCAGCAGAGCACCTCATTATCCCTCATGGCTGAGATGACACCACAGTGCCACCGTACAAAGTCCCTGTCTCCAGCAAACATCAGCACAGACACTGAGCACAGCTGTGAGAGCTCTCCCCAGAGAAGCAAGTGCCCCGCTCCTGCAGGCATCCACGAGGCACAGCTCTGCTCCCAAATCTGGCAAACGCCAGCGCTCATCCTCTGATTCCATCTGTCCCAGGCCTGAATCAGCTCAGGGTGGTCTGGGTTATTGTTCTGTTTTTCCTGCAGTCCATGGAGCCCCACTGTCCTGTTACTGCATTACACAAAAGAAATGGAGACCATAATTGCCCTGAGCAGCACATACACTAGACAAGAAAGGATAAGACTGGGAAGGATTATCCCCACAACTGCAGTACTGAAAGGACATGGAGATTAACCAACTTGCTTGGGGATACACAAGCAGTCTGTAGCAAAGGCAAGAATTAAACCAGAATCCCCAAGTCCCATGCCTTTGACACAGGCCTTTACTCTCTGCCTCTGAAGAAGTGTCTTCGCCTTTCAAGGGCAAAGCAGGGAAAGTGGCAATGCTGCTTTGTTTCCTTCCTGCAGCACAAGCAGAAAATGAGAGTTACAGCACAGCCAGGTGAGACTGAAAACAGAGCACTTGGAGCAGCAGTGTCAAGTGGGTAAACTTTTTTTGACAATTAATGAAGATGTGCTACAGCCAGAGACCTCCTTTCCCCCAGTTGCAAGCTGCTTCCAGCTCCTGAAGTGTTTGGACCACTTCCCCGCTCTTTCCCTGTAGCATATCTGGCAGAGTTACAGAGATGTGGACATTTGAGCTAGCAGAGCTGATTTACCTTCACTTGCTTTGCTTCTCACCAGTGCCTGCATTCCCACAGAACATCTGCTTCATGTTTTACAGCAGTATTAACTGGGAGCAATGCTGAAAGCTTAGTAACTAGCTCTTTCTTTGGGTTCCATAGTCAGGCTCCATCGCTATTTTTTATTTCTAACTGGACAACTCTGTCAGGGCAAATCTGAAAGCACAACTAAAGAAAGAAACTGCAGAGACCCTCCCAGGTGTTTGAGAGAGAGTGCCCATGCAATACTTTACCTCTTGTCTTCCTCCTTAAGCAGTGGGACAGAAAGAAGATGCATTTGACCTTCCTAAATTGTGAGGCCATGATGATTTGAGACTACATCTCTCCTTCAGCAGAATGGACCAACCTTATTTTTAAAATCAGTCTTGAACATCAAATTAGGAAAATCAAATCAAAAAATGCAGACTTGCATCAAGTCAAAAAATACAGACTGACCTATGCATCCTTGAGTAATTTTTGTCAGGGCCAGGTATTTCAGATGACCACTATTCACACTCTCTGCTGACAGAATTAAGCCACCATGTCTGGATGCTTCTCAAATGTAAACCTCACATCAGAACCATAGGAACAAGGCAACTCTATTAGTCTGGAAATGAAACAAAGTTTCTCTGATTTCTGTTTTGATCTCCATCCTCAAACACAGATAAAGGTGACTGATAGACCAGTGCAGGCTTGGCATAAGGCGATCATAATGTCCATTTTCAGAATCCTGAAAGTTCTGGTAATAAAAATAAATAAGCCAATTTCTCTGTGAAGTGGTAAAGAAACAAAGCAATTGGCATCCTGCACTCTCTGCCCAGCCTCACACTGCCTTTCTACAGCAAACAGACTGTTTCCAAACAAAATCACTTTCCAAGCCTGCCACAACAGCCCTGCTTCATGCTTAAAAAAATTTCTGCGTGAGTTCAAACCTCCCTATGCACTTTGGTGGAAATCCTATACTCTCCATCATGTAGACTGAACTTGAAACCAATCCAGCTTTCAAACTTTGTTTTGAGATACCAGGTTCACACAACACCAGGGCTTCAGGCAACAACCCCTCCAAGTGTAAACCAGCCAGATCTAAGGCTGGTTATCACCCTTTATACAAGCCCAAGCACAGCAGAAACAATGAGCTTTGATTTAAAATCAGGGAAACAATCATGACAGTCAACATCTGAAATGCCATCAGAGCCATCGATACAGTTTTTCATATATCACTATGTCATTACATCACATTTTGGTGGACAGGAGATGGGTTGAGGACCAAGTCTAACATTCTCTGAACTGAATTAATTCTTTGTTTAACAAGCTGTAGTTTTAATGATTTACATCCAAGTATGCCAAGTCACTATTTGGCTTTTTATGTGGCTTGAGGCATATGTTAAATAGGATCATAATATTTACTTACCTCACCAAAGTGGTAAGAGACTTAATGCACCAACTTGCATTTTAATGCGATACAAAAAGATAGTCTGAAGTAGTTTCGGGCACTATCTCGAACCCCTCTGTTCAGTTTTTAAGGCTCTAAAAATCACATATTTTTGTTATGTTCTTTCTATTTTGTTCTGCACAAAAAGGTAATAAACTAAAGGTAAAAGCATTAGAATCCAAACAGCCCCAATTTCCAACACTGCAAATTCACAGCAACAGAAGGCTGGAGGGAATGTAGCTAATTTCTTTTTCTTGTTCTTTTGTGATATAAACCAGCTAATAAAGAAAGAAAGAAATTAAAACTTCATCAATCACAACTTGGACCAAAAAAAAAGAAGGGAAAAAGAAATTCATGAAATATTCCTTTCCTTGTTCTATGAGCAGCATTTATTACAACACTCAGGTGGGGCTTTTAATACAGGAAGTGAAAAATCAAAACGGCAAAACTGATTTCTTGGTTGACAACGATCCTTCAAATAGTTTGTGTTTACAAAGAGTTTTGAAGACGTAAATTATTATTGTAAGTGTTAAAACATTATTTACTGGCTTTTCTGGGAGAGAACTTTAGCACAGGTGAACAACTGGAGAGGAACCAAAACAAACTGTCTAGCAGTTCTGAAAAGCCATAACCCAAGAAGTGCCCACGATGGGCTCTGATCCTGCACACAGGTTATCTTCTGTGGAGACTGCTTTACTTCAAGCAGTAAACTTAACACACAGCTATGGTAAGCAGGCTTTATTCATTTAGTTTTCATCCTCAAACTTACAAGCACTGTTTACCCAGAGCTCTGCATTACTAGATCTGTTTTCAACGATGGGAGATGGACAGCGAACACAGAAAGCAGAGAGTCATCCACGCAAAAGAGTTGCGGCTCCAAGTCCCCAGGTCCCACCTCAGCACTGTGAGTACATTACTGTGCTGCCTGCCCTGGTCTCACCAGGGATGCAAACAAGCAGGAAGACCAGTCCAAATTACTGAGCATTTGAGCTCTACCACCCAATGAGACAGGAAAAACAAAGGAACTGTCCTCTGCTTAACGAGGAGACAAGACTAGGAGGGCCATGCCCCATCAGCCACTTTGACTTGGATGGGAAAAACAGTGTCTTCTGTTGCTTGAACCAGTCCCTCTCTGAGTGTTCATGAATCCTTTCACATACCTCCACTCACCCCCTGCACCACAGCTCTTTGCCTATTCTTTAAGATTTCCAGTAAAACTTTAACGTAGGAGTACTCAGAACATAAGTCAATCAAACAGGAACCATTCACTCTTCTCCACACCCTCCCAGCTACAAACAGCTTTTCCCCAGTGCTCAATCAACATCCCAAATACTCCTCTCGTTCTTCAGGAAACACCTGAGCAAACAGGTGTGTCTTACAGACTGTTCTCAAGTTCAGCAAATCTCCTAGGAAGCAGCTCAATGGCTAAGCTGTCCTGTCTAATAGTTGGTCTCTTTTCCATCCTGGATGAAGACAGGAATCATGGGAGACCCGCAGGCAGTGTTGTGTAGACCAGAAGCAGTGGTTTCATTTTCAGGTCTGGGTGGTTGACTTGGGGTGCATTAACACAGGTCTGTCAGCCTCTGCCTCCCAAAGCGCATTCACCATTTAAACAGGAAGCCCTTGGGAGAGATATAGCTACTGTCTAAGTGAGGGAGGACAGGCTGTGACTACATTAGGCAATTTAGGAGCACAGTGCTAAACTGCAGGAAGAGAGAGCTGTTAATGCCCTTCTAGCTTTTTCCCATCCTGAAAAAATCTGCAACCATGTGAAGCTGTCTCCCAGCACATGTTTATAATCCTCCTAATGTAACAGGTCCCTGGACTATGCCAGACCCTCTCTGGTGTTGACGAAAACAGCATAAATGCTAGAAAGCTGAGAGCTGTCTCCCAAGACTAAATAATTTCCTTCTGTGACTCAACAGAATATTTGAACCCAAGGCTATTGAAATGAAAGGCTGATATCAGACATCCGCTGCACGACCTGCATCACTCTCCCACACTGCTTTGACCTCAGCTGAAACCATTTGCAATTTTACTTCTTTCACAGAGGCATGGATTAATGATTGATCATGGACCTTCACCATGAATCTCCAGACTTCTGTCAGCCAGTGTCACAAACTTAACATTATCTAATTGTAAGTTTTCCCATTTAATTGCAATATACACCTGCTCAATGTCCCTCTGTGTGTGAAAAAGCATCATACTTCATTTAAAAAGCCCTCATTTAAATTCAACAGCTAGCTGCACAGATTTAACCATTAAACTGATTTATGTTGCATAAAAGATCAAACCAGATCGCACCTTGTGGCCAAATAACCATAAAAGGTTTCTGTAAAGATCATTAATTCACCTCCCTGGGCAGTTAGTTTAGCAGTAAATATGACTTAGATGACTTTATCCAGTTAACCTTAATCAATTTGTTATTATGATTAGTCACCCTAATAACAGAAATGTGAGAGGGGAAGGTGCTACAGTTCAGACCCTTGTAATAAACAGGCTGGTGGTGTGCTGACCCTGGATTCCCACACTCTTGGGAAACGGGCATTCATCCTCTGCCTGCACCCCAGGGGACCTCAGCTGACCTTTGCTAGGGAGAGCATTCCAGAGGTTGGGCTTTTCCTGATCCTTTTCAGTGGCCGGCAGGTCGGCAGCTCCCACCATCACAACACAAGAAAAGAAGGGGCAGAGGGGGACAAAAGGCAAGGACAGCCCATTCGCCCCATGCTAGGAGGAAAGCTGGCCCAGTCGTCCACATACCAGCTTGAAACCTGGCAAGGTTTAATTTGGCAGACCCTGCTCTGTCACAGATTTCCCCAGTGACCTTTGCCAAGGTATTTCATCTTACTGTATCTCAGCTCCCCAGCTGTTAGGCAGAGATGACAGTGCTTCCATCTCTCACAGGAGTGGTCTTTAAGTTTGTGAGGCATTCAAACATCACAGCCCTGGGAGCCATAAAAACTCCTTAAGCAGGCAGATCCATCAGTCTCAATGCACCATCCTCCTCTCACCATGCATGGCTCTGTTGACTCCAGCCCATTTACCCTGTCACAGAGGATGTGAAATCAGAGTAAGGCCCTTGGTCTGGCAAAGGGATTGCCTCTTCCTCAGAGAGGCTGCAATAACCAGCAGAAATGGGACCTGGTGGGGCTTTAGCACCATAAGTGATCATCAGTACTAAAGGAAATAGGCCCATATCTCGGCCACCAAAGTCATTCACACCTGAGCAAAGCACATCACACTGACAGCCCAGCACTCCCTATGCAAACTACTGGTATCAACTTACTGCTTTTTACACCAGTTTGGGAAGAGAGGGAAGAGGAGAGGGGGTTACATCTTAACACACATACTGGCATAGGTCAGCAGTAAATTCATGCGGTCAGTGGAACAATACTGGTGTAAGGAAGAAAACAGGACTCAGGGTGTTTGGGTGTCAGCCCCCAGCCTCCCAAGGGGCAGAGCCTTGCTCCTGTCACATGGCCGCCCTTGGTATGCAGGCAGCACATCAGTAAATCATGACTCCCCGCATGAAAAGGCTCATTCTGTCTGTGTGCATTTCTCTGTTCTGTGTGTTCACTCTCCTCAGCGCAAGGAAAGCACTTTATCCTTCATCTTTATGCTCAGCCATGTGCTTCTCCAGCCTTCCCACATTGTGTACACAAGTAAGAATGTGGAATACTTCCCTTTGCAATATGCATACATCTCCACCTCACAGGAAAAGAACTCCAGACTCACACCTATGTTCAGCATGAAGTGCTGGACAGTTTCTCACAAACCCAACTCCAACTTCAGGAGGCATTTGGTCTGAACAGAAAGCAAGGGTATAATCAAAACCAGTCAGTAAGGAGCTTTTCACTGACCTCAGCAGGCTTTAGTTGAGATTGTCTGTGTTCAATTACTTACAGTCATTATTACTAAAGAAGAGGTTTGAACATACCTTACAACCTTCAAAGCTGCTAATATGGAACACAGCACATGAGAAGAGACAATGTAATTCATTTAGGAAATGTAACATGCTAATAGAGATCCCTTCCTTCAATGTGAGTTGCATAATCATTTGTTCTTGGATATAAGTTTAGTTTGCTACAAGTGAAGAAAGGGGATTATAGTTCTGCACAGCATACAGGAAATCTCTGTTCCTGTGATAATAGTTTGAACTCTTCTGGATCTGGTTGCAGGATTGCGGCCAAAGCAGTATGATGGAAACTGCATAGTCTATCCCCATTCTTAGTGACAATCCCAAATCCACAGAAATAAGAGTACCAATAAAGTCTGAAAAGAAAATGTCATAGATTTTAAGAAAAGTGGGGCCTCACTTCTAAGCACTTAAGAAGTATGTACTTTAAGTATATACCTAGGGGTCATTGACTTCAGTAGCACTTACTCATGGGCCTAAGTTCTGTCTTGATCTGGGATCTGAAAGCTTCAATATTAGGAAAAAAAATGCACAGAAGACTTTTCATTTTTATGATTAAAGGCATATCACATCAATCTCATATCAACAAGGAGACTTTATTTATAGAATATGATATTAAATTTGAATTCCTTTCAAATACTGGGAGTATTTTGTTACATTATGCATCCAGGTGCTACACGTGATTTTGACAGACAGGCTCATCTGAGAGGTGCCAATTAACAAACACACTCAGAAGCAGAGCATGACAAAAGTCACAACATCAGCGGAGAAGGAATATGTTTTCTCACAGGAGGAAATACCAATGAGGAAAAAAGTTTGTTCATCTCCTTCAACAACATGTGAATAGTTCTCCTCAACTACCCCATTACGCTTTTAGTAACTATAAAGAGACATCATGAAGAAATTAATATATGTTACATTTCTATTTTATGTAATACATCTCCATTGTTACTAACAAGTCAGAAAGAGTTAAAACTCGATGAAAAGGCTGTTGATTTTTTATCATCATGTTTGCTTTTAAACTCTTTGGAGTGCTTAAGCAAGCTGGTGAGTTCCACATTTGTTCCTAATTTGCTCTGAAGGCAGGGGGCCAGCAGGAGGGCAAAACAGGCAGTGTCTGGCACTTCTGCTTATTTTCAGATAGAATTTAAGGCAGGAGTCCAGACCTGAAGGGTTTTTTAAAATACTGATCTTGAATTTCTACAGTACTTCGGAGGATATAATGGTGTCTTATACTCTGTGCCCACAATTCCACACTAAATTTTTTCCAGCTTCATGTATGAAAAATAGGATGAATTTTAGGAGGATTGGAGCTGGAAATCACTGTGGCCACTGCTTAATGCACTCAGCTGCTGTTTAATGGTACAAAGAAGAAAATTCTATATAACTTCCTCATTCTATTGAATCTTCCAAGAAATAGCCCTGAAAAGTGCTAAGTGATAATTAATGATTTCAAATGTCAGAAATTTCATTTAATATTTTTTCTGGAGGACTAGTGACAACATGCTTGACCAATTCATCAGGAACAACTCTCTTGTCCAAGCCATCATCTGCCAACATAAAGAGTCTTTCTTTAGGACCAGGCCTGCTCAAACATCATTTCCTATACAAGATCTGGCAAGGACTAAACAGTCCCGAGGCTGTGACTGCATTCTGCTGACAGGTGGGGTTTTCTGTCCTACTGCTAACCAAAATGGCCCCTCCAGTCATGTCTTTGTAGACATTNGACTCACATCCTGCCAAAGAAGTAGCAATCTCACACAAGAACCAGCTCTGATCCTCAAGTTGCTTCCTACCAAGCGCACAGAACCCAAACCTCACCTGCAGCACAAAGTACAGAGGTGCTTATTTATGCTACTGAACTCAATGAACAAGAAGCTTGGCAATGCAAGCCTGTATTTACATATTTAGTCTACATCATAATGTAATAGAAAGACAAGATTTCTAACAATAAAGCAATCAATGTGTTTTCAAGTTACTGGGTGCAAGTCCCCTCAATGGTTAGTTTTTCTTGTGATCTCAAGTGAATTGCCTTTGAAACTTCCCTATTTCTGAGAGAAAGTAAAAGATCCCATTTTGCTGGGCAACAACTTTAATTTGTATGCAACTTTCCTCCTTGTTTTGTCAACCTCAGACATGGGTAACAGGTTAATTGCTGTTTTTATTGGTATAACGAATGGCAATTATAAGGTGTGTGTTAAATTCCTATGTTCCAGTTAAGTGAAAAAAACAGATCACATATACCATCTACATGCTGCTATCCAAAATAATGAGAACTTGGAATATCCCAGGTAACAGAAAACAAGCAAAAAAAAAGATAATAAGAATTGTAAAGACACCTCACTACTGTGAATCAGCACAGATCCAGCACAGCCAGCTCACAGACAAAGCTGGAAAGCCTGATCTGTCAGCTCCCCAGCTCTCATTAGGCTGAGCTTACCATGCTCAGTCTCCCCAGGGGTCCTGTACATTCACTACATGTGAGCAAAACCTTCTGGACCCTGGGGCCATGAGGGCTGCAACCACAGAGCTCCCTGAGTATTCTACTAGTTTGGACCCAGCTCCTGTCACCTTCACCAGTTCCAGCTGTGCCAGAACCATTGCTGACCCTATGCTCAATGTGGTGATCACAGCACAGGTTCTCCCCTCTCCCACGGGAAACACAAGTTGTCCTGTGGGCCACACTGCTCACACCTGTAACATGCTTAGGGCCTGAAAGAGTCCACGGAGCTACATGGTGGTTTAAGAAGCTTACAGATGGACTTGGCAGACAAGAAAAAGTGTCAGATATAACATTTTTGTTCTTTGTTTAAATCTGGAAACACCTGGCAGATGCAATTAACCTTGTGTGGTCATCTCTTCCCACAGCTTCACGCAGCTACGTAACATTCTCATCCAAATTGCTCCTTCGGTGCAAAGTTCCTCTTCAGAGAGTTTTCTTCCAATTTTCTCCCCCTCTTCAAGTGGTCTTAAAGAAAGGACTTGGGCAGCTGGACTTCAAATGACCCTTGAGTGCTGTGCTTACTTTCACAGCAGGATGCATCAACTGCTTCATCAAATAAGTCTCAAGCTGACAGGTTTGTTGATTGGGAAAGCAAAGTCTCAAGCTGAGGGTAAAGGGTATGTCACAAATATTAGTCTAAGTACAGTGAAGGCCCTATATCCTTGCAGAGAACACTGTCTGCCCTAGGCTAAAGTCTGTGCTAATATTTTGAATTTATATCACATCTTCTCAGCTGATCTTAAGGGAAAAAGGCCAATTGGATTTTATAGCTCAACAGCTAATAGGATTCTACAGGATTTGATAAAGAAAGAAACTGCCGTTTGAGGTTTAACTATCCTGTAACAAGGAATGTAGAGCTGTGTTAAATTTCAATATTTTATAAAATATTTGCACTGAAAATAGAGCTGCAAATCCATGTTATGTGCTAATAGTTGAAAATTAAATACCTGGATGCCTAGCTACTGCTGAATCCCATAATGAGAAAAGTAAGTTGTCCTGTAATTTTATCGCCTGAATCTCTGACATCTGCACTATCTTCTGCTCCAGGTGTTCCCTTTGCTTTGGAAATTTGGATTCAGAGAAAGAAGAAAACTGGGACTCTGCAAAAGCTTAATCCAGAACCAAGATAGATCAAAATGAATTTAGGCACTGTTGCTTACAGAAACATCCACTGTGGCGTATGGCACACTAATAGACCCTGGATTGATATTGCCAGTTATCCCCTCTGTGACATCCTACCTCTCCCCAGGCATGTGTGAGCCATTTTCTAGTACCACTGGTGCTTGCACACAGGCAGATGGAAGCCTGAGCTTCTCCTCCAACACTGAGAGCTCCCATGGGCAGTCAACTCTGCAGCTGCCCAAAGGCAAGTGCTAACACCACAAGATACCAAGAGCTTGTTGTTTTTTCCAAACTGGTTTTGAGGAGAACTGAACTGAACTAGCAGACAAGGAAAGAATCAGTAAAAATTTGTATGCAGGCCCAAGGGAGGGATTGAGCAGGAAGGAAATAAAATCTTGAAGGAAGTATGTGAGGGACCACAAAGCCCCAGGCAGACCAGATACTGAAGCAGGGATTGAGCCCAGCTGATTTTGACAGCTCTCTACAGATATGACCCATAGAAAGCTAGGTCTTCTTCTGACGAACAGATTTGGACAAAAAGAGCTGCCCTGCAAATTGGACCTTGCCAGAGAAGATAAGTGTATGACAAAAACTATACCTGATCCTACGGAGAAGATCTGACAAGTCAGACTCAGGAGCCAGAAGCTATTTACAAGGGCAGCAAAAAAATAAACTCTCAACTATAACCTTAGAAGCAACAGCTGAGCCAAGCATCCTCTCCTAGATAACAATCTAATGAGAAATCTCTCCTCAGCTCAGTTTCTCCCTCCCCTCCTCTGTGTGTGCATCCCTTTGATGTACAGCTCCAAGGGCTGGCCAGGTGCAATCTGTTTTATTGAGTAATATGCATATAGCTTTGTAAAATATTTTTAAGACTTCAGATGAACCTGGGTTCAAAGTTTTATGTCTAGGAGCGTCAGCTCCTGATAGAGAAGTTCAGCAGATGCTGTCTAAGTACATCTCCTCTCTTGGAGGGCACTGTACCAGCCCTCTTGCAGGCACCTGAGTGAAGAAGCTGAAGTACAGGACAACTCTGCATTTTTCTACAAGAAAAGGCTGGGCAGGGAGCTGGCTCTGGGGGAGGGAATAATAACTGAATGTGAGTTTTCAGGGGATTCACTCATTTGAAGTCTCTCTGAACCAAACCTGCAAGGTTCTGCCTGTGAACTGAGGACTGCAGAGAGGGAAGGGACTGGGGATTTTTTTATGTGTTGGCTGCTACGTCGTGGGCCACCACACATGTGCTTCATTACTCAGCTTCCAAGCGAGGCCAAATTGTTCTTTCTGGCTGTGACTCCTTTGCACAAGTCCAGCCACATGCTGTGAAGCAGGTTTGGATGATTCCCATCTCTTCAGCATGCAAGGACAAGTCTGCTTAAACCTGCCTCCATCCCCAAGAGTAGGTGTCTGGAGTGCACTGCTGGGCAGACACCCAAGACAGCTCTTGATAAGCAAGGCTGAGCCTTCAGAGCAACACAACCACTTTCCATTTGGCACTTGGGAGCAACGTAACCACTCTGCCAAGCTCATGCAACCTGCTTCCAAGAAGACTAATTAACCCAAAAAGGCATCACACCAGTGTCATCACCTGGCCCTGGATTGCTAAACAAGCACCTCCGGGGCTCACCTGGGCATTTCCGAGAAATGCTGCTGTGCACCACGTAAGCTGCATACCGTGGCACACAACCTGCTGCTGCCCACAGCTGAAACTCCTCCCTGAGGTGGGGGCAGAGATGAATGTGCTATTCCACCCTCCCCGATACACACCCACAGCTAGGAGACAGGCAGCATCCAGAGACATCAAATGACTGCAACTCAGAGATGGCAAAAAGGTAACACTGAGACAGATGTCACAGGAGGTCATTGTAACACACCCAATTGCTCAGTGCTCAGGAGTGTCTTGCACACTGGAGCTACTCTCCTCTGCCCACACATGCCTCTCCCCCTGGCCCTTGATCCTCGATCAGTGCAGACAGTAGAAGTGAGCCAGAAGCTAAGTGCTAGTACCACACAGCATCTACAAAGGTTCAAGAAACATCCATTCCCTTCTTCCTCTGCCAGGGAATCAGCAGATGCTGGATTCCATCTCAGGTTTTTCCCTCTCACCACACACACAACGAGCAATTTCCAATATACATGCTCATTACGCTCCAGTGGAGCAGACAATAAAGGAAAGGTAAGCAGGAGCCAGAGGACTGTCTGCACACAGAAGCCAATGATGGGGAAGCTGTTCTCAGCTTACAGAATCGACTCAAGACACTTCCAGAAATTCACATCAGATATCCACCCTCTCTGAATGGATAATAAATATGTCTGACCCAATAATCCAAGTGTTATCTGCGTTTCAACTACCAAATCATACAATACAGCTACACACCTGATGTAATTTTAATAACATAAGACCACAAAGAGCAATGGAGCACAATGGCGAAAGCAGACAAGGGAACATTGATTTTCAGATTGCATTCCACTATAAACATCAAACTGCTGGTGGTTTATCTGAAATATAAGCAGACCTAAGCAGAGCAAAAGAGGCTGAAGTTCATGTGTTTAGGCTGAACAGTGCTTAATGTGCCAACACCAGTGAATCCTGCAGGCAAGCTGTCTCTGCCAGCCATAAACAGGTATTATTTATTCAGGATCAGTGCAACTTCAGGTATAGTTGTACTAATTGTAATAGCTGGATTTTGACAATGTTCATGCAGGTGTTATCCATCGCAGCTTCCTGCCTACGGGGGGAGAATTTAAACTTCTTTTAGCACAGATAATTATACCCTATCTTAAAACCCTGACCAAACTCCTTATGCTCGTGTAATATAAGTTTTAACATCCTGAATGCCTTCAGCTCTCACTGACTTCTTGTAGTCCCAGGAAGTTCTTCAAGTGCAGCCTCTGGGGAACATGTCCATAGGCACGAGGCTCACTGCCAGCTTTTGCTCTCATTAATTTGGCCATCAACCAGGTATAACTTCCCTGATATCAGATGAATTATTCCTTTTTACAACCAAGAAATCACAAGCACAATTTTGTACACTGTATTTTGTCTTTCATTTGAGTCAGATAAGGGATCTGAGTTTCCTTTCAGAAACTACTTTCCACCTTTATGTATTTGTAAGCACACATATTATGTTTCTTTGGCTAAACCTTAAGCCCTTAATCCCTCTCCCCATTCAGAAGACATAAGCTTCCAAACCATACACTAAATGGCACAGAGTTTTTACAAAAAGGACTTAAAACTTTAACCATCTTCTCTACAGGTAGTTGGACAGACCTGTATTCCTAAATTTAACACTGGCATGAGCTAGGAAATCTGGATTTATCTTCCAGTGAAGATAAGCTCAAATTATATAATCTAAAATGGGCTAACTTAGGAACATTAAAGAAGATAGTACCCCTGGATGCAGGGAGAGCTTTCTGGGATGAATTCTCTGTATACTGACACGGTGCATACTATATAGGTTCTGCCCTGAGAATCTGCAGCTGCCTTCTGTCAAGGGCAGACACCAGGAGAAATGGGGCTTTAGTGTGATATGTCACATGTGAATGACACAGAGGAGAAATTCTCCTAAACTCTGATGGCTTTGATGGCTGTCGGCTTTGATGGCTGTCAGTTTTGATCCTATGTCACTGCAGCCAACCCTTATTTACTGGTACACTGAACAAACATCAAGGGCCCTCCTTCTGTCTGGGTCAGCAAAATCTGCAGCCAGATCTCAGCTGAAAGTCAATACTTACTTATAGTACAGTACTACTGTAATGCTCAGATTTCCCAAGAAATGCAGCAGCCTCAGAATGGAGATGACTGGATCAAGCAGGTACAGCTACCACGGAGATAAGAGTGTTTAGGTACTCCCTTCCTTCCACAGGAGTCTGAGGAGGACTCCCTACTGATTTCATCAGCAATACATCATCAAGACAGATGATTCAGTTACCTAGCTGATAAAAGCATGATATTGGCATTCCTACCGCACTCATCCAACCATAACATTTCCTGCTTCTTTCAGAGATTTTCAAGCACCATTACTTCACCATAACTGCCTCTCTGAAGTGCTAAAGAAACATTAACCAGTATGCAAATACTTACAGTTGTGAGTTTACACAAGAAGGGGAGATGCTTCTAGACTACTGTCTGTTTTTCTTTGGCAGAAATACAGAGCTGGTCACATTTTGAAAGGTATTTAAAGCCTAATATTTTTCAAAGAACAAGAGCCTCTACAAAATAAATAAAGCAACAGAGCTTGATTCTCCCCTAGACACCTCCAATTTCACACTGGTGCAACAGTATCAAACGAATCGCCAAGAATGACTCATGGTCTGGAAAACATGCTTTTCTGTGGGAGATTTAGAGAATTCAATCGTGTTAGCTTATCAAAGAGCAGGTTAAGAGAAGATTTGATCACAGTCTGTAGGTACCTGCACAGTATCTGGTCCTAGCCAGTTCAAAGCACTCGAAGGTGAAATTAGACAAAAAAACTGGAAAAAGCAGACATTTTACTCTTTACCTACTCCTTCAACCTGAGATGTCATAGGTTGTCCATTTCTTGCATGCTCTAAGTTTGGATTTCTCCCTCTCACAGGTCTGTTCTAGCACAGTCCTATATTATTGGGTTAAATGCTGGAATTTGCAGGTGAAATTCCATGTTCTGCAATTTTACAGAAAATCAGCCTAGACACTCATTCTGGCTTTAAAAATATAAATATGAAAGAGAGTTACACAAACATGCAGTGTAAGAATGCCACTATCAAATCACTTTTTGACATTTAGAATACATTTTTGCAACAAAATCTGTGTTGACTATGAAACAGCAGGTAAAACTTTTTTCCTTTTATTTGTAATGAAGTTGGCCCCTTGCTCCTTACACTCATGCAATTTATTTTGAGGCAAAGCAAGGAGATTTGGTCTTTGTTTGAGTGGGTTTCTTATTCATTTCTCCCCTACGGAATTAATATTGAGGCATCTTCAAAACTCTCACACGGGGAAAAAGCGCAATCATAACCATCTTCAGTCTTCAGCCTGGAATGCAGCTGACCTTTCCTTTTCCAGCCATTACAGTTTCTTAGCTTCCACAAATGGATATTTACTCTTTTTTCCTTTTTTGTTTTGGAAACGTTCCATTCACAGTGTGCTTGGGGATTTCACTCAAAGTAACACATGCTCCACAGATTAGCAGGCTCTTAAAAATATACTTGTCTTCTCTTTATGGGCCTGGTCTATTAAAAAGAAGTTAACAGAAAGACACCCATTAGCTTCTGTGGGTATTGGATTGAGGCCTAAATTATTGCTGGTGCTGAACACACACAGTCAGAAAGCATTTCAGAAAACATGTGCTGTACACTGCTCTCTGAGTATAAAGTGGATTTCCCTGAGATCCTTTCCAAACTCCAGTGACTAGCTCTGAAGAAGACATCTGCTCTCCCACGGAGCTTCTCCCTCTGACGAGGGGAAGGAATCAGGCATTCCCTGTGTACTCACAGTGGGGTTCTATATCAATTACCTCAGGCTTTATGCCCTCAACACACACACATACAGCTCTTCTATACACCAGGTTCTCTCCTCCCATCCTACACTGGCAGCTTCTCCTCTCTAAGCCATCCATGGAAATGCTGGCAGCTCACAAAAAACTGACTTGTTAGTGAAGCACCAAATTTGATGTTGTTACATTCTCCTAAGCAGCCCCACTACGCCCCATATACACATCACATGTATATATGCATCAAATGCATCTTGAGAGCTGAGGAGAAACCTCTCAATGGATCAAACTATTGAATGCAATGTACAAAGTACATTTTGCAGAGTCCTAAACATTTCCCTGGCAAGACCATCAGTGGGCTGGCCAGCTCATTACAGAATGCTAATTACATCCCACCAAGTGACCTGAAACTGCTCAGCAGCACTGAGTAATGTATGCTTCCATGGGAAACACCAGAAAGCTAAATCTCTCCACAGTTGGCTTAGAAAAGATTAGTTTACAGAGACGTCTGTTCCTTGTCAAAAAATTCCTTCCATTTCTTTCTTTCATGTTGTACACAGACAGATCATTATTGGCTTGAAATTGCAGAATCCATTTCTTCCCCTTAAGAAAATCCATAGTAAGTCTTACTGGCTTAAACTAGTAATTTAAAAAAAAAAAAATTAATGAAAACAGGCAGAAACAGGTTTCTGAAGATAAACATAGGTTTAGAAAATAGTTTTAGTTTCAAGTGGAAGGAGAAGCGCATGCATAGAGAACTGATTTTTTTCTAACTAAGTGAAACCAGAATTTGAAATCCAGTTGTGTGCAATCTGGAGTGCTCAACCACTCCCACTTATTCCAGTTACCTCTCCATTTCCCCACTACTGCTTCTCCTTAATTAGGCATCCATCCCACAAGCTGTTTATGGCAGCAGTGTCCCATTCACTACAACAGGGCATGGGGTCCAGCTATATGGAGCACTTGCCCATCTGTTCAGGATTGGGTCTTACTTACATTCCCTCTTTGAAAAGCATCCCATACGCTGAAGACTCACTCCTAACAGAAGCTTCTCAGGCAAGAAAGAATGTGTCCCTGCTTAGATATTACTACAATATCTAGTAGGGAGGGGCGGGGGCAGAGTGGAGCAGCACATGCGGGGCAGCACAGGAGCGGGGAGAGGGAGGTCTTGCGGGAAAGCACGGTGGCCGCAGGGACAGCTGGGGAGTCCTCTGTTCAGGGGCTTTTGGGGTTTGGTCCGGGACCAGACGAATCAGGAGCCCAGTTTTTGGCCGCCTCATTCTCTTTTCCTGAGAGGAAGTTTTTTTTCCCCCACAGGACACCTCGCGGAGAACGACCCATCTCAGAACGAGGTCCCCTGCTTTCAAGACTCCCTGTGGGAAAAAGGACTCCTTCATTTCTGACTGGCAGTGCACGTGGCTGCGAGCAGCTACAGTCCTGCATTCCTCCCCCCCCCTTCGCCTCGGGTTGCCACGGATTTCTCCCCCCCACCTGGGAAATTGGGACTTTGTTTTGTTTCTGCTGAATGTTTTTTACTGCATCATTTGTTGTTTATCCAGATTTTGTTAATACAAAGCTGTTTCTTTTCCTTTTCTACACTTCCATCTGAAGTCTCTTAATTTTTAAGTTGTAATTTTGTTAAACTAAGACAATGCTCATATGCATTTTGATTTGATGTCCACAATATCCTGCATGCTTTATGTTAAAGAAGAAAGAAAAGCTTCAGGATGCTATCTGCTTCCACCACACTGCTGAAATGGCAAAGGATAAAGACATGCATGGGGAAGTCAGGAATAATTTCACACATGTCCTATCTGTTCCAGTTCTGGTCACATTAACAGCGAGGCTCCTGTGAGTTATCTCTGCTGCATATGCTCAATGTCAGTTTAGGGAAAGTAAAATTATTCATCTTCAGCTCCTAAAGCAGCTCCTACCTTGCCAACAGTGTTGTGACACTGCTGAAAATGCCAGAGACACAGTGGAGCTACAGAGTTTAAAGCTAAACTCATCAATACGGGAAAGGGGAGACAGACATCTCTAAATCTGCACACTCACCAGGTCTCTTTTTCCCTGATGGTTTTGACTCAGCCCATCTCAAATATGCACTCTTGACCACAGCAGCATTTGAGCTCTGCTCTCCTCACAGCGTGTGAGCTGTCTGACCCCAGTGGCCCTGAGGTGATCTGGGTGACAAGTGACATCTGACAAGGAGTGACAAGAGAGAATATCTGCAGAGCTAAAATATGCCAAAGAGGACCCTGGAACATGGAGCTGAACTCCTACCTGGAATAGTAACACTTGGGTTCAGTGATATTAACTGTCTGAATTTGGTCATACTCTCAGTTCTTGAGGAACAAGCCAAAAAAGGAACAAAGCCAAGGAATGCTGGTTCCACTCAAAAAACCTACAGTTAAGTTAGTCAAATGGGAGGGGGATCATTCACCTAGAGAAGAGAATGCAGGCCATCCCAGAAAGCTAAAGAACTGCTTGCAGAGCTACTGCTTTCCAGGAAAGGAATTAGGGAGTCAGAACAAACAAGGAACTCAACATGAGCTCCCAGTGCAATGGGACCAGCAAAGTCATACATCAACAACAACTGGAGAGATGAAGCGGAAAGGTCATTTAACTTGACTTGAAACAGTGTATAGCCCAACAGAGTTCATCTGCACTAAAACAGCGGGGTGCATTCATACCACCTAATGAGCAGCTGACCTAAGAGCGCAGTAACCCCAACACAGCTGGAGCCTGAAGAAAACATGGGAACACAGATTTGACATTTAAAAGCTGGAGAGAACATAGTGAAAATGGTGAAGACAGCTTTCTATTTTCTGAACTGTCTCAGGAGGGTGGAAGATGGGAAGCACCAGTACTGCGGGAACATCCTCTACATTCTGAGCAATAGGAGAGAACGTGCTTCTACCTGTAGCACTTGCAGACTTTTTGTTTCCTCTGCTTCAGCAATTAACACACGGGATATGACTGACACATAGGATGACACCACACGAAAAAGCTCTGGTGCCCTTTGGGACACACCCATGCTGGGGTGCAACACTGTACTGGCCTCATCCTCCAAGCACAGCCCCTTGGTGAGCTGAAGGATACACTGACAAGCTACACCTTCAATATGGGCTCACCGAATGGTACTGAGGTCCCAGCACTCCACAGCAAATGGATGGTGGATGGCTCTCAGGAATTAAGAGAGCTCTCTGTAGATGCCCAGTCAGTACAGGTATGGCCAATACAATCCCATGCTCCTTGCTGGTCCAAATATTTTCTCACACAGCACCAAAAATTGTTATGTCTCCGACTTAGCAATGGAAACCCTCACATCTAAGAACCTGCTATAAAGCAGAAAGACTATCAGCTTTCCCTCACCCACAGAGCCATCCCTCTGTGGCCTGGAAAATCCACAGTGATGGTGCAAAACAAAAACTGCCAGAACAGCCTGATGTAAGCGCATGCTAATGCATCCAGGATACACACATATTCCATGGAGGGGAGGGCTGGCTAAGCCACCATTGCAGCATGTGCATACCAAGTGGAGGCTTTGCAGTGCTACCGAAGAGAATGCACGAGGTGTCTATTTGCCCAGACAAACACAATAGTCAGATTCAATTATTCTCTGTGGACAGCTCTGAAACAAAATGCTAACACGCTAAACAGCGTTTTAATGAGAGGGTCCCATCCCTGCAGGCCTGATCGTTCAATTTATATAACATAAGAAACAGGGACAGTCTTGTCTGCATAACTAGAAAATAAGCTGGCATACCTAAAATGTTCAGAATTGACATATGATTTCATTTGCCATGTGGTTTTACATGTCCTTTTCCTTTACTTGGCTTTGGTCTGTTGTCTGACAATAAACAGGTGAGAAAAGAATTTCTATTGGCATCCTCCAACACAGACTATATTCTAAAAACATGCAGGGTTAACGATGGGAAAGAAGTCTTTTCTTAAAAATGCTGTTTTCTCCACACGTCTCTCAAAAGACATGGGAGGTTAGAGGAAGCTGAGAATTTAAAATGCAGCTCAGTGACCTAAATGATGGTATCTAGAATTAAATACTGCAACACAGACAACACAGGTTCAATATTTGCTCTGCCACTGACACCCGCTCAGTCTCTCAGCCTCTGCTGTGCCCTTGGTCATCATCTTGGAGTTCAAAACTGGAGTTCATAGTAGGCCTTCAGCAACGCGACCCGTGCATGTGCCACGGCTAGCTGGAGAAGGTACTGATAATTTTAGGCAACTATAAAAACATCACTCTGTGGATCTCACTCTGGATTCAACTGTTTTTGTAGAGTAACATGAATAACACACTAGCTAAGACAGCCACTCCCCTGGTAGAAACACCCAGCTAAGAACCTGTCCCAGGGTTTAGGATCCAACATTTCAACTTGGACTCATCTGTAGTTTAAATCACCAAGGAAGAAAATTCATTATTTGATTGAAACCACTGATGTACAGAGCTCTCCTCACTGATCGAAGAAAAGGGATTGTCTACTTTTTATTGAGAAGGTAAACGACTGTTCCTAAAGAAGAGATCACAAATGCCAATGTCCATTTTCTATAGAGTTCTGAATTATATTTCACAGCTCCAAATAAAAATTAATGACCTTTGCAGAGTGGTGAA
Organism: Lepidothrix coronata; assembly: GCF_001604755.1. Classification (NCBI taxonomy): domain Eukaryota; kingdom Metazoa; phylum Chordata; class Aves; order Passeriformes; family Pipridae; genus Lepidothrix; species Lepidothrix coronata. Next base: position 2,879,769 of record NW_016690283.1, read on the forward strand.
TGCTCCAATTGGGATCACTTTTTCTTATATTTCTTATGCCTTACAGCACAGACACAGAATAAAATGTCCTCACAGACATAATTGTGTTGTATCACGATACTAGACAGACACAGTGCTGAGACCAGACAGTAATTTACTCACTAGGGCTCTGATCCAGTTTCCATTGAAATCAATGTAAAGGTTTCCTCTGACTTGAATGGCTATTGACTGGATCAATCTTTTTGTCTTCATAGCTGAACACGGCAATTTCCCATTATTGTTCTGTGACCTTGCTTTCTCATTAAACTACACTCAAGGGATTCATAAGATACAGAGTACTGCAATGGAAGATAACTTGAGAGATTTATTCTACCCAGTCATGTCTAAATAGAGTAGTGACAAGCAGGTGAACGTACTTCTTTTCCTACCGTGCAGTCTGCTGGCCATCAAGAGAATGCCAAGTTTTACTTTACACAAGGTAAGATCTTACCCATAATATCCAGACCTTACCCTCTGCAAAGTCATGGAAATATATGGAAATAAAATGGCGTAAATTAAGGACAAGTTGAACTGCAACGTTGCTGGGGTTTGCTGATGCCAATTTGAATCAGACACTTAAATGCATGTAACAAAAGTCTGACTGTCTGGGCCTTTTATTGAACTCTGCTGGGTCATCCAGTCTCTTGCTCTCACATACTACCACACCATTGATCCCTTTCATAACCACTATGATTCCCTCTAAACACCCTCTCCCTTTCAAAAGCTGTGATAGCAGACTGCCCCTCATTTCCCTAGTGGCCACAACATCACAGTTCCCAGTCTGAACTTACAACCAATGGATACATACCTTACATACCTAATTCTGTGCCAGCCTAGTACTTCAGCTTAAACAGTTCTTTCGTTCTCTGCTATTAACACTTGTGATATATTTACGAACATTTACATCCCCTTTCCACCTCAGCTTTGCTGGGCTAAGCAAGCCAGGCTATTTTCATTTCCCCTCTAATGATGGCTCTTCACTCTGTTTAGAGTATTTTGTACCTTGCAGTACTTTAAAATACTTGCAAAGGTTTAGCCAAATTATTGTATTTTACAGCCAGATTAGGCCAAGACGACCTCGTGAATTGCTCAGGGTACAGAATACTACCTGTTATCCCTGCATTTTGGACATAATTTCAGGTTGAACTAGAGCATATATGTAATAGGCAACAGAGAAACAAATACTCTAATGCATCAAGGCCTGATTGTGCTCAGGTACCAAAATGGTCAGAAACTTCAGTAAAGGATGTTCAGAGGGTAGAGCAGTAAAACCAGAGGCCATGAAAAATGCTGCATTGTTTTAACAAATACATGTTCTATGACATGGTGAGCATCACAAAGTGTTTTCAAAATTAAACTGGTTATTCATCCTACATTTATAACAACATCAAGCTTTTCTTTACAAGGGAGAGTCCTAGAAACAGTTCCACTTGTCTTTATTTCTGTGCAAATATTTAAAAATCATTCCATGAGTACAGAGGGAAGATAAAGAAGAAAACACAGAGCTGGAAAGGGAAACTAATTAAAGATAAAAGCCAAACTAGCTTTGAGGTTTTGGTCCAAACAAAAAAATATATGGAAAACATAATGGCAACATTGGGTCTTACATTCTATTTTGAAAACAGTAATATAACTAAACAATAGGTCTTCACACAGCAGTGTATGTTCATCCACTTGGCCAGCAGGTCTTCAGCTGGTGCAGGTCAGCAGCATGAAGAAATATCCCATCAGGATCTGAGACACCCTTGGACTGACCCTTTTCAAGAGAGCTGAGGCATCCCCGGGCAGCTCACGCTTCTTTATTCCAGTAACTCCAGCCATCTGGCCCTGAGGCTCACTCCTACAGCGAAGTACCTCCTTCAGTTCATGATTGCTTTGAAGCAAGTGGAAGTATTTGCAGATGAGGTACTAATTTTATATGAGCACATACAGCACAACCTGTGGCTTAGATTTAAGAGGTCCTGAGCACCCACAGCTTCAACTGGCTGTCTCTGAAGCACAGTCTTCAAAAGCAGAGCCGGCATGCCCTCAAGGCCTGATTTTTCCCCAACCCCAGAAGAACTGAAAACTAAAGCACAAGGGTTATCAAAGGAGTGTGTAAATATATACTAGATTGTATACTCTACATTAATACTAAATGTGTGTCTACTAGTGCTCCCTGCAGCTGGTCTGCCAGTGAGGCACCGACCAGGACAGTTCTACAATTAGAAAAGCAGATGGGATATGATATTTCCATTACAAAGAACCAAACAAGGTCTTGCTGCCCACAGGCCCATGAACATATGCTTCTCCAGGACTGATGCTTTATGAGCTAAAAAAAGGCAAGGCACTGGATAAACCTGTGAAGGTTTTCTAGTCTAAAAAAATCTGTGAACACTGGGATTTTTCCATCACTAGCCATGTAAACACTGCTGCAATAAGGAACATGAGTATTGTTAAGTCTGAATCTACAGCTTTCCTGTAATGCCTGGATTTAATTTCCAGTAAGTCTGCACTTTACAAAAACATAAGTTTTTCCCAGTTTTCTTTGGCTCTATTTTCCAGGACTTTGTATTTTGATATGGGGGAGAGAAAGCAATCCATAAAGTGTTTTAAAAACAGTATATCTATATCCTATGGATTTAGGACAAGATATGTCTTACAGATATAAACCAAAACATCACTTCTTCCTCTGCACCTCCACAGGCTTTTGTAAACATTGCAGCCATTGCCCTATCTTTATTTCTGAAAACAATAGTGCTTCAAGATCTGGCCATCCCTTCTTGCTATCAGCTTCATTAAAAGCTTCATTAAATGAACTGTTCCACTTTGTACTGAAACAAATTAGGAATACTTACATGATCAGTCAGCTGAGAAGCAGATAATGAACAGCTGAGAGACAGTAACAACCTAAATCAGTACAGCTGTTTAAAATGCATGGACCTGACTATCTTTCAAAATTTGCAGTATCCTTGTGAAATAGATAAATACTCTAATAGATACTCCCCTCCCACACCTAGATTTCCTAATTACCCTTGTGTGGTCTTCTGTAACCCGATGGGATCCAGGACAGAAGTGAGGGTAGAAATCAGTTTCCCTTTACTGTACCCACTTCTCAGCTGATCTCACCCCTGGTGTTGGCAGTAGCACCAGGCAGATTCCCTTTTTATCTGAACTCCCTCCAGCAAATTCCTCTTAACAAACACTGCAAATGCATTTTTGTCTACAAACAGCTCTAAGGCTGATTTTATTTGCAAAATTTACAAAAAAAATTGCTGCATTTGCAAAGAAAACTCAAAAAAATTTAGGCAAAGAAACATCACAGAGAAGTCCTAGCAGTTTCATGAATGCTCCCATAAATATACTCTGGCATGAATGCAAAACTGACCCATTCAAGCCCCTGCGTTTAGTGAACACTTCTCCCATTCACTCAGACCGATGACAGACTCATGTGGCTTGTTACATTAGACCACTGGCCACCAACAGGTGACAGCCATGCAAAACCACAATGGATAACTCTCAAGCAACTCTAAAACTGAGATTTGTCTCCATGAAAGCCTATATGAACACTTACTTTAAGCAACAAACAAATTTATTAGGACACGAATCCCTGTGTGAAGACAAAAACAGATCTATGTTTGCTGAAAGTAGTTGCTGTGATTTAGATAAGTGATACAGAACCACAAAGCAGCTCCCTGTTTGGCACAAGCCACTGATTTATGGACACAGTGGCCTAAGCAACACACTACATTTCCTAAAATGGGTCACGTTGTCCCAACTGCCAAAGCTGGCAATATAAGCTCACATCACACATAAACCAGATTCTCTGTATGTACGTACAGATTCATATTATAATCTTTAATACAAATCCTCCCCAGAGACACAGGTAAATAGGAAAAAAATCTGAAACAAACTCCTACTTACTTCTAATCCAGGAAATCAGACTAAAATTCCTCAATGGGGTTTGGGTGTTCTATTTGTTTTGTTTTGTTTTACAGAAGAAGAAAATCCGTACTCCCAGGATGAGGAGATGCTGTATGCCAAATGTCAGCATGGAGCACATTTTTACAGCCAGCTTCTAAACCCATGAATAAAGAAAAGGGCTTAGCGGAAATACTGACAGAAGTTTAACCACAGTGGGCCAAAATTAGCCTTGTGTAGGTGCAGGCAACTCCACTGATGTTAATGGACTTACACCAAGGCTAGAGTTGGCCCAATGCCTCCAGCTGGCACAGCTAAAATCTGCAGGCATGGTACAAAAAGACTGCAGCCTTGAGGGACTGGATGCTTCCCCCTGAATGTGGTGGGATTCATGTTTATCAGAATGGATTGCATCGGTTCCTTCATGAATGAGCACCTGCAGATTCACCCATGATCAGCTCTAAAGAAACTTCATGATGCCAGTTTTTCATGGGGCAGTGATTATGCATTACAGTGCTCATGGTAAACTGTAAAGCCTGGGGGATGATAATGTGCCCCTCACTGGCAGAAACCTCAGTCAGGCCTCCTTTTGCACACAGTGCTGCGCTTTGTTTTCTCTCTAAGAGAAAGACCACACAGGGATTTTGACATCCTCTAAATGGAAAGCTGTAGTTGGTTTCTAAACGTGATGAATCCGATCCTGAGGGCCTTAGCTTCAGCAGGGAATGAATTATCAAGCTTGGGAAAAACAATGGTGTATTATCAAATTAATTTCACAGCACAAATCACGTGAGATTCCCCAGAGTCCCTCCAATGCCAAAACACAATCCAATTGTGTAGATCAGCGGCACAACTGCTGTCATCAAGGGTAAATTAATGGGCCAGACTCATCCCCTGGTGTAACCTCAGTTGAATCACTGAATAGGGCAGTGGGATACTGCAACAGATAATTTTAATATGGAATTTGACCAGCTTCGGGTTTTGCAAGTAAGTGGAATTTCCAACCTGTGTCTAGATTAGTAGATTTAGTAATACTGCATAAAATCCTGCTTTGCTGAGGAGCCCCACATAGGCATAAACTTTGTTCATACGGAGTTCCACTGCTTTGAAGTAAATCAAGCTTGCTCCAGTTTCATTAACAGAATGACAGTGAGTTGCAGCAGGCGACCTCCAAATCCTACACACTCAGGGAAGTGTAAATACCCATACAAAACCTGACATAGACTGCGTCTGTATCACCATCAAATCGAAAATGATTTAGGCTACAGTCCTGCAAAGAATTCTACATGGGCACATCTAGAAATGTATCTTGCTGAAAAGGTGCCCTGAGCAAAGCAGCTTTATCTTCAGCATATGCTGACTACCTTGAAGTGTGCACACACTGAAATAGTTCAGCACAGCACAAGATCTTGCAACTCTGTGGAAACCAACATGACAGGTATGTTGGGGATTCAACTGAGGACATTTAGAATTAAGTTATCTACTACCATGAGCTGAAAGATAAAAACTTTCCAACTGCAACTTCTGTAGCTTCATTACAGACTGAGCCCCTGCAGATGTGGCAGACACTCAGCAAGTGCTACACAGCAACTTGCAGCCTAAATTCTACATCTCACACGGTCTTAATTCAGAGGCATGAATTCTAATGAAAGGTGATGCTGATTCACAGTTCATAACATTTGGTGATACAGAAGAGAACAGTGATATCATACATGACATAAGAGATGAGAAGCAAGAAGTTTAATAATGCAAAGGGCAAGATCAGGTACTTAAAAACCAGCAAGAATATTGCGGATAGCACTGGTGGGAAAGAGAAAGATAAAGACCTGGGTTTATAACTGCATTCACAAGCACCTGAGCCATTATCAGGGCATAGTTGTTAAAAAGACAAATGAAGCCAGATCATTGTATTAAAACATTTTCTAGCACAGGTGGGAAAGCATTAATGGAGCTGTAGAGTACAGTTCTATCCTATACCCAAAGCAGAGGAATTCAGGCTTGAGTTGGTCCAGAGAAAAGCTACTCATGGTATCAGACTTTATGAATCTCATGGGCTTAGACTGTTTGGCTTAGGAAAACAAAAGCTGAGAGGGGAGATGATTAGTAACTATAAATATATCAGTATAAAAGAGCTATTTAGGTTAAAAGGAAGTATTCAAGCAAGAAAAGAAATTATACAAGCTATGTCTGAATAGTATTAGCTTATACCTTTGAAAGTATTTCTCTCAAACAACTGAGTTTCTTTAGCACTGTTCCAGTGAGAACAGTGGGAACAACACACCTATTAAAAATGGGTCTTGCTAGGGCTGTACAACATACCATCTATCAAGAGCAGGGAGCAGAGTCAATAGCCTGGAGATGTCATCCCAATCTTGCTTCTCTGTGGGGTACCTAAATCTCCCCAGCCCTGGTGAGAAATCAGAGTCCCACTGGGCCTGGCACTATACATGGCTCATCACAAAATTATGGACTATTACTATACAGTAGCTTTCCTATGTCTTGTCTTACCTGATAGATTCAGAAGGCATTCTACTTAAAAATTAACAAAACAGTCTGGCCAAAATTTAAGTGAAGACTAAAAGATCTGAGGAGAGAATGACTGGAGGGGAGTAACAGCTGAGGAAGAAATGACTTCAACAACAAGAGTATTAATAAAAGGGCAAATAAAACCATGCAGCAACTACAATCTAAGCAGTATCTATGCCTAGACAATAAAAAAACAACAATAAATCTTGTGGTAGCACATTACCACTTGCCAGATGAACATAAAAATTGACTCTATGAGTGCTCCTAGCCCACTGAAAATGAGTGAAGCATGTTAACCAAAATAAATAACCTCCAGCAAGATTTTGGAGGTGAGTGGCTGGAGTGATAACATCTTACTTCAGCTCAACTCCAACTACAACATGTTTGGTGGCAGCCTCCACTGCACAGAGAATCAGCCACCAAAGAGCAGCTCATTACACTGTGGTCCTATGATGTAAGTAATCACATCAGTGTACTGCAGGCAGCTGCAGCAATAAACCTCCCCCAACACTTATAAATTCTATATGATATATGTATTTGGGGGTGTAAAGCATAATTTGCATGACGTATTTAGAAAGCTTTAATTAATTTTGTGATTGATGCTCTAAAACTACTGAGTGAAGTTAAGACTTTTTAAAATTCTTAAATTATATTTGGGAATTAACACAAGCAGGGCTGAGTAATCACCACTTCATGTTCATGTATAGTTCATTCAGTTCAATTAAGTTCTGCTATATAATAAAGAGGAAAAAGCAGCCAGACCAAATGCTATTGCAAGAATCTGGGTAGCAACTAATACATTTTGCAAAAGAGTAAGAAAAATGTAGATTTTCTTTAATCGTTTTAAAGAAAACAAGTCTAAGATTTATTAAGGAGGCGAGATATGTACTGTTAATGGTAGAATTATCTCACCCTCAGAGTGATTAAGTATTTTGTGAACTATCCTTAGAGACATTCTATCCTGCCCAGCAACACAGTTTCATCCGGAGTGGAAAACGGTACCTGTTTAACAGCATATCATACAGATGCACAAATAGGAGAGAAGAGAAAGAATACTATAACCAATAGAAATGCTATGGAGAATTACAAACAGACACAAATAGAGGGGATCTTGAACATTCCTTGTTATAGGGAATATCTGGAACTCTTCCTCCTGGAGAAGAAGCTAAAAGTATTCCTTGTATTTTTTTGTTTTTACCTTACTACCTACCACTATGGTAGGAGAGAATCAGTGAAAAAATAATAACAATACCACTGGCAACAAGGGTTAAAAGACATCAAATGCATTTTTAGGGAAAAAATACATATTATTTTTTGCTGTGCCTCACAAGCTGGTTGGTGAGCTTACTTGTAACAAGCCTAAGAATGGTAATTTAGAAGAGAGGAGCTGGATGGTAGACCAAAAATGAATATGGATCCATATTCTCCAAACTCATCAATCCTAACTCTTTGTATGGAGAAATTTTGCCACAGACCCTCTCTCTTAGTGTAAAAGCTCAGGAAAATCAATCAACATATTACTTTTGTTATTTGCCACACACACTCCCCCCATCTGTGGCTGTCTTGATCCCCTTGATGACGTTGCTTAGTGCCTGCTCATACCCAGGCCCAACACACTTTTCTCTGGAGATTTATTCTCTGAAACTCACCATGACACCAAAAATATAAATTCCTTAATTCTGTCACCTGTACAAGACTCAGGCTCAAAAGCAAAGAGCGCTGAGGTATGAAATGGATAGATACTGACCACGATAAGACAGTCTGGATATCAGAATTCCTTCTTACCCTAAAGGTAATGACTCCAGCAACATCCTGCCCTTTGGCAGAGGAAATCAGCACATGAATAATTATTCTCACCCTCAATTCTGCACTGAAGATCTGGTTGTATCTGACTCTTCTCAACTTGTGAGAACCCAGACAATCACATCCCAGGCTGAGATCTGTAGAATGCTAGTCACGTCCTCTTTGAGCCATGACAGAACTCTAAGCCATTGCTCGTTTTCCACACCATCAGCAGAGGTGCTGATACCACGAATCTCTGGCACCAGCGGTTCCTCTGTACACATGCTGACAGATGCAACTACTGTTGATCTATCAGTGAGCTCTTCACTTTCANAGACAAAACCTTTTACACATCCATCTTTCTCAATTTGCCAGGCACGCCAAGAGGAAGGGCATGAAGCGGTGCTAACTGACTGGAGAGCAGATGAACACTGTAACGTTGTGCTGCACAGGCAGCACAGTCAATTCCTGCAGCAGACACTCATTTGATCAAAAGCGGTTCTGCTGGCAATTTACTTTTCTTGATCCCACTGAAAAAGACTTTTAATCTCTGTTTTAAACTTGACTTCTACTTGCTGCCCTGAGGAAAATCAAGGCCAGATAAATGATTTTCAAAGACAAGACAGTTTCTTTTTTTTCCAGATTCAGAAAATGATTTTGTCTTGATGAATAATACAGGCTTTAGTCGTTTAACTCAACTCAGAGCTACAAAGCACCTCTGCTCTCTCCAGGTAACCAAGGACACATGCATTTTTAACACACCTGTCTCAAAATGAGTTTGCAGGGCAGGCAGTCAAAAATCCATTCTATAACTTGGATAATGAGATATAGAGCCGTTGGAAACCACTCAACATGCAGCTCCATGCTGCCACTTCTCAGATTCATTTTATTAAATTGATGGCTACATTGTAAAGCATTTCTTGGTTGGGGGGGAAGAAAAAAAGTTCAGCAAAACCAGTGTTTTTAGATGCTAGGTGGACTTCTAGACCTTAACAGAGACCTGACACTTCTCCAAAAAGTACGGAGAAACATCACTGGCTATTCCACAACATCAAAAACCAGATAATTTAACCAGATAAGTTAATTTCCTCTGAGTTTGCTGGATCTAATACCAATATTGTCACGACATGTCTCTTTCTCTCTCACTTCTAATTCCCTCCTTGTATCCACACACCAAACTTCTCCTGTCCACATTCCTAATCATTTGTGCTTTTGACATCACATCCCAGCATGCTTCTACATCACTCACCATCTCCACCATTTGGTTCCTGAGCAAGGCAAATAATCCAGCCCCCCCATCAAAGCAACAAGTAGGAGAAATCTGAAAACTGCACAGGTTTCAGTAATGGAAGACAGCAAGGAACAAGCAAGGTCTTATTGCCAAAAAGCAAGGAAAATTAATGAGGCTTTCAAATGCCCAACTGGCAGCGATAGTGCGTTAAAAGAATGTAAAAGAGAGAAAAGGACCATCTGCCTGCCAACTAAGAGTACTCTCTGACTGGTGCTAAAAACTCCACTGACTGCTGGGCTTGAAATTCAGGTATTAAAGTTTAAGAGATGTGTTCAAGACTATTATGAAATGAATGTGATTTACACCAAAAGAAACAGCCAGTATGTCTTTTTATCCTCTTTTACTTTTACTAGTCTTTTTCCTTTAAATGGATTCTCTGGATCTTCAGCCACCAGTAAAATTTCAGGCTTCCAAGAAAGGATTCTTAAATTACAATGAACCATAAAATACATGAAACAGGGGTTGATGTGTAATTCCAGATGCTTGGTCATTGATCTGAAATAAAAGAAAATGGTAGCCTAATCACCCAGCTGAATGATAGCAAGGATAGCCTAAAAAGAAGTATTTTCCTCTGAAACCCTTCAGATTCAGATCTGATACAGACAAAAGGAATGGCTCCTTTAGGATTTGTTGGTAGATGAGCCCCTGTTTTGAAGATAAGGCACTATTTGACACAGTAGTGTCAAATCACACTAGTGATTAGTATTTGGTTTGTGAAGGTTTTACAACAGTACCTACAATTGACGTTACCTGTAACTCAAAGCTGGGAAGTCTGAAGTATCTTGGCTACATTTGCACCCATATATCACACATGTGCACACACCCACACATGGTTTGGGGACAGCAATCTGTACCTCTCATGCACAAGCCTCCATTCAGAGGCTGACATGACTTATCAAGCACTTCCCTAGGGTGATGACATGACCAGGTGTTCACATAAACATTAAATAAACATTAAATAAGGGCATTAGTGGCTTCCCATTGCATGGACTCACCTTGTTCCAAGACTGTGGTGCCACATTGTCAAAGGTATCTGGAACTACAGTTTTATGCAGAACACATAAGATGCACAAGTGGGTGTATCAAAGGACATGCTGGAGTTTGAGCCGAGCATTAATTAGCGGCACCGGAAGATGTACATCCCCAGAGTGAAACTTGTAGCAGCATTAAACTGCAATTTATAAGAATGAAGCTTACACTGATCACTGACATAACATATGGTAGCAACAGAGCTATCTACAAATACAGGAGAAGTGTAAAAATCTAAACAGAGTTAATTGGGAGAAGGGGCAAGAAATTAAGGAAAGTTTAGTCTGGTTGTTAGACAGAGTTCACTACTGGTCAATGATAACGTTTTCCCAAGGGAAGCAATGGATGCTTAGTTACTTAAAACCAACAGGAGAAAATACATTGTAGGGAACAATCCCACATTAAGCAAGAGATGAAATGAATAGGCTGTCAGCCCTTTTCCAATTCTAATCAGCTTATGATTTACTAATAATTCTTCTTTGGGTCAAAAGGTTAAAAGACCACCATCATTTACAGAATCACAGAATATTCTGAGTTGGAAGGGACCCACATTACCCAGCAGAGAGCATAAGTTCTCCCTGTACACTATGCTATACTGTCACCTTGCAATTACTGAAATACAATGCAGTGAAGCCTTTTCACCACTGAGATTTTACTTGCTAAATGGTGGTGAGGATCACTTCTTGCACTTTGCAAAGCAGCAGAGCAGTTGCACCTTATTTCTCTGAGACTGAGTGTGCCTGGAAGCTATGCCTGGATGAAGAAAACAGATTGTGATTAAGATCTACTGAGATACCTGGAGCAATTCCGGGCTCTGACTACAAACACTGTTTGCATTCCTAGCAGCTGTAATGCCCTTGCAGCTGAGGCTCCAAACTCCAAGACACCTTGCATCAGCCATAGACTAGGTGGCCTAGACTAGGAGCACATCACACATCTCATATTGCCTCTGGAAGAAGACCTGAGACAAACAAAAGGCAGTTTTATGTTCAGACAGGACAAAAGATGTGCTAAGAGCTGGAAGAGCTGGAGAAGCCACTTATTGCAGGTGAGCAACAAGGAAAGGCATTTGGAAAAGGACATTTCCCCATCTGTGGAAAACAAAGAAACTTGCTGTCACTCTAGAATAGAAGCCTGTGTGGGTTGCCAGAAATGAAGGAAACAATGGCAGGGAAAAGGAACAAAAGGAAGAAGTTTTGCAATGATTCAGCTATCAGCCATGAATTGCCCATGTTTATAGGGTGACTCTGGGATTCAGAAGAGAAGCCAAGCATGGAAAGGAAAGGAGTAGAGATTGTATAAGGGCATTTTTTATTCTCCCTGGTTTTCTGATGCCTATTCTGCCTGAAAGGACGGAGTTAGTGGGTTAGAAATTCTCTGAAAGTCCTATTTCTTTTATCGATCACACATACTGAGAAAGCTAGGATCTAGAAATACAAGGATACAGAACTGGAAAAGACCACATGAGCAACCAAGTTTTACCCCCTGCTCATTTATGATGGTGGTTAAAAGCATAAAATTAAAATGCCTGCAGTAACACATTCCTGGCTTAGCCAGACCGAGGTGAGGCCTCCTAACAAGGAGGAGCTGCGGGGCACACAAAAGCACCAGATGTTTGTCTGCTGAATGACTAATCGTGCCCTCACCCTCAGTAAAGTGTTCGAGTGGCACGAAGAGACACATTCTTGGCTTCACAAACAGCTAACGCTAGCATTCAGCCGAAAATGTCATTAAAAGTCTGTGTGTTTCAGCCCAAGGTTGGAGTGGTTGAAAACTCCTCGTTCCCTTACCACCCTGAACCAGCCTGTCAGACAGATGGGGAGGTTTCCTGGTGAAACACAAACAGCTGTAATCACTGGATTAGGTACGGTTGTGAGGATGAAAGCAAAGGACAGCATCCAAGTGCTACAGTCTGGAGGGACTGGGCAGAGGGAGGGAAGGGCCTTGCCCTGCCGGGAGGGCAGCAGTGCTGTCAGCAGCAGACGGGAGCTTGCCCATTTCTGACAATGCAGATGGGAATCAGTAAAAGGAACACAGGTTACAGGGCAAACAGCATGAGAAAGGTTGGAGCTCAGCCTGTTTCCATAGAGCTACATAATTTACCAGTCTGTAAGGGATGCAATTCAGCTGAAGTTTGGTCTTGCTTTTGGGGGGATTTCTAACAGAAAAACAGCAGAGGCCTGCCCTCCTGCATTCAACGGAACAGATCCACAACCTCCAAGGGGAAGCTAACACAGCAGCACTTCCATGCATCAGGAATCTGTGCACTCTAGGCTACAAAACACTATGCTCAAACCCCTCACCAAAGAGGGCAGCCAAAGGCAAAAGGCTGTTTTTGAGAAGCAGTGGTACCGTGATTATCCTTCTTAGACTGGTGTCAACAAACAGCAACACCCTAAAAGTCCTTCTTTCTCCAGAACATATAACACCCTTACCAGGAAGAGGACAGGCACAGGGATCTGTTGTTACATGTGTCCTTCCTGATGGGAACAGGATGCCAACCAAGTGTGCTCTAGATTTTTTACTAATACTCCCTGTCAGACTGCCAAAGGCATTAAATAACAAATCTGCTTATTTTCAACCATGACCACAGTTCAGTGCAGCCAAGTGAAAACAGTCCCTTGCAGGTGGACAGCATATAAAGTGCTACACCCAGCCCCTGGAGAGGACACCCTGCCCTTAACGATGTGTACTCCAGCTGTACTGCAACAGATGTACAGTCCCCATTCAGCTTAAAAAAATACTGGCTTTGGTAGACTCACTAGTTTAAAGGTAAAATATGCTATTGGCTCTAACTTCAGTTGTACAACATTGATTTATTCTACCTTCTATTAAAATACAATCTTGGTAGCTATCCATGTCAGATGCAGTAATGAAAACCAACCTGCTTCTGCAAACTACAAACCGTTCTACGTTAGAGGAACTGTGAACTGGGCGCGCCAGTAGGAGTGAAATGCAAAGACTTCTGAAACAACAGTAAAGATATACACAGTCCTCAAGAATAGGTGGTTCATATTAGAAGAGGAGACAAGTATCTTCAAAAGACAGCCTGATCCAAAGCCAATGTAAGGAATTTTAAGGCACCCATTCCCTTTTATATCAATGGGTCTTTGGATCAGGTCTATAGCAGGAGGCTCATAGCCAATTCACAGGCTTTAAATTCAGGAGGAACAAATACAGTAACTTCTTGAGTATCTTTTAGAGGGGTAGGTAGTCTAAAAAGACAATTTGCTATCAGCATTTCAGTCCACATCAAAGCTGGTGCCAACTAAATCAAGTTACCAGAAACTTCAGTGGCTGTTGGACCCTTGCAATGTGCACTTGTAGAGGAGAGAACGAAGAGCAGCTTCATTTGCAGCCCACTTAAAACTTGAGTTAGCTAGGGAATCGCTGCAACATGGACCACTGACAAGAGAGCCTTGACAACTCTTTTGTAATCCCTTGGTCCTGAAAGGAAGCTCAACAATTCAAGCTAGTGTGCGAGCCTTAATGCACTGGAGAGGTCTGGCTTTCAGTGTGAATGCTGAGGTTTGGAGGATCACTGCCAACAGCAGCCACAGAGTCAGCAGCTTGTTTCCAGTTCGTGAACTCCATATACAAGCTGGATTTCCACTCCGGGAAGGGGTGAAGGGAAATAATTCAAGTTATCATGCCTTTAGGGTCTATGTTTTTTTAATTTTTTTTCCTCCACCCAGGCTGGCACATCACTAGGAGCAAAGCCAACGCTAGACACTCGGTGTGTCAAGTGACTCACCGCTGATCACTGCTTGTTACTGGCAGCACAGGTGTGGAGGAATCTGAGAATGGGAAAGGCAAACTTCTTGCATCAAAGGAAGTAAGGGTGGCTAATGCCAGCTGTTCTGCAAGTAATTTGGGGAACGAAGTGAAAGAGTTAGCAGCAGCTAACTAGTGGGAATCTATTTTTTTCTGCAAGCACTGCTCCAGCAGGGCGGGTTTCAGAGATAATGCTGCCAGTTTGAACTAGAACATCTTGTTTTTAATAGCACACATCTGTCCTTTCTGTTGTTTTGATGAAAGAAAGGGTCATTTCAAACGGAAATCACCAAATGGGAACTGCACTTCAAACTGACTTTTTCTTATGCATAAAACTAATATAAAGAGATGAGAAACCATTTAAAATATACAGCATTTTCCAGGCAATCCTCTAAAACAATATTTGATTAATTCTTACAACTCTAGAAAATGCTGTCTTCTATTTTTTTCTTAGGCATTATTACTTCAACAGAGAAACCTGAAACTGACTTCCCAGTCTTTGCCCAAGGCATTGAGTGAGCTGCTGCTTGTGATGAGTTTAGAAGTTAAAACTTACCAATTCCCAGGTTTGTATTTAAGCAATCACAGCACATGTCTCTCTTTCTCAGTCAATTCATGTCCCTTTCTAACTGTTAACACAGACCAAAGCAGGTGACAGTAATAAAAAATTACTTGACTGCAAGCAATATTAATATTTGTGATTCCACAGCTGGCCCAGACTAAATGTTCCCATAGCTTTACAAATCCCAGTGACCAAAGCCTCGTAACATCTCTGTGAAGTACCATTTGCTTTGTAGGGGGGCGACTAGTGAATCATGGAGTGTTCATGGGACATGCTCATATTCACAGAGAAAGCCTGTAACAGGACTTGATGCTAGCCTTGAATGCCAGGTCATTTTCAAGTGTTTCAGGTATGCTCCAAGTCTTCAACCTATGTTTAGCTCAATAGCCCATTCTGCCCTTCCTTCAAGTCAGTTTTCAGCCAGAAATGTTTTCCACAAGAGGCACAGAAAAGATGTACAAAGACCCTGTCCAGTGATCTTGAACAACCTCATTAAGGCTAGATATCCATACACAGAAATTTTGTAGGGTGAAAGGACCAGTCACAAGAGGCTATTGTTTTGGTACTCTAAACAAATTTTTTTGTACCTTTTAACATTGTTAGTTGTAGGTGTCAATAAACTCAGTAAGGAAACATTTGAAATCAGTCTCACCTAACTGTAAAATCGATGCCACCTGTCACAGCACAGCAAAATGCTACAGCTCCAGCTGTACTGTATGGTTTCATCCCCTAACTACACGAAAGCACACACAATGCTCTCTAGACACTGCAGTCCTGTTTAAACAATTTTCATTAAATGCCTCAAAGAGCTAAGAAGATTGTTATCTAAAAATACAAAGCAAGCATTTAAACCACAAGACGCTTGGATTTCAGATGGATTCCCACTGCTATTTGAGTTACAGAGAAAGGGAGAGGTTCCACATGAGTGGCACGGCACAACTTGCTATCCACGAAGTAACTTCTCATCCCCAAAGAACTTTTGATCTCAATGAACAAAACAGGTTACACGTACTCTTACAGTCATTCATGATGAAAAGTTGAGGCAGAGAGCAATCATCAGACATCCTCTTGGAGTTGGTTTAAACTTCCTGTCCCTGCACCATCTGACCTCTGCATGAATTAAAACTTCCTGCAAAAAGGAAATTATTGCCCAGTAATCCAGGATGTAAATCTAAATTGCAGTAGGTAATTTCTGCTAACTCCCTGAGCAGATACTGCATTACACTGTCAGAGCATCTTCTCATGGTTAAGGGGATTACTCTGAACCACATAAAGGCACTCTTTAGTTATTATTCCACCACAGGCAGGAGATGCAACCACACCTGCGTCAGCTGACAAGGCACAGGCTGTATTAGCACTACCAACATCCAAGGTACTTATCTGGGCAGTTGACACCCTTGCTGTTAAAACAGAACCCTCAGAGCCATGAAGAAACAGCCTGTGAGCTTTCAGAGGTACAGTGCATAGAGAAATAAAACTCTAAACCTACTAGCTGCTAAAGATTTTTGTTTAAGCGACATATTTGTTCCTTCACAATCCATTATCTGATCAGATTCAGCTACACCTAAAAGCTCCAGTGAGGAAAAAAAAAACCAGCAACAGCCAAAAGAGAGGACCTTTGTAAATAAGTATGTGTGAATGGGGATGGTTTTATGAATTTAACTCATCCAAAGACAAGTAGGTACAAAGAGCTGTTCCCACTAAAGTGGCATCACGCAGCACCCAGTTGCCCCTCTCAGCTCTGATATTCCCAACTCTCCTCCAAATGCCTACTTCATTGCCTGCAATCCTGAAGAAGACCCAGGAGGAAGCACAGCCCATGTGGCATACTGCACTCAAACAGCAGAAAGGATGTTTTGGCTGCTGACTCCACAGTAAAGCCTTTCTTTTCATTAAGGATATATTCAAACAGTATTTCACTGGCAGACACGGTCTTCTGCTCAGATTCAAGACAGTCATTTACAAGCCTTGTTCACCTGTGTCCTTAATTGGGGCTCTCATTTGGCTATGGCCTTTTACCTCTCTTTTCCACGTAAGAAATTCCAGCTCAGGAGAGGAAGTGCTTTAAACTCTGGTTAATTAACTCAGCAGGAGAAAGTCAGAGCTCAAAATCTACCCTCCCCTATCAGAAACTTCTTACCCTGCACTTAAGAAACATGAAGCTGCTGACAACTCTTAAACACTCCTCCCACAGGAAATATATTTCTCCCATAACTTCTGGGGAGTTACTCCTATACAGTCTCAACATAAAAAATCCCAGGAAACAGTTATACCCACATACACACACACCTTTCCAGAGGCAAGTACAGAAACACTGAGGACGGGCAGATGGCTTTGCTGTTGTACTATTCACATAGAGCTTCCAAACTCCTGGGTGAGTTGTGCAATGAAGACAAAGATATGCATTTGGAACTAAATTGTTCTGTTCTGGCACAGCAAAACCAGGAAGCTGGACACCCGCACTTCTCTCATCTCTGCCACTGACTGCACACCACAGTCAAAAGCCACTGAACATCAGCGGCCAAATCTGAAAATGAGGTGCCTTGCCGGAGAGGCAAGAGAGAGATCTCTTGGCTCTGAGATCCCTGGTGTCACTAACTCTCCATGACTTCCATCTGCTTTGAGCTTTCAAGGTCCCTGAGACCAGCAATGCACCACCAGACATTCAAAAGTGGAGGCTGAACCTCATTAGCCTGCATGAAAATCCTCTGCTGTTCTACACAAGTAGTGTACAACCATATATATTTTAGTACAGCTACGTCTATTAATACAACATGGGGGTGTTGTGTATAGGCCCTAATGTCTCTCTCTGTTTCACTTTATCCTTCCCTAAAATGGAAATAAATAATACCCACACAGCATGGCAAAGCACTTTGTAATCCCCAAATGAAGGGTTCCGTAGGTGTGAAGTATTCCTAAGATGTATTTATTTTCAAACTGCAAAAAAGCTTGTTGCTGTGTTTCCTGCCTGTATTTAGCAAAACCTCTCTGCTGTGTAGATCTGAAGCAGACATCAGGGAAAGAAATGCTGTGATAATCGACTCCAAATCCCACAATCTATTTGTTCTAGTAATTAAAGGAATATTTACTAAGGAAGCAGGTTTACACTAGATGAATAGTTTCTAAGAACAAATATGATTTAATTATGTGTAAGTGCAAGAAGCATACTACATATTAACTAGATTAATTTATGCTCACTAAAAATACAGACAAAATTGGTGCTCTGCTATTAATTTTCTATGTCAGAGAAAAGAAAGGGTAAAGAAAGTGTTCACAGAGTTGTCTGCTTTAGAAGCTTATTAGAAGTGTCATCTGAGCTTTTTTGGAAAGAACCAGAATAAGTCCTTGGCATAAGATAACTTCAGTTACTTACCACATTTTGTAAATAAACTGTATTCTGGACTAAAAGAAAAAATTCTGTGGAATTAAGTAACAGAGCAAGGAAGAAGTGAAGCACCTTGAGCAAGAAATAAAGCAGGTTTTTAAGTGATGACATGGTGCATGAGTGAGGATGAACAGGTTAAAGAAGAGCCACATAGCATAGTTACAAAAAGAGTCCCTACCAGGGTCAAAGCAGAGCAGCCCAGTGCTGAAGAGCGTTTGATAATACAGGAACTTGCAGTGTATTTGGCCCCTCCATTTCCTCGTTCTGTAGTGAACACGAGACATGCTGTGGCTATAGGAAAGAACAGGCAACCTACAGTATGAGTTGTGTGGAACAGTCTCTGACAACAGTTATTTTCTTTATAAACAAGACAGGCTCCCAGCCTCCAAAAGGTAATGAATACTTGAGCAGAAGAGTAAAGATGTGGTCCTGGAGGAGCTTTAGCAGCAAGATGGCAATCCATGGATTAGAGCAGACTGTATTACTTTAGCTGTTGTAAGAACCGATAGACAAAAGTAACACAATATTTGTCAGAATTGTTCATTTAAGGCACTGTGGATAACGAAAATGTATTTTTTAACAGTTACCATAAGTACTAAGAAGGCATCCTTCAAGAGCACTTGCCCTTGCTTTATATAGGAAAAAATAATTTCCCAGAGTGGGCAGGGACTATTTCAAGGCCCTTCTGCTTTAACATAAAGAATCCATCATTATTTCTGCTGTCAAACAAGCGAAAGTGACTGTGGCCGCAGGACTGTCATTCCCTGCCTCCCTCTATGAGCTTAGACAAGTGACTCCACTTCTCTTTGCCTCAGCTTCTTTCCTAGTAAAAAAGAAACTTGTTCATTCAAGAACCATGAAGGACAATGCAATGGGTCTGTTATATTACAGCTGGATAAGGCACAAAATAACACAACTTTTTTTGTAAAGTCTTCTTCCTGTCCTCTTCATGTGCTACAAAATATAGAAGGGCAAGACAGTTCTAGCTGATTCTTGTCTTTCTTCTTACTGCTGCCTTTCATTTTCCACACAAGCTTCCTCCCTTTTCAACATCTTCGTCTAACAAGAAGAATTTACAAGCTCCCTGTGCTGTTACCGCCCGCTTTTATCCCAACCAGGAAGATGGCTTTTCCTATTTGCTCCTGTGTTTGCTAGTGAGTAGAAGACTTCACTTCTCAAAGATAAAGACTTTAGCCTACAAGTAAAGTTTTTAGGAGTCTTGCTGAAATGAAATATCACTAGACTTGTGGGTGAAAATTCAAAAATGAATATATTCCAAGGGCGTTTCCAGTTCCTACCAAGGTTTAGCAGCTGCTGAGTTCAGCTGAGCCTGTGTTTGACTGGTGGAGGTCTGCTTGATGCAGTTTGAGCCGGGGGAATGGACTAGATGATGCATTAAGGTCTGTTCTGTGAAAGTCTGGGCACTAATATATTAAATTAGTGTCTGACTGTTTATCAGATGTAGCTCAATATTTCATTATAATCTTTAAATCTCAGCCTTTAAAAAATACCAACCAGAAATACAGAAGGATATAGGACAAAGGAAACACAACCTTGGAACCCCTCTGTTTCACAGAGGGGCCAGCATTTTGCAAATTAAGAGCAGCCCATTTTTATCAAATAAATGCTGTTGCAGCTGAAACAACACAGATTGCAGACACATTTGTAGCTTTCTGTCTTACAGAGAAGCCAAAGTTTTCGGTGAAAGATCTTCCTACATCGATCTGCTTTGAAGTGCTTCCTACAATCATGATAATCTGTTCCAGAAACTGGTCATAATAGAAAACACCATTTCAAAGCAGTCTACAAAGGACATTTCTAAAAAACCTTTCAGTTACACCTCAATTGCAAATATGCCACCGACTCACTTACTTTTTCATCGGGGAGAGTTGGCTGTGATAAGCATGCATTTTTCCTGATCTCTTGCCTTCTAATCATGTCTATCAAGTCATTGTACCTGACAGACACGTTAGCTCTGCTATTCAAAACAAATAAGAGATGCCTAAATTATAGTGCTGCATTTTAACAAGGTACTGTCAGGTTGAAAACCTGGGGCCAAGTCCTGCATCCAGCTCAGGTATTACGCCAATTTAAAAAGCAAATACTCCCTGAATAAGAACTGCAAGATCTGAAATTTTCAGGGTTTTTAAAACGAAAAATCCAGTTTTAACTTACATAAATTAAACTTTTCCTACTGATGTCCCTTGGTGCAGGATTAGGCCCTTGTCTCTTCTACAAATATCTTCGATCATTAGAACTACAGACATTAGATTATTTCTAATTCTTTATACTATTAATTTAAGCCCCTTATTCTATCAGGTAAATGTCTGCCATGTAAACAATCTCACTGCTCAGGCCATTGTGATAATTTCACTGAAGAACTTCAGCAGTTCATTTGGTCTATTTGTAGAGAAAAGTCTTACTCAACCCAAGTAAAATCTTCAAAGGTTTTTTTCCCCTTCCTCAGTTGAATCAGCTTGGGAAAGGAAAAAAAAGCAAGCCTCATTATTTTACTTCTGTTTCTAATCAATTACTTCTGCATCTCATGCTCAAACATGTGGGAAGCTTAACATTCAGCAAAAAATAGAGATCTTGTTGTTTTAGGTTTTGTTTTAATTAAAAGTGGAAATGCTTCTCTTGGTGCTGGGTTTTGCAACAGCATAATCTTGCTGACCTAATTTTGGAGAGTGCCTCTGGACCAATATTATCTCCATGCAATCCGGTTCCATAGGTACAAATTTGTCTTTGATTTTTTGGGCTCATATTACTAATCCTGAGTCAAGCACAACCACAGCTCTTCACTGAGGTTGCACTAGTTGATCTGTGAGTAGAAATGGGCTCTTGAACTTTTCACGGACATCCAAGCCCTTTGAGAGCTTTGTAAATGGATAGCAGAGTAGGCTGCCAGAAAACAAAGAGTTTTCATTAAATGATAACATCTTTCCAAACTAAAAACAGAAATTGCACTACTTATAGGAAGATTCTTGTCCTCTCAAACCATGAGTATCACAGTTAAGGTTAGTGCAGCTCAACCATACCCTAGTATAACTTTTGGAAACAGTTTAAGCATGTTTGCCTTGTGTTAGCAATCAAGAACTCAGGTCAGTAAAATCTTATCCACAGGTTGTTTCACTGAAATTAGTAACACCTTCACAGACTTGTACAGATTACAAAAGTGAGTTTGATTCTGCACACTCAGATCTTGCACTAGTGTCTTCCTCACTAGAAATTCTACCTGAACTCTGCCCTCAGTTAGTTTAAAGTGTCACTTTTCTCTCTGCCTGCATCACAGTGCTCCTGAGTGAAAGAGAGAGTCTGGTTATGCCCATGCAAAGTGCAGACAGATGTTCTGACATCTCCCTGCAGAGAGCTCCTCTGATACAACACTGCTCTGATTTACAAGCAGCGCTGCTGCTGCAGTCCCTACCCAGTTCCCAGCCATCGTCCTCTGCCAGTAAAAATCTGCTGTTGCCTTTTACCACTACAGCTACTCCAATTCTTCACCAGGAATGTAACACGCTAGGCTCCTCAGGCCAAAAGCTTCCTAAACCACTACCCCTATTTTCTGCCTTCCAACTTCATAGTCCTTATCTCCTGCTGTCTATCTGCTCAGTTGTGCTCTGCAGTCTCTGCTGTTCCAATTCTCCCAAACCTTTGCAGCTCTTAGTATTACTGTCTTCTTTGGCCAGTAGCATCCTTAGACAGCGTTCAGAGAAGAGCCATCAGGCAATAAGGATTGAAAAAACAATGAAAAATCCAGTATCATACTGAAATACCATAGAGAAATTAAGAGATGACTTGATTGTAATCCACAAGTACTTCCACTGCAAAAAAATATGATGCTCTCCTCTCCGGATTAAGAATACAACAGGACCAAAAACCTTGCAACCAAGCAACTAAGAGGCAACATCACTGCAAAGGCTGCTGAATTTTAAACACTTTGCCAAGAATTGTAGGATGTTCTCTTCGTTCATAAATATTTATATGAAAATTGTATGTTTGTATAGAATAGCTGACCAGCTTGAACAGGAATCAGCTCAGGGAAGCTCTGTGCCTTCGGGTAAGGCAGACAAAATTACTGGAAGCATCTTTCTGGAGTTACTTTCTGTCATTGTGGGAAGAGGGACCAGATGGGGAAGAATCCCAGG
Source organism: Lepidothrix coronata (assembly GCF_001604755.1). Classification (NCBI taxonomy): domain Eukaryota; kingdom Metazoa; phylum Chordata; class Aves; order Passeriformes; family Pipridae; genus Lepidothrix; species Lepidothrix coronata. The sequence goes on from NW_016690283.1 coordinate 2,902,184, forward strand.
AATCAAAAGTAAAATGTAAACTAAGGGATAAAATGCTAATAAACCCAGTTCACATGTGCTCTCTTACAAGTCAATGATCTTCATCTGACTAAAGACCAACTGACAAGAAAAAAGGCTTCTTCCCCAAAGTACCTCATCCACAAATCTGCCAATGAGTTTTCAATGAAAAATTAAATTCAAGTTTGTCAGCCTTGATGCACTTTGTCTTTATGAAACCAGGAATGAAATATAGCACTGGGAGTATTCTTATCCAGTTGTCTTAACTAATTTAGCATTTTGGATGTCTTAGCTTATGAACTTTGCAGAGAAATTCTTGGCAAAAAAGGATGGCATTGTAACTTCAGACTTCTTAAAATTAACTCACACCAGCTATTCTCAGTAGTAACATCATTATCTGCAAAACTGTGCTCAAATGAAGAATCGATAAATAAATATGAAGAAGAAATTTAGGGGAAAAACAAAGTGCTATTAGCATTCCAGAAGTATAATAAACTCATAATTCTCTGAGGCAAAACAGTGAAGCCTGGATTTGCAAAGCAACCACAGACAAGGAGGTGTGCAAAGCTCATTCCAAATATAAGTTGGTTTAATATTTCAAAGACTCATTAGAGGGAACACATAGCATTAGCAAAATCATGTTTTGTATTCCTGACATACAGTCCTAGATAAATACAGAAAGTATCAAGTAAATTACTGTCTCGGGAACAATTTCTGTTGGTTAAGGGGGGGAAATGTTAAATTTTAAAGATGTTAATAACTTACTTTTGTTTTATTTCAATCTATATAGATGCATGTCTGGTGTGCATATAAAAATACAAAATACAGGAATGATCCCTAGTTCATCTTAAAAATGTTGGGAACAATTGAATACACATGCAATCAGGGTACTTTTTTCCTCAAACTGTAGTCATACTAACTTGGACTGAACTGCTCAGATGAGTAAAGGATTTGCATGATCATTGCACCTACTGGCAATGTCTAGTATGGAGATAAATGCATAACCTTGTAAGGCACAAGTGTAGGGCTCTGATGCAGGAAATCAATGAGATGAAACATTTCATTCAGAGGATTTAACTACACATATAGAATTAAGTATGTGAGTAAGTGTTTCTAGGGGTTGTAACCTTTCCTCTGCCACTAAGGTACTCTACGACCTTGAGCAAGTCACATAAGACCAGACTTTTCATAGACCTCAAAGTTTAATTTGTACTGATTTCAGTCACTGGAAACCTTACTCAGCACCCTCTGCATCATTATGTTTTATGATATCTTTAACAGACGAGCACAAAATTCTCCAGGCCATAGTCCTTTTATGCCTCAGTTTCTCTCCCTGAGAGCTCTGACTGCTGAGCATGGATGTTAAAATAGAAGTAAGGGTAAGCTGTACTACTATATCACTTGATTATCCTCACAAAGCAGGAACTGTGGAATCTTTCGTAATTTGTATTATTCATCCTTCATCAGTGTTGGAACACCACATAGTTACAGTGCATAGTCTTATTTTGCTCATGCTGAGTAAGTATGTATCTTTATCCTACCAGAAGCCACTAATGATATTTGTCCCCCTGTTTTCTTTTAAGTAGGGGTTTACAAGCTGCAATTACAACTAACAACTAAGCTCTCTTAGACTGGAGGAGCACATTGGACACAGGGAGCCACTGAGTCTCAGCTTCGTGTTTCTAATGAAAATGCCCTTCACATGTGGAGCGGACCCCAAAAAGGTCAGAAAGTGAATTATTAAGTGTTTTATAAATATAGACTGATTGCCCTGTCCAAACCACGTGTTTGAAAATCTCTTTCTGGCAAACAATCATCTTCAATCAGAAAGGGAGAGCAGAGAAAGTAACGTGAGGCAGGGCAGGGGGTTCTGTAATCACTCTAACAAACTTTCGAGACCTGGCCAATTTTTCCTTCCATGTGTTATATATACAGACTCCAGAAAGCATTTCTTTCTAGTTCTTGAATTTACTATATTATCCTGTCAGTCTGAGTTATCCAGAGGGAAGTTCCTACCCTTCCCTTTCTTACCTTCTTTTTTTCCCTAATCTTTGATGTGTTGTAAATCAGCATCATAGAAGATAAATAAGCAACCTTTTGCTGAAACAGCAAGCTAAACAACTTCCACGTGGCCAAGCAACACAGCAAAGCAATTAAACCTGCCCAACAGACCATTCACAGCCAGCCTTCTCTTCACTTAAGAGGCTGGCCCCGAAGTGTTCCCAGATTTAGTTCCTAACCCTCCCTCTGAGTTGTGCAGATGGTTCCGCAGCACCCACTCAAAACCTCTTTGAAGTTGCTATGAATCCACACAGCTGGGTAAGCTTGTTGGCCCTGATTCTGCTGCAAGAATGAGGATGTGGCCAAGGTCTTGAAGTTTGTTTCCTTTCCCTCAAGAAGACAGGCAGGCTCTGCTCCTTTCCCTCGGAACTAGTCGTAACTGTCACAGCCGTATTTTGGAACCACCAATTTGATCGCTGACTCAGGACACTTCCATACCACATAAGAAATTTTCATTCTGTTATCCTTTCAAATAAAGTTGAAGCTATTTTTTCATTTTCACTCTACATCAGTAACCTGCACAAGGTTTGCACAAGGTTTGCACTTGAAATGAAAAATACTGCTTTTAAAATGACAAACACTGAACACAGGACATTTGTTACCACTAAAAAAAGCTCTCTCTGTCTATGGAGAAGCATAATTCATTCACTGATACACGCACCCACATTTTCTCCAGGGAGTTTCACAAATTCACATGCACTCCCAGCACTAAATTTTGCATTTCAATGTAGGCATTAGCTATAAAAGATGTGTAAAATCTTATGTAGTCAGACAGAAGCTGTTCCCTATTGGCTACATAATAAGCACCTTAGGTGGCTCCAGGGTATAAAATTATTCCAAAAGGGGTGTGGAAAAAATTACTCTGCATAAATTGATTCCAGATCCACCTGTTCCAGGTGCCAGGAAATATATTTTGTTAAAGCCATCTGCTTGTCTTAAAAGCTAACAGTTTTTGAAGACTATGGCACAAGCAATCTGCAAAATATACAAACTTCAGAAGCCACAAACCCTTAAACTGCAAATGGCTTATAGATCATCTACATAGGGCTTAGCTGGGCTGTTCTGCAGGACTGCAGAAGGCATCTCTGCTTAACATCTGAGCATATCCAGCATCAGGGTACATCCTCCATAGCCCAGGCGGTTCAAGGCTACTGGAGGATCCATTTGGCATCACCAGATCCTCACGGGATATTCCCAATTGCAGAATGGGTTTGCCTCATGGGTTTGAAGTTATGATGAAGCTTTTGAGTGCAGCACAATATTTGACAGACATAAAATTGATGACTATGGTTCTTCTCTGCCGGTTGCTACGTCCCGGCTGGTCACGTGTTGCTGCACCATAGATAAAGTCAAACCTTTGGAACTGGCACTCTGCGATTTGTTTGGCTTCCAGCAACAGCCTGATAGGGAGCATGTTATATATACTAACAAGCCCATAAGCATTTCACCTGCTCAACAAAGCTGGTGACCACAGAGGTCAGACACTGCTACAGTTTGTGTTTATCAGGGTCTGGTCATGCAGGGTTCTGTTTCCCAGAGACGCATTAACAAGAATGAAGAACACGCAGCACCTTGTAAGATCAAGCTCCTTCACGGCAGCTCCTGGGAAGAAAATATTCTGTGCTCTCTCCACAAATGACCCCTTACTGAAAACCAATGAAATTACACATGCAATTTATAAACTCCCAAGGTGTTCACAATTGATTTCGGGATTAAAACTAGTAATCAGCATGTTTACTTATGGTCTCATTTAAAGCTTGCTAAAAAGTAAATAAACCCATACCAGTTCTTAACCAGGACAGTGCTTTGGTATATGTTTAATTATAAACACATGAATAGCCCTGTCACCAATTCAGAGTCATACTTTGTAACTTGGTAACATCCTTCACATGCAAATTACTTCCCAGACTCAGTACATTCTGAAACAAAACAAACCCCCTTGGTTTGTAGATGCATATTTGATAACATTAATACTTCTGGAGTGCTGCTATTGATACACTCATCTTTAGAAAATCACTTTGAGTGATTTTTTGTGGACCTTAAAAGTTTGTGCTTGATATAAATGCTGAACCAGAGGCAACTTTGGGACTTGTGGCGCTGTAGTCAAGGAGACCCTGAGTGCTGAAAGTCACCGTTGTGCTGTTGGAGTTCTGCTGCACTTTGCTCACATGGTTTGAGCCTGGGGTAAGGAATAACTGCTGTTATGCAGTATTTTTTTTTTTTGGACAACAATGAGAACAGGAGTGAAATAAATACTGAGGTTAACTGTGCTTGAAGAGTAATCTCCAGTAAACAAGGCACTGTCCACACAAGCTGCAGACTCGAACAGCTGTTCAAGTCTTGTGTCTCATACTCAGCTCCCACTAAAACTGATGAAAATTGCCACCATGGACAGAGATGGGAAGAATCCTGGCATCAGACACACTGGACAAGTCAGCAGCCCACGGTGTAAAAAAACAGAGAAACAATCTCTCCAATAACACTATCTGACATACTGCTTTGGATGAGTCGATTTTTGTCTCCTTAAAAAGAAAAAAGGTAACAGAATAATAACAAAGAACCTCAGAATCAACAACACACATACTTGGACACTGCTCATTTCAAGGCACAGCAGGGATAGTGCAATACTCTACATTCTGTCTCCTGGACTAAATCACAAGAATCCAAACCAAAATAGTAGCAGTTCACCTTCACAGTCTTCAGTCTATAAAAAGGTAAGTCCATCACTTAAGACTGACTTTGCAATCTTAGTGTGATTTGGTACTTACACACCTGCTGCACCACGAACACCAATGAATTTCACTCCTAAAGAACCATTCTAAATTGCCTCCACCACAACCTCAGATAATTAAATTTCCCTTTTCCAGTTTTACACCAGAAATGATCTGGTGAATATGATCTGCAGCAAGGCAAATTCACTTGCAGACTTCACATGGGACTGCACCTAAACTCTGGATCTCACCACTACCCCAGCAGTGGAACATCACATTGTGATGACTGACTCCTTATTCCTCACTACTCCTTATTCCCCTCTCTCTTGTGGCCAGTCTGCACTTACTGCTGCAGCTCTTGCCATGAAGGCAGTGAGCAACACTTTGGAGACCTGACAAAGCTGGAGTCCAGTGCCTGGCTTTCCGATGACAGACCCTTGGTAAAATTATCTATGTTGCTCAGTAAAAAATGAACTAAGAAATGCTAATCTAATAATTCCAGGCATATAGATAAATGAAAGGTGAAAAGGCTTTTAAATGCATTCTAAACCCATTTTTTTGTAAGATGGATCAATATATTTCTCTAGGCTGGAAACGAAAGAGTTCTCAAAGAAAGTTAAATTTGGAGAAGAAAATGTTTTGTTTTCCTACTGTGGAAAAACAGTGATGACAATTCCTTGGAAGACATTTATACCAACAGCAATTCAAAGCTAGGGCTTCATCATGCTCTCCCTAAAGTCAGTACAGTAAGAACATGGTAAGGTTACTGCTGTCAGCCTTCTAAATGTGAACAAAAGTGGTTTTGCAATCATACAGCATTGTCCTTAATTTCCAAGTGTTCACCAGCATATGGAAGTGATGCAACCACAAAGCAAAACAATTACAGCTTTGATCCTGCATCTTTTAGACAGTCAACTAACCTCTCTGATGTCTTTACAAGGAATCACCTGAATAAGGGCTACCGGATAACACTGTAAATTCCCAGATCCCAGTCGGCAGAGCACACACCAGCGCTCGAGGCAGGGAGGCAGCAGCGGCGGATCGCTCCGTGGCACTGTTTGATGCTGCCCCCTTTTGCCGAACAGCAAGGCAACAGCCCCGGCTGCACACTGAAACTTTGCCTGGCATCTATTCGTTTTCAGGAAGATACATTGATGCAGATGGGCTTATTTAACCCTAGTATGTCTGCTCACATGATTATTCATCCTGACTAAAACAGAAATCTATTGGTCAAGACACGTCTCCAGGAACATTCTCTCTAATTGGGAGGGAACGTCTATCATGTCTCAGCCCAAGTCAAGCGGGACTTTTACAACTGACTGTAAGGTAAAAAGCAAGAGTTAATAGTAGGGGTGGACGTTCCCCCAGGTCAGCTGTCTGCCTAGAGAATAAAGGGCAAGCACACTGGACGACCAAAGTCATTTTTTCTGAACACTTATTTCATTTTACTGCAAAGCAACTAAAATCCCATGGCACCACTTGTATCAAGTTTCTGTTGGGCTACACACATTCCTACTGAACCCATGCCACCTTTTCCAGTTGATGTGACCTAATTGAGGCCACCTTGTTAAAAGTCATTTTCTACACACACCCTCATCCCCTACATCTCTCTGTTCAAGCCTTTTGTCCTCTGGGGTTGTGCTTTTTCACTCGCTGGAGTTTGCACATTTTCTTCTCCCTGGTTGCCCCAGCTCTTTGCAGGAAGGGAGGGAGGTCACCGAGGGCAACCACTGCCAATTCCATCAGCCTAACAGGCTAGGGGGATGGACAAAGCAAATATCTCTATTCTGAATGGCGGAACCTCTCTCTCCCCAAGACTTCTGGATTAACATGTCCCTGGCAGGGGAGGACAAAAACTTGGCCTCTCTGAGGAAAGAAAGTAAGATAGAAAAACAGGAGAACCTGTCTTCACTTCACTGAAAATACAAGAGGCATAACATAAAATGCAGAGATCCTCTTGCTTATCATCCAATCCAATCTGAGCAGAAAAGTTTTAGTTCAGAAGGGAATTAAAGATATGGATTATTCAAGTAGCTGTTTAAAAATGAAATCTCTGTTAAAAATCTGGTTAAATATCATTAGGATTTTTCTTTTCCATTGCCACCTTCTCTGCAGTTATGATCAGTTTTCTCCCTTGGGTGCTTACAAACCACACACATAATCAAGAGAGCACTTTTCTGTATGAGTAGCTTGTTCCAGCTACTCTCACTCCTCCCTCCTTGCCTTCACTCACCCAGGATCTCTACTGATCTCAACAAGCAGAAAGAATCAAAGCCCATTATAACTTTTAGCTTAGCTGGTTTCTATTTTGTGCACAGTGCAGTCGGCTTAGGGTCTCAGCCTACCACTGAACCCACCCAGAGGCAAAGAGAGCTAACCTCTTTCAGCTCAGACTATAATTTAGGAAAAGAAGTATTTTCTGTAATGAGAGGGAACATTTGCACAACAAAAAATAAAACTTTACTATGATCTCAAGCCGATATATCCATACATAAATAGTTCAAGGGGAAAAAAAACCAAATGTAAAACCCCACCAAAAATAAATAAATAAATGAGGGAAAACCCCAAAACAGGACCTGGCATCTACAATGTTTGAAGACCTTTTTTAAGGACAGGAAATTATCTAAGAGTCTGAACTGAGCCAACAGAGGACAGTGAACGTTTAGGACAGAGATACTCCTCTATACTTACACTTCACCTAAAAGCCCATGAACAGACAGGTTCAGGAACGACTTGGCAAGCACACCTTTTGTTTGTTTCCTCTGAGGCGTAACAGTAAGCGTGCTCCTGGGCAGCACGGGGGAGCAGATGGTAGTGCTGGAAAATACAGGTCTCCAACTTCTGGTGTGGGTGTTGGAGCTGGATCGACAAAGGTTGTTTCTGGAAATCCTACCCCCACACACACTCCCCATAAGTTTCTAACAATGCACGGAGCTAAGGAGCCGCACAAGGCTCTCCGCTTCCCTCTCCCTCTCCCCTTCGCTTTTGATCTCCATCAGGACGTGAGCTGAAATTTAATGGGCCACCCCAACCACAAAGGCAAATTACCATGTGAAAAAAAAATAATCATTGATATCCCTCCGTCTAGGCTACCCGGCTTCCCACCACTGCACCCTTTCGCTCTCGCCACAGCCCCCCCATCAGCGGGTTTAGAAAGAGCTGGGGAGGTGGCGGGGAGAGAAAGAGGAAAAAAAACCAACACCTCCACTGCCACCTCCGAGCAAGCGTGCTCTCCAGCGCTGCCGGACTGCGAACACAGCGACCAAAAAAAAAAAGGAAGCCCCCTTACCTCCTCAGCCCGCAGCGGGCAAGGAGACGGCGCACCGAGCGCCGGGCACAAACACAGCCCCCCATCACCGGGCGCTGCGCCGGGGGCGGCAGAGACGCGCAGCAGCCCGGGGGTTCCCACCTCCCCGGATCCCCTTCCCAGCGCCGCCCGCTCGCCCCGACCCCGCCAAGTTGGGAAGTTTGCGCGCCCCCCGGCCCGGCCCGCCGCCTGCCCCCCGGCCCGCCGGCTGCGCTTACGGGGTGTCCGCGGGGCTCCCGGTGCGGGGCTCACCGGCACATCGCGCTCCGGCTGCCGCAGCAGCGGGGACAGCCGCGGGGCGGCTGGGCTCGGCTCAGCAGGGCTGGGCTCGGCTCGGCTCGGCGCGGCTGGGCTCGGCTCGGGGCGAGCAGGGGAGCGGAGCGGCGGCTCTCCCCAGCCCGGCGCTCAGGGAGTGCCGCCCCGGGCCATGCGAGCGGCGGCGGGCAGCGTCCCAGCGGCGCGGCCGGAGTTGGGACCGAAGTCCTCCCGGGCGCTCCGCTGTCTCTTCCAGGCGGCTCCTATCAGCACGGCTTCAACTCTTTCCATCGGAGACCGAGGGGAGGAGGAGGAGGAGGCGGAGGAGGAGGAGGTAGGGAAGGAGGAGGGAGCTAGGGGCTGGCAGCCCCAACTCGCACTGATGTCAACTAATATATTCAAAGTTCAGCAGGGCATTTCTTAGCAGGCGAATCGCCCTCGCCGCCCTCCCCGCTGCTCGCAGCCGGCCTCCCAGTGCCGGCGGGGGGTCTCGGCAGCACGGTGGCTCCGCCGTCGGACCCCTGCGGAGGGGGGGCGGCGGGGCCGGCCCGGAGGCGAGGAGGTCGAGGATGGGGGATGGCGCACTTTTCAGGCGGGCAGGTTCAAGTGCCGCCGGCGTAGGGAGGGCTGAGGATGGAGGAGAGGCGCTAGCCGAGAGCGAGAATAAGAACCAGCGGCGGAGCGATGTTTGTGTTTAAATCCAGCCTCTTCCCTCCCTGCTGGAAGGGGCAGGGCCGGCTGCGTTGCTGTGGCTGTGGCTGGGATGGGAGTGGGGCGCAGGGAAGACGCCGCGCTGGGGCTCGGAGTGGCGCAGCGGACACTCCGGCCGGGCTCTGGGCTCCCGAGCTCCGGACTGCCGTGCTCGGACACGCCGCCCAGCCGGGGCTTGCAATGAGCCCGGAGCGGAGCGCGGTCCCTGCCCGTGACTGCGCCCCGGGCCCGGGGCTGTGGCCGCGTCTCCCTTGGTCGCGTCTCCCTTGGTCGCGATGTCCCCTTGCTCGCCGGGGGCGAATGGGGTCGAGATGAACCCGGGCAGGGAAGCGGAGGTTTTCTCACGCCGAAGCGCAGACAGCGGCGGAAAACCCGCGTACGCGGCGCGGAGCGCTCGGGAGAAGCAGCGCCGCCCCTCCGCGGCCCCGCCGCTGCCCGGGGGCTGCCGGCGGGGATCGCGGCGAGGCCGGGGGGGCTGCATCAAACGTGTTTTTGCTGGTGGCTGATGTGCCGCGCTGTCCCCGCGGTGATGCACAGCGCCTGTACGCCGTCAGCGGCAACCGCATTAAACCATAGGATAGTATCTGCTGATGGACAGGCAGCCCGGCAGTCAAGGGATAAAAACACATCTGGGCTGGTCTGGTGACATTTAAAAATCGCCAGATAAGAGCCTCGGTTATTTATCAGCTGAATCCCCAGACAGAATGGCCTACACTGCTACCGTTGCATATGTATGTGTGCGTATATAATGAGACTGGGATTTTTTCCTTCTATAAACTGATCCTGTCATTCATGTTGACAGTATGTTATAGCTATATAAAAACAGTGTAATTGTATGATGGCTCATCAATGCTATGACAGCCAATTGTGGTGGCAGTGGGTGTGCTCCCAGTTCACGCCTCAGAGAAGTAACAGTATAGATCCGCTGAGATGATCATTATACAATATGTAATTATTTGCCTGTTCCTAATTTCTCAGTTCTTCCTTAATCAAGGAACGATATCACTACATCCGCTCATGCAGTAATGCATTTTTGGATACGCCTTGTATAAAACACTCAATACATTATTTATATGCATAACATTTTTTATCTGTTTTCCATTTTAAAACACACTGGAAAGTGTATGACAGGTAATGGATATAAAATAATTGCAGTGTGGCTAAGTATTCTACTCAAAACTCAAACTCTGGGATAAGGCTCAAATCAGGCATAGTCTGGAAGGTGCTGAGCAAACTGCTCCATGGACAGTGACATCATATCTGTGCTTTTTTCATCGTCATCTTTCCTAAAACCGAATAAACACCTACCCTCTAACTGAGTTTTTAGTGATAGCATCACTGAAATAGAGTATTATCTTAATTTACACGTGAATAGTAAATAACTGCTCCTTCATTTCCTTTATATACTGGATGATATTTTTCAATTTAGTGAATTGAATTTTAAATAATGATGTACAACAGCCTAGTGGTCAGAGCAGAACACAGTGAAGGGCTGTACCCTGTGCTAGGACGCCTATTTGCCTTCTTTTTCAGTTTTACTGTAGAGTGGGTCATTTTGTTATGTAAGCCTGAGGGATAAAACACCTCACCAAATGCCATAACTGCACACATAATTTCCAGAAGTTAGCACAACCTTTCTTCCTCCTAAGAATTCCAGATGAGGCCCTGAAAAATAAGGAGCATAAGACCACATAAACTAATTTTTTTCCCCCAGTGTCTGTCAACATTTGAAGACATAATGGATAGCACTTTTCTATTAAAAAAAGAGTGTTTGTCCTAAAATGTTCTAGCGTTTTCCTGCTACTGAACTGCTGTTTCCCCTCCAAAGCTGGGAGTAGTTCTGTTGGTCATGTGTGTGTATGCATCGTTCAAAGACTCACAAATAAAATGTGCACATTAATAAAAGTTTTGTAATATTTCCATGGACAGTCAGGTCTTGACACTTCAATGCAATTACATAGCATGATGTTTGCAAAATCAATGGCCAGACAGGGAAACTACTCAAATCCTTTTAGTAAAGGGCTTGTGACGCAAAGTGGTACAGTTCCGATTCTTTGAAAAAAGAGACAAATGTCATGGGAAAAGTCAGGGTATTGCGTGTGAAGTGATCTATATCAAACAATTTGTTCCCATTCTCCAAATCCTAAGCCTCGGTACGGAAGAGGATGTACCGGGTTCCTGTTCTGGGTTTGGCACAGAGTCCGAGCTCTTGGCAAGACTTATCACAGTTGCCCGCGGAGGTGTTGAACTGCACCTCTTGTCCAGAGCCATCGCTGATGGAGAAACGCCCTTTCCGCGGGACGGAGAGACGCGGAGATGCCTGCGGGCAGATTCTGGCCAGCGCAAAGCGCAGTTCGAGACAAGTCTTCCCTTTCCCCGCTCCGCCCGGCTCTCACCGCTAGGTGCTGCTGGTGCCTCCCGGAGCGCCGGCCCCGCACACGCCGCTCCTCCGGTACGGAGCCGCCCGGCCCGCAGGGCACCCGGTGAGGCGGGGGGACCGCTGGAGCACGGCCTGCACACCGTGTGGGCTCGTGTGACACTCCTGTGAGCAGCCTGCCTGGCGGCTCGAGCAGCGGCGGGTCTGGCACAGGCTTTCCCGGGAGGTGAAGACCGCAGGGAGAAGGGGCAAGCCCACTGCGCCCACTGCCTGCAGGGAAGAGAGGCCGCCTGTGCTGCCTTCAAACACGGCGATGCAGAGCACGGAGAAGGACGGGGGTGGGGGGAGTTAAACAGAGCGGAGACAAGCTGCAGGGAAGGCGAACAGGACTCAGATGGGAGCACTTTGGACTATAGGGCAGAAGGTGAGAGCATAACCGGTATTGCCGGGTGCTGCTGGGGACCAGGCCCTACAAGTGCAGAACAGAGCTCTGGGGGGTAAAAACAGACCAAACCTAGGCTTTCTGTGAGCCGGGTCATCCAAAGACAGTCCCCCAAATCGCAGTTAGCATTGCATTTTGCAGCCTACCCGGAGCAGGCCGTGTTAGCCTGTGCTTGCACACAGCAGGTCAGTGTGTTTATGGCTGAACTGGCTGCGCAGACCTGCTTGAGCTCGAGCTGTTCTGGACATTCAGATAAATTTCCCTGGTGGATGTTTTAGGGGGTGATCTGGAGCAAAATCAACCCTGGCCTCATTGTCTGGAAGCTAGGCAAGAACATTGACCCACACTTGATCTCTGGACCATGAATCCACAATAGTAACAGTCTCATTAGAAAAAGAATTTTGCTGTAGATGTCCAGACCGTTTCACGTGAAATGAGAGAAGGGGAAAGTGCATATGTCAGTGGCAAAAAATTTAAATTATGCTGAAATTTAGAGCTGGGCACATATGTTCAGCCAATCACTACACTAGCCTACTACAAGTTTTTATTTCCCCATAGCACTGCAAAAGAAAAAGCATGGAAAACCAGTCAAAATATATGCAGTAGAATATCTTTATGCTGGTGCAAGTGACTGACCCAAGTGGAGCCCAAAATGCCCTTCTAGATAGTGTAGTTTTCTCAGAGGGGAGAAAAAAAATGCATTTCTAAATACAGCAAATACTCAGAAGCAATAGCATGCAGCAATAGTGATAGTAAGCATTATCCTGAGTACTAAGATCTAGATCTGAAGCCAAATGGCAATTAGCCATAAAATATTTAGGTATATGTTTTTTTTCTTGTTTTTAAATTGATTTTTTGATTTCTTATATTCTTTTTTTCTTGATTTTAAAATAGGTCGCTAAATAGTCACAGTTGTGGTTTCCGGGCTCAGTCTGGTGGCAACAGTAACATTTTAATTTATACTAAAGAGAAGTAAAATTTAAATCCATGACACAAACTAAGAGTCATATGACCTGAAAGCAAGAGAATACAAATGAGCTCCCTGGAGAAAAGAGGCTGTGATGAAACAAATAGAATAATATAGAGGGATGACTTGACACTGTCACCGGAGCGACTGTATTTAACTTCTTTGGAAGGAAATTAAATGAGCTTAAATTGGGACAACTGCTTTATTTTCAGGGAATTATATCTGAAGCCTACAGACAAGTGCTATACAGTTTTTTCTGCCCCTGAAGCCAGGTACTATAAATTGCCAATTTTCATATGTCACTTGACATGACAAAGTCAGCAAATGTCACCATACTTTACAGAGACGGGTTTGAGTATTCCCACTGAGTCTCACAGAAGTAGAAAGTTCCCTCTTTGCAGACAAAGACTTTTGAAACATAAAAGTTGTGTTAGCTACATGATATACTGGGAGGGAGGGAATGTTAAACTGAGACACTTCTTGTTGCCCAGTAAGCGTCCACACTGAGGTAAGATATACAGCACCTAGCAGTCACCTATTTGTTGGCAAATAAAAAGAACAGTGAAAAATTAGTTTTTAACAACACCGTTAGGAGGTTTAATACTACATCAGAAATTGCTTTCCCCTTTCTCTAACTCAGGCTCTGAGCCTAGTGACTGTGTTTATTGGATATTGCTTCTGCCTTGAGACTGGAAGTATACAACCTAGCACTGAACACCTTTATGGTGCTCCTAGACACATACCACCTGAGGGACTGAAAACTTCCTTGCTAAACACAAGTGGGACTTTTTTTTCCCTGGGAAGTAAAAGTACTTTTACAATTAGCCTTAAGCTTTAGTTTAAAGACATGTTGTTTGGCACATCTCACTGAACACTCTCTGCAAGAACCACACTTGAATGGAAAGGGAATTCAGGACTGTTGACAGCTTATCTGCTGACTTCATACCCCACCTTAGGCAATTCAGCTGAAAGATGAGCTAAACACTTCAAGTTCCCATTACAACCTTTGCAGTATCTTGCCCTGTTCTAATTTTCCTTTAAACAGCTACATTGAAAAGCTCTACAGGGTAGATCTTGTCTACACTTCTACACTTCTACAACAGTTATGTTCAGTGAAAAGTCTGGGTCTAAATGTGAGTAGTTTTTAAAAGTATTCACTTTCCTTCCTCTATTCGCTTATGTGATGACTAGTGCCTTGATAATGCAACTTGGCGATGTCTGGTTTGGAAAATGCAGTTCTCAGTGTGGTAGGAATGTGAACATGCTGGTAAAACTGAATATCTGTTCTGCAGATTGTAATTCTCTTGTAATAGTTGAAGCTCATGACCTGGAAAGCTATTCTGAGGACTTAAGAAGTTTGTAGCACTCAGTTAATACTGTGTCCTTCCACACTTGCTTGTTTTTGATGCACTTAATTAAAAAACATACTATACCTACTCAGTCTGTGATATTGAGATGCTTTTAATTCAAATCAAAACCTATCAGCTTTCAGATCTCACCCACTTTGGCTGCAGGGCTGCCCAAACTAAAAGGTCAGGAGAAAAGAAACATTTTTAAAATGAAACTTTTTTAGTCTTCTCAATCAAAATATGAAGTACTTTCCAACTAATATTTTCATCTTTAGGCAGAGGCCAATTAGTTTAAATTTCGGCCCTCCATTTTGCAGATTTTCAGACAAATATTGAAAATAAGGGCTTAGAAAAGAAACTGTATTGTAGCTTCACCTATGATGCTTGTGACTGAGTCACAAAGTCTTTTATCTCTTAAGAAAGAGGCCCATTGGAGCTGATGCAGACAGATCCATGATTTTTGGGAAAACGTGGTTTCAAATTCCTAGACAGGGTAACTATGATTTCACAGGTTGAGACATTTCCCAACAACAAACGTGAAATGTAACCCTAAACCCAAAAGCTCTGCCTGCAACGTTAGGGGAACGTAGCTTAGATCTGCACATTGTAGCCGCATTCCCTCTTGAACTGCAGTGTCCAGCTTTGTGATTTGGCAATGCAATGGAAGGCCCTGCCTTAGGGAAGAGCTGGAGGTCTCCCATAGAGAGCCCTCTCTGCCCTCTTCACTGTCTGATTCATTGAGGCAAGGTGGCTTTCCTCCCACACAAAGAGAAGGGTAGTGGAAGTAGTTGTGATGAAAAAGAATCTTGGGGCCTAGGTTAAGCTAGTAATACGTGAAATATGAATATTCCTTGTTATCATTGCTAAACCTAATCACCAGGAAGAGGTTGGGCTGGGTGCTTCTACAGCATGTGGCCTGTTTTTGTTAAAGAAAAAAGTTGGAAGAGACAGCCACCTTTTTTTTCTTGCAGCACCTCAGAAAAGACATTGTGGGATATTGCAAACATTGCATTTACAGAAAGCTAAGCCCACTGTCCTGTTAGACTGTACATGGCACTGCTCCCTACCAGAGAGTGCCTGCTTCCCTTCACTGGCACACCCAGGGATGTCAATAAAGAAAAAATATTGCAGCAGAGTGGGTTAGTGCACTGAGAGAAGCCTTTTGCTTTGCATTTTCAGCAATTAAACCCCCTATAACTTCACCTTCCTTCAGCTTGGCCATCACAGTGTATAGTGGCGGCATCTCAAACATAAACCACAATGCAAAAGCAAGCAAGAGCTTCATCGTGCCTTCTGTGCCTTCTGTGCAGCCACACAGATCAGGGTGGCTGGAGTGGGCAGGGTCAGGTGTTGAGTCAGGTGTTGGGTCACAGGTATCGAGCAGTCTGCTGTTGTAATTATTCAACTCAGATAATTCCAACCACTTCCTATATGTGCATATAACTGCATATTACTGATTATCTATTTTCCATGTCTTTTACATGCAGAGTTGTTAGTTAGAAATAGCTTTACTAGTTAAATATATATTTGGATATGTATAATCAAAATACAATATCTCTCTATATATTTTAATTAGCACAACATGTACTGCAAAGTATACTGTATATTTGGTCTAGTCTAGTGGCCAGAAATATTCCATGAATTCGGGTCAACAATTATCAAGAATTCTATTCCTGCCAGATAAGCTGAAAATTATCACTTGCTGACTAAGTCAATATGTTATCCTGCTGCTATGCCATATGGCCCTGGATGCTGAGGCACAACACAACCTCATCAAGTGACACCCAAACTGGAGGAGTGGTTGATGCACTGGAAAGCAGGGTTTCCATTCAGAAGGACCTTAACAAACCAGAGGAGCAAGCTATCAGGAACCTCATGAGGTTCAACAAAGGCAAATGCAAAGTTGTGCATTGGGATCAGAAGTGCCCCATGTGCCAGGTCAGGTTGAGGGCTGAGAGAACGGCCCTACAGGTGGAGTTTGGGGCTCTCAGAACAGCTACTGACAACCTGGAGAGACTCCAGAGGAGAGCTGCTAAGGCAATAAGGGGAGCAGAGCACCTGATGTACCAGGAGGGGCAGGGGCAACTGGCTTGCTTAGCCTGGAGACAAGAAGGCCAAGTGGGGATGTACAGTCTTCCGATACCTTAATCCATTGGAGAAGACAGACGCAGAGTTTTCTCAGAGGGGCACAGCAAAAGAACAAAAGGCAACAGTCGCAAGCTGCAACAAGGGAAATACTGATTGGAAAGATGGAAATAGATGATCTCAGCGGGACTAGGGCATCACTCAGACAGGGGCCCAAAGAGGCTGTTCAGTCTCTACCCTTGGAGATTTCAAAACTTGGCAAGACTTGGAACAACCTGATCTGACTTTGAAGCCAGACCTGTTTTGAGCAGAAGCTTGGAATAAGACCTCCATGCATTCCTTCCAACTTAATTTTTTCTATGAACGTGTCTCACAAAATACAGTTCCATAAAATACTAAGTGTCCCTTCCACCAGCCATAAAGGTGCCTAAGGTTTTGTCAGGGGTCAAACTGAAATGGCTGAAATGAGCAGTGACCTATCTAAATCTCAGCTATGATTGTATTTGGTATATAATCAGGTTTAAGTGAGATCAATTATTTGATTGCCTATGTGTTATATTCAGATTGTCATAACACAGTGAGATATACTAAGCTTGATTCTGCTCTCCTTTTCTTCAAAAATGTGAGATTCAACAGTGATAATGAAGGAAAAAAAGACAGAAAAAAATGAGAATTGTTTTCCCCTGAACAATTAATGCAACTGCTACATATCATGTAAATATTATCACTGATCTATGATGCAATCATTTCTACAGTCAGCAGGCTAGGCCTCATAATATTCCTTCCTCATCAAAACACATAACGTTACTCATACAAGTAAAGGTTTGTAGGCGTGTAAATTAATTTGTAGTAAGATGGTTAAAGTTCTAAACCATGTATTAAATTACTTCTATTGTACAAGTTTAACTTCATTTTCCAGGCTAGTCACATGCAACAGAGATGCAGTAATGTAGGTATTCCAGCTGCAGGAGTGATTAGCCGCCAGTGCCTTCTAAAACTAGATTTGTAAGTCAGATCATTGGAAAGATCAGTGGTTTGTTTCCTGAATGTCATGAGACCAGCGAGGTGGAATATTGGCGGAATATTAGGTTTATTTTTGTATATGTGTTTGACATATTTAAATAGACTAGGCTAGAAATTAACTTTTAGGGCTATAAACCCTGATCCAGCAAAGCAAAAAAAGTCATGAGCAAGCCCATCTCAGGTGTACAAGGAACATAAATATAGATTTATCCTTGAACAGTGGCCCAAAGTCCCATTAAAGTTCAGGGGAGGACAGTGATACTCAAGCACTTGCTTAAAGATAGGCACATGTTCTTAAATGCATAATGATCTGGGGTGGTTTTACTTGTATACCCTGTGTTAAAAATGGGGAGTTTCCACCAGTTTTGTTAACATTGCAAGCATTTCTGCATCTCCTTGTTTCTACACAGAAGCAACACTGCTGGCACTTTAGATTTTGCAACAGAAGAAAATGGGTGTTCTAATATGGGTTGTCAGCCTGAGTCTGATTAAATCAGACAAGTTAGCCACCAGTTCCTGTAGGGTCAGACTGGGCCATAAATTTGGACCTTTGAGATGCTTGAGTTGAAATGTGATGACCTCTGAACAATCTGATTGGGACCGATATAAGCAGTCAGACTGAGATGCCAGTCAGTACCTTTCCCTCCCTCAGGAGCTGTTTGTAGGTTTACCTATCAATGCTCATCACAGTTACAGGCTCTGACTCAAGGGCTGTCATTAATCACTGCCTAAGAACTGCATCAGGTAAGCAGATGTATCAGTTGCTGCGCTGAAGCAGCAGCACTCACTTCAAACTGTCATTTGCTCCTGACGTAACAAGGGAAAAGATTTTGCAGCCTAAGTACCAATAATTTTTCACTGCACAATTGAAAGAAGTTTTGGGTGCCACATTGCTACAAATGATGGTGCTGAGGGTTCATGAAGTTCAGTGATCGGCACCGAAACACACATCGTGGTACCTCACTGCATGTCCCAGTTACACCCACTTGTAGTTTCTCAAAGATGTTCAATTGATGAGCCTGAATAACAGTGTTAGAATGTGGGTTCAGCTCCCAAGTTTAATAGCTAGGTCTGAATAATCACATCTTTCAACAGAGCCAGCCACATTTTATGAAAATTCAGATTCACTTTATCTGTAATCCATGCCTGTAATCCATCCCTAATTCTTTTGAACAGCAGGAGATAGCAAGGCAAGATCTTTGCATAAGTGTTCCAAGTATTTAGCAGTTTGGTTTCCAGGCAATCAGTTTTACTGATTCAGCAAATGCAGAAGTTCTCAAACTCCAATCTACTAAGACCATTGCTGTCAGAATAGTAAAGCATCTCTCAGTCTCCAAGCTGTGAAGTTTCTCTGCTGCTTGGAGCTCAGGTCAATATTAATTTAAGATTTCCAAAACCTTTTTTTTTTCCTTGGGGTTTGGTGGTTTGGTTTTTTTGTTGTTTGTTTTGGGGGTTTTTTTTTGTTTGTCTAGATGGTTTTTTTGACCATCTAGACTCCAAAATAAGCATATTTCTTTGAACTCTTTCTGTGTCAGGTATGTCTGACAAAAATCCAGCCATGAGCAAACTTTCAGCCAGTGCTGAAAACAAGAGGGCAACAAACAAGTAAGAGGGGAGAACAAACATGCTGAGTGACCTGGAGAGAAAATTACATGTCTGCATGCAACAGAAAAAAAGCCCACAATAACAAGTGTCAATTCCCAGTACTTCTCCCAAGAGAATGCTGAACGACAGGGTGCAGCAAAGCAGATGCACACCTCCTGTTGAAGGAAGCTTAGATTCACATTGTTGCCAATAGTCACTCTAATTTTGCTTAACTATTTTTATGGTAACTCCATTGTATGTTAGAAAATATTGAGAAAAAGACTGTGACACTGGAAGGAAAAACAGAATCCATGAGAGATCTGAGGCAGAGATTGTGACAATACAGTATTTGAAAATCACTCAATTCTTGTATTACTGTTCATATTTGCCATGTGATTTCAGCAAGAAATAGTATTCTACACACACAATGTTCAAACTGTTCAATAATGGATCTTACAGCAGCTGCTGTTTTGCAGCCAAGGAATGACTGCACTTCAGTGGCAGGCAAAGGATCCCAGTAGCTCCCGAAGTGCTTGGGCATTTTGCTAGATGGAGTTAAAAGTATATAAAGAAACATATTTCTAATTTATTACCTTTTACACAGATGTGTGCTTTATGGGGAAGGCTTGATACAACTAATGCTACTTTCTCTTTAAGGCTCACCCAGGAAATCTTTAAGGTCAAATTGTAGTCTGTATACTTTGAAGAACCACATTTTGCTGTCCAAACTGGGAATGGCAGCAGGACAGCTGGTACAAATGGCAGCTTTCCTCCCATCTTCACATACTCTAACTTTTCTAAACTTGTATGTGAGTTGCCACAGGATTCCACATCCTTCTTATTGTTTGCTGTGCTGATACACTGGCGCATCCAGAGGTAATTTTTCATGTGTCATCAGAAATGTTGTAACACCAGATTGGTTTTGTAAATACAAGTGATTACCTAAGTGATGGAGGATTCCTGTCTCCTATGCATCCAAGAATAAAAAGGGAGGGCAGGGGAGAGAGAGAGAACAAAACACTATGTACCAGATAAAAGAGCAGGAAACCTGAATTAATTTGTGGAAGCAATAACATTTTTGTCAGTTGTTGCTGTTTCCTGAAGGATGGAACCTCACTGATGGAAAGATGCTCAGGTCAGATATGCTTTCATTTGTCAGCAGGTAGCCTTTGCAAAATGCAAAATCATGCACCCTTCACACACACTTTTGTTTTTCAGGGCTGCACTCAGAGTATAAGAATTGTCATGTGTTATCAACTTGGCAATCTGTTCAGATCAGTACCCTCTCTAATTGTAGTTTAAGAGGGCAGTGACATAATCTGATGCTTTTTTTTCTGCTTTAAATCTCAATCTCTTGAGAGACTCAGTACTTCTCTGGAGCACATGCTTTAAAATCTCTCTGAAGTCTGACATAAATAATGCCAAATCTAGGCAATCTTGCTGTAACATAACTGACCAAACCCTCTTCAATCTTTTTAAGGTCTTGGACTCTGTGGCTTCCTGTCACAATGCGTTCCATGCTCAGCAGAAATGCTTATTTTTATCAGATGATTCCTTTTGCAGAATTCTCTGCTATTTCATTTCATTTCTCACCCAGTACCTCCAGTAGCACAGAGCCCACTGCCAGGCCCCTGAGTGCGCTTTTACACCTGAATACCCGGATCGACTCCAGGGCCTTCCCAGGTCGGCCCTTGTCCCCAGGCCCCCTGCCTGCTGCCCCAGAGCCCAGGGAGCCTCCAGTTCTTATGGCTCCCTGGCACACATCCCCTGTGAATCAGCACAGCAAAGTTTGCTTTTTCCTTCCCCTCCCAAATATTTGTTATGAATCCACAGAGAAACCTACTGCGAATAATGCCCTCCGCCAGCTGGCAGCCCCCTCAGCGCTGAGTGCTGCCCTCCCTGCGTGGAACATTCCCAATAGCTACTCTGTCAAGCAGGGACAGTCCCCTCAGGACCTTCAGACTCCAGGGGCTGTCCACTTTGGACCTTCCAGCAGAGCCCTAACATCATTCTGTCCCTTCACAACCGATGGAATCACCTCTGGGTCAGGCGAGCGGTGACAGGGACCCAGCACCCACCCAGAGAGCTCCTGTCATGCTAAGAAGGGACAGTCTCAAGTTTCCCCCCAAAACCCCAGGAAACCCTTTCATAGGTTCTCTAAATCGGTTATAGCTGTGAATGTGGAGCCTTACCTCCTCCTGGGTGACAGCCACCAAAGAGCTCCTGACATGGCAGCAGGACCCATTTCTGCTGGTCCCACTGATGTTCACCTGCCTTTACACCCAGCATCATCAGGGCACCACACCAAATCCTGAGGGAAGGGGGATGCCAGGCACAGGTGTAGTGGAACAGCCATTATCCAGGGCAACCACCAGGACGGGTCTCCCCTCAGGGCCAGGCAGTGCCGCCCCTCCTGTGGGACAGCTCCTGCCAGGTCTGCTCATCCTCTCTGTTGGTCAGCACGGACAACAGCACCACTACATTCTTCCCTTCAAAATTTAGCCACATTTTGGCTGAAATGGCTGGAGCATTTCAGGACAACCCCCAGGAAAATGCAGGGGTTGTCCTTTCACACAGAATAGGTGCACGGCTTTTGGTCTCCAAGGGGCAGATTGGTCTCAGATGACAGCACAGCATGTCTTCACTGAAGGTTTTCATGATGCAAAAAGGTAAAATAGGTTTATTTTACTCAGGGAACAGATCCACAGAGGATGATTTTTACAAGAAGTGATCCCAGCCCCATCAGTCATGCACTAAAGCCATAGCTACCAGCTCATCCTTTCTTTTTGGTGGCAGCTCTCTAACTAAATGTGTTTTCTCTGGTCTAATTCACTGCATTGTGCTGTATGCTGAGTTTGTGAGCTCATGGTAACTGCTCAGGTTTTGTTCTGTTTTTAAATAACAGTGAAGCAAATTCATCTGTGAGCTATGGATTAATAGCTGGCATGGATTTAGGCCAATGTACTTGAATACATTCATGAAATTTCACTTTATCCCTGGTGTCTTTTCTTCAAGAATAATTTAAATTTTCAATTCTTTCTTTTATCTTTGTTATGTTTCACTTGCTTGTAAATACACATAATACATCCTGATTTTGTTTGCACGTTGATTGTCTTTCTCAGGAAAATAGATAAATAATTTATTGGTGAATAAGATATGAACTGGTGTTGGAGTCATGCCAGATCTAACCTTGTGTCTTCTCTATTTTTTTATCGTCTTTGAGAAAAAGAGAAATGAAACAAAGAAACAAGAATACTTAAAGCATGTGATAAATTATTACCTGTAAAGAAGAGCATTTTGGAAAACTTCTTTTCTAAGAGCATCTTTGGCTTGTTTGATACAGTGTTGTTTTCAGGTGTATTGGGGTTGTTTTGAAAGGAGAATGGTAAACCAGTGTTCGTATGATAATTAAATGTAGCTGTCTACAACTGCCAGTCAGAATCAAGTTCAAAAATTTCAGCAGCAGAAGCATGAATTCATAAACTGAAGGAGGAACTCCTTCACCTAGAAATGAGTAACAGGCTATTACAGTCTCTGCAGCCAGCTATAAAAGGGAAACATTCAGTACACTGCAATTATGCCATGCATCATAACCTCTACGGTTATGTGCAAAGTAAATGTAGATTGATCATTATTATCTTCCAATTTTTCAGAAGAATCAGCCTAAGTACCTCACATAAAAGAAAATAAACTCATTAGAAGATGATGAAATCTGAAGAAAAGTCTAGGTTTCTTTTTTTTTCCTTAACTAGGTCTCTCATCTGTTATTTCCTCTATTATCTCATTTTGGATACTTGGTTGGAGCTGCTTGGAAAATGGGCAGTTAAGGAGACTTTTTTTAGATAGAATAGTCTGAAATGGCAGGGAGAAAGAAAAATATTTTGGTTTCTAAACACAGCTGCTCTGCCTTATGGGAACTGTAGTCCAGGTGTTGCAAAATTACATTCTTCATTGAAGGTTGGGTTCCTTGTCATGAATAAGTCGATCACTTTATTTGTACAGGGAAATGGTGCATCACAGCAGTCACATGGCCACAACACACCAAGGAGATAATACAGCCTAAAAAGAAGAAGAGTATAAGACAATCAAAGTAAATATATGAAAGACTCAATAATAATATGAAATTGTAATAGCTAGGATTATGATCACTGCTTCAGCTGCAATTTTCTGCAGAGAACAAGCACCATTGACCAGAAATATTTTTAATTAAAGTAGTTCTATCAAAAGCTCAGCTCTTCACCAAAACCAGACTAGAACTGTACTTTTTTTGTCAGATTTCCCCTTGACAAATTGAGCAGACACTGCTTCTGCCTGCTTCTTTCTCAGCTCCCTGGGAATCAGATTAAATGACAGGGGCTGCTCCCTCTAATTTTCATACATGAATTGCGGTGCTGAGATGCCTTTATGATCATGATCATGCCTTCTAGCAGAGATTGCTTCCCCAAAAGCCTAATGGAAACAACCCTCTTAGAGTGAAAGGGAACAATTTCTTTCTTGGAAGAAGTCTACAGGAGAAAACAGCCTTCTCTAGATTCTGGCACAGTAGGTTAAGTATCGTTTAGCAAGCGTACAGAAAAGACATGCCTGACTGCTTCCTGACATACTAATCCCAGCTTAAATAGGCACTCTGAAGAGAGTGGGGTTTTGTGGGAGGCTGTTGCTTCTAGAGAATTCAGCGGAACCCAGTGTATTGTGTTGGCTGCCCCGGAAACTGGCATAATACTGAAAATGAAGCAACAGTAATGAATCAAATCTGCTGGAAACAGCAATGTGATAGGAGAAGGAAATGTAATCCAGTAATTAGAATGCTTGCCTGTAGTTTTACAGACTTCAGCATCCTGATATGCTGCACACTTCCTGCATCAATCTCTTAAACCTGTAACTTCTAAGGGATCTAACATCTACTGATGCTGCTTTTATTAATAACAGAAACACTTTCAGGTAGTTCTGTGTCCAAAATTAGTAATATTTTTATAAGTTTAGACTGATGTAATGCTTCTAGATTGTACACTCTCCGCATCACTGTTATTTTAAATTTGATGACTGAATCAAATGTGTTCACGTCCAGTTCTAAAAAGTTAAATAGGACTCAGGATTTTGAATGCAGTGATCTCAACCTATTTAATGTCACGGCAACGAGGCCTGTGATCCCAGACAACTAATGAAAACCCTTACTTAAACAAAAGCTAAAAAGAGAAAGATAGAGAAGAAATAGACTGGAAAGAAAAAAGATCCAGAAGAAAGAGCAACAACAGAGCAGTCACTGATCTCTCTGGTGCCCAGTGACAGGACCCAAGGGAATGGCCTGAAGTTCTGTCAGGGGAGGTTTAGGTTAGATATTAGGAAAAGGTTCCTCACCCAGAGGGTGGTTGGGCACTGGAACAGGCTCCCCAGGGAAGTGGTCACAGCACCAAATCTGACAGAGTTCAAGAAGTGTTTGGACAATGCTTTCAGGCACGTGGTGGGATTCCTGGGGTGTCCTGTGCAGGGCCAGAATTTGGACTTTGACAATCCTTGTGGGTCCCTCAGGATATCCTGTGATTCTAGGAAGAGGAACTCAGTGCTCATTTGAGTTTTAGCTAAAGCTGGCAAAAGTAATGAGTCATCTAGTCTTCCTCTAGAGCCTGATCTGCTCTGACTTTGATGTTCCCCTAGTGCACCAGTGTATTTCAGCACGCAGAAGGTAATGTAGGAAGCAGCCATTAAAAAATGTCTCACTTTCCTTTCACGATCATCTTGATTCCTCTTCAGTCTTGTTTTTTTAATGGTGCTTCTGAAGAGCTGAATAGCTGATCCTTCTATTAACAGTAAACAGATGTGTGGTTAATGCAGCACATTCTTTTCTAGTTTTGTTTCCTTTTTCCTTACGACAAATGATTTTAGTAGTACAATTAGGCTTTTTTGTTTGGATTAATCCAGGCCTTTTCCTGCTTTTTATAAACAAATCATTGTTACCTTAGGCAGCTTAGTATACTGGGCATAAGAAATAGTCACAATTGTCTTTTTCATCTATGTTTGTATAACAGCTAACATAATAGAGCCATGCTCCATGATGGTGTCTCTGCAGAGCTATCACAATGTAAATAATTAATAATAACAGTTGTTTAACACTTGAATGGGAGTTCTTTGTTTGTAAACAAAGAACATTTACTTTCTCTGCATTGCTTATTATGTAAACCATAAAATTATTCCAAAGGAAGGAAACTGTCTTATTCATACACTTGGTGGAGTTGCTCAGAACTCTGCAAAAGTGAAAGGTCATGAAAAGTGAAAGGTCAAATGGATTTTTAAAATTATTTAAAGTATTTTCTTACTAGCAGTGTGGGCAAAGAAATGTGATATTTATGTTAACAAATTCATCTGCCAAAATGCAATTATAAATCAAATAGGCCTTGTGGTAGTATTGTCAACGTGATAAGAGAAAAACAATAAACAGATTTGAAAAGAAGGAAATTTAAAAGGGCATCTTACTACATTATGTAAATCCAATTACAAAAGCAAAACCATGTCAGAAGTCAGCTGTGCTTTTTCCACACAACATGCTTTAAGAAAGGAACATGAGCTGACATTGCAGAGAAATTAACTTATTTTGCTGAGTCTCAATATGTAATCTTTCTTGCATGTATTGTAATATTTAAGTATTAACAGCATAAAGCCAACAGATTTTGATTAAAGTTGTGGTTTTGTAGTTCCAGAAGATTTGAGAGTCATGATTTTCCATTGTATAGGTCATATCATCCCTCTTGTGGTATAGATGTTGAGTGTTTTGATTTATGTCACCCAAATATATCCATGTTCCTCATCACAGAATCACATTATATGCCAATTAGAGAAAAGGTCCTTCCCCTAAACTCTTCCTGTAAGTACACAATATTAAAAACAAGTCCATTCCCACTTAAAAGTTTGCCATTTAGGCATATACAACCAATCAGATTTTAATGTGACACTGAAAAGCACAAACCCAAGAGATCTGTGGTAACAAAGAATTCACAGGTCATGCATAGTTGAACATTTCCATTTCTGTTTTTTCTGACCACCTCAAGACTGAATCAAGAGAAAATGGAAAATGGATGTTACTATAACAAGGTTGCAACACCACCATGGTGTGAGATGTTATCTAGAGAAAAGGGGATTCCTCTTCCAAAGATATGACAACAGAATAAAAGGGCTTATACCTTAGAGCTCTTGTCTTGAGAAGTTTACTAGAAGAACATAAGTATTTGGTAATTCTTCATTTGGACAAATTCACTGAATCTGGGATTGCTCACGTTCTCCTCAGAGCAGGCTTTAAGGATAAGCTACTCAAGAAAATATCTGGTGTCCCTTTACTAAGCTCTCAAACCCCCACCTACATGGAGGAGCTGCAGCCCAGCTGTAGTGACAGTAACTCCCTGTTACTTATGGCACTGATGGACACGTAGCCTTTTTCCACAGTGTGGTGTGGAATAAACCAAGCCTCAGGGAAACCATGTGCAAAGTGAGATAAAAGCCTACATGGGAACTCGCAGTGGAGTAGATCTTGTGCCAGTGACAGGCAGAAGCTTTTGAGTCTTTGGCCTTTTAAGGAGTATTTTGACAATGCTGGGAGCAGTATGTCCCAGTATGTCCCAGGCCCTGACTTAAAGCAGGGCCTGGGAATTTGGCAAAAATGGGGAATCTGGTTCTCTTTTTTTTACTATGGCGGTAAGACTCCATTTCTAAATGATGCTTAGGACCTTGCATTTTCTGTCTCTCCCCAGTAACATCTCAGACATGTATGTGCCCTGTCGTTGTTTCCCATGTGAGCTGCCCGGATGTACTGCTTTCATAAACTCAGAGAGCTATGGAGCACTTCAGATCTGCAGCATTTTTCACTGTCAGCCTGTATTTCTCAGGTCACATTCGCTGCATTGGCTTGCACTTTTAGTGCTGCCATTTGCTGCTTGTCATTGGCAAGAGCCTTCAGCAGGTGCTTAGTTTTTCTGCTGGATAACTGACAGAGGGAAGAAATCTGTTCATTTCAACTATGTCCTTCTGCTGTGTGTGTGGAGAAAGGAGCTTCAGGTGACCCCGTCAGCTTCAGCTAAACCTCCTTCTATTGCTTTTTACTAGTTCAGCTGGACAATGCCTTATTAGTGACTCAGTGCTGCCCCCCTCTTATATTTCACAGACTTCAGTTGCTGTTTTATGACCATGCTATTCTTTCTCTTATTATTTTTATGTATATTGCTTTTTTCCTGGGTTGCTGCCAAGACACAACTTGTTTAAAAAATAAACCAAACCCAGATCCTAGCTTATGTCACCCGAATAACCTCAACTCCATGGTTTTGTCTCTAGGGTCTACAGCTCATGACATCAAGTCACTTTGTAAAATGAAACTGGGTTTGATGGCTCATGGATTTTGCTCCAAAACCCCGGAAATTAACTAACTTCCCACTGACTGCAATTGTCTTCAGATTCATCCTTTGAGCTATCCTGGAGTCACTTGGTGAGGTCTTATAGTTCCTGTGAAAAGAAAAATGCATTAAGTCTTGTAGCAGATTTCACCAGCAATTCTCCAAGCACTTTGCTTGCAAGGAAAAGTATCATTATCTCAGTTTTATAGGTCCTTAACACATTTTTGCATAGGCTTGACAGAATGTTTTTGAACACATTCTTGTCTTGTCACTGCTCGTTTTCTCCAAAACTGTTTTCTTAGATAAACAGGCATCTGTTAATATTTGACCATGTTTTTTTCCCCACAATCCCTTTCCTTTTTCAGTGTACAGGATAGATGGTGCTATTCATATTTTGATTTAACCTCCGTGACCCGTATATGTCCCTTGCCTCCCTACTGTATGCTACTCAGACTTCCCTTTGATGTGAGTTATATTCTTTATAACAGAATTTTTGTATGTTGTTTATCACTAAAGAGCCCGAGTGCTTCATGCCTGTGATAAGTTTGTTCTTCCATTACATAGTAGAACAAAAAAGGATGCTTTTCCACTTCATAGGCAGGAAATCTAAGATTGACTTTGCTATTTTGAATGTAGTCTAACTGTCAAAGATCTCCTATTTCAGAATAGTCAGCTGTACAGAGTGTTAAGTACTCACTGCACTGCTCCCATTCAATTCAGTTTCTCTTATGAGTGCTCAGCATTTCTACAAATCTGTTCAGATACCAAGTTGGATACTCAGAAACAGAGATATGAACATTTAGAGATAATGTGGGAAATTTTCATTTAAGCAATTTGCCCAATGTTATAGAGGTCACATTGCATTAACGATAAGACCATCTTTTTCCTTTCAGTTATCTCCTGCCTTTAATTATACATCTCCCAACCATTGCAACAAACAGCTTAGGCAATCTGTGAGGAAAAAAATAATTGTGTCATTAAAAATTCCATCCCACAAACCACGTTCAAGGGAGGCTACTACAATTTTTCAAGCATTCCTAATCTAGCATCTCCTGACTTTTGAGTGAGTGATTTTGTTCCCTCTGAACAGAGTTTTGTGTGCATGTGATTTCCTATTTTTTTTAAAAAAAGCAATCCAGACAAAGAAGATTTCCCTTTTGCAGGTTATACTTTATCTTTGACATCAGTAAAATTCCACATTGCCATCTTGGTAGTTAAGACACCAGAATTAACTCATAGAAATAGCAAATTGCCATCTGCAGATAAGAGTGTGTTGAGGCACATGCTGACTGAGACCAGAAATCTGGGAATCTAATGGTTCTGGGGGAGTGTGTGCCTACAGCTTCTGCTGTCCTGCTAGCTCCTGTCTTGTTACCTTAAGCTTCATCCACCAGTTTTGAAAATTCAGTTGAGTTTTCCCCATTCAATCAATCATTCAGTCCTAGACTCTGTCCCCAATGTCCTCATGCAATCACAGACTCCTCATGCATCCAAGAGTTTTGCCCACCATCCCTACCTGTGTCTCTACACAGTCTCTTAGATCTGCCCTTCACACAGGTTCCTCATCGTGTTTCCTTGCTCATCCTTGTCTCCAACAGATTCATTCTAGTCCTCATCTTATCCTAGGGGTACTTTTCAGCCTATGGGCTCCCAAAAGGCCAAAACCAAAGTCAGATCAGGTGTATGTGTATTTCAAGAGAAGAAAGCAAGGAAGATAATACAGGGTTACTGATAGTTGTCAGTCTTGTGACAGGCAACAGTCAACATTCTTTGAAACAGAATTTAAGTCTCCTGACTCCTGTTCTTGGCCTGCAAAACAATCTTGTGCATGTAAGATCTGTGTTAAACGATTCATTCATTGTTGCAGTGGAAGCAAGAGATTCATTCATTGTTGCAGTGGAAGCAAGAGGCAAGACTGTGTGTTACTCTGACAATGAGCTCCTTCCATTCCCATTGACTGCTGCATGAGCTCACCTCTATACTCAAGATAGGACCCAGATGCACACCAGACTGCTCCTTGTATAGGAAACCCAGAGGTGTACAGCACTTGGGAGCTGTGGTGTTCTCCATGGAAGTGCTGGCCTGGCTACCAGAGGAGCTGGGACACAGGGCATGACACAAAGCACATTAATAGGCAAATACAGTCTCAGTCATGGCCGTGTTGAGGCTGTGCTATGTGGACAACCAGCTTAAAAAACAGGAGTAAATCAGCTTCCTGCACAATCCATTTATTTTCCAGATTGTTCTTCCCTTGGCACTCCACTTTTTACCCTTTCTGATTTCTTCCTTTTGTCTTCAGTATTTTTTCTTTCTGCCTCCTTTGTTTCCCTGTTGATTCTCAGCTGTTTTTCTCCTTTCTTTACTGACTTTTCTCCCTGACAGCTGGGGATTCAGCCAAAGCCTGCTGCAGTCAATCCATTACCTTCAAAGAGTTTAGGATCAAGGTCTTATTCCCGCTTGCTTCTTTGCTTCTACTACAATCTCTTTTCCCATACAGCATTCTCTGTGGTGTTTTCCTACTAAAAGATGGGTTACTGCAATATGCAGGGAAGGAAGGAGGTTTATAGAGAGAAAATCCTAAGGACCTAGTAAATTCCTTACAGGATTGCTAAATTGCTACTCTGAGTGAAGAACTGCAGAAAGCCAAGGGATTTGATCATAAGGATGGGGTTTTTTTATGCTAGCTTAATCACAGCACAGATTCTTTCATATGGCTGTGAGTAGTGGTCCTTGCAAAGACAAGATCTTCCAGGAAGAAAATCCCTCTCATTAAACTTTGCCATATTACTTGTTGTAGCTAGTGACTGCATAGTCATACACCTGATTTTGACTGCTGATCTTGAGTTCGAACAAGCAGTATTTAATCACACAAACTAATTCCACAAAAACTGAAAATGGAGAAAAAAAACCATATTAACTGGATATTTACTAATATATTATAAAATCATATAAATCTACACAAGGCATCTGTTTCATACATGCCATGTATATCATGTATATGTGTGCAATAATATATGTGTAATAAAAGTAGATTTAAAGTTATCTATCTACATATGAAGAGGGAAAAGTACTGAATATGTATATATTGGATGTATTGGTTATATTCTCATAGGATAGATGTATGAAAAATATTTTGGTAGGACATCATCTGCAGCAAATATATGCTGATGGTTGAATGTTAACACATTTTTAGATAGAATATGGAGACAGATGCTTAGCTACTGTGAATGGATACAGCTCCACTGAATACTGAGGGCAGTACTGCAAACATTGTTTTACACCGAATAGTATTTTGATTGTCTACAATGCATTTTGCCAGCAGAACAGCGACCTATATTGTTCCAAAATAACCAGCCAGGCCTCTATTACTAGAGTAGGCCATCTCAATCCAAGAGGTGTTAGCTAAACTGCACTAATGTACCTATTTTTGATTTACAGGTGATGTCAGCCCCCTGTAGATCACATGACATGCAAATCCTCATGCAGGAAACCTGTGGTTGGACTCTTCATGGAATTCAGATTCAGATCTCAGGCCTCTTCACAAGCTCATTGTTCGGATACTTCCTTGATGATACAGTAATATTTTATATTATATTTATAATATAATATTTATAAATATTTTATAAAGCTTATGCAAATCACTGGAAAACTGTTGATCACAGTACTTGGGGAACATGCAGCAGTGCTGCAGTCAGTGCACAACAGCTAGACTCCAGTGGTTGTTTTAATCTTGTTTAAACTATTCTCTCAGCAGGTAACTGTGAGACATAAATTATCTACTACCTGCCAGCAAGGTGCTTGTACTGTAGAAGGTTTTTATGTTACTCAGGAACACATTATATCCAGATTTGGAGACTCAGTGAAAGAAACGACAGTGTCCTTAACAGTAGGGCCTCTTAAATGTAAAGGGGCATGCAGACTCAGACTTAAAAAAAAGCAATAAAAACTGTAATGGAAAATATCTAGGAGGAAATATCTGGAAAATATCTGTACTCAACTTTTAACTGACTCCTGCAGTACTGACTGGTTTTTTTTCTCTCATATATAAAGAGCATCTGTCTACCTGTGGTCCAAAAGTACTTTTATTCTAGAATGAGGGAAACAACAACCATAAAGTATAAAAGTAAAATTCCCATGAATGTACGCAGCATGTGTGTATTTTTTCTTTGTGCTGTGCAAGGTCTGTACAAAAAGTCTACCATCCTTCTAGATCTCCAAAATGTAAAGGGGTATGATGTAGGAAATGGAGGCCCTGAGTTATATGCTGCATACAGCACTGTTGCAGAGCATTGCCATTAAAGCATTCACACTGAACTCCATCCCAGCTTGTCTTCATCCCATTCCCATTGACTACAGTGAGCAAACCAGGAGAAAAGCATAAATATGTCATAGCTTGAATGACAGACAACTGTCCCTTGGGACTCATGATGTATTTAAAAATAGCGTTAAAAAGAGTCCATGCAAAACTATGAAAACTGGAACGTGTGACCTAAAAAACAATACTTTATGTAACAGATGCACCTTCGTAGCCATTATTATGATGGCTAATGGTATTCCATGGAACTTGTTAGTTGATGTGTATGGATATGCTGCATCTGCAGCCCTGCTGTCAGGTGCTGAGGAGGCTGCAGGAGTGGAAAGCTGCCTTCAGGCTCTCCCTTCTGACAGACATCAGCTGGAGAAAAGCAATGTACAGCTGTGCTTCTTCTCTGAGACCACTCCTATGTAAAGTCCTACAGGGGCTGGTCCTGTCTCTTTTCCTTTTCATCATATGCTGAAGAGCTGTAGGAAAGGTCATGAGGAGCCGAGGGCTACGATACCATCAATCTGTTGATGGCAACCAGCTCGTATGTCTCTTTTTCAGCTGATGCAATCAGTGACATGACACAGATGTCACAAAACTTAGGGGAGATAAGCCTGCAGATCAAAATCAGTTGGCTGAAGCTGAACTAAAGAAGAAAGAGATGTTGCTTGTAGGAAGGAAGGAGAACTTCATGTAGTTAAGGCATTTGCTTTCATCCTGGGCAAATGCTGTATAGTTTGGGGTCCAAGTGTAGCCCGTGTTGCCCCTGGATTCAGTATGGGTTGTAAATCTGGCTTGTATCTTTTTCAGTCTGCTCTGCTGTTATTTTTTGTGGTAGAAGTGACTCATTTTACCTTTTGTGAGAGGCCGCTAGAGACTTGTTCAGGTTAAAAAGAGACCAAAGAGTCAAGCTTGTCAAATAAAGCAGAAACACATAGGAAATGTGGAAGGTGTAATTCCTTACAGACATACTTACTGTCAGTCCAGTTTTGTATTTCATTCTTGGTAAAAGAGGTGTTTGAATATAGATAGACAAGTAAGGATTAGCAGACCCAGTGCAGAAATGAACATGATCTGAAACTGTCTGGTTTTATAGCCTTGAGCAAATCATATAATCTCTCTGCTACTGTTTTCTGATCTATAATCCAAGGGCAGTAGTGCTTTCTTGCTTCTCAGTGGTGAATTAACAAATGCTTCCACAGTGTTTTACTGTGCCATATAAAAATATTACAATTACAAGGAAGCAAGCAGCATATGATATTAATGTCAAGCAGATACAGGGTAAACTTGGGACACTGGATAGCAGTGCACTGAGATACAACTGTAATGAGTTCATTAGTAATGCACGACTGGATTGATTAAGTAGTTGCCACTGTGTAAAGCCTTGTCTAGAGCTGATAGTTGATATATTATTTTGACCTGCGACAGATGCTCAATGATCTTGTCTCTTAAGTTTTGGCAATGCCTGTCATGTCAATACAAATTATCGAGCCGAACTGCAAGAAAGAAGCTGTAGTTGCCACATGGATACCTTTTCTATATTCTTCTATATATAAAAACTGCAGCTTCCCAAACTGGATTTTTTATATAACCTTTCAGAAGCTCAGTTTGAAATAGCTTGTCTTCTTTTTTTCTTTCTTCCTGAGAATGTTTCTTCTTGCCATCATGATAAAAATGTACTGCTGTGACAAAACAACCATGTCCCACAATTTATCCTTTCCTATCACAATGGCAGCACATCCTGTATGGTTATGACACAGAAGAGATATATCACCTATTGAGGTTACTTTTACATTGCCTGATACTGATAACTGTCATGTGAAGTGTTAGAAGATATAACATTTTTCTACACAAAAGAGTCACAGGAGGACTCAAACAGTCTTTGAGGATCTGGATATCCCACTGAGATTAGAGGTCTGGATGAGTCAGGGTAGTTGCATGCAGAAGCCTTTCAGCTCTAGGCTGGGGTTGTGAAGGTGAACAGGATCTAGAAGAGGTTACCTATTCCTGCAGGTTTTGTTAGCTTATTTGAACTGGGATTCAACTGGGGATCCAGAGCCTTTTACTAGTAGGCTGATTATTACAGACTGGGAAGTTGGCAGCAGCAATGGTGGTAACTAATGCAGCACACCCCTCCATTCATCCAACCAGCCATCCATCCATCCATCCATCCGTCCATCCATTCACCCATTTTCCTTGCTGAAGTCTCCCTTCAGCCTTGTGTCCTTCCTAATTCCAAACTCCTTCTCATGGCTCCCGGGCTGTGCCTCATGTGTGCTTTCACTGTCATTTTAGTGTGAGCTAAGCATTGCTAACCCCGTTTTAAGGCAGACTAACTGAGGCCTTCTGCAAATGGGAAGTGAGGCATAGCACTGTGAAATGATTTGCTAAAGGTTATCCAGCTGTGACTGAGAAAGTGCGCTCCGGTTCTGCCGCAAAAGATGCCACAAAAGTGTAAATGTTAATAGTAATAACTTTCTCTGTATGTGTTTCTGCTTTGCAAAATTATATCTCCACCAGGGGACTTGTTAATGTCAACGTCATTCAGTTTTCATGATCACCACTTGAAGTGATCAGTCAGCTGTGTGGATCTACAAATTGCTCCCTTGCAGCCAGCCTCTTAGTCTAATGCTCGGGTGACAGTCAGCTGTAAGGATCAGACTCGAAAAGATGCCTTTGATTTTCCTTTGATGTTTCTGAGCCAATGAAGAATTTCACACAGCCACTGGGTGGTAGGTGAAGATCCCTTCTGTTTGTGGGAAGCCAGTTATAACGCAGCTGACCCGCTTTGACCTTAACATGACTGGCAGGACATCTGGGATGTCCTTGCGAGGCAGAGCTGGCTCACTGGATGTACCTAACTAAGGGCACAGACCGATTTGTTTGTCTGGATGCAGCAAACATTCCAATACTGTGATTATAATGGAGGCTGCACAAATTGATCCTGGTTGGACAGGGCGTATTTATTTGCTTGCACTTCGGTATCATTGCCGACATGTGAGGATGAACAGAGTTCACCTTTAGGATTTAATGATAATGAGTGGGAACAACTTACAA
This sequence comes from Lepidothrix coronata, assembly GCF_001604755.1. Classification (NCBI taxonomy): domain Eukaryota; kingdom Metazoa; phylum Chordata; class Aves; order Passeriformes; family Pipridae; genus Lepidothrix; species Lepidothrix coronata. The sequence continues at coordinate 2,936,788 of NW_016690283.1, forward strand.
GAAGAACAGGTGCTAGTTTCTGAGCCTCTCTACCGGTTCACTCTTTCTCCTCTTTCATTATTTGTTGTGGTGAATAAGGGTATTCACCTCTTAATTCAGATGTGAGACCAGCTAAAGCTTTAAAAAACCTTGACAAACAAGCATGGAGAAGGAGGCTATTTGCCATAATGCTTTCTGGAGTAAGGCACACGCTGGGAGAGAAGGAGAGAGGCACAAAGAACTAACCCCGGAGGGGAGGCCAGTGGGACGTGAGAGAAGAGCTGCAACTTTTTAACCTCTGTTAAAACGAATCGGGCGGAGATTGCTTTGCGATTGCCGGCAGTAGTTTGGCGGGTTGATGGAGGTGTTTGCCGCCATGCGCGGGCTCCCTGCGCGGGCTCCCTGTGCTCGGGAAGGAGGGATGAGCACCCCGCGGGCCGGACGGCCGGACTACAGCCCCCGTCATGCCGCGGCGCGGGCGGGCGGTGGCGGCGGAGCGCGCGTGCGCCGCCAGACGTGGCAGCAGCCGCAGCGGCGGCGGGTCCGGAGCGGTGCGGGCGGCGGCGGGATGGCACAGCCGGGGCGGCACAGCCGGGATGGCACAGCCGGGGCAGGGCGCGGGGACTGCGCGGCGCCGCGGGCGCCTCCCGCCGCTGCTGCTGCTGCTGCTCGGCCTGGCGGTGAGTGGCGCCGGGGGGCGGCGGGGGCGGCGCGGGGTGTCCCCCCGTTCCCCGGGCCGGGGCGGGGGCGCGGCGCGGCCGCCGGAGTTGGGCGAAAAGTTGGGAGCGGGACGGGCCCCCCCCGGGCCGGGCGCGGAGGCTGCGCCCGCCGCCCGCACCCACCGCCGCCGCGGGCGAGCTCGGCTGGACTCGGCACAGCTCGGCATGGCCGGGCTCCGGCAGCGCTCCGCCCGGGTGTCTCCGCAGCCCTCAGCCCGCGTGCTGCGCTCCGGCTTCCCCGTCTCCCTTTCCCTCCGTCTCCCAAAAAGCCGCCCGGAGGAAGCGCACCCCGGCGTGCGGCGGTGTCTCCCCGAGCGGCTGCGGGCGGGGGCCCCCCGGCTGCTCCGGCCCCGGGGGCTCCGGCCGGTGGGCGCTTCGCTCCCAAGTTTCGCGTGGAAGGCTTGTGCGGCGGCAGAGGGTTTCCAGAGGGTTTCCCAAGGGTTTCCCCGGCGGCGGCTGTGCCGCAGCGGAGCCGCCTCGCTCGGCTTTGTGCACCTGTGCGCCCCCCGCCCCCGGCACCCCCCACCCCTGCGCCCCTCGCATGTGGCGCTCTCCATCTCGGCGCATTCCGGAGGACCAGGGTATGTTCCATTGACATTACACTAAGTAGAGCACTGCTTACCTCAGGGAGGCTCCTCGACTTCCAGAAATATTTTAAAGTCTGATTTTTTTTTTTTTTTTAATCCACAGAATTTAGCATAAATAGCTCAAAAGATTGGCGAAGCCGTGCTTTAAAGCACTGCTTTATTCACATTATTGTCATGGACTACAGTTCATCCTTCTGCCTGGACAAATGGAGTTAATAATTAATGAAAAATTACGATAATTTTTTTTTACGCGCAAGTGATTTGAAATGTATTTGGAAATGCATGACCGAGGAGTGCTCATCTAATTCATACAAATCAAGTGTGGAATTGATAATTGCTCTATGCTTATACTGTACTAATATTAGAATTGCCATTGTGGGACAGAAAGTATCAGCCCTGTCTGATGTAGCCTTTTGCCCCTGTCAGGGGCACAGCTGTCGGCTCCTTCAGGAGGAGGGAAAAGAAATGCTGTGCATCCTGAACAATTTTTGTTTTGTTTTAAGCTTCATCTAGAAGCACAGACCTCTGCTATATGCACATTATTGATTTTAAGTGAAACTGAAGTCAGCTGAACTCTCCCTAAAATGTTGGAGAGGTCTTAATGTAGCTTTTTTCCCCCATGGCTCATCGTTAATATACACAGTACTTTTCTCAATGATACTTGTGGCAGTGCATTCCTCAGATTAAGTATATACTGTGGACCAAGCAGAGTTACAAGTAGACTGAATTTTCCCTTCATTCAAAATAACTAAACACATGGAGTTATTTCTGGTATTTCCTACTATAGCCACTGTGACTGTCAGACCTTATCTTACTGTAGCATTCATTTTATGTTAATGTAAATATTTTTCTGGAATTTCTTTTTGTAGATTAAAAGATTTTTTTTTTCCCCAGCTTTCTTCATACAAATCTGTTGTTCCTAACTATTCCAGTTGCCCTCTTTGGACCTGTCATGTTGCAGAGCTGGTATCTTTGAGATGAGCAGAGCGGGCCTGCCGTTGTCAGTGAAATTATACAAAGCCATTTTAATTTATCCACGTTATTCTCTCTTACCTTTCTTAATTTGCCACAGCATTTTATTTGCTCTGTGATGCTGCATGCTGAGCAGATGTCTTCATTGAGCTGTTGATTCAGCTAATTCTTTCCCCTTTGCTGTGTACAAGTAGTTTAAATTATTTCTTCCAATTTGCATTATCTTGCACTTGAAGGTGCGATTTTTCATCTTGAAATATGTAACTCGCTGTACTCCAGGATTGAAAAACTAGCCTACAGCTGTGACATTGCAAAACCTGCTTTTAAATTTTTCTTGAGTCAATGTTTAAAAAGTCATAGAGGCTGTTAAATGAGGACATTTTCAGTGTGTAAAGTTAAAGTGAAGGTAATGCCAGCTGCTTGGTAGGTCAGTGAGAACATTCCTTCCTTCCAACCGGTCCTTTTTCATGCACCCAAATGTGTCTTGTTTTTTGTTTGTTTGGGTTTTTTTCTGGAAGTGCTGAATACTTGCAGTGTACCTGAGACAGCAGCTAGAGTTGTGCAAGCATAGCACTCCTGAAAAATAGGGCTCATTTTTTGAAGCAAAATTGGAGGTAGCTTCGAAGAATTGAAATCCTTATCTCTGTAAGACTTCCTGCATATAGAAAAGGAAACCTACAAGGCTGGATGAAGAAAACATTTCAGTATCTTCTAATGGAAGATGTTTATTTGTTATCTTTAGCATCACTGTGGATATGTGACACACACATGAGGAAGAGGCTGCAGTGATCTCTGCCTGCTGTAACGTCTTATTTTTTGAATGAGTTGGAGAGTCACAAGGAAGTTGAAGGTTAACTTTACAGATACTTCCTTGTTTGGTATATCAAGTGGTTGACTGTATTTCATGCTCAAAGGACTGAATTTACTGTTGAAGGCATTGTGAAGGAGTTTTATGCCGCGATGGATTTGCATTTCCTCTGATATATCAGGTACTGTCCTTTCCCTAGCAGAAAGCAGCCACTCCTTCCATCAGGATCATGCATCTAGGGTACGTTTGCTTTGCAAACACCGGTGAATATTATCTCATGCCAGCGTGGCAAAGATCAGTTTGTCTTCCGAGTGTTGGCTTAATGACAGAGAAACTGAGTCAAGAGTCTGACCGACAGCCTTTGGGAAGCAGGCTTCTTGACCTGCTGCCAGTCAAACCCAGTGCCTCCAAACATGGGCTTGGAGGGAACATTTGAGGCTTCCAGCTCCTCAAGTACTTCCTCTCTCCTTGCCAGTAAGGTACAGGAATGCAGTGGTGAGCACTGACACTGACTTGTGAACCCAGGCCTGCAGGGAGGGCTGAAGCACGATTCACTCTGTGTTGCAGGTGGCTCTGCAGCGTGGCAGCAGTGGCTTTGCCTCCAGTGGGTTTGCAGGCAGGGCGTGAGCACTGCTTCTCCACTGCAGTGCTCAGGTGATGTTTCCCATGGTGGCTTTTGGGCTTGAATTCAGGAGTGTCTCTTCCCATCCAGTTACTGTTTGAACCACAGGAGCCTCTTTGGAAAGTGTTTTGTGGCAGTCAGAGGGAGGGTATTGCAGAGACAAATCCCTTACTTGCTGTCTTCTTGCCCCCTTCCTACTTTGTCTGTTCCTTCTTCAAAATACTAATTTGTAAAACGGTGACATGGGATATGCTCTGTCTCCTCAGATGCCCTTCCCAAATTAAACATTGGCTTTGTTACTCAACTCCATACCTTATGGAGTGATGTTTTCAATCCACTGACTTTGGTGCCAAAGTGCCTGTTTACTTCAGAGGCCCTGGGATATTGCCACAAGGGTGGTATGGTCATCAGAAATGGTCTTTCTGCCCAGCAGTGAGTTCATGGTGTCACAAGCAATTGGTGATGGAAGAGGTGCTTGTTCTATTGTTGACCATTTCTTTTGCTTTTTGGTGATGCAGTTCCTCTGTCTCAGTAAAACAGAGGTAGTGCGGCCTTTCTTCAAAGCTGTGGTTGGAGGTCTGAATGGAGAAGCTTGGTGATTCTGGTTCCAAATTACATTACACAACTAGCATTGCCTTAAATTTCTTCGTGCAGACAGGGTCACTTTGGAAGTAAGTTATTGTTTATCTTGATTCTACCACTTTTTCAAGCTTGTGAATGGCAAAAAGTTGTGATGACAGAGAAAGTGTTTAGTTTTGGCATTGTGCTAGCTGGTAGCATTGGTGGAGGGTGCTGTGACTTGTACACTGCAGAACACAGATAACAAAGGTAATCTCATTTGTGACTGCCTTGATGATGTCCTGTCTGTTGTCTGTGGGTGCAGAGTCATGCAGCCTGTTTGCTGGGTGACTGCAAATAGACTCTTTCTCTCCCCCTCCTCACTTTTGCAGGATATGGCACTCCATGACTGTGTGGTTGTGAGCTGCTCTAGGATGAGCTGTGTGCCAGTTTGTTCTGATGCTGCCTCCCTTTTGCCTCTTGCAGATCACTTCCTTTCTGTGTGAATCTCGCTCCAACTATTAAAATTAAGCTTCGTCTCCTAGCACCTGGCAGAAAAATGTGAGGATTAATTAGGTAACATTAGTGCAATGCTTTGAAGATAACAAGTGCCATATAAAATGCTAGGGATTTTCAGGTGTCATTTTTTGCCCTCTCTTCCTTATAAGTCCCATTAATAGTGTTTTTGTCTTCTTTTTATAGTACCTCCTACGTGCTTCTTGAGTAGGTGGTACTTCTTTAAACTTCTTGAAAACCTAATTTTTAGTGGGGGATTATGTAGCATATGCTTTGCTCATGCCCTTAACTTCTGCAGTCAAATGTGCTCATTCAGAAGTGATATCTGAAACATTATTTCATCAACAGCTTGTTTAATATATATATATTGCGCCAGTGCCTGACTTGAAGAGAGAGCTTCACATTCATAATAAGGAGAAAGTTCTTTGTCAGCATTAGTAATTGACCCTATTACAGTCAGTTGTTACTTAGTAAATAGTTGCACGGGTTTTCCTTCACAGAGCATTTGAAACCCAGTGATAAACCATACAATTAATTTGCTACACAGAGCTCTTAAGAACATCCTTTAGTATAGACTATTATGCCTGTATCTTAAAAGCCAGTGTTTAAGAACAATATGAACGGTAGGGTCTAGTCAAATCTTGACGTCTCCATGGTATTTTTCACTATCTTCTATATTTGGAAAGTGAACATAGCAGGCACCACGTTAAGTGGAACGCCTTATTTGTAGCAGTCTTCAGCCTAAGTTAAAGAGTACCAAGACACTGTTTCAGGATTTTAATTTGCCTTTCTTTGAAAACAAAAGAAAATATGGCACTTGGCTCTTGGAGATATGACCCCCCACAACAAAATGTCAGTAGTGCTTCAGGTTTTTTGTTCCTGGAATGGCTTGAGGTGAGAATTAACCGATCTGGGTTATGTACAGAATAGGACTGTTTCTTCCACAGAGCTTGTGGGAAATGAAAAAACTCAAGAAGTGTCCAGTGGGCATGTCTGCAAATGTAAATCTATTGGGCAAAACCATGGTTTTCAAATGCTGTCAGTCTTCCAGTGCAGGAGTTGTTGATCTTCCGGTGTGTCTGCTGGAGTGCTCCTCACCTGGCCATCCCATGCTGCTGTAGGCATGGAAGTTACTGCTCCCCACTGAGACCGTGTATGGCTTTTTGGATCTGTGACACACAGCGCTCTGCAACCTATGTGCTGGGGGTCCTCAGCGGGTTGCAGTTTGGGAACCCCTGCACAGGTGGCTGGGAGATGATGGTTTTGTGGTTTCAGTGGGATTGCAGAGGCTACTGCAGGGGCCACCTCAATTGTGACCCCTGAAGTCTGAGACCCAAATGCTACCCTTTCTCTTCCCCCCTCATTCAAATAATAATTTCTTACGAGGCTTCCTTGAGGTACCTTTGGGTAACAGAGATAACCCTCATCTGATTTGATTAAAACGTTTCTACAGCTATTTCAGATATTAATCATGAATGAAAAAAGGGGACTGTCCTACTTATCACTATCCATCTCGGAAAGCATTTGTTACAAATGGCTCAGTGATCAAAGCAGTACAACACTGAATGTAAATAGCAGCAGAGGGAGGGCTCCTGAGTGAAAAGCAAGCAATTATGGCACAAGGTCAAGAGTGGTTTGTATGATGAACAAGGAAGATAAAACATCTGCAGTCAAACTGTGATTGTTGTAAACAAGGGGGCTTTGGATTTGAACATCTTGTATTTTTAAGTGAGAACGAATTGGGGGGAAGGAAGCAACGGGTCAGTTTCTCGTTTGGCTTGCCTGGAGATGACTTAGACCCAGTATTTTCAGTATGTGAATGCTGTCTGCACCACGGGACCTGGCTGTGCCACCGGCTGATCTGCAGGTTTACAAACTTCCATCACCACAAACAGACATGTTCTTTCAAATCTGCCTTCTGAAGTTAAGTCTGCATTCCACCACAGGGCTCATTTTGGGAACTGAGTAGGAAAGAGGAGGTGAGATTCTGTCTTCTTGTTGGGATTTCTTTCCTGTTCCTTCCCCCCTCATTTTAATGTGGCAGATGAGACCCTTGTTTAGAATGTGAACTAGTCCCCTCTTAAAGAAGTTAAGAATGAAATTAAATTCAGTCATCTCCATTACTGTTTGGAATTTTGAGCCAGGTTTCCTCTTCAACTATAGTCCTATAAAATACCTTGTCAGACACAATCTGTTTCATGTGCACAGGGTTGCTCATTGATCGTATTTACGGTGGGTTGAATGCTGTTGTCCCAAAATGAGAATGACACCAGTGGGCGGCAAAGCTAAGACAGAAATCAAAGTCAATGTCTTGTTTAAAAGTGAGCTTTCAAAATTGTGGTCGAGTGTAAGACTATGTCCCTGCCAAGCAGCAGGTGTTCTGGAAACAGCGTTGTGTGCAAGTCAGCCCCAGCTATTCTTGATGAATAGCGTGCAAATTGTCTGCCTAATTATACATGTGTTAGTGTGCACATAAAAATTGTATGTTGACATATGGATTCGGGCACCTAAGCACTGTGTCAGCAGCATAAGCATTTGTATTTTTCATGCATAATTTGTGTCCAGGGAAATGTATATTTCATGTGCTTGAGCTGGAAGTAGGAGAAATAGGAAATAGTTTTTTCTGTCCGGTGTATAATGCTACGCTTCTGATAGTTCTTCCTTATTTAATTTTGATTTTTATTTTCTTTTTTTAAAAAAATGTGTGTTTTCATTGCCCTTGATGTAAAATAAATAAATAAGCAATTCTCCAGACATGCTGCTTATCCTTAGCAAAAGACCATGCTGTCATGAAGCCTTTGTGGGGACCAACTCATAAATTGAACTGGGTTCTGTGGGAACAGCAGTTAAGCATTTATCACATTTAATTTGAATAATAAATGTAAAATATGAAAATACATTCTTGTGGCTGTTTGAAAGATATTCCCTTTTTTCGTTCTAAAATGAGATTCAGAGAAGAGTAAAATTTGAAAAATAAACTCTTGCTTTCTCAGATCCTCAATGATTTTGAGAAAACACAGCCTGAGGGATGACCACATTTTTCAATAGTGTCAGTCCTGGAAGTATAATTAGCAAATAGTTATTTGCCTATAACTCTTTGCCTCTGGGTTTCTGAAAGCTCAGATGTTTCTTGGGTACCAGTTCTAAAGGATTAGGGTTGCGGGGTGTTTACTGCTCTTTAGCACTTGCATATGTTCAGCAACTCTGCAAGGAATTGTTAGAGAATAGTGAAAAAAAAAGAAAATTAAACCTTTTTGACTGATCAGACTTCTCCCACCTAGATTGCAAAATCATATATTAAAATACATACTTTGAAGAGCAGAGGCAGAGCTAGAACATGGGGGGTTTTGTACCTTCTACTTGAATAGCAGTGTCTCAGCAGTTTTGAATTGACTGTCTTGAGAGTTTGGATTCACTTATGTTTTACTTGAGAATCTTTCATGCATCTTAGACACTACAGTCACATGACTGATGTGTGACCAACACCATAAAAAATTCTGTGAAAATAAATTCAGATTGCGATCTCGAGCTGGGGGAAATCTGGAGACTGGAATTGCTATGAGATTTGCATTTCATAGTCTGCCACGTGTAGTTTGCCTTTTTTCTGAATGTCTTTACCAAAGTTTTCTGTATCCAAGGACACCAGGTGACAGTCATGTTTGTTCCAGCTTACCAAGCCAGCCATGGATGAGGACCTGTTTTGCTAGGCACTGTGCACACACAGCATGAAATAAAATAGACCTTCCTTTAGTTCTCTTGCAATTTCTCATTGGCATAACTGGCAAGGGTAGCACAGATGTTGTACATGATTGTGTTAATATGCCTTATACTTTAGCAGGTACTGAGGTGGGCAGCTTCTTGAAAAAAATATTTCGAGTGTTTCTTAACTTTTCAACAGTGGTTGTGAATAGATTTTAAAGCTTTAGGATCCTCAAGTGACAAGAGAGTTTAGCTTGTTTCTTATTTATAGACTTCCATATGTGTGAATGTAGCACTTCCTGACGTATATGAAAAGAGGCTTCCTGCCCAGGAGGGACTGTCACCTTTCTTGACCTTTTCTTTTTTAATATATACTCATCTCCTCTTGTGCCCTGGATTTAAACAAGAAGCAGTGTGCTCGATTGGGCAGTGCCTGGCTGGTGAGCTCTCCTGCAAAATGTCTGGAGTAAATCTACCTGAGTCATATCTTAAAATTAAATTCATATAGCACAGTACATGCCAATTAGCTTCACCTTTACTGCTGCTTTACCTGTGGGCTGTGCAGGAATATGAGCCTGGTTTTCTGCGGAGAAGAAGAGTATAACTGCTTCTATAGGATTCTTTTTTCCCATGCTCTTAGTTTCATGTTGTAGACCCAACTAGTGGCTGTAGCCCTTGTGAGGCTGTAGCTACTGGTACAGTCATGGCAGCTTTGACTGTGGAGCAGGGCAAAGCAACCCTGTGGCTGGGACTGGCGTCTGGTGGAAATGACCGCTTGGCATCACTTGCCTTCAACGGAGCTGGTTCTTCTGGAGGTTTAACAATAAACTGGCCTCTCGTTTATTCCTGGATAGGGTCTTGATTAATTTCAGCAGGAGAAAGCTTTAGAGTTCGGAACTACTTAATTCTTATCAGTTTGCAAACACCATGTAGTGCAAATGCAAACTGGGAGGTGGTGAACTTTCCCGCTCAGCCAATATCCTCCCAGTACTGCTGCGGCTGCCTTAGATGTGCAGGCAGGGCGTTTTTGTCCAGTTCTACCTTTGGCTTGGACCTTTTGGGTTTTATAACCAGGAAAGGCTGCCACATTAATCTTAATTAAAGGGAGATGATGATTTATTCGGCAGGGCTGACTGGCGTGCTCATATGCACAATGCCTTTCCCGGTGGGTTTTGGTCTAAACCATAGGAACAGAGAGAGCTGCTGTAGTAAAACTGTGGGAAATTGGGTAACATGTATTGATTTGATACCTGGAGAGGAATTGGGCAGAGTAGCAGTGGATATGTGCAATGTGACATGTGTCTCCCTCCAAGCGCCTACTGTTCCACCAGCGCAGCAGGTTTTCTGTTAGTGACAACACTGACAAGGCAGTAGTTACAGCTGTCATTGTTTCCAGAATACAATTTTTTGAGAAGTTTATAGCTCTGCCATTATAAGGAAAGGGGGAGGGAAAAAAAAAGAAGAAAGAAAGTCACTGAAATTGGCAGAACAGCCTTTCCATCTGGAAAATACCTGTACTTAGAACTGTAGGATGGTTTGGATTGGAAAAGGCCTTAAAGACCATCTAGTTCCAATGCCCCTCTTCTGACCTATCATTAAAAAATGGACAGATGCTTTAAATAAAGTTCATAATACCATTTGGTGTCATGTTGAAAGTGGCTTTTGTGGCTTTTTTTATTCCAATTATTTCTTTTTAGCAGAGTTCATAAACTAGAGTATCCTTAATTGAGTCCAGTTCCTTAAACTACAGGCAACCGGTAATTCCACCTTTCGCTGTGTTCAGCCTTAGTTCAGTTAAGTCAAGGCATAAATAAAAATCTAAGACACTTGAATAGTTACAAAAAATTGAGGCAAAGGGAGAAGTTTTTAAATAAAGATTAAATTTGCTATTATATAAATTATTTAGGATTAAATAGATCTGCCCATAAGTCAAAGTTAGATTAATTCCTCGTATGGCTGAAGTAGGAAGACTGAGCTCTGGACATCTGGAGTTAGAAGAATGTGAGTCTTTTGGTCAAAGTAAAGCATCGAGGATGTTTATGCTGAAAGTAGGGGCTGACTTGCAATTGTGTACTTTTCCTTCTCACAGTTAGACCATTTGGTCAGCAAGGCTCAGTGGTGGGAATCCTGCCTGTGGAGTGGGGTAACTTGTTCACTCCTAGATTTTATGTTACAGGTGTATTTTCTAGTAAATTTAAATAACCACATATGTCCTGGCTGTTTTGAGGATGACCTCCATTTCAGCTCAGCATCTTTACATTGCCATGTGTGTCCCAGGACTCCCCCCACCCTGCTCTCTTTTCCACATGTAAAAACTTCTGGCACTTATAAAGTCTGTTTCGTAGGTGCAGGTTTTGTTTCTGTGCCTCAGTGATTGTGGTGTTTGCAAATAGCTGTATTTGTAATGAAGTCTGTGCCTGGGGCTGCACTGTCCTGACTTTGATTGGCTTAGTCCCTTCTTTGAATGCTGCATATTGTAATGTATGGGATGCAAGGAAAACAGCCTCTTACTTCTTCACATCCACCCTGGACACATTTTCCAGCCCATCTGGAGTGAGGCACGATCAAAATGAGTTCTGTAATTAAGAAAACCTTGAACCTCTTGTGTGTGTTAGGCAAATGAGCTAAAGCTTTTAGGCAAGCAATTAAGTGTTAAGGTTTTACTGTAAGGTGAATGGAAACTAGATAATTTCTCCAGCTAAGCTTCCCATAATCATTCCATTAGCATGACTTCAGTACAGTGTGGAATGGAGGCAGCATAGCCTGATGGATAAGATTATTATTATTATTGTTATTATTGAATGTTATTGCAGTACAAATGAGCAGTAGAAGCCCCAGCTGACGTTATGGTCATAATTTGATAGGAGTTTTATTTTATGACAGACAAACTTTGCTCTGGAAGAGTTGTGATTTAAATAGACCAAAAGATGCAGTAAAAAATAATTTCTTTGCATAGATACAGAACTGAGATGCAGAGAGATTAAATGCCGTGTCTTCCATGTGGCCAGCGGAAGCCAAAGTTGATCTTGTGGCAAAGACACTGCTCTGTGTGTGTGATACAAGATGGACACCGGGAAACATAAGCCCCATTCCAGTTTGGGAGGGTGTGTGGGAGAGGGTTGTGCTTAGTTCTGTAATGTGGATGCTGGATTACTTGCATATTCTGTTCTCATTTCCTTTGTCTGCTCTGTGTCAGTGTGGGTTATTTTAGCTTCTTGGCTCTCACTGTCTTTAGTGGGATATCAAAGTACTCCATTGAGTTTGCAGTTTATTTTGAGATCTAGGGACAACAGTGCTCTTGAAGTGGCAATTTGCTACTTCTCTTGTTAGAGTATATTAAATTTATATAAGAATTTTTATCTGATTATCTGACTAGGGAACAAACTTCTAAAGGGGATGGCATCAACTAAAACTGTATTTCTTGATGTTGTGTTTATCTCTCCACTTAAGGATGTGTGTTTGGAATGGTATTGGTCTAGTTTCAATAAATCATGTGCATGGCTCTTTTTTTTTTTTTTGCTTTTGCTGATCAAATCAATATGATAGTTTATTTAAGGCAGCATACCTCAAGATTATAGAAAAATGTTGAGGCAATTTGCAAAAGCAGTTTGTCTTTGTATTTTGTTTCTTTGCATGGGAGCTGTTACTGATGTTTCTGGCTTTGTGTTTCTGTAGGCATTCTTGCCAGCATTCGTGTACTCCTTGAAGGTGTCTCCACTCATTGAAAAAATAAGTGATCACAAGGATTTTAAGAAGCTTCTCAGGACACGGAATAACATACTAGTGCTGTATTCCAAATCTGGTAAGTCCTCTTCCTTTTTTGTTTTTTTTTTTTTTTTGATGTCACAGCTTGTTGTGACACAAGCAAGGTGTGCACCAAGGGGCTTCTACGTGACTACAAGGGCTTCTTCAGGAATAGTGTCCTTTGTTTTAACTCAGAGGCTCCTGGTGTTTCAAGACTGGAGTCACCTTGATTCGGCCCTCTAATTGCTCTGTCACATTGGCAAAAATGTCCTTTATTCTGGCTTTGTCTCCAGAAATGGCTCCCTGTAATAAGAGCTTTCTAGTGTGTTTATCACAGTAGTTTGCAAGTTTTGATTTCCTGGTGACACTGAAAGGCTTAATGAATAGTTACAGTACTGAAATCAATCCATCTTTGCTTCTGACAGCTTTGAGTGTCCCATGGTTGTCTTCCAGCTTTAATTAACAAAATATAAAAATAAAAAATGAACTGTTGTGTAAGAGGGAGAAATGACTCATCTCCATGTTATGCCACCTGTCCCCTTGAATCTTTTGGTTGTCTTTTCTTTCCTTCAGGCTTTCCTTTCTGGCTGTTTACTTACTTGTTTGCTCTTCCTTTTGCTCTGCTCTGGCTGTACTGTTGCCTTGTTTGTTTTGGTGTGTTGTTTTGTGTGACACCATGTAAAATAAATAAACTATCTTTAAACTTCATACAGAAGTGCAGAATGGTATTGTGAATGTGGAAGTCATTGGAGAGCAAGAAGTAAAATGTGTCACTATGATTATTTTCTTTATTGTTTTTGTTGTTGCTTCCTTTTCCTTCCTGTAGGCAAGCTGTAGAAGATAATGCTTTGTTTGGGTATTGTGTCCTCCTTTTCTGACCTGTTACAAAGGTCTTATCTAAATTAAACACAATGATGGTAGAGTTGCTCTGGGTTTATAGTGTATCAAATGGGAGCAGTATATGGTGACTAATATCCTCTTGTCCCCATTGCCCCAGTATCAGAGAATTTTGCAGACAAAGAGGTGCAGGAGCTGCAATAATTAACTTTGTTTCCTAAAGATTATTCTGAAACAGTTAAAATTATATGTGTGACTTATTATTTTGTTAAAAAAATTGTGTTTTGCTATAGTGGGGAACTTTGAGCGCTTGAACTTGGCCAAATGGTTTTGTAGTAACAGGTTCAAAGTAAAAACCATAAAAGAGTTTCTAATACCTTTTGATTTTGAAAGGAACACTTTAGATAAAAAGACATCTGTATTATTCAGCTTCTTAAAGTGAAAATTTTCTTTTTACGCTTAATATTTTAAGTGGTGGTTGCTTTCATTTTTAGTAGCACAACCAGAACACTTCAGCTGTGACACTCATCTAATAAATGTTGCCCTATGGGCATTGTTCAAAAGCCATGTTATAGAGATTTCTTTTTTTTCTGTTTTTGTTATTTAATTGGTTGGTTTTAGCAATCTAAAGCATTGCATGCAGAGCTGACTGTGGGATTAATGTTCCTTCCTAGAACAGTGATCCTTGTACAATTAGAATTCTGTCACCCAGAAAGAGAGGAGAGGAAAAAAAGAGAGAGGAATTTGGAGGTGCAATTCTAATCCCAGATATGCATCCCCCAGCTGTAATGAGATGTTGGCCAGCATCTGATCATGCTGCTGAAACAGAGTCTTTGCTTCCCAGCTGAGCAGAACTAGGTGACACTTTTTATCTCATTCAGAGAACTCAGTGGTTAGGAGGTGTCCTCATCTGTAGATGTTTAGTTCACCTTACCAGCCAGGTGTCCTACCAGGGCTGCTCAGCTACTGAGTTTTCTGGGACAAATGGGTCCCTGAATGCTTTTATTTTTAAAAGTGTGTTTGAGGGGGTATCCCTCAAATATCCCAATGTCTCTGCTTGTCTGCTCTGGTATCTACAGGCCATCACTTTCTCAAATGCTGGAGGCAAGATATTGGTCTATAGGATCATTCGGCCTGACCCAATGTAGACATTCTTACATTCAGATTGTTGAAATAGTTAGGGAGATCTGAGACTCTGGGTTTCTATTTTTTGTTTATCAAGGAAGGAAACAGTTCCTATTAGATTTTTGGGGGGACTGATACTTCTTTCTACCACTATATTTTTCTTTCTTCTGTATATTTTTAATACCATTTATAAGACTTCTTTGGAATGGAAGTGTTTTGCAAAATCTACAAATGTGGCATGGCATTATAAAAATCTCTGTTGGGTATCTATAATACAGTCAGTTCTTGGAAGTACCTTTTCAGGGTGCTCCTCAGGACTGTTGGTTTGGCTGTCTCCAATGGTTATTTGAGTATAAAGTGTGTTATTTTCTGTGTATGACAGGGGTAGAATTAGGGAGAGTTAGACTGAATGCCTTGCCCTTACAGGTGATGAAAGTCCTAAATGAAATTGCTCTAATTAGCAGGCAGTGGCACAAACTGGTTCATGCCCAGCCACAGGGAAAAGGCAATGTTGGAATAGAAACTGGTTTGCAGGAGAAGACACAGTATAGCTCTATAAATGTAGCTCAGGGAGCATGCCTGGAGGTATGAATTTCTGTGTTGTTTTAAGGGGAGAGAGGAAAGGAGCCATGCAGCTTCAGCTGCAGCCAGCTTTCCTTCTAGTTTACAGAAGATTTTACTGATCCCTGTCATACTGGTTTCTTCAAATTAGATAAAATCTTCTTCTGGTGCTTCAGAACAAAGAAGCACACCATTGTGTTCTACTATGTGGAGTAGTAATGCTGTTGTTCATTTATTTTTATTATTTTATTTTTGTCTTCCAGCTGCTGCTGCGGAAAGCTCACTCAGGTTATTGTCCAGCGTGGCCCAGGAGGTGAAAGGACGAGGTACTATAGGCTGGATAGACTGTGGGTATGTGTCACATTAGTTTTCTTCTTTTTTTCCCCTCTGTCCTTTTGGCTTTTATTGCTGACTTAATGTTTTTGATGTCTCTGAAACTTTTTCCCTTTAACTTAACCCACATCATTCTATGCAGTTTCTTCTGTAGGGAGCCTATATCCTGTAGGGATATAGGAGCCTATATTCTTCTGTAGGGAGCCTCTCTTCCTTTGGACTGGTGGTGGGGAATAATTCTTTTCCTTATGGCTGTTGTCACTTCTCTGACAGGATGTTTTTCACCCTGAAGCTGGAGACCCCAGCTAGCATTGCCTTTCATAGGGGACACTGTGGAAACACTGACTGCCCTGGCTTTTCCACAAGCAAAGGCAGGAGGAATCCCACATGTTGTGCCTCAGCTGGAGAGCGATGCAGTTCTGCTCCAATAGCAAATGTTGCATGAGCAGTAAGGCTGTTTGCTTGGTTTTGAAGCATCCACTCCTTTGTGTTTCACAACAAGATGTGCTTTCTTTTAAAGACTTTCCTCTGTGCTTTCATAAGTTCCTGGCAGTTTTTAATGTGAAGGCAGGGAAACTTGTTTTTGTAAGTGGTTGTGTCTGTGTGGAGGAATGAACAGGTGTGTGCTTTCTGGCTTGCAGATGTGAAAGCCTCCACTGTGGTTCAGCCCAATAACACGTTGCTTTTGGTTTTAGCTTGTGTATCATAGTGCCTCTGCAGCTTTGAGAGATTTGCCTGCAGGTGGCAAGTTCCCCTGCCTGCACTGCAGAGGAACAGCTTGCTGCCTACCTGTGTGTTTGGGTGGATTGCCATGATATGAACAGATTGTACACTGTACACAAATGTAAAGTCAGCTGTGTACATCATGTGGCTCCCTTAAAATTGTGCTTTGAAACTAACCCTCATCCGTCAAGCAGTGACCCAGAATAAGTCATTGGTAAATCAAAGTTAACGTGTTTTTGTGCTTGGCTAACCTGTGTTGCTCTCCCCCTGCCACCAGGCAGGTATCTCTCCTGTGGAGTCCTCCGCTTCAGCCTTCTGTTTGCGTTCTGCTGGGCTCATCCAAGTGCACACACACTTTCATCTCTGTCCAACTGATGGGCAAAATGTTCCAAGTTATCCTCTGGCAGAAAGCAGGACTGTTCCTTGGAGGTCAGTGAAGCCTGTACCACTTCCCACCTGCTGAAAAGCCAGCAGGTAAATTGTATTGATCCTGATGAGGTGAAGGTTGTGTGGAGATCTGGCATACCTCTGAAATCCATGAAAGCCAATCTCCTTTTCTGACAAAAGCAGTGATTAATAATTTTTGGTTGTCAATAGTGAGGGCTAACAAATAGGATACTGAGCCAGCCTCTTGACTTCAGTTTCTAATCAGCCCCATTTCTGACTATGGAGTGGTCACCACCTTTTTGTGTCTTTGGTTTTAGGCTACTCTCTGTTGGTGGAGTTACTGTTCGCCGTGTGTGTGTACCTGACGTGTATACAAGTGCTGGAATGATGAGGCTGTTCATCTGGCCCTTCAAAATGCTGCTCTAATATAACTAAGCAGTAACCATCTCCAGAATTTATTTTAGTTCTGAGTTGGAGAAGGAAAGGTTCTGTGTTTAGGACTTCAGTTTGAAATCCGTGGAAGTTTTGGCACTTAGTTCCATGGGCCAGTCTCCACTCCTGAGTTTGTTGGTGATGGTGATGGGGAGAGAAATGTATTGTTTGGTTTTGCTGTAAAATGAACTTCAATTCATCAAACCCTAATATGCTCTAAATTTCCAAATGTTGACACCTAGACCAAACTTTTGTTATGGAAGTTACTTGCAAGAAATATATTTTCAAGTCTCCTCAGGTAGTGCTTTAATACATTTCATAGGAAGCTTGGTATCTGCAGTGCCTTTCCTCTGACCACAGTGGGGAAATATTTAAGTTAAGCTTCCTGTATCTAATGGAAGGTGAGTTAATCCCACTCCTGCCAGAGTGGCTCAAGCTATTCTCCATCTAGGAAGTTTATTTGCAAGCCTTCATGCCGAAACAAGCAGCCTGGTGAGTGTCATGTCCTAAGAGGATGGGAGACTAGAGAATAGATTAGTAGGTTCCCAAAATTGGCTTTGATGCTGGTACAATCAGATTGCTACTTGCTGAGTGGCAGGCAATGTTTAGTATGCTGTAACATGGCAGTAGGTGTAGTTTCTCTGTTGGAGGGTGAAGCAGTGCTTTCTTTCGGATCACTTGTTTGGGAAGAACCTGGAAAAAATAGCTGGGCGTTTTTCAGAGATGTCCTTCTATTCTTTTTATCATTCCTGCAGAGGGATGTTATAACAGAGTTTGTGAACTTGCCTCGTGGTGCAAGGTGAGCTGGAAGACTGGCTTGCTGTGGTGAAGGAGGTCTTAGCGGATGCAAAGAAACCCCTCAAACAAATAGTTTGAGCCTGAACCAAGTTTTATGGTCGATTTGCTTGCTGAGCTTTTGAAGCATTCTGAAATGAATCTCAAAGCGTTGAGGTAACTTTTAAACAATTTTTTTTTTCTTGAAAGGTTTTTTCCTTTGCTTATTGCTTTTTTTTTTTAAATTGTATACAGGTGGCTGCAAACTGCTGCCCACCTCGTTGCAGTGGTAATACCAGAGAGGGCTGTCTGTCACAGGTCACAAAGGGCCGGTTGTATGGCCTGAACAGCTGAGTCCTGCCAGAGTGGCTCAAGCTATTCTCCTGCTGCAAGTGTGCTGGGAAACTTATTTGCAAGCCTTCATGCCGAAACAAACAGCACACAGATGCAGGGATATTTACAGCACAGGCTCAATTTGTTTTACAAATACTGACAAGAAATGTCTTGTTTGGCAGCAATATTTAGCAGGAAATTTTGGCTTTGCTTTCCGCATCCCGCTGTACTGGGCTTCTTTGCCTTCAGATCCAAGCATTGGCAAGGCTGGCATACATGCAGAGCTGTGGTTTGTGTCTCTGCTTCCCTGTGGCGATGACGGCAGTCCGTGCCTTTTCTTTCTTCATCGATGGTGCTTTTTTTGTTTCTTGTCATTCTCCTTCCCATCAGGAGAAAGCAAGAGCACACTGCTCTACTGGTGGAGATCATTATGGATTGCTAAGTCTCTGCAGTCTGTTCTGTATTTCATACAGCAGAGAGGAGTGTGCAGGTTTGTGGCCAGAAGGGGCTGCCTGAATGGCTGGTTTGCATGGAAACTGTGCTCCTTGGCTTTGGCTTCTCTCGAGTCTGTGGTATGAGACAGAGGTTAGATCTGAGGTTTCAGTTCCAGGTTGAGTGGTCTCAAGGAGACCAGGGAAGTTAGTTTTTCAGCATAATGTAGCAGAATACTTGGGTTTCTTGCTGATACAGTTAGTGTGGACTAGAGCAGGTTCCCACTTATCTTGTCACTTTGAGGCAGGGTAGCCGAGTTCCCCAGAGTGCCTGGCTTGGGAGATGTGGGGCTGGGAATGCCAGGTGCCTGCCTTTCCTGCTCAGTTGGGCTCACTGGTGCTAATGGCATGCTGGAGCAGGGCCATGTGAGCACGTGCCCAGGGACACCTCTGCATGTGGCACTGCAGATAAGGTCCTTGTTCAGGAGATTTCAGTCCTTTCGACACCTCCTTCTAGACATGAAGGGGCAGCACAAGAATTGCTTGCAGCGTTGAAGTGGTCACTGCTCGCTGCTGTGTTCTGAGATAGCATATGTGGCTCTGTACACAGTTAGACATGAAGCTATTTCAGTTGTGAATAAAAGACCCACCAGTAAAGTACAAAAATACATTTTATTTTAGCCTTTCCGTGTTTTAATTAGGAACTTCTTGCTGAGGCGTTTGATGTTCAGTGAATGGCGGTGTGAGAGACAAAGGAATTTTGAATTAATCATGCCTGGTAAATTGCCTGGTGTTGGGGATAGAGCACAGTGTTGCAGGTTGCTAAATCTTCAGTGTTCCACAGATGGATCAGTCATCTTGGGAGCAGGAGTTTTGGGACTTGCGTCTGGGGAGACACCGTGTTAATAGGCGCTGAGAGTTACAGCCTCTGTTCCTGGCGCTGTGAATGAGTCACTTCTTGTTACTTTGTGCTGTTACAAAAGGTGTTTCTGTTTTCCAGGCAACTGGGTAAATATTGCCTGATTCATTAGTCGATGTTTAGAAAGAGTTTGGAGAACTTTGAAAGGAAAAATTCTGCAGCAGCATGAAAGAGTGCTCTGTAGGGTGTTCAGATACTGTTGGAATGGGCACATAAAAAAGCAAAGGGTTGGGCTATTTACTGAGTTATTTTTTTAGTTGTAGGTTGATAGAAATTTGGAAAAGTTAAGGGCATCATAAGGAGTTGAAAGCTTAAGATGTCTGCAAAAAAGAAAATGTCATGTCCTTTTGTGAGAGAGTGGCTGCTGCTAACTCTAACAGCAGGTTGGAGTTTGTGCTGCATCCCCCCACATCTCCCAAAACATTTGTGCATCATTTGTCTGTTGAGGCGTGGTACAGCTGAGGGTAAAGCATTGATGTGGTCAAGTAAAAGAGGAGTTTTGAGAAAAATAAAAATTCCTGGCAAGTCCTTATGGTGGCAAGTAAAAGGTACAAAGTGATGTGCCTGGGAATACAAAAAGATGGAATTGCCTCTTGAGTGAAAGGCAAAGGTTTTGTTGCTTGTCTTTAAAGCAGACAAAGCTCAAGTCCCAATTTATGATGTCCTGAGGTCTGGTTTTGAAGAATAATCCTTATAAAGTTACTCTCTAGCCTTCTTGAGTGGGTTTTGTGATAGGCAACGGTATGGCCAAGGACTGATGTTACTTGGAAAAGTGTAACTAGTTTGGATGAAGTGGAAAGAAAGTAAAATGGCTTTTTTTTAAGAGAGGAAAATGTGCTTGGCAGGTTATAAAGCACACTGTGGTCGGATGCAGCTTTGAAGAGGTTGAAAGTAGCTCTTTCCATCCTGAGTATGATTTAGTGAACGCTCATGGGTTTTCTTGTTAGTGAATTGTTTCGAGTTTTTTATTAACTCTAACTCCTGCCCAATTGTGGATTGGTATTTTCAATAAAACACCCATTTCTTTGGCTCTGGGTAATTATTCTCTGCTCAAACTTGCATGGTTCCCTTTGCTGTAGGTCCCAAACATAAACAAAGCTGTGTGATTTCCATCTGCTGTCATAACGCGTGTGCTTGGCTTTAGCACATCAGACTGCTAGGAAGAGGAAATGCCATCTGGTTAAAATGTCTGACTAATTTTCGTTTGGTTTTAGTCCCACTTTTTGTGCTTTAGTGTGTCATTCTTTTAGTCCCTTTTGTGTGTCATGTGCCTCATTCTTGTAGTCCCCATCCCCAATAATTGTTGTTGTAGCAGTCCCATGACATTTAACATAAAGGTAAGACCATAATTTGGCTGGTAAAGAAGTCCTTTCAAGGCTACACAGCTAAATGTGCTGGTTCACGAGAGGGCCAAATCTCACGAGTAGTTGTCCTTTCTGGGATAACCCCCAATATCTGTGTTTATCTGCCTTTTAGATGAAATCTTGACAAATTTCTAATTTCCTAATGCATTGATATGGAAAGGCTTTACCCATGCACACAATCATAGAAGAATGTGTTTAATGCTTTGACATAGCAGGGAGAAATTTCAGAAATAAGGCTGCTAGTACAAATGGTGTAAAGTGTCATTTTGCTCTCTAGTTTTTACCTTCACTCCTATGAAGCCACTCAGAAGTAGGATTTAAGAGAATAAGTCTACTCATCTGCCTTACTTGTAGCTGAACTTTAAAGCTGATGAAAAGCTTTGAAACTGCGAATAAAAATGACCAGATCTAATTGAGAGGAAAAAAAAAAAAGGAGGAGTGCTGCTCTTGCCCTGATGCAGTGCTTTCCATCCAAGTAGATTTGCAGTGTCTGGGATTTCTGCCTTTTTCTACAGTGGCTTTGAAGGCAAAGGGCAGTGTCAGCTCCAGAGTGGATGGCACTTAGTTTTAGGTGCCAGCCTGAGGGAGGTAGCAGGGACTCCATTTGCAGCTGGTCCTGGGGAGGAATGCAAGTGTTCCTCAGGAATATTTTGCAAGCGAGTTATACTGACAGTATGGTCCTTGTGTGGATGCAATTTATATGGGCAAACTGTGCATTTACAGCATAGATTTTCGATGCCTTCCTCTTGTCTCTGTCATAACCCATCTGCGTGGTTAATGCTCATTCACATTAAAACCCTTTTATTTTCCTGTAAGAGTGACCATGCAGGAAGTGTTATGCCAGTCTGAAAAAGGTTCCTTTTTTAAGTAGGCTCTCCGTTCCTAACATAGACCCATTCAGTTTGGTGCATTGCATTAGTTGAGAAATGCAGATAATTTAACTAAAATCCACAGTAGTGGTTGGTTGTCATGAGCGTGGGCTCATGACAAGTTTCATCGTAACCGTGAGTATTCCATGTGTTTTGCGTAGAATTGCTCATTAACTGAATCTTCAATGTTGCTGCTTTTCAGACCAAAAGAAGAGTAAGCAAGCTAAGATTTAATGTAAAGAAAGTTTCCTCCATTTTCCTGCATCCGGTACTTTATTTAAAGTATCCTTCAGCATCCATCCTCTCCGGGCTTATAGTGCAGCTAAAAGTCATAAAACGGGCACCAAAGGAACAGTACAATGTGCTGCAGTGTCTGTGTATCTGTAGGTGACATGTTCAAAACCTGCTTTTGTCGAGTTCTTAGATTAATGTGAACTCAAAGACAGTGGCAGTCACCTTGTGTCCCAGTTTAGGGCAGTGTTCTCCTGTGCCAGGTTGTGTGAGTTAGTGGAGGCCTGATGAGGAAAGCTGCTGCTTTGCAAACAGTTTGAGTGTTCAGTTGTTTTACAAGTATGCAAAGCCTTTGGTGGCTCCTGTGAATGTGGTCACCTTATTTCTGTGCAGGTGTGTGGGCTGTCAAGTGCCTCTTGCTAATTTGTATTTCCATGGAAAGTACCATTCATTAATAACTTCTTGACTTTCTGCAGGGCTGGAGCTTATAATTTTTCCCCTTAATTGTTTTTGCTTGACGTTATGACGATACCTGTTACCTTTTTGTCTTGGTTTTCTTTCAGCTTTTTGGCTTGCTCTTGCTTGGCAGTGAGAATTCATCTCATGGGTTTTAATTTTCAGAAAATACTTCTTTTTAATCTCATTCCTATAGATTTGTGGCCTCTCTAATTGACTAATGGGCACAGGGAGTTATTTGTATTGGGTGACAAGTGGTGCTGGGTCTCCACAGCACATGGATTATTCTGTTTGCATTCCTGGCACGTTCCAGGGGAGCATTTGGAGCAGAAGTCTGCA
The DNA here is from genome assembly GCF_001604755.1 of Lepidothrix coronata. NCBI lineage: Eukaryota > Metazoa > Chordata > Aves > Passeriformes > Pipridae > Lepidothrix > Lepidothrix coronata. Next base: position 2,959,106 of record NW_016690283.1, read on the forward strand.
ATTACCTTGCAGGTCACAGGGGGAATTTTTGCTGTATTCTAGGGGGTAAAATCAGCCCTAAATTCAGATGAGAGTCTGTCCTGTTTGTGTGCTAATCCTTGTCTTTAATTCTTTCCAGCAGTATGTTTTCTGGTTTTGGTTTTCATGCTCCCCCATCCCTTAAAAGATTCAAGCTTTTAATCTCCCGCGCTCTTTGAGTGGCTCCTTTGTTCTGTGCTATGGAAACCTGTTGCTATTGTTACTCCTTTTCTAAGATAATTTCCATCAGGAACCTAGAACGGGAGCAAAATGTTGCTTTGTATTCCAAGACAAATCTTGTATTTAAGCTTCCTATGCTGATTACTTCTGCATCCGTTTCTCCTGGGTCCTGTTCCTATTCTGATGCCTGCAAGTTCTTAAACCTCACTCAGGAGCAGAGTATCAAAGTGCCTGTCTGCACCAGTAGCTGAGTATGGGTTTTCTGTTCGAGTAGATGGAAGCCATTACCATTCAGCTCTTTGGAGAAGTGCTTTTGCAAGCCAGGCTGATGGTTTGAGAAGTGATTTTTTTTTTTTTTCATTTCTAATTTCAGATCTGTCTCAAGGGAGTGAGTACAGAAAGGTCTGGGATCATTACAGAGTATGAGGAGTCTTACAGATCTTACATACTGTCAGCAGCAGTAGCTGTGGCAGCTGCTGTCCTGGGATGGGAGGGAGGAGTGAGGATGATGGGGAGACAGGCAATGCCTGCAGTCTGAGAGGAGGAGAGTTGTGCAAGAGTCGATATTTTTTTGTTTGGTCAGCAAAGTACACAAACTGCTGTATTGTAAATGGATCACACAGTCTTTGTTGGAGGGTGGAATCGATGACTACAAGGAGCGTAGTCAAAATCCTATATTGTCCTCAACAATGGCTAATGAATTGCATTTTTGATTCTGAAGCCTTGCAGGAGCGCATCTGACTATAACTGACTTATTTCCTCTTTCAGATTAGGTTTGCAAGTGCAAATATGTTTTTTATTTTTAGGTGGCTTGAGGACATTTTTGCTGCTGACACCCCTTTTGCTGCCTTTTTTGGGTCACAAGCTCAATTAGTTGTTTGGCAGGATCGCAACTCCATGCTTTTTCAGGATGTTCATCAGTCTGTTGTCTAGAAAGGGTATTCTGTGGAAGGTAGCCAGAGGGTATTGCAGAGACTGTGCATTGGGCTGGGAAACCCTCTTTGATAATTCACTTCTCATGGCTGGGCTGAAATTGCAGTTGAAATTCCCTGAAGTTATAACTGGAGTTGTTCTCTGTAAGATGGTTTTCACTGTGACATAAAAGAATGAAAGCACTTAAATGATAGAAAGAAGAATGAGAGATTGTGCTGGGAACAAGATGACAGCTTTGACTAGTACCTTCCAAAGCTTTTCCAGTGTTGGGAGGCTTGCTGGGTAAGCAATCCTGTTTCTGCTCTGCCATATTACCATGCTCTTGAAGCCTGCTCGTCTTCCTTACCTGCTCAGTTTTGTCTCTTCCAGCTGTTGGAACAGTGACAGTGTTTGTCTGTTCAGCCACTGATACAGCAGAGCCTCCATTGCGTTAGAGTCTACAGGCACAACCATGATACAAGGGACTGCTAAAGCATAATCTACATGGGTTTTGAGCCCTGTTTCAGATGGGCAGATGTACAGATAAAAGAGAAAATCTGTTTCGAGATTGTGAGGTCTGTGGTTCGCATGTGGTTACATGATATGCTGATAGAGGAATGAGATAGTTCTTGTGCAGGCAGATTTACTGACCTCGTTGCTTAAATTGGTTCTGTCAGCGTTTTTATTATTACTTCTCTCGTGCCTGGAAATACTGTAGGTGTGGATGAAAAAGAAAGCTGGGTGCAGTCTGCATTGCAAAGTGTTGGAGATGCCAGCACAGTGGCAGCGAAGTGACATGGCCACACAGCACGTGCACACGCTGCTGTTACGTTGGCAACTGGAGACCTGGACGTTTTTCCAAAGAGGGGATTTGACAGTCATTCCAGATCCTTCCTCCCCAGGGGCTGATGTGGTCATGGGGCTGTTTTCCCTTCTTCATGAGAAGCCAGTGGGCAGCATTACGTGGTAAGGTAAATAATTAGGAAGCTGCAAAAGGTTTTATCTGTGCTCACGAAAGAGAATGTTGCTGAGGTTGTTTGCTCTTACCATGGTCCTTCAGGACCTATCAGGACCTATCTGAATTTGCCCCAGGGAAGGGTTTTTGCACTGCCACCTCCATGCACCATTTCTTACTTGGGATCCATCCAGCTTGGACTTGTTTTATTTTTAGAAACCACTGTGGACTTAAACTGCAGCCAAACTCCTGGGTCTTATTTTGTGTTCCTCTTGTCTAGTTTTATCCTGTGTTCTTTCTCTCTCCAAATTACCTTGACACATTGCTGCAAAAGCCTTTTTCTGTGTTGCTCCTGCCACCGGGGACTGCCATCAGTATCTGATCTGCTTCTCCATCCTTATGACCATGAGCTTCCAGGCTTGTGGGCAGCCCTGCACAGGCAGAGCATCTTGTGCTGCTCCTAAGGAATACCTGTGACACGTCCCCTTCAGGTGCTGGCGAGCCAAAGGAAGCCAGATCTCCTTCACAAGTCCCTCACCCTCCTCCTGCCCTGTTAACAGCTGGCTGCCTGTGCTAAGGGATTATTCATGCATGCTAATGCTGACAAGGGACCCCAGAGGTTTACAGAGAGTGCTCCAGTTGGGCTTCCTGCCAGCTCCATCGTAACCCCAAATGACAGAAATGTGTCCCAGTAGAGGAGATGGGCATGTGAATGGAAAGGGCTGAAGTATTCCTGCGATGCACGCTATCTTTGCTGTTATTTAGACTTCTTGCTTAGTTAGGTCGACTTGGATCTTTTATTGTTCTCTTTACCAAGCTGCCGTACGTCTTCGCTTCTCCAGCAAAGGCACGTTTTGGAGCCCTGCTTTGGTTTTGTGGGAAGGGAAGTGTGGAGAACATGCCTGTGGGAGTGGAAAGAAGCCGTGCTATCGTGCCACTTAAGGTTTGACCTTATTACCACATAGACAGCTGCTGGTTAGGTCCTTTGTGGTATTGAAAATAGGTTGATGCTTTGGATGATTTTCCAGGGAGGTAATGCTGGATGATTGTAGGACTGCAATAGCACAGCAGGGACTTGCAAAGGTTAGAATTGCTCTGGACGGAAACAGCATGGGATGGCTGCTGGGGATATATTATTGACCTCATCCTCAAACCAGTATTTCCTGAGCCTGGTGCCTTGTCCGGAGTGACTTGGCCTGGGTGGTACAGTGATGATTTTGGGGGTCTTTTTTTGGGTTGTGGGGGGTTTTCTTTTTTATTTTTCTTTCTTTCTTTTTTTTTTTTTTACTTTTAGTCATTATAACAAACCCTTACACTGCCTCTTCAAGTGATATAATTAAATTGTGAGAACTGGAGTCCTAATTACCCTCTCCCATGTGAGAGTTGAAGAGCTCATCTTCAGAGAGAGGCTGTTGGCTGAGATTCAAAAGAGACAAATCTCAGAGCAGGCTGCATCTGTGTTGATATTTACTCTTATTAAGAATAATGGTCATTAGCAAGTGATATCAGAGCAGGTTGCTCTTTGCAGGTTATTTTTGTCTGTCTGGAAGGGAAGGCAGAAGGGAAAGCAGAATGAGTCCATCTCTGCCATTTCTGTGCATCTTCTTTTCTGCTTTTTCCAAAGAATTGTTAGTATAGCATCTGAACTGGTAGATCTGGCATGTGCAAAAATCTGCACTGATGCATGAAAAAATTACTGATGTGTATTTAGACATTTCCTATTCTGGGAATTTGCTCCTCATCCATCCCTTGGATCAGTGCAGATAGCTTGCATAAACAGACTAAACTCTCAATGCAGCGGTTCAGAGAATCTGCTTCCTAAATGGTAGGAGATATACTGGAGCAAACTGCTGCTTTCTTTCCTGTGATAATGGCTGTGCATTCAGGCAGCTGTGTGAATCTCTGCAAAAGTAGAAATCCTGAAAGCAGGGCAGACTTAGATTCCATTGAAACAGCTATTCTTATCAGGTTTTTTTAATAGAAACTCGTGCAAACAGAAGATGAATTGTTAGGAGTTAGAGTGGTAGGAGTTGCTATCTGCTTGCTTGCACATGTAGCTCAGTAATAATGTTTTGTAGCCTTTTTCCAGTATAAACCATGCAGAACTTTCCTAACATGACTATCCATCTGGATCTCTAATGATATATAAGGGAAAATTACACTTTCTTGATTGTATGGTTTGAAGTTGCAGTGAATAGGTGGTAGAACTGGCAACAGAATTCTCTTGATACCCACTTTAATCCTCTGCTGATGACAGAACAATTGGTCTGCACATCTTGGGGGTTGACAGACCCTGTTGCCTGAAGTGGGTTTCACACTTGTTCACATCAGCCACCTCACATTTGTCTGGGCAAAGCTGAGATAGCCACAAATACATGTGTATACTGGAAACATTTGGAAGTGTCTAGAAGAGCATTTACCAAAGTTGACTATGGTGCAGGCTGACTTCAGTTAACTGTCTGGCAGTGAGCTGCAGCAGGGCCGCAAGAGTTGCTCTGTGCCTCTAAATCTGTCTGGGGTAACACGAGAGGATGATCTGAAAATAGTGTCTCCTCCAGAGGTGCCCTGACCTTCGAGTCATTTAGGTTTAGCCCATGGGACCACTGGAGGACTGCAGGTGAGAGAAGGCAGGATGTTTCTGACCCTTGGGTTTGAGGTTGCTGCTAAGTTTCAGTACGAACTCCATGTGGCAAACATGTTCTTTGGCATAACTCCAAATCCAGGGTATTTGTTCTGTAATCTAGTTTTGTTACAAGGAGACATGGTCATATTTTTCGGTTCTCAGGCTCAGATCTCCAGCCTCCTGGAGAAACAAAAGGAGTGTTTACAGGTTATAGTGACTAGCTTTGACTATGATCCAAAAATGCAAAACTCATATGAATTCAGTAGGACTCTTCAGATAAACATGCTTCTATACAAGTGCTCCTTCCAGGTGTAGTAGTTGCTTTGTTAGTTCCTTAAAATGCTCATTTCCATCTTCAGCATAATATTCTGATTTTGCTGCATGTGTCCATAGCACACCCTTCCTCATTTCCATCTACCATAAACGTTTGGGAAGTTTCCCATAAGGTGCACTCTCACCTGCAGCATACTCTGAATTTAGTGTTCCTTGTTCCTCACATTTGTAGAAAGGCAGCTGGAGAACATGAGGAGAATTAGCACCAGTTCTGGCAGCAGCACTTAATTTGGTGGGGCTCTTGCAAGCCCTGCATCTTGTTGTCTCTAATCAGTTTAAACTTGATGAGTTTTCAGTGTTTTCATTTTCTAAATTGATTTATCTGTGTAAAAGGTACAAGTTGTCCTCTGTGGGAACAAGTTTCCAAGCTGTTTAATTTTGCTGTTTGTCAATGCAAAGAATAGTCTTGTCAATGTGAATCATCCTCTTTTCTTTGTACTTGTACTGTTTCACTCTTCTCCCCAGGTCTTCAATGAACTATTCATTCACTTCAGCTTGAAGTCTCCTTATGGCTTCACTTCACTTTGCTTAGATCAGTAGCTGGGCCATAAAGACCCTTTACTTGGCCACCAAAACAAATGTATATGCAGTTTTCTCCCGTGACTTTTTCTGTTCTTAAACTCGGCCTAATCTGGTGCTGAAAGTGATTAGTTCTCGTTCAGTTTGAAGACCACCTGCACCAGGTCTGTCTGCTGTTGTATCTTCCTTCAGGAGCTGTGGCAGATGGTCTTTACCTCTACTTGCCAGGTGTGGCTCCAGAACACATCCTTCATACCTAAAATGAATGGGGTTGCTGGGCCTGGGGCTCCAGAATTTCAACTGGTTTTTGTTTTCTGCCTTTTTAAGGCTAAACACTTGTGATTTGGGCTTGGACATACCAGGAACATGGTTTTTTTTGGTTTTGTATTACCTTCTGCCAGATGTAAAAGCTGACCTACTTTTTCCCTTTGAATCTTTTCACAAATAGTGCTCTTTGACCATCACCCTAACAGTAGCATGGGCTTATTGGAAACTTGACTTCCTAAATTTTGTGCTAATCCCATGGACAGAAGATCTGCTGAGGTACTTCGACATGTTGGAATGAGCTGCTTTTCTATTGGTTAGGGCATGGCTTTGGAATGTGATTTTAAAACAGTTCACTGTGTTCTGACCAAGCAAACAGAGAAATTAAATTGACTAATGCAGCTTTTCACAATGCTTGTTCTACAAACTTAGCTAAACAGCTTCCAAATTACTGTTAGTTGGAATTAATTGCTGATAAGGAAGCACAGCAATGAGTTCTCAGAACTGAATGCATTTGATTTTCTTTTCTGGTAACCTTTCTTCCAATATATGTTTTTTGCAGTGATACTGAAAGCCGAAAATTATGCAAGAAGATGAAGGTAGATCCTAATACAAAGGAGAAGGGAGTGGATTTACTCCATTATAAGTGAGTTCTGGGATGGGATTTGTAGTTCCGAATTGTTGATTCCCCCATTAGAACTGTTCATTCTCCTTTCAGCTCCATGTTGCTGCAGCATTAAGATGACTTATGTCCCCCTTTGATGTGGGAAATTAGTTGCCATTTCTTCAGTTTGCAAGTGTGTGTTGTGACAGAAGTTGAGATAAATTTATTCTTTGTTGAATAGAGTCCACTAAAACCACAAGCAGGGTCAGGGAGAGATGTCCAGTGGACTAAAACTGCCCAGTGCACAGGACTGATGCCTGAGATTTGATCTGTGTTGCTTTCTCTGTCACTTGGCTGCTGCCAGTGCCTGCTTGGCCTTGGACAAGTCGTTTCACCTCTCTGTGCTTTTCTGACTTGAGATAGTGCTTCGTAAACTAAGTGGAGAAAGACAAGTGTAGTGAGACAGCAAGAGATTTTCCTCCTGCAAATAATAGGAATAGGAATACGGTTAGGTACACCAAGAAGCTGCATCTCCATCTCCAAAAATCATGCCTTGGTAACTATTCTTGTTAAAGTGTCAGGGAGGAAATGGTTTACTAGGAACCTGTTTGCTTTATACTCTCTTTTGCGCCCTTTCTTTTCCCTTACTCTTGTTTTTTGCCACCCTTAAATTGCTGTACTGTAAATTCTGCTTAGTTCTGTGGCTTGGGTGGGATAATTTTATTCTAGTTAGTGGGAAGTGAGGAAGAGCAGCTGTATGATTTCTAGTAACGTTCCTGTAAGTTAACACTATTCCCCACTCCTTGTTCAACAGGGACGGTGCATTTCATACTCCATATAACAGAGCAGTCACATTGAAGGTAAATTTAAATATTTCCTTATTATTCTTTTGGTTTTGCTAGATATGGGTGAGACGTTTGCTGATTAAAAAAAACAGGTGTTGGTATGTTTTCATGGTGAAAAGGGAGGGGGTTAATCTTCATAAACAGCTGTCAGAATGGCCTAAGGGTTTTCATGTGTAAACATGTCTGCCAACCACAGATCCGGGAAAATTGTGGATGATTTGAAAGACTGAGCCCATGTTGAACTGTAAGGTAAATTGTAAGTTTACCTGCACTCTGGTAACAAATAAGGATTTTCTTGTTTTGATTACAAGGTGCTCTTAGTGGTAGTATAACTAAAAGTATTAGCTGATACTGCATTTTGATAAGGAGTTCTCTGGGGTTCTTAGATTGTGTGTTTATAAACTTTAAAGAGTGCTGAGTGGCCTTATCTTCGATTGGATTGTGGAACTGCAGTTCCTGTGGATGTGCTCTGAGTGCATCAGGGATAAAATGACCTTTCTTCTTCTCCAGTGAATCTTGACATAAAGCAAAAGAAAGCAATGTTCTCTGGGCAAGGCAGGAGAGAAGACATGAAACATGAAATGAACGCGTAGATATTGATGATTGCGGAAATAGTGAACTAAAAGCACAGTGAGCAGGCCAAAAGTGTGCAGCTTTCCTTTGCAAAGCCCTGGTGAAGCACTGAGACTGTACTTACGTGAGGCTACAGCCCTGCAATGACTTGGCTTCCAGAAATCATTGCTGTCCAGCTCTGATGCCCGATTCCCATTTCTCTTCCTCCTCCAGCAAACCCAGGCTCTGCACCATCATGGGTCTTGTGGAGGCTTGATGACATCACCCCATGTTGACATAGTTCCATGTATATCCCCTTTCTGGTTTGTTCAGGGGGTTGCCCTGGGATGGAGGAAAGCCTTTATGAGATGCTGCATGAACCTGAGTCTGCCAGAGAGGCTTGCTCTGGACCTTGGTTTTACAGCCAGAGTTGTAGGGTAGCTAATGGGGGACTGTCTTAGAAGTGTGCTCTGGCTTGAATTAATTCTACCTTCACTTGGAGCTGTCAGGCAGGATTTGCCTGAGGTGGGGAGAATGGTGCTGTATATATTCCCATCTTCTGCAGTAGAAATCTTGCCTGAAACTAGGAAGGGCAATGTTAGATACCCAGCCTAGTCAGCAACTGCCTGAAGCTGCTTCTGTACTTAGTGAGGAAATGCAGCTGGTGATTTTTTTTTTTTTCCTTGGTGAGTGGTGGGCAGAGAGAGACTTGCTAGTTGCCTAAATTTGGGTGGTTTGAACAATACATGACATGTCTTTCCTACTCTCCATAAAGTGCTGCAACCAAGGCTTAGTGCTGTGACTCTTCCTTAGATCAGATCAAGTGGAAAGCACCTGCAGCACTCCAGGGAGTGATGGGCTGAGAGGCAATCATAGCACAACAGGAATCTGATTGTTTATTTCTTCAGTTGCTGTTTTTGTGATGAGCATTTCCCCTCTCCCTTTTGCCCAGCCTGCTGGGGAGAAGGAAGCAGCATCCCATGGACAGGGAATAGGGGATTCTGTTGGGCATTGAAGAGGGATTTTGCAGCTTCCTCGCTCTAGAGACTGTAGTCTTTCTTAATTTAATTGCCCCTGTGAAACCAGCCACTAATGATTTACAGGTTGGGCAGTGGGTCAGAGCTGGGCAGTGGTCATATAACTCAGCAAGTGTTTACTTGTTCCACTGGCAGCTGCCTGAATATTTTCTGTATTTCTCCCTCTATTCCACTTCTTCTCCATGTTTTCTTCTGCTGAGCTAGTGACCTTTGTTTCTCTCTCTCAGCTATGTTTGTCAGGAATCTCCCAGTACATACAAACAGCGAGAAGCAGAGCAACACAGTTACTTAGGGTATCATACTCATTTTACAGATAGGTGGACAGACTGAAGAACAGGGAGATTAAAGGATTTGTTTCACTTCATTCAACAAATGTGTGGCAATAAAACTTAGATCTTCTTTCCAGGCATCCAGTAGACATATTACTATATGTATGACATTTTGGAGAATGATGGACACAGCCCTGGAGAACTGTAAAAGGATTCTTCTGAAGTAATCAGCAGTTTCATACATGTGGCTGATCCAGCTGATAGTGTACTCAGGTTTTTAAGAAAAGCTTTTCATTTCTTAAAGTAACTAAATTCTTATGTAATTAGCAGAGATGCCCTTGTGGGTTTACTGTTAGAAAAATGAGGAATAAAGAATAGCTCAGTGTTCACAGTGGGGGGAAGCTACTTAGCAGTCAGAACCTCCTGCTTCTGAGACATGTGTTAGGATCTGAGCTATTTTGGATATCTAGTAAAGGGGGATGGAATGCAAGAGAACAAAGTGCAGTGATTCAGAATTATTAGGAATAGTTTTAAAAAATATCTCCAGTTCTTTGCAGAAGGGCTTAGGTTCTCACCGTACTAAGTGGCTTGTCAGTGTGAAAGTTGGAACTTATGGGGGGCAATGAACAAGACGAGGAAAGAAACTCCAGCTATGCTGGAGTAATGTAGACTGTTGTAATGGGCTTTGAATTGCCAGCTGGACAGTGACTGGCTTGAAAATATAGGCCCTGTGCTTAACAGTACTTTCTGTCAAATGATTAGGAACAAAAAAGGAAATGGTATTTCACCTTAAGTCTTGAGTCCGTTTGGTTCCTTCATCTTGTATCTTATGTGAGATTCTGGTTGCCACACCAAGCAAAAGGTGTAGAAGTACTGCAGAAGGACAGAGAGGCTGATGAGAGGCACAAACAGCTTGAATACTTCTGTGAAGATCCTTGGGCTTGGAAAAAAAGGAGGAGATTCCGATCGATGTTTGTGTAACTGCGTAGCTTAAAAAAGGCAGTGATTACCTCTTTTTTCTCTAAACTTGTGTGCAAACAATGGCATTTGGGGAAAGTCTTGGAACTCGTAGCTGCATATTGCAAAAGCCAAGAATTAGGAGTTTTAAAAACAGTTGTATGTAGTCATAAGAGATAGACCCATTGATAGTTAGCAAGCACAGAGGTCCATATACAATAGCTGGTGCAGAGTCTATAAATTTAATCACTTTTGGCCAGAAATTGAGAACATATACCAGTGTATGCTATATAAGAATGGTACTAGTATGTCTTTTCCCCAAGTATCTGCAGGCATCTGCTGTTGGAAACCTAAGCTTAGATCAGTCTTTGATGTAACCTGGAACGTCTGTTCATATATTGCTTTAGCCACACCATATCCTAATCCTCAGTAGTGCCATAAGGCCAGAATCCAGGCTATGTTTATTACATGATGAAACCTTTTCTGGATTACAAACTACAGGGAGAGTTTTACTCTCCTCCTAAAATGGAGAAAACTCATTAAAGTATGAGTCTGCTCTGGACTAGCAAAGGGAATAGACTAACCCAATAAATTGGTCCTGCTCTAAACTCTGAATCTGTTTCAAGTTTGCTGTTGTAAGGAGTGTGTGTCTGAAATCGAGGCAAGTCTTCTTATTAGCATCCCTACTGCATGACACTTCAAAGGAGTGAAGAGTACAGGGATGTGTTTCTGTATACTTTTCTTTCAGGTTAAAACTTAGGTCTGTGTATATGATCACCAGTTCTCCTGTTAAAACTTGCTTGCTTGTAGCAGCCATGTCCTGTATTCTGCTGAATTGATGTTTAAGATTCAAAGCTGTCACAGCGGTTCGGGCAGCAGGTTACAGCCCATTGTGGCTCTGTGGGGTCAAAACAAGTCCTGACCATATCACTGCAGGACAGGAAGGTAGCTGGTTCTCCAGCACTAGGGTTGCTGTGCCCTGGACCTTGCTGTGGTCTCTAACCCAGCAGCCTGAGGAGCAGTGCTTTTCTATGATTAGAAAGTGCTGTGGTTTGTTTGGGTGTTGTTATTCCCTATTTAAAGCAATATGGGAAGTTCTCTTCACCACATGGAGAAATGAGGGCAAGGCAATGCACTGCCTGCTCCTGCCAGAAGACATTACACATCTAATTTTTTCTGTCTTGGCTGAGAGGGAGAGGCTGGATGAATTAAATCTCTTTAATCCCCCATCCTCTAACTGCATCTGTTTCTACATGACTGAGCTTGGCATACAGGAATTCTTGAAACTGGCAGAGTCAATTACCCTCATTAACTGTTTAAAATGTTGACCCCCCTCTCCTTCCTTCCAGTGTGTAGTTGAGGTCTGCGCAGACGGAGAGTGAGCAGAACTTGATGCAGCTGTCCTAAAGGTCACTGCTGTTTTGTCCTCTTCTTTCCTTTCCCCACATATTATTAGTCTTCCTAGGACATCATTTGGGATGTTAATGCCTCTAGGTTTAGAGCTTTTTACACTGTAGCTCCATTGTAAATTACTTGATTTTATATTTTTTTCCCCCCCAGCTAGCTCTTCTCTCTGCTAATGCCATTTTAAAACAAATTTCTTCTTGAAGTGTTTGTGGCCCTAACACTACTACCTCGCCCCTTAGGTCTTCTAAATGTGCACATTAAGTGCTTTGCATGCTGTCTGGTGACTGATGTATGCTGCCTCTTGTGATAAGACAAATCTCTTCAATATTAGGTGTGCAAGTAGACAGAAACAAAAATGCAATAAATGGATCGTGCCGTAAGCTCCGAATCCTCACGAGCCGCACAGTACTGAGATGCAGGAAAATGAGCTGAACTCCCCTCCCTGTTGATAAGCTGGTGGGATGTTGTACCAGAACAGCCCCACCAAAGGCAGAGAGGCAGCAAAAATGTCTCTGAGACTGTTCCAGCAAGTGGCATGTGTCACCAGGAGTGCTGTTCACCTGCTCTTAGGAAGGCGGAATACCACACTTAGGCTTTTAGGCAGATATTTTTGGTGTGCGTTAGTATGTGCTCAGCTCTGCTTTTCAGTCATGGGCTGTTTTGGCAAATTATCACATGGGCTGAAAAAGCTTTAACGAAGCTTTTCTTTGCTCCAGCTCTGTGTGAGCTTCCTTAGTGCTGTGGCAGCATCGTCCACTCACTCTTACACTGAAGGAAGCTCCTCAGAGACCTCACTACGTTACTGGTGTGGCAGAGATCCTGTCTGGGAGTGGATACGCACCTAGAATCAATGTCATAGAGGAAGAAATGGGGTCAATATGAGTGGTGAATGAACATGGAAAACCCAGTATTGTTTCCTAGAGCAGAGACACCAGAAGATAACAGTGATAACCCTGTGCTTCCATGTACAGCTGAAAATGGGGGGCAGTGTGACTGCCAGAAACCGTGGAGAGCATCTCATTGACTTAGGACTGGAGTTTCCTTCAGGCTCAGGCTGAAATAAGAGCCATCAGAGCTTATTTCTGTATGATAAAGAGGGTATCTGTGGTCTGTGATTGTTGGTTGCATGTCAGTCAGGTAAAGCAATTACAAAGTACATGTGCAAATGTACTCAGCTTGTTGGATGTCGGAGCTGCAAAATCATAGGGTCTGGTACTTCCTAATTCTCCTGTCACATTTGCTTCTTACTGTCCTACTTAAAAAAATCCATTGAGTATACTTTCTAGGTAGATGGGTCACAGAGGGAACTATTGGTGGATTATTCTTCCTTTGACCAAATAAGCAGTTTGATCTGTAAGTATGGAGTTCATTACTTTTGCTCACAGCAAGTATCAGTGTGCCCTCCAGCTACTCCTGTTGGATTCAAAGGTTACTTGGATATGGTGAAGGGCATGGGAACCTGACCTCTGCATAAAGAGAAATCTTTCCTGCTAACCCAGGGAGTAGCTGTGGAAGATCCAATACCATTGAAAGAGCTCTCTGAAGGATGCTTGAAGCTACTCTCTGTGTTTTGGTTCACTGCCACGCTGTTTTCCTCATTTTTATAGTGGAAGTGGGAACTGATAAGTTGGAATATCAGTTATGAGGAAGGTACGCACCCACATATCATTTGGTTCTGCAACCAATTGGAGATTTGTGCTAATCTGCATTAGAGCAGATGAGAATATGAGCAGAAGAGCAAAGGCACTGATTGGATGGGGTTTGCATGAAAGTGTAGATTTGAGATTGGATGTCTCATGGTTTCCATTAGTTTTTCTTTAAAAGCTTTTTTCCCTATTTATTACAGTCTATGGTGGCCTTTCTCAAGGATCCAGAAGGTGCTCCACTATGGGAGGAAGATCCTGAAGCCAAAGATATTGTGCATGTTGACAGTGAAAAGGTACATTAGCTGGATATTCTGTTGTTTTATAAATATATGGGATGAAGGGAGTGTGTGTGTTTGTATTAACTCATAGTGAAACACCATTATTACCTTTCTTTGGAAGGGAGGTTTAAAGCACTCAAACTGTTTTAAGTGATTTGACAAAGTTTGTGGGTTGTGGTATCTGTAGAGTCCTCTGCTTCCCTCCTTCCTCTCCCCTGCATGTGGTCATGATATCAGTCTGCCAGCCACACAGCAAGAACCAGAGCTTGTGAATGGTGTGGTGGAAGAGCCCTGTTTGTCTCAGGGAAGTGTAGCAGCTTGCAAGATGCAGTCACTGCAGAGTGCAAGCAGGAGGTAAAACGCTGCTCTTAAAACTGCAGGTTGTCGTTAAACCTTGGGTTCCCTCCTGTGCCTGAGGTCAGGAAGCGTGGAGCAGGAAGCAAAATAAGATCCAGATCTCGAGGGATTTAACTTTATACAGTAACTGTCCTCTCTTAACGTTAAGTGGGAAAGCAGCGAATATGATGAAACTACCTTAAAAAGCCAGTGCCACCACAGAGTTACCCATTATATTCTTTCTAATATAATCAGCTTGGTCTTTTGTATTACTTTTCTAGTCTATGGATTTTTTAAACTTTAATTGATTGGACTCTAGCTGGTATTTTGTAAAGGGCTTTTTCAATTTCCTAGCTTTCATTTTTAATATTAGAAATGGTTATTTTGACATTCAGTTTTTGTAGGAAGATTAATTTTTAATGTTCACCCTCTGTACTCTATTACAAGGCTTCCAAGGGTTGCATTCAATTTGAAAACTTCATCTAGTTTCTCTATCATGCTGGTACTGAAAAATCTTTTTGTCATGGCATCTCATAGCTTTGGCAAGGTTTCATAGTGTGAAAACTGAACTTGTTTTGTTATTATTGAGTCTGACTTTTTGAATTACAGTATGGATTTTTGGATGTGTCAGCGAAGAAAGAATTTCCAGTCAGAGATTCTGCAGTGAGAGCGAACTAAAACATACAACTTCCACTGGTCTGGGATATTCAGCAGATATTTGAATCTATAATACATTTTGTAATCTTCTTTCAAGTAAAAATTGAGTAAGGGAAAAAAAAAATTGAGTCTTGTCTGTTAGGAAAGATGATCCCTTTTCCCTCAGATAAATGATACTGTGTTCTAAGAATACATATATCAATTTTTTGAAGTTGTAATACAAATAATAAGAGGTGTCATTTGGTGTAGGTCTGGTTTTTATTTTCTTTGGTTCATTCACTAGGAATTGAGAAGGCTTCTGAAGAAGGAAGATAAACCCCTTCTGATGATGTTCTATGCCCCATGTAAGTAATGCAGCATGTCCTGTCACCTCTCTCTCCCTTCTCCACTGAGAGATGTCTAGAAGTCTGTCTAGAAGCTTCACCTGTGCTTCTAGACATCTTGTGCTTTGTCATTCAGCTTCTTGTGTTGTTCTGCCTGTTTGTCCTCAGCTTTTTCCCTGTTTGTCCATTGCCTCTATCCTAGTCTTGTCTCTTTCTCCTGTGATGACGACTCTTGCTCAATGTCCTTTTAAGCAGTTGATTTCTGTAATTTTGTTGCCCATTGTCCTTTCTAGATTTGTGTTGTACAGAGGGAACAGTGCAGTGGTCAGGAGCAGGAATGTCCTGCTCCATCCAGGAGGCACCCTGTGTGTTCCTACCTACCTTGGCAGCAATAACTGAAATACAAGTGGGGTTTCAGGAAGAAAAGAGAAGAGCACGTTGGAGTCACTCATTTCTTTTGTGACCTTGACCTAGTATTGCTGCTATCTTGTCATTTCATTGGCTGCTTGTTCCTTAATTTTGTTCATTTACAACTGCCTTTTTGTGTTCCCTGGTGACTGCTATGTGACAGGCTTTCCAGTTCCTAAAGGAAAGACAGTGTTGCACTGGAGTTGTTGCTCAGCTGGAAAGTAGGGGAGCCATGAGAAGGGAGTAAATGTGTGACCTAAGCTAGAAAAGCCTCACAGCACTGCCCTAATAGGGAAGTTGTTGTTAGGTACTATAAGCAATTCGCTGTCTGATTCTGTTTAAAACTGTGTCCCATGGCAGCATTATCTGGTGTTTCTCGGTGTGTTTTCTCTTTAATTACTGCCTGAAATGCCAGTCTGCCTTTTTTGTCTCATCTGAGTACTGCCAAGATGGCCAGGATTGCCCCAGACTTACTTTGATTCATCACTAAGAGAATGGTTTTTCTTTTAATTAAATCACTTGTAGCTCTGTGCCCTCAGACTCTGCAGTGGCGGGGTTCTGTGTGTCCTGGTTTAGTGTGTGGTTGTTCCCAGTCGCTGCTGCTGCCTTGGCATCAGCAGGAGACGACACGCCTGCTCTGCTGTAAATCACCCCTCTGGGGAGAGTTCAGCTGCAGATGTTTTCACAGTTTACCTGTATCAGAAATAATTGTTTTCCACAACTGACTCTGTTCCTAAAATGGGCCTTATCTAACCCTTCGTTCTCTTTGAACCGTTCCCCGAGAAACCCTCCTCCTTCCGGTTTCTCTTCTTTTGAAGTGGCAAAACACCTGCTAGCTTTCAGTGCTGTAATACTTCTGCTGCTTTCTAAACTGCTCTGAAGGAAGTCTACTTGTAAGGTTTTTTTCCTCCCCCCTGATTTCTCAGTTTGTAACTCTCTCATCTTTTATTTAACACACAAGACCTTCTGGCTTGGTTTTTGTCCATTTTTTTTTTCTTACTCCTTTTGCTGGAGACAGAATACATCCAGCAGTTGCATTAAAATGAGGGCTTCAGGTAGCTGAAATTATTGCTTACATACAGGTGTTACCTTTCATAACTGGGAGCAGCAAATCAAGACTGGTCACAAAAAGAAATTCTGCTTTTCTTTACTTGTAAGGGGTGGCTCGGGGAGGTCTTTGGCACGAGACAACATCAGAGGCTTTGTCTGGGAAGCTATGGAGAAGACAGCTGCCTTATTTCTCTGCTTTGTTGGAAGCAGGGGCTTTAGATTAATTGTGGCAGATTCATAGGAAACGGGCCCTTTCATTACATACCGGTGTAGAGGGAGATGAAAGTGACTGCAGACTTAAATGTAGTTTCTTTAATATTTCAGGAATGCCTGGTCTGGGCAAAACGACTCAGAGCAAAGGCATACTTTCCTCAGAAGATATTACCTGCCATTTGGAGACCATTCACTGTACTTTCAGACCTATATTACAAAGTCAGACAGCACTAAAGATGAAAAATTAGGTATACTTATAGGCATTCAGATTTATTTGTAGTTAACTCTATCAAAGAAGACTCCTGCAGGAAACTCTGGATTTGGTAACAACAAGGAGCTGTTTATAACATCATTAAAACAAGGACTTTAAAAATTAAGGTGTTAAGTAGTGGAAAAACTAATGTGTGTTTAATTAAGCTCTTCCTTTTGAGACAAAATACAAGAAGAAAGAAGAAAATGAGTTTCTTGAGGTTACCCTTTTTATACCTGTTGAGTGGTATATGTGGCTTGGCAGTATCCTGAACAATATAAGCCAGAAATAGGTGGACAGGAGAGGGTGTACTGAAGTGGATTTGGGAGCAGCAAGTTCGAGGCAGCAGCAGAGCTGGGAACAGAAGGATGATAGGAATGATGGCTGGATAGAGGAGACTGGTATGTGCGTGTGCTCCAGAAGGCATTCCAGGGAGCAGAAAGAGGGTGAAGAGGGGAAGGTAGGGAAATCTGCTTTGTGAGTTTAGGGTCTGAGACTGATGAGGAGAGAAGTAGGGGATCCAGAAGATGATGTTAACAACTCACGTATTTTGATGTCTGTCCAGTGGTTTGGATGAAGCTGCAAAACCTCAGTGGGCCTTAAATGAGTGGTCTGTGCCCACCAACAAATTGTCATTTTGACCAGCACTAATTTAACAACCTCACTGTCAGTTTGAGCAGAGAGACCAAAGGTGGAAAGACCACAGAAACAAGAACTCTCTTTCCTCTGGTTAAAGGGTGTTCTTTCAGGCATGCTGATGTGATTCTAAACTGGTGGTTGCAAAATCTGTTCCTCCTTTCTGGAAGATATTTTCAAAACTCTTGTAATCTTCACCAGAACAAGACAGTTGACTGCTGTCCTATGGTGGACCTAAGAGTTTCCACAATAAGCGTCTGGAGGGCTTGGCTCCAGCTTCCTTTCTTTCATGCTGTCTGCACTCCTGTCCCTTCCCATCTGCATGCAAGGATTTTACTTGGCAGGAGTGAAAACTGCTGCTTACAAGGTGATTTACTGCTAATCTGCTTAGCACTGCACAGCGTCATCAAGCAGCTCTCAGCACACTCCAGCTATACATTGGTGGTCTTCCTCACGCCCAGTTTGTCTTTTCCACAGCTCATTATTGTATCTTACAAGGGCTGTTGCTTTTGAGTTATGTCTTCTCAATTAACAGAGCACTGTTTAACATTTGATGCCTGTGTAATGTGTTTAGGAAATGCATCTCAAATTAATTTCAAAGCCTTGTTATGCTGGGATGAATCCCGGTACCTCCCCCTGTCCCTTAAAACACCAGAAATGCATGAAGCTTTTTGTTTGAGTTCACAATTATGACATCTTCTGTTGACTTTTGATATGTGTGTTTCATCTTATGTTCTCTTCTGGGCTCAGCTCAGAGCCTGATGAATGTAAGATGTTGTTACTCTTTTCAAACTGGGATGAGAAATGAATATGAAAATGAAAAGCATGAAAAATGTGCAAAAATAAAGGCTTGTAAGAAGTAACATCCTTAGAAACTAATAATTTAATAATGTTTTAGTGAAGCAGATAAGGAATTTTGATTTAAATTTTTTAAATACAAAATACTATTTCATATGCTTTGGAACATAGATACTGTATAACAGGCTGAATAGAGTTGCTGGGATGTTACTTACTTATGCAATTTCTTTTTTATCAGGGTGTGGTGTTTGTAAGAGAATGATGCCATCTTATCAGCAGGCAGCCACAGAACTGAAGGGTAAATATGTAAGTGAGAAGATTTATATGAAATTTCAAAAATCCTTTAAACACTTTTTTTTTTTTTTGGTATTTAAACACGCAGATATTTATCAAATTCAAGAACTTTTAAGCAAGTGAAAACAAAACAGAAATGAATGACTCTGTTCCAGATCCCTTGAGGATTCTCTCTCTTGGTTTTTATTCTTTTAAAACTTTGGAAAATGAAGTGTTAACTCACGCTTTAGATCCAGTGTCGCTTTTGCCGTGGAGAAACAGGCTCTGACACTATATAGATTTATGTTTAGCCTCTAATTTGTGAGTTTGTAGGCCTTTTGGGCTCATTTTGTTAAAGAAATGTTTGCCATAATGGGTTTCATATGATGTTTCATAGCAAGGTCAGGGATGGATGCCCTTATAGCAATTATTAATCCATTTTTTTAGTGGAGAATTAGTGTTAGGAGAAGGGGATTCTCTGCACAAGCTACTGGTCACCCTCCTTGCCACTAAGCATTAATAGAGTCTTACAGTTTAACTATAGCTCTGTCAAAGTTAGCACTGATACCAGGTTGATATGAAAGTCAGTTTTGACTGTAATAAAGTCCATCAACAGCAGTCACAATAATTTAGTTGCCCCTTTGTATTAGTGAGACGTATTGATCTCTCTAAACAACTCAAAGGCACTTCTCTAGTCGAGGTTTTTTGTGCTTAACGTATAATTTGTATGATGCCAATAATACATGAAGGACGAAGAAACAGGATCGTTGTTTCATGGCTTTAGTAGGATTTGGTCTGATCCTACCTGTTGGATCATTCACTGTTGAGTGTACAGGTTTCCTTTGGAGAAAAAGATGAAGCACTGCAGTTCATTGCTAGAGCAGCCCTGGCCATTCCTGCTCATGACAGCCTAGTGCTGTCAGACTTCCCAACATTCTCCAAACTAGTTGTTTTTCCAAAGTGTTTTCTCTAAATCCTTGTTTGCTTAGGACTGAAGTGAGTGGGAGTTATTCAGGTTTATTTAGGACACCGTACAACCCTTGAAGATATTTTCAAGAGTGTTTTTGTCTATCCAGGCAGCCCTCTAATGCCATCTCCTCTAGTGGAATGTGTGCTGCAGTCCTTGGGGAGGCACTTCTGCCTTGCGTGGGGGTACATCGAGAGGTGTGGAGTGAACAGCAATTAGCAGTGTAAAGGTCACCTACAGGGACAGTGCCAGTGCTAGGCATGGTGCAGAGCACCGTGTTCTCCTACAGTTGTTCCTTCCTTGTCCGTGTGCAGCTCATTTTATTAAATTCAGACCAGAGAATTAAAACTCTAGATCTGTTCTAGTTTGAGTATTTCCTTCCTCATTGGAAATTGTTTCTGTAGATCCAGGCTAATCCTGCATAGTGGAGGACAGGGCTGGGACACAACTTTTTGCAGTGGAGTGCTGTGGTGCAGGATTAGTTCAGAGAAAAGTCCAGTTATGGCACTGCCACCTGCGTCTTTCACAAAAATCAGTCTGTGCATCAAAATTTGACCTAATTAGCTTCCTGAGTGGGATGTGTACACAACTTGCCATTTCTAAAGTTAACTGTGCTGTACCCATCATAAATTATTTATGGAGTACCTTGAAGTGATGTTGACTTCCAGATCAGACTTTGCTAGAAAGTTTATGATTAATTTGGATGAGCTGAAGGTTTGACCTTTTAATCTGACCTGTCATTAGTTGTCAGGATGTGCCAGGCTCAAAAGCGATTATGGCTGTTATATAGCAGGAAAATTAAGCGCAGTATTGCCTATCTAAGAGGTTGTAAAAATGAAAAGGTGAACTGCACCTCTCGCTGTTTTCCCTTGGGACTAGTTGTTTCTTGTCCCAGGACTGTTACTGAGAGGAGGGCACAGAGGTATTTTCAGTTTATATTCTGGTTAGATCTTACAATTCCGTTGCACCCAGTGCAGAAGGAAAAAGGGTGCCAAATCAGAAGTGGGCTTATTTCGTCATTGGCATGAGGTGTTCCTGTGGTTAGAGGGTTGGGTGGGCTCTGGTGAGTGACTGTGATCGATGCACTGTGGCCCCAGAGCAGGGAGAAACTGGTGGTCAGCAGAGCACTTCAGCATCTTCTTAATGCCCATGGACTTCATGAGTGTGCCAGTTCTGCTCAGTAAAGACCAGCTTGAGAATGTGCTTAAGAGCTTTCCTCCTTTGGTGCTTGTCTTTTTTTTTTTTTTTTTTTGAGCAATCCCATGAAGAAAACTGTGAAGCAAAGTAGAGGGTCACAGTCAAGCAGGAATGGTCAGAAGCTGTGAAGACATGGGGAGGGACTAGGAAAGGTTCAGAGCTGGTTTAGGTTATAGGTAGCTTGGTGGAGAGCAAGTAGGTGTTGAAATATGTCAAATGTCACTGCAGAGGTGAAAGGAATAATCTGATCTTCATTTCTGCAGTGGCTATTACAAGTGGTAATGGTCTCAAATTGAAGCTGGAGTCATTCAGTCATTTGCTAAAAGCAGATTAGCTGAACATCTGGCAGGAGGACCCTGGCTTTGGGTAGTAGGTGTATTTTGGTGGTCTCTGACAGCCTGATATTGCATAATTCTGTGATTATAGGCCAGCTATAGCTGTTACTTTTGTCATTAAAAATGAATCCCATTACAATAGTTTTTTTGCTAATTATGTTTCATAAAGTGTATGAACACCAGAATGAATCCAAGTTACTGACTTGTATCAATCACCACTGGATGGACACAGTGAAATTGTAACAGAGTATATGAAATGGCTGGGAATGCCTATTTAAGACCTTGGAAATCCTCTGAAAGTTCATAGCAAATGTGAAATCTGGTAGACTGGTGTTTATTAGGGAATTAGTTAAGAAACCTTGTTCTTGCTTTATAAAACAACCGCTGTATCTTGATCCTATTGCATTTACCTGCCCTTAGGTGTGGCATAGAGGACAAGGAAAAGGGAGAATTGGGTCTAGATAATCTCATATGAATTTAATCAGTCTGGTTCTTGGAACTACAAGGAAAATTCAAAGTGAGAGACTTGGCCAGCAAGTATAAACCCTATTACTGTACTCTTCTCTGTTAACTTTATCCTTTCTCAGGATAGGGAAGAGAAAACAAAGTATCTTTTTGTGACTTTCCAGCACATTCTTAGAAAAGGCTGACCTTCAAATGAGGATTTTCTGCTTTAAGATTTATTTCATGCTGGCTCTGAGCACATTTGGTTGGTCTGTGCAGTTTGCTGCAGTCAGGAACATGGTATTAAATTCTGATGTGGCATTTCAGCTGGAAGGAGAAAATCCTGGTTTTGGAGAGGGAAGGAGGAGGGGTTTGGATTAAGACCCTGCTGCTAAAATGATTTAAGCCATCAATGCCATTAAACTAAGTTAATCAGGAAGTGGTATCTCAGCAACTCTCTGGTTGCAGGTTTGACAGCAGAACAACCTCTGTGTGAATTGCACACCCACAAAAGCTCAGAATCAGTTCCATCTTCCAATTTTCAAGTAAAAAATATTTGGAAGACGTTTAGAAAGGGCACAGAGTAAGTCACAGGACACAATATAAGTCACAGGAGCCCTGAACCTGAAGCTCAGGATGAAGGGCAGTTGAGGTGGAGGATGGGTTGGGGTAGAGGTAAGGAAATGGTAAGAGAGGGGTTTTGTTTCACATGCTAATCTGAAAAGCTACTATGCTTCTGTGCCCCTCTTTTGATATCTGTAGGACAAGGTTAATTCTTAACTTTCATTATACCCTACCAGTCACGTAAGTTAACATATTTAAAGCATATAAATGCCATGTGATATTTCCTGAGCTCATGGAAATAGGGCATGCTTTATTTTCACATCAAAGTAATGCTGATTTCCCCTTGCCATTCAGTAAGTGCATTTTTGAGCTGGGATAATGCCAGTGCTTGGTTGGTTAGAGCTTCTGGACATAAGCTGAGATTGTAAATTCATTACTGTAGTGGAAACTAGAGAGCTGAGGGTGGAACTTCTTGTGTCCTAGCTAATGTTTGGATGTGAACTAAGAAGTGTTTTCTCCTGCTTGCAGAGGAAGAAAATAAAAAAAAAAAGTGGTTACACTTGTAGCTTAAAAGCCAAATGCACAAAGAAGAGTACAAATAGTGCAATTGTAAGAATCCCTTTAGGTGTTTCTCTTAGTGGGTGAATAAAAAGAAACAGAGATGCTTCCAGAGCAAGGAGGAGGTGACATGCTGACTGGTGTGTGTTTCCTCTGGATTAGACTCAAGTATTGTTCTGTTCCCCTTGCACGAAATCAGAAAAGCTTCAGTGCCTTTTACAGAGATCCTCTGGCTTTGCAACTGTATGAATGAAATCAGAATCCATCCAGATCTTATTTGTTTTTACTTAAACCTTCAAACAAATGTTGTGATATTCCTGCTGTATTGTAAGAATCAGTAAGATTATGCTCTGTTTTTCCAGGTTCTTGCAGGAATGAATGTTTACTCTGCCGAATTTGAAAGGATAAAGGAAGAATTCAATGTCCGGGGATATCCTACAATCTGCTATTTTGAGTCAGTTATGTTTTGCTACTACTTTAGAGATCATACACTCTTCTATAATTGCATGTTTTTATCTTCCAGGGCAAGGACTGAACCTTGTTTTGTTGCTTTAACAGGAAAGGAAAGTTCCTGTTCAACTTCGAGAACTTTGGTGCTACTGCAGCAGATATAGCAGAGTGGCTGAAAAAGTAAGGCATTGAACTTCATGCACTCCACCTTTTATGTACTCTTCATTATTTACAGAATGTAATGGTTTAGAAACAGACATCTCTCCCTTGTTCCCTCCGCTCAGAAGAGCAAACAAAACTACCCCGCTGAGATCAGCTAAACTCATACAGAGAGATTGCCTAATGTTTGGTTTTTAGCATGCATGCCTTTCATTTCACAATTGCATTTTGTCTATAACAGGAGACTGATGGTGGACCAAAATAAATGCAGATGCACAGATCTCAGCTTCGTTAAAAATGCCAGTGATCTTGGGTGCCTGAACTTAATACCTTGCAAAGCGTTTGACTTCTGTTGTTTTATTAAAAATGTATATACCAAGTGCATAGCTCTTGTTGGTTCCTCAGCCTTTAGCTGAAGCCTTTAAAGTGTCTTGCAGAGACAAACTGAATCAAGACACCTCAGACAGGTAGTCATTTTTACATCTTTGTTTCCTGTCATGAGGTGAAGTATTGAAAGCATCTTGTTCTACCTAAAGATCGCTATTTGCAGTCATAAACATTTGGGGGGTTGAATGAGCCTGTGGGACTAGCAACTGAGAGACAGAGACACAAGAAGAGTGTGCAAGTGTGTGTACAGCTGCTCTTTAACTGGTGCTAATCACCACATTGTCAGTGAAGCTGAGAGAGCTAAGATAGCCTGGTGTTGGAGAAATCCCGTTTTTAGCAGTGAGTCCTGGGCATGATGTCATCTTTGTAACCCTCCCTTGTTTGCTGCAGTCACTGAAACAATACTGAAATGAAGCTAATAAAAGGAAACAAACACATGGGAAGGAACAGACTGTTGCAAACTGTTGTAATAATACAGCTTAGCAAAATTGGCTCAGAATAAATGTATCTTACTTTACCATTGGGACTGTGATGGGGATGTCCATATGGTTAGCAGGTAGCCCAGGGTCTTCAGCAGCAGTAGACTGAGTGCTTCAGGATTTGGAACCAACAAATGAAGTGACAGCATCATTCCTGTTTGCATCAGGAGGCATGTGTACTGCCCAGAGGATCAAAGAGGAGGAATTTAGCCAAAGTCTTTAAGCCTCATGTAGTCGATTAAATCTTCAGATGTGAGAGATCAAGATGGCAACTCCAGCAACACTAAGGAGATGATCAGCCCTGGGAGCAAGGATATGCCTTCATCACCTGCACTTTGTTATGCTTCTCAGTTCTGCAAGGATGTGGTTATCTCTTGGCTACCATATGTGAAACATTAGATGTTTGGGGTGTTTTTTTCCCCTGTCTGCCCGCATAATATCCAGATAATCCCGGTAATGTGCAGTGCCTTTATATCAGTGCTGTGACAGCAAGTGAACACAGCTACTGGAGGCAAAGCAGAACAGCTGCAGGCTCTTTCCAATGATAATCTCTGCTAACAAGCCACTGTGGGTTTTGGCTGATATTTCAGCAGTCCAGAGCTAAAGACAGCTGTTTGTCCTCACTTAGTGCATGCCTATTAGTTTCCCAAACGATGATTTGAGCAGTAGCCTTGTGCCTCTGTTTTGTATAATAAGTACAACTTTTAAGGAAACCGCATTG
Source organism: Lepidothrix coronata (assembly GCF_001604755.1). Taxonomy (NCBI): domain Eukaryota; kingdom Metazoa; phylum Chordata; class Aves; order Passeriformes; family Pipridae; genus Lepidothrix; species Lepidothrix coronata. The sequence goes on from NW_016690283.1 coordinate 2,983,710, forward strand.
AAAAATTATGTGTACTTATGTTTTGCCAGTAATTGATGCTGCAGTTAAAACCATATATGGGGTAAATCTGCTACATACATAATATTATATTACTCTGAGGAAGCTGCAGTACAAGTAGTCAAATGGTATGGCAAGGGATTTAGGAAAGCCAAGGAGTGTAGTTAGAGAGCTACAGGGTGTATAGGCTGTGTTTCAGAATAGTGTAATATTAAAATCATATAAGGAGGTCACACTGATGCAAGATATTGCTCTGGAGCAGGGGCAAGGCAGGGCCATGGCAAGGACAGCCAGTGCACTTTTATACTCTGCATGCATGTGCTGTCATCATGGATTCTCCAAAGCAAATCCAGCAGACATTGAGCCATATGAAATGGCCTATTTATTGTGGACACTAGGTACACTGCAGAAAAGCAGCTCTTTTCCTTCTCCCCCTTCTTGTTTTTTTTCTCTCTAAATGTTACTGGCACAGTCCTGAAAGTACTTGATCTTATGCTGATTTTGGGGGGAGGACATGATATGACCTAGTGAAGGTTAGAATTATTTAAATTATTGAAAGGATGTTGTCCATGCTTTTTCCTCTCAGGACAAGAACTGATAGTTTGGAGGGCTCCAACTCCTTTTTTTTTTTTTTTTTTTTTAAATCTACTTATTGAAGGTGCTTCTTTCTTGTTGCTGAAGTGTGCTAATGCATCAGTCTTACAGACACTTAAACTCTCTCTTCTTTCTAATAGGCACTGGCTACTGTTACATAGTTTCAGATGTTTTCATGAGATGTTAGAGACAAACCATCGTACAGCCTTAATCTGACACACAGTAACACTAGATGTGCTATCTTGTACATGCCACTATTCTTTTTGTTAAATCTGATACACAGCTGTATCAGCCCAAGTGGTAGGTAAGACAGGCAACTTCTTGCTGCCTTCAAGAGCTGCTTAGTTTCTCTTGCTGTTTTTATAGATTCCTCTCAGGCCCTTCTTTAGCATCAGCTACTCTGTTAAATCAAGAACTTGTTCTGTGCTTTTAATTGAATTAGCTTTTGATAACTCTTCCGGACTTCTGTCATCCTAATCAGGTGTTGGATGTGCCTTGTGTCAGTTTTAAATAACATTTTAGATTTTGCTTGTTGCTTCCTCCAGGCCTTGAGGTGTTTCTTACCCACTCCACTGTAGGCTTATTAGCATGCGTAGCATTTTAAATTGGGCCATTTGAATAAACATCCCGTGCCCTGCTTTTCTAATTGCTGACTGAAATAGGTCATGCCAGGTCGTGCTAAACACCACATTCTCCCAGTGCTTTGTAGACACTGTGTCCATGTTCATCATGCTCTGCCTTCTCAGCCCAGCTCCCGAATCTGCGGTCGTGTCGTGATGTTTTCTGGAAAGCCTTCACTCTCCCAGGATACCTGGAGATTATTGGTCTCTTACAGGCTTGGCAACAAGCAAACTGATTATCTGCTAAGCTTTTAGAGAGTAAACTCCTGCGGACGGGGACCCGCCTCTTTGTCTCTCTCCCCTGCTTGGTCAGGTGCAGCTCCAGTCTTTGCTTTGATGTTTGCTTCTCACTATATTTATCATATAAGCAGCAGTAGAGGTGTGCATCACAGTTTTGCATGGATTGCTTAATATCCTTGGATCATACCCATTGCTTACGTCAACAGAATTTGCTGTGTGAATCTGTGTATCTCTCCACTGATTTTTTTATCAAACTAGACTTTCAGCCTAGAAATGAGCAGGGCAGGATAAATGAATTATCATCTGTTTGCCATTCCTTGTTCCAGGCAGATAACACAATAATACATTTTAATCAAAAATAGTAAATCTGTTTTCACCAGAGGTGGGGTCAAATCCAGACCTGTACTTTGCCAGAGAATTTGGGGAATTAGAGGGGTATTTGGAACTCATTACTGCAACTGGCAATGATAAAATAGCTTCAAAGTCTGGCACCCAATGTTGGTGTGTTTGGGTATCCTTTCTGTGAACATTGCTTTATTAAATAAAATGTCAATTAGCATAGTTTAGTTCACAGCTGCCAAATTATCTTTTTCTTGTACATTAATAAAAGCCAAAACCAATTGTTCAGTGGGATGGTGAGCACTGAACTGGTCCAGAGGAACTTAGGTTCAGTTTCCAGACTTGCAACTGTGTCTTTTGAGTAGTCTCTGTGGCTCTGATCCATTAAAGACAGTTAAACTCATGTGCAATCATATTGAAGTTGGTAGAACATAACACCTTTTATGTTAAGTGTGCAATTGAGTAGGTTTGCTGAGTTAGGCCTACAAGCCCACTGAGAGGGAGGACAGAGCGATGCTTCTCTGGGCCACAAGAGCTGTTCAGGGTAATACCATATATTCCTGAGGAAATGGTGTGTGTAGCTGGCTCATGGTCCCAGCACTGCACCTCCTTCCTTCTCTCTCGGCCCTAATCATGCTGTCAGTATCCAAGGTGACGGGTTAAATTGGCTGTTTCTGCTCACTACCCTTTTCTTTCGTTTGCAATGACTTCTGTGAACTACAAAGTACGAATGCTGTGAGAAAGGGAGCATCCTGCTGAGAAGGGTGAAAGAGTGATAGAAAATGCATCTGATTTCTATAATGTAATAACTAAGCAGTCTGGTTATCTCCTGTCTCCATCCCCTTCCATTGCTGATCTGTCCTCATGAGCTTCCTGTGGGTTTTCTTATTCCTCCTTCAGTTTTATCTGCATTTCAGTGCTTGTGATTTCTGGGTGGGTACAATTAGGGAAGCTGTTCAGTAGGGTTGGTGTGTCACACATGTGTGAACATCTGCACAAAGTGGTTCCTTACAGTCTGATCTGCCAAAATGACTGCTTAGCACCAGAAAGCTGCTTTTAAGCTCTACCTGTTTGTCTTGTAGCCCACAGGCACCTCAGCCACAGCCTCCAGAGACTCCCTGGGCAGATGAAGAAAATGTAGTTTATCACCTGACTGATGAGGACTTCGACAAGTTTATAAAAGACCATTCATCTGTGCTAGTGATGTTCCATGCACCATGTGAGTTTGTTTTCTATTCTGTACTCTGAGCCAAATGCTTGCTGACAAAATCAGTGATGATTTTCCTTGGAAGTTTCACAGAACCTTGAACTCAGAGTCCAGGCTTTTCTTGTTTGTGATGATTGTTAAATACAAAAGGCATGAAATGTTTGTGAAGTTGCTGACTGCACATTTAGGATGGAGATGTGCTGCTGGGAGAGGGACACTTTGTAGGCTGAGTCAAAACATAATTGAAGAATGTAATGATGCTTAAATAGTTAGAGGACTCATCACTTTACAGTATGATTTCCCATTTTCAGCTTCTCTTCAGTATTGTTTGCTTTCAAAGCACAACTCTGGTTGATTGAACAACTCAGCTTGAGAACCATGAGCTCCTGAGTTCTTGTTCTTGGCTGCTGCTATGTTGTTTTGAGCATTTTCACTCCTCTGCTGCAGTTTTTCTGGCAATGCCAGAAAACTAGGTCTAAGTTCAGAAAGTCCCCAGGCCTTTTTAAAACTAATGCAGGTTTGGTGGTGATACTACTTACTATTCTGGTGAGAATGCACTGGGCTGATCTTTTTCATTGCTTGAAGTTTTAGCTTGACCAATAAAATGCAGTGGGTTGCTTTCAGAAAGCTGTTCCAACCACATTGTCCTGTATTGGTGTTGGGTGGAAGAGTTCATTAACCTCTTTGTTCACTGTGGATGTAACTTGTTTCAGCTACATAGCTGATTCTACCAATTGATTGTGTCTGCGATGGACAGTTCAGGTCAAATATGCTATGCTGGGTAATACACAGCTTCTGCCTCCCCTTACTGCTGTGCTGGCAGTGGCACTTGGGTGAGATGTTCATTTTCAGGGGCATGGATTTAAAGGTTAGAACTCTGGAGGCAGCCTGTGTGCTCACAACTGAGGGTCTTGGCACAGAGGCTGAAATCCTGTTTCCCTTTAAGCCAGCGGGAGTTAGCTCCAAAATGCCTTTTTGAAGGTCTGCTCATAAGACTCATTTGAAAAACATACCATAATGAGTTTCCTTTGCCCAATGAAATGTCTGAGAATTTGATCCTCTGAAGCAGGTGACTGCTATTTTGTCACTGTGTTCACTGAATTATTTGTACTAATGAAAGTGGGACCGGAGATTAATGCATGGTCTGAAAAACAAAACACAAGTAGCAGAACTGATGGAGCCTGGTTTGCTCAGGAGTTATCCTTCATTACCCAAATCCTTCCTTCCCTAGATTTCCATGCACCCCGGTGTGCAAGTGACAGCATGGATTGCTGCTCCTCAGGAGCTGTACTCTTGCTGGTTTGGCTGAACAACTGCTGCCAAACAGACATGTAGTTCCTAAATTTCTCTCTTTTCCCTCTCTCTGCACAGTGGTATGGGATGTGTCCCCTCTCTCTAGCCCTGAATCTCTGTATGTTTACAGAAATTTAGTAGTATTTAAAAGCTTTACCTTTTTTTGAGTTTGTAAATGGGCAAAGGAATCCAGTCATGTATTTGGGAGGAGGAAGAAGGGGAAGAAATAGACAGTTGGCCCTACAAACCTTATTCCTTTAGGAAGCCAGATGAAAAATAGGTTAATGTATACAATTACAATCAGATTTTCTAGTAAGTTCAATTTAGTTATAAACCTTAACAGGGTTCTGTTTGGTTTTTAGGGTTTTTTTAATATTTTATAGAACACAAATAATACAGTTTTAGGAATAATGATATTACATGACCTATTTTGAAGGAGGGGCACTTCCAACTAGGTATGTTTTGTACTAGGTGGCATTCTGTACCAAGGTACAGCAGTACTTTGGCAAATGCTGTTTTAAGAGTAAATCAAATGCCTAAATTGGGCTTTTGCAGTCTTCTGATAACATTTTCCAGCTTCTCAGAATTGGGATAAAGAATCTTCCTCACCAGAACAACTCAATTTTAAATGTAGCTTGAATGTTTGGGGCATTTTATTTACATTTAGGTGGTAATCGTATTGCCTATGTGCAGAATCCAGCTTGATCACGTGTAAAAGATCTGTGTTTGTAAGAATCCTCTCTGGGCATCCTCAGCAGAGTGTGTAAGGCTTGCAAACTAATTAATGACAGACAACTATCATAAACAGTTATCTCCATGATTAAAAGCTCTTCTCTTAGCACTTCGTAAATGTGTTAATGGAGTCACCTTATGAATATTAGGAGATAAATTACTCCAGTAAAAGAAGCAGAGCAGCAAACATCTTACTTGTTTTAACCTTGGTAGCTCAGGATGAGAGAGTTTTTTCTAAAAATTATGTATTAATAAAAAAAAAATGTGGAAACAGATGTGCAAAATAGCCCATAACACAGGATATACTTCTATGTAACTAAGAATAAGCAAGGGGATTTCTATACTGACCTGGAATTAGCACGTACTTAAAACCCTGTGTCACCATGCAGCATACATGTGACTGGGAGTTTTTCTAGCAGACTGTTGGGGTTTAGCCCCAGCTGCAACTCAGCCCCACACAGCCACTTACTCGCTCCCTTGTGGTGGGATGGGAGAGAGAATTGGAAAAATAAAGGCGACAAAACTCATGGGTTGAGATAAAGAATAAGTAAAAGCCAAGCACAGGCAAAACGAAGCAAAGGATTTGTTCACTACTTTGCATTGACTGGCAGGTTTTTGACCATTCCCAGGAAAGCAGAGCTCCATCACACATAATGGGGACTTGGGAAGAGAAATGCTATCACTCCAAATGTCCTCCCCTTCCTTTTTCTTCCCCCAGCTCTGTGTGCTGAGCACACCACCATATGGTCTGGGATATCCCTGTGGTCAGCTGGGGTCAGCTGTTCTGGCTGTGTCCCCTCCAACTCCTTGTGCACCCCCTGTCTCCTCACTGGTGGGGTGGGGTGAGGAGCAGAAGAAGCCTGGACTCTCTAGGTACTGCTCAGCAATAGCTAAAACATCCCTGAATTACCAACACCATTTTGAGAATAAGTCCAAATCATAGCTCTGTACCAGATACTGTGAAGAAAATGAACTCTATCCCAGCCCAAACCAGCACACATACACTCAATCTTGTGTTCATGAGAAGCTATTTCATTAGAGAATTATTTCAGTGATGCTTTAATTGCATATTCAGGTGGCCAGTGCATTAATAGAGTGTAGTATGAAAAGGTGTGCAGGAAATTGGCAGCTTTTTATCCACACTGTGCCCCATAAGTGCTGAAGATACAGCTGAACCAAACAGAACCAGGTAAATACCTGTGAACTGCACAATTAGACACTGTGATGAATGTGGCCAATTGGGTCTCCATGCCTGTGGCTACTAATGATCATCCCTGAGGACCACGCTATAATTATTTACAATCAGTTGCACTTACTGACCCAATCAAAGGCATCACAGCATTTTGTGTTTCTGCCTGGCATAACTAAGTTCACAAGAGCAGCTACGTGGGATTTGAACACATCAGGAAGGTCTGCAGCATGCAGCTTTCACCTCTTGAGATCAGAGGCCTCATACATTTTGTGCAATAATGTATCACAACCATTAAACAGAAACTGGGCTGCTTCAGGTCGTTACTGCCGGCCCTGCGATAACGTGGGTGAGCGTGGGTGGGCAGGATGAGTTCATCCTGCTTTCGTTTTGCAGGTCAGTAGGGACACGAAGCAGGATTTTTAACCTTCTGAAACTCCTTTGTAAAGCCCTTAAGAGGATGTTCAATAAATCTGAATATTTAGCATAGGTAAAAAGCGACCCAGACAGTCAGGCTCTGAAGGAGCTCTCCCTCCCCAGCCATCTGTGAGGGGTGTGCAGCGTTGTGCTCCTTACTTAAGCATTTTGCTGAAATTTCATAATTTCTGGTGGTGAGCTTAGTGTTATCCTGGATTTATCCAGACTGGAGTTTTGCAGGCATCTGAAGTCTTTTTTCATTGTGGTGAAATGAAAACAGAGTTCTCCTGCACTATACAAGAGAACAAAGAAACGTCCCTCTCTCCCTAAGGATTTGGAGTTTCTGCTTGGATTGATCATATTTGGTAACATGAGATAGCAGAGCTACATTAGCAGGCCTATTTCCAAGCCTTTAACAGAGGATTTTTCGCACGAACTAAAGCTATTTCTGTACCATAACATAGCTAAAGGCACCCATGCAGCTTATGATAGGCTTCTATTAGCAATGAGAGTAAGGGCTCCATGTCTGTATGTGCTTCTCGAATAACTGTGCCTACAGCTGATCAATTTATTTAGATGCCCAAGATGACAGCTGGGTTCTGAATGTCTCTAAATATGGTTTATGCTGCCAGTCAAGTGTTGTTAAATGCTTTAGTGACATGGGGACTCGCTGGGACTTTAAATGCTCCCGAGTCACTTGAGCACAAGAAAAGCGCCCTGTTTGTGTTTTCAGTTTCCCCATCAAACTGTTTGCTGAGTCAAATGCAATTTTTAAAATAATTCTGTCCAAAATATTTGCCAAATTAGCGAGTGTTGTAGTCTTTCTGACTCTGTTGTGTCAAAGGGATAAAAACCCCACACACTTGCCTTTCTACATTTTTCTTAGCATTTTTCTCTACCCAACCAAGTCCCTGATAAGTCAATTCAAATGCTACTGAATGGTGATTAAAGTCCAGAATTGGAAGTCAATTCAGGAATGGATTCTAAAAGTGTCTGATTTTCATGCACAGGCGTTACTTTCATTATGTTTTGTTAACACAAGTGACATTGCCGACACTTTAAAACGTACCTGTTCTTGCAGCCTGATGCAGAATAATGTCCTGGCACCACTACGAGCTGTAACCTCCCTGTGTGCCTTCAGCAAGCACAGATCTGAGTAGTCTCTGATGCTAATTGGTAGTTGTAGTCAGTCACCCCTGTTTGCTTGGGGTTGCTTTGCCCCCCTCTCATACCCCATCAGCCAGAGCGAAGTTTGTGGTCCAGTACTGATGCCAGAGGTAACAGAGGAGAAAAAGGTGCTTTGGCTGTACTGTTAGTGTGAGTGTGCATTTGCTTTTTAAAGGATTAAAGTATTAAAATCTTTTTCCTGCAATGTTTTTCCTTGTATGTGAGCTTAAATTCATGTTAAACCTGTGCTCTTCCCAGGCCTCTTCACAGGGCTTCTTCATGGGCTACATAAGCTGATTGCAGGACTTAAGGTTAGAAAAAATGTCAATATCCTTAGTAGGATATTGGAACCATCCTGTTTTTTCCTACCTTGATAAGGAGGGAAGGCAGAGAAAATGCAGCCTAATAGACCTTTGCTTGCTTCTTCCCAGTGGAAGGGAGGGCAAAAATAAATCTTGAAATTATAAAATGCACCATAGTTTTGACGTGTTGTTGAAATGTCTGTGAAATTCCTTTCCTGTCCTCAGATATTTTCACTCCCTTTAAAAACGAACCCCGTAAATTATGCAGTTGGTGCTTTCCAAAGTCAGCTATTCAGCTGTGCAGGTTTTTAATTGCCCGGGGAGTGGTTTTATCAGTTTGTCTTTGAAAAACAGCTTTTCACACCCTTCAGTCCTTCCCCCCTCCTTCCCTTGCATTAAAACCCAAGGTTTTAAGCCACTTTGTGAACTCTTTATTAAGAATCCCAACCAATTAGCCTAGTACAAGATGAAGGCCTCCAGCTTCTAACTAAGCAGTGGACTTGGATCTCTCCCTGCCAGCACACCATCATTGGTTACAGTGGCCTGGTTTTTGTTTCTTACTGCTGCATGTGGTGAGATTAGGATGTGGGAATCCATTGCTTGCTTTAAATATGAAATAAAGCAAACCCAAAATCTGCACGTGAAATCAAATCTATTTCTTTCAAACAGTGTTTTGCAACTATAAATAAATAAGTTTCCTTTTCAGACCCCCACTGGTTCCTTATGAAAGCAAAGTACATTGCAGCAAGCACTAATTGGGATGTATGTTGGCAGCATCAACTGAAAGGCCACGAGTTGAAAAGGCTGAAGAATAATCTACTCTGCAGCCTGAAAAAAATAGCCATTCTAGCACAGGTCAGCAGCAGCCTAACATTGCCAGCCTTTGATAAAGAAAAAAATGAAATTATTTGTAAATAAATACAGGTTTTCCATGCTAATTCATTATTCAAAGTTTTTTTTTAATATCATCCAGTGCAATTGCACCAGTAGAGGTTAAAGGCTTGTGGGTTATCCAAATATCAAGCAGCACTTGAATATAGAATGGATGGAAATATCCTTTAATTTTTATTTGTCCCTGTCGTATATGACATCTGTCATTTTAAAAATAAAACATTGGCTGTGTTCAGTGACTACATAGAGAGCTTTTGGCATCTGCCTTCAGATGTAAAGCCTCTGGGATAAAGAGAAATGGTAGGTGGCTGGGAAGCTGTTCTTGTTAGACCTGTGCAGGTCTGGATTACTGGGAGTTTGTAGTGTGTAAGGCAGGTTATGTATTTGGAATCTTGTCAGATGCCATATCCTTGTGATGCAGCTGTGTATTCCACTCCATGGGATGATACTCAAGGAGACATTTATGTGTCAAGGTGCTCAATCCTGTTCCCACTAGACCCTGCGAAAATGTTCTCCTTGCTTCAGAGTAATTACAGAAAGCTTTGAACAAGGCAGGCTTTGTGGACTGTGATGTGGGTCATAGGCAGCATCTGTCTCTGGTGGGTTTCTTGGTGAAGCAGTGCAGATGTGAGGATGGGCTATTGCAGTGCCCTGATCACCGAAAAAACGGAATAGTTGTGTAAGGGCACTTGGATGATGAGTGTTGCTGTTTAAGAGTCTGGACAGATCTATGAAGAGAAGAGATCTGCTTCAGTTTCATAATTGTGCTTCCTGACTCTCTACATCCCATAGGTTCCTAATTTTAATGTTACCTTAGTGTATTTTTAATGGGATGTATAATAAAATGCTTCCCCGTGCAAGCATAAATTATGCCAACTTTCTGTTCATTGTATATATGTACGTCTTAGCTGAATGTTAGTCAGGCTCTTGGAGCAGATATATATTCTTCATGTAAACCAGTTAGAAATGGGTAAATTCTTGCCTTCTGAATCTGCTTCCAATAAAGTGAGCGAGTTCTGACTGTTGATTTCAGAGAGAGGAGGTCGGAGATACTGATTAGGTTCTTCAGTATTTAAAAGCATGTAAGTCTACTGTAGGATGTTGCTTGATATTTGAATATCACCAAAAATCTTAGGGACTATAAACAGTTCAGTGCAGTGACCTGCCAGTGCAGTGACCCACCTCATTAAACTAATTACAGGAATGATTTTCAGGGAGATTTAATCACACATTAAAACAGAAGTTCTTGAAAAGGCAGCAAATCAGGAAGATGAAGAAACCAACATGGATTTTTCCTTTAATGACAATCCCATTTATGTTTCTCGAGGATTTAAAAATAAAAATCAATACAGATTTTTAGTGGTATTTACTATAAATAGGAATGTGAAGAGTATAAAACCCCTAATAACTAGCTTGTGCAGTAAAACTTGACCGGATACCTAATGAAAGGGGTGAAGCCAGAAATGACTGAGTCCGTTGTCTCTTTTGTGTTGGTCTTTTGATGCTGGAGCACACAGTTCATATGAGATTATTGTCTTTTTGAAGCAGTTTGTGCTCTTTGAGCAGAGTAAGATCATAAAAAAAAGGATGATCCAATGATAAAAGTGATAGTCTTGGCCTGGAGATGTGAAAGTTTAGTTCTTGCCTTGCTTTGATTTGTACAGTCATGACCCAAGTCACTAAATATTTGTCTCAGTTTCCAATCTGTGAAGTGGAGATAACATTTCACCTTGCGTGGGAGTTTTATCTAGCGAGCCATGCCCAGACTGGAAGCTGCTCCAGTATTGCAACAGTTGAGGTATGGAAGGCATGTGAACATTGCAAAGTGAAGGAAGTATTCCCTGGCTTGTGGCAGATGTCCATTTTTTGGGCCCCCAAGTTTAGGAAACCCCATCTGCTACTGAGTAAGCACACAGCTCAGATAAGATTATCAAAGCCCGAGCTGATGACTGGTTACAGCCCATGCCAAGACTTGAAGGGAGGAGCCTTGGCTTGCTCTGGTTCATTTTCACAACAGGAAGAGTGGCAAACCCAGGCTTTTGCGGTGTTTTGGGCTGCCCTACCTTTGGGCTGGATCTTGACTTGCCTTGTGGCATGGTGCTGTTCTGGGGACACAGCGTGTACGTTGAATCACTTACTTGGGCATCAAGGGCAGAATGCAGGGTAGTAGGAAAGGAGCTGAGCTGTATACACTTGGGTTTTGTGAAATTTGGTAGATTTGTTCAAATGCATTGCTGTATGCTCGCCTCCAGTAGGGAGCAATTAGTTTCTCTATTAAAGAAGACATTTGCAAAGGCTATTCCAAGCAGGAAAAAAATCTTCCTGTGAATGTGTGGCAGGTGGTGTAAAGGGAACATTAGTTTCTTTGGGGATTTGCTGCCTCATTTCTCACATTGGTACTGCTTTCCCTCTCTCCTAACAAGTCCTTACCGCTTGAGATGATTACAAAGGAGTAACTACGGCCAAGGGATAGCTGAGAGGTGACAGCTGAAGGGAGAGTCCTCCCAATCTCTGGGTATTTGTTATAGATTATTTAGGTGTTCAGAGTGGTCTTTTAGAGGACTTAGGTAATTTTAGCTGTTAAAAGTCTGCATTTGAATGTGTGAATTGGGTCACTGTCCTCCTGCAAGCTTGACCCCAGTGTACATATAAGCCCTTAATGCTCTTGTGGTGAGTTCTGATAGGAATGAAGCATAACTTATTTTTATGGATTTACTTTGCTTGCCTCTAATGATGGGTTAACAGTGGGAATTAGCTTTAAGAATTAACCACTGGGTTGGTTTTTTTTCTGAAATAATTTAATTTCCTTGCTTGGATAAGCTCAACATACAGTACAGGGCTCTCATTTGGAAGTTGCCTTACAGTATCTCTGCTACTTGAATCATTACCATTAGAGTTTTCATTGTCAAGTTTATCTTCCTAAATACTTTATGGCTTCAATTTTTATTCTGTGGAAGGTAGAGTAGAGAACTTATGTAAAGAATAAATAATGGACAGAGAAACGTACAGTGAAAGATTGCTTGCCTGCCTGTCTACTCCTTGTGCCCTTTCAGATGGTGGGTTGGCAAATGATGCTGTGTTTCTGAGCTACTAATAAATGAATCCATTGCTTTGATACTGAGGCATTGTGCTGATGGAGGAGCTGTGTTTTTTGGGGTCCTGACTGCTTGTGGTTGGCCGACCATCCCAGCATGCTTCTCCTAAGTAGGTGAAAAGATCTCAGTTGGTAGGCAATTCTGCTCTGAATTTGGACAAAAAGTGTGCATTCTTCATAGTATCTCTTCTTGATACTTGACTTTTACAGATATCTTCACAGTAATAGCCAGTGTCAGTATTGCTTTTAACGCCTGTGCACCATAAGCTTGAATGCTTTGGGATGTACTTTTCTTAGGAAGATTTCTTTGCATTGCATCCATTTTGCTGATGTCTTATACAAATTGCATCCTAGGAAGTAATTTGCTTGTTATGCTGTTTTTGTGATCTGAACATCCAAAGCTATTTCATCTAACCTCTGCTCTCTGGCATTTTCATTGCTAAATCCAAAGCTTAAAGTCTTCCATAGTGGGATAAGAGTGTGAGGAAAAGCAGTGCAACTTCTCTTGCCTCCCCAAGGCAAAATTTTTTTGTTCACTTGGCAGTGGAGAAGGTGTGGGGGGGAGTCTTTTTTGGATGAAGAATAATTCTGGTTTTACTGAGAAGGAAACCTTGTGGTGGTATTTTTCATAAACTCTCAATAAGTTCACCTTAAGGCAACTCTCTTTCACATTTCAATAAGGGAAGATTAATTTTCAACACCTACTCAGGGCCATGTTCCTCAAAGCTGGTGTAGGAAGTGTAATTCATATCTCCCAATGCCAGCTGATGCACCTTCCTTCTCTTCTTTTCCCTCCCAGGAGGGATGATAGGAGGCATCATCGTCTCCCAACACTGATTTCTACCAATTGCACCACGTAGTCTTGACTAAGAGGGTATATATACATGCCGTGTAATCTCCAATAGCTGGAAGCTGAAACCACATTAGGAATGAGAATGAGGAACCGTGTGATTTTTTGGGGTTTAGTTTGTTTTACATAAAGATGTTGATTAGCTTAAAGATTGTTCCTGGATGCGTGCTGGACTCTGTGCTGTGCAGATGGAGGTATATTTTTTCAAAGACTGCTTTCAGGAGCCTGGCACAGCCAGGACTCCCTGTGAGCACACACTCTGAGGGTGAGATGGAGCAGAAATATCTCTCCCTGCTTGGCTCTCAGGAATCCCTCGGAGGCAGCAGCCTGTGGCTGATATTAGCCTTGGAGCATATTCACCCTTTTGTCTGAGCCCTTTACATCAGAAGAAGATATACTTCAGTGTGACGAGAAATGAAGGCAGAAGCATGTGTTATGCAGTTCATCAGAGCTGTTGTCTTGTAAATCCCATAGAATCATAAAATCAGCTGGGTTGGAAGGGACCTTCAAGATCATCAAGTCCAACCCTTGATCCACTACCGCTGCAGTTACTAGACCATGGCACTAAGTGCCACATCCAGTCTCTTTTTAAAAATCTCCAGGGACGGAGAATCCACCACTTCCCTGGGCAGCCCATTCCAATGTCTGACCATCCTCTCTGTAAAGAAATTCTTTCTAATATCTAACCTAAACCTCCTCTGGCACAACTTGAGACCATGCCCTCTTGTCTTGCTGATAGTTGCCTGGCTGTCCCATTGGGGGCAGCCTGCAGAACCTGCCCTATGTTTGTTCCCTCTGTGGTGAGCCTTCCCCTCCCAAGGTCTGTTGCTGGCTGAAGGTGGCCCTTCTACCAGAGCTGTGAACACAGCATGGATGCAGATAGGGTTCCTGGAGGATACGTTTAGTTAAGCTCTCTTCTCAGTTTGATCTGATTTAGGTAATGCAGTGATCCAACTGTCTTTTTTAAAAATAAATAGTTTTAACTCATACTGTTGCTGTCTAAAGCTGTTATGACCCTTCTGCTGAGCACTTTCAGTGATGCTGGGAGTGAAACAGTGATGCCAGTATAGAAAATATGAGATGGTGTCTGGGGTGGGGCCACTACCACCTCAGCAAGTCAGAGGGATAGGAGAAGGGATGACCAGTTTGTAATCATTTTGTGCCCCAACTTCACACTGAAGAGCTGCTGGAAACAGGCAGGGACTTTTCTTCTGTGTACCCATGCTGGGATTGGATTTGCACAGCTCATTGCATGCACAGATTGAATGCACTACGAGGCTGTGGCAATGCCAGTGAGGTGGTGATAATGATGTGGACGAGACACTGCACTGCTCTCCTGTCTCTGAGATGAACTGAGCAGCCCACGCAGCCGAAGCGTTAGGCTGCGACTGCATCAATGTAGCATGACTGCAATAATCCGAACTGCTTAAGTGTTTTCCTGCTAATTCTGTATTTCTAGTTCCCCAGAGTCTTTCCCAGGCTGACCTTTTCACAGGCTTTGTCTTTTGTAAAGCCATAAAGCTGTTTGCTTGTCACTGATCCCTAAGCAGTGTAATGCCTGGTCAAATCAAACCTACCTTTAAAAGTACAATGGTGAGGTGGGGAGTCTGAATTTGTGCACGTATGCCGACATTTCTAGCTGTTGAAAATTTGAATTCAATATCATGTTAAAGACGTTGAAGATGCTCCTCTTAATCTTATAAGAAAGCATCAAGTCTTGAAACACTGTTGTCTTTAAGTATCTGGAATTATACCTGGGTGGGAAGTGCTGCTGGTGAGGAGATGAATAGTTTGGTGGGAGTAAGTACCCAGAGGGAAAAGGATGCACAAAATTCTTTCAGCTCCTGATCCTTCACAAGGTGATTTGTTTTAATTGTAAAATTTTTTTTAAAGCAGAAACGTGGAGATCTGGGCATGGCCTGGTGGCATTGACCATTATGAGTATTAAGTGAACGTGTAACCAACACAGTTGCAAATTCGTACCTGTGATTGCGGGGAGAAACAGCTGCTTTTGTCATCCTCCCTCCCTGCCAAATTTGGGGATGATTTTCCATCAGATGTCTGCAATGCAGATGGCTAAATTATGCAAGGGAATCTACAGCTGTTGCAGTTTATGCTCTTCTATACCAGTGAAGGAACTGTAAGCTGCCTCATTGCAAACCTGAGAGCTACTCTTTTACATGATGCATAAGAAGTCTTTGCATGTTAAAGGCTTCCATAGCAGAAGAGAACATATTTGTATTCTTGCATGGGTGATAAGAAGGCTGGGATTTGTGTGTATCCTTGCCCTGGCTGCAAGGATTGTGTTTCCCGCCCCTCCATGTACATACTCTTGTTTTTGTATGTACAGGTGTATGTTCAAAGTTAACAATGGAACACACATAAGAACAGGCTGCTCTGCTGTGTTGCGAGATCACTGCTCCTCTGGGATTAAGAATGGAGATACCAAAGATGTTATCCCCAGGTATTAAATGTTTAGAGAGCAAAGGCGTATCCAAACTTTTTGAGACTTTTTTTTTCTTTCTTGAAGTTGTCTGTAAATCTTCTGTGAGTGTAGTCTGAACTGCCAGTGGCCTATTTGCTGAAAGCAGGCCATGCTTTGTGGTTCAAATTTGTTTTCTCATCAGGCTAATAGAGGTATTTTTGGTATGCAGCTATAGATGGATGTAGAGCTGGCATGATACAATAAATAGCTGGTACATGATAACAGTATTCAGGAAGTCTGTTGATGACAGAAATGTAATGGTTCTTCAAAATCTTTATTTGCAATTTATTTTACCTCTAGGGTTCTTCATGTCAGAAATTGCTTCTTCACAACTGCCTGGATGTTATCTTTTATCTCTTGCTTGTCACGCACACTTCAGATCCTCAGACAGTGTTGTCTTGAAATGAGAGGACATGACCAAAAGCGTGGTGTTTGTTTATATAGTCCTAAAATGACAGAGAAACAGAGATTTATATCCTTGGGACAGCACTCTGACAGAATATTCAGGAGCTTAGTTAGAGCTACTTGACTGGTTTTCTGGTTGTCTTCTGCAGGCAAAACTTGGTTTTAGCAGTAGAAATACTTGCATTAGTTCACTTCTGAAAACATTTAGAGCAACTGTGTGTTGTGAGTCTTTGCCAAGGTGCCAAACAGGCTGCTGTAAACAAATATAGATATTTCCACAGAAGAAGAGTTGCTTGATGCATTTGTTAGCCTCTCCTATGTCCATTTGCTCCTCGCCCTTTCACTTTAGCATTGCTCTCTCCACACGTGGCTTTTGCCTCTGCACTTGCATGTGGTCACACTGGGTAAAGGACAAAGTGCTGAGTGAGTGTTGTGCTATGGCCTATGGTGGGATTCAGGAGGGAAGGGACTTGTCTGCCACATCTGTCCCCAGGGTGATGTGGGGACCTTTGATTGCCCTTGTCTGAGGGTGCAACTGAGCTAGGCTGTGTGACAGTGACTACACTGAAGGAAGAAGCTGCTTATCTGCCCGTCTGCACAGTGCAAATGAGAAGATTGATTATAAATAAACTAGGATAACAGAATTCTCTCTTCATTTAGACATCTGTTTTAGAAATGGTTACCCAGGGTGCATACCAGATGCCCTAGCACTGATTGTTGTAAGCTTTGACTTCTTTTTCCTGTCTTGTAACACTTCTTCTTTACACTTAATCCATGGACTCTTTTCTATTGGAGCCTTGGACCTTGCAGCCTGAGGTCCTTTTGTGCAAGAGGAGTAGGATGATATGTGGAGAGGTCAGAGGAATTGTCAGGAACTGTTCAGTAGAGCCAGGCACTAAATCCTGACTGGTTTTGGGCTGCTGTATGGAGAGTAAGTCTGACTTGCACCTCCAGGGCAGCTACTTGTCTTCTGAGACAAAAGACCGAGGCTGTGAGAGTCCCCTCGGATAAACACCTGCAAGTCCCTTGGGTGTTCTCACTAGCCATGACCCCCAGAAAGCTCAGAGGATGTCAGTGCTTAGAGTAGGCTCAGGGCATCCTTGGGTTGACTGTTGACTGCAACCTTTCTCTTCTCACCTGGGATTGAACGAGTTGCTTCCCTTGCTCAGTCTTTTAGTTTTAATGTCAGTATACGCTTAACACAACTGTGCATCTGCTAAAAGCACATCTATCACAGGTGCCCACTGCAGACCTGTGGGCTTCCTTCCCTGTCCCAACAGCACACAGGAGCATCTGGGCTAAGGGCCTGGAGGATTGTTGTTATTTTCCCATTCATTTTATGAACAGAAAACATCTAAAACTAGAAGAGCTTAGCACAGAGGGATGCAGCTGCTACTGAACAACCTAATGTAGTAATCAAAGTTGAGGCAGTGACCTTGGAATTCATTTAAATAACTTTTTCATCGGCCTTGAAAATTTAATGGCAATCCTCACAGGATTATTCAAAGATAGGATAAATAATCATAAAAGAGATTAATTGATTTCCAGTTTGAAGGTTTGACTTCTGATTTGTATCTCTCCCTTTCTGCAATGGTAGGTGGAAGCAGGCTGTAGCACACAATAGCAAAATTCTCATAAAGATGGCCAGGGTAGCATTGTTTATTGTGGGAGAAGCTCTTAAGATTTCTTGTCCCTCTTTCAGGTTCAGTTTAATGTGGTGCCTGTTTTTCCAGGCTGATATATCGTGCTGTCCTCTGTCAGGGGTAGAACAAGCATTACACAGTAAAGATTTGAAGACTTCAGTTTTCATTTAAGTGCCTTTTAAAGACCTGATGCTGCTTCCCCTTTATTTTAAGCATGAGTGAGTTAGCTTTGTGGCAGTCAGTAGCGCTGTGTCTCTGTGATGTTCACGAAAGAACACAGAACAGTGACATTTCATGGTCTTGGTCTCTTTATCCAAAATATTACATGAATTTCAGATGCTTTGGATTTTTTTTTTATTTCCTAGGCAAAGTACACCTGGGTTGTTGTTTTGGTTTTTTTCTTCTCTGCAGAGCTTTGTGAAAAACTCTGGTTGTTTAATGCCTTTGGTTGATCAGATCTAATTAATGGTTGTGGAATATTGTGTGGATACCATAGCTAGAGCACAGTACAAACCTTGCTGTGGCTGAAGGATACACTGTGTAAAGCCCACCAAGGTGAAGTTAGCCCTGCAGAAAAGTATTGTTTGTACAAATTTGAGCGAGCTAAATTCAGAGAGGTTCCCCGGTATCTGAGCTGGCACTCGAGATGCCCTTTGTTTAGAAGTGAGGAAGAGCACAAAATAAATAAAGTTCCCTGTTCCTAAAAAGAGAAATAAATCAACTTGGGCAGGTGTCAAAGAGATCTGTCAGCCCCTTCCACAAAGCCATATGCCTGCAAGTTTTCTGTGGGTGGCAAATAAATCATTTTGCCAGCCTCTTTTGTGCTCTTAACCAAGACAAGCAGTGCTGAGACAGTAACTTTTCCTCAGCCTTTTCCAGTTTCTTCCTGAATTCACCTCTGAAGCTGTTGCATCAGGTTCCCGTTGTGGTGGCACATGACCACACCACTGTGTAAAACTAAAGCAAAGCTTTCTACTCCAGCTGAGATCCCCTTGCTCTGCTGCTCCTACCACAGTATTGTTTTTTGCATAAAAGAATGATGTGGGGCTTGTTAATGCCGTGGACACTGTGCAGATGACCAAGCAGTATGGACTGCAGGTGGTGTTTGAACTGGAGTTTGGTCTGCGATCAACTGCTTGGGTATTTGCTGTAATTCTCAGGTGGGATTTGCAGTTTTTATTAAAATGTACACCCTGTTCTATAAACACACCCTGAAAGTGTTTCATGGTGTGGTGTTTGGTGCTCTGCCGAGGTCCCTGTTTGCTCTGGTGAAGTTACACCTGGATGTCCTATCACTTTGCGGCTCTTTAACTTGTGCTACATGAAACATGCTTGTCTGGTTGAGTTCAGGCTCAGGTTTGTGTCTGCTGGCTTAAGCAGGCATCCCATTAGAGGGAAACAAAGCAGCGCTGAGATTCAGAGTCCTTGGTTTATTTTCTTTTAGACAGTGGTGTAAAAATAGCCCCAGCCGTGTTCCCTGTACACCTCAGAGATGGCTTTTGCTGGAGCTGCATTGAAACGCATTTCTCACCATATCTTCTGATACAACTTTCAAAAGCTCAGCAAAGTCTGGGCTTTCAAGTGCCCGTTCCAACAATAATAGCTAAGGAAAGCAAGCTGGCTGCTGCTGCAAACAAGAGGGAGAAGTGTAGCGAGGCATTGCATTGGGATTACAGTGCACTGGGCAGGCGAGTGCGGTGTCAAGGCCGTGCCAGGCGCCTTGTTACAGCTCACTGCATCTCTGTCTGCTGGAGGAGCCGGCCCTCGCCCTGCCCGGGTGTCAGTCTTGCCCACTCAGTCCGTGTGCAGTGTCCCTGCAGGGGCTGTGGTGGTGCTGGTCCCTTGGCCCCTGGGGATGATGAAGGGGCTGCCACCAAGGCCCAGCATCACGCTGGAGGTGCTGAAGCGCAGCGTCACAGCTCGGCAGGAACTCCACCTGATCCTGAAAGTTCAGCTTGCCTAGAAGCAACTGCACCGGCTGAAAGCAGTTTAATTTACACCCAAATAATTTATTTTTAGTCTGCTTTTCTCGCCTATGCATTCATTTTACTTTATTGTGATGTCAGCACTTAGCAGTGAAGTAATGGCAGATCTCTGGAGAACTTCGCACAAGCGAGAAAGCACCATTATCTCGGTTTTACAGGCCCTGCTTATGTTGGGAACATATGTGGTGGTGTAATTACACTGATGTGATTAAATCAGTGCAAGTCCTTGCTAAAGGGACATGCTGCACCACTGTAAAATGGGGCTTATTATCAGTGCAGTTAAATTCAAATTACATTGCTCTGTTAAGCTGTGCTAGTGTAAGCCTCTGCTGAAAGTCACAAAGTCACGTGAGGAGCTGTGTTGTTTCTTTTTAAAGCAGGTAAAGATTTGGAAACTGAAATGGGTGAGGTTGTGCCTTGCCCAAGAGCATGCCAGAAGCAATGAACTTGACAAATTTCTGTAAGGAGAGAGGTGTGGGTGTGAAATTAGGGCGTTTATTGTTATTTTTAATTGATTAAATTCTTTGTTTAAACTATTGTGGCCATTTTGGAAAAGATCCTAAATCATACTGAGGCTTTACAAATAAAATAAGTAAAATGCATACAGAATTCTAGTAAATCTCTACCGCATGGTTTTGGATTTTGATAAAGGCGAGATGGGTCAATGAATAACCATGGCGTATACAACTTAATTGGATTTTTTTTTTTTTTGGCAGGGTGTGGACACTGTAAGAAAATGAAGCCAGAATATGAGAAGGCTGCAGAGTTTCTTCATGTAGCCAGTGACGTAAGCTAATTTCCTTTATTATATCCTTCAAATAATCAGTAATAAATAACTGGAGTAATAAAAGTGACTTTTCTCCCTACAACAAATTCAGCTGTTCTCATCCTCCCACAGGACCTTTCAAAATGTGCTTCCAAAGTACAGTCTCATCGCTAATGCATGAACCCTGCCAAAGTCTGAGAAAGAACATTCTGTCTTGAACGAAAACAAAATCGAAAAATGTTTATGTATTGTGCTGTAGGCCTTACACATAATATGATCAAATCCAAAAATGGATTTTTTCCCCCTTACTTAAAGGCATTGAATGTGAAGAAACATAGGCTTTTATTTATGAATTAGATTTGGAAAAAAACAAAAGGGGTTGATCCCTCTTTCAAATACCCTGTTTTTATGGTTGCATCACTCCATTAGTTTCATTTTAAGTGTTCCATCAGCTTGGCTGGAGAAGAGAGATCCAATAGTACAAGTATTAGTGTTATTGATTCAGTCTCATGCTGTGTATGCCATGCAAGAGGAGAAATACAATTAGTCTCCCACATTTAAGCATCTTCAGTGGAGACATCCAGAGTCCCTTTGTAGTTGTCAGAGAAGGAGGAGATGAGAAAAGCGAAGATCCGATGAATCACACTATACAAGTGCCTGCTCTCCTTTGACTCTAAAGGTGGTCCTTGCAAAGATGCCCACAAGTTAGAAAAACATGGATTTGCCTTGAAGAAAACTTGTCTTTAACAGTGCTTGTTTCTTCTCGGCGAAATTTGGAATTGTGGGAGGAAATGCCATTCCTGGGAACAGCCCTTAAGCATTATAAAGTGAATTATATACAGAGAATTCTGTCAGAAATGGTAGTAGTCCATAAGATGTCCCTTTCTGGTTTTGCATCAGTCCTCTGTGTCTTTCTGTCAGTCTGTGCTGAGTCCCTGAGACAGTGAAGGCACCTAAATAATGAGTGGTTGCCCCCAAGCCCACTGTGTCCTGCCAGAGGGAGTGTGTATGTGGCTGGGATTTACAGTGAGTGATCTCTATTTTAGAGCCCAGGTGTCCTTGCAGCAGTTGATGCTACGGTCAACAAGGCGCTGGCAGAAAGATTCCACATCTCAGGGTTTCCTACTTTGAAGTATTTTAAGGATGGAGAGGAGAAATATACTCTGCCACACCTCAGAACAAAGAAGAAGATCATTGACTGGCTGCAAAAGTAAGTTTTGAGGGTTTTGAGATGGTATTCGGGTTCCTGGTTAGTGACTCCTGCAGACTGCTTTGGTGAGGAGCTAAGCCTAGCTTTATCCACTGCTTAAATCCCTTGCTAACAAAACTAGACTGAACTCCCAGTATTCAGACACATAAAAACATGTATGTTAATTATGGTCTCCAATAAAACACATCCTTTATTTGCTGTGGGTTTTTTCATAGTTGTCCCAGTATTTCTTTCCCAAAATATTTTTCAAATATACCTTAAGCCTCTCACCAGAGGGGGAATAGCAATGGCTCTGAAAAATAAATAGAACATTTGTTGTTCCCTCTTTATAAAAAGGAGCAGATTTCACTGTTAGTAACTGAATTTCTACAGTCGTACTTTTATCTTTCCAGCATTTCAGGGCCAATGCCTAGAATTCCATCTATGTAGGGCTGAAGGAAAGCCAGTGAGACCAACAAAACCAGACCTTTGACTGCACTAACCAGCTTTTCTTGAGTGGTGTGCTGAAGTGTGCAGAATTAAGTTTGATATGAAAATGATGACAATAGTTTCATTTCAAAATAAATTGTAGGTACAATTCTCACTTAAAGTATGAATTATATATGCATATATGTAAAAGTATGCATATATATATGTATATATAGAATATGCATTTTCTTTAGGTACTGTAAACCTAATGTATTTTCTCCATTATTCAGGGGGAAAAAAACCTGCCTGAGTTTTGTGAAGTTTTTTAATCATTTAACTGTTAAAACAGTTGGCATGAGGAATGTGATATTAATTTTTCCCCTCTTATTTGGTGGGGAGTGGATTGTGTGAAGTTTTTTGGTTTGGCTTTTTATTCTTTTCTTTTTATGTTACATCTCTGACTGCTTCAAATCATGTAATAGATATAGTCTGGCAGCATCTTTGTAGCATGTTGAGAAGCTTTATCTGTATTTTACATTTAGACACAGTACTCCCTTGGCCTCCCTGCACACGCAGGCTCCAGGCTGCTGTATCCATTTTAGATGTTGTCACTGTCCTTGTTTCACCAGTTTGCTCGAGTGCTTTGAGCTCTATGTAATTTGTATTGAGTTAAACAGTCAGGTTGATGCTGCCTGCACATACTGGCAGGTGAATAAGCAACAAGGAAGAGGGAAGGGTTGTTGATCACTTCTGGATCCTGCTGTTCCTCTGGAATACTTCTGCTTGCAGCCTCAGGTAGTCAGCAATACAGGTGAAGCCCAGACAACTTATCTCCTACTCGTTGCTCCTGGATGTTCTCCCAACTAGAGATGCAATAGAATAACATCCTTGTTTTCTGACAAGGGATAGAATTGTCACAGCTGCACTGAAGCTGGTGGAGATAGGGATGCATCTGGGGTGTAGGTTGGAGATAAAAGTACAGCTTGTTCCCCTGTCCCAGTGGGTGCTCCAGTTGCAGCCACGGAGATTTTGGCTCTGGTTCCTCTCTGGTGACTGTGCTGCCACACTTATAAGCTGGGTATCTTATTTCAGGTCAACATGGAAAAGTTTGTGTGATAATAAGTCACCCTTCTGTAACTGTAATCAGTGGTAGCTCACACCGACTGTTCGTGTGAAAATTCAGACCACTTGTCCTAATTCTTTAACAACTGGAAAATCAGTATCGATGGAAATAGGATGGTTGTCCACCAAATGACCTTGAGTAGGACTTTAAAAATTGAGGGGTTTTCAACTTGGTTTTTATGTATCTGATATAACTTAAAATGGTGTCATTCAAAGTGACAGGAAAGTCTGAAAAGCTAATTTATTACCAAGGTGACATATGAAGGTCTTTATACCATGGCACCATTCTGATGATTTTATATAAGTGATCACTATTTAAGATACAGCAGGAGTGAATTTAATGAGTCTCAGAGAAGTCTGTGAGCTGGTGAATAGCAGAAGTTTTGTTAGAGGCGCTCTAGGTGTGCAGGATTGCTCTGATCTAGCCAGTATGTGCAGTCATAATTGAAACCTGACATTCTCTTTATCAAGGTAAAATATTCCAGTTCAGTCACCCCCAGTCTTCCAAGTGGAACGATGCTGATTATTGCATCCTGGCTTTAATATCATATGTATTCAAGAGAAGGTCATGAAATTCTTTGTAGAAGTTTGCATGGTAGCGATAAAGAGTACAAAAAGGATGTTTGAATGGAAGATGCTGTTCTATATCGGTTGTCTTTTGATTCCACCTGCTTGCTGTTCTTCTCAATTTATGCCTATGGATGACACAGTGATGCAGGAGCAATGTTTTTTCCACCCAGATGTTGGATGCAACGTAGGAAATCTTTATTCTTCATTTCTACTCATATGCCTGAGTACAGTCACTTGAATTATATTTTTATTGAGTTCCAGAAATTAACTTACGTCTTTTCTGCTCTTATCTGGTGTTGAAAATACTGAGCATGTTTTTCTACTGCACATACACCCTGAGGGATATTTGTACCTCGGTTGCCTCATGGTAGTTATGACCAGGACGATGCTGCTCCTTTTCCTGCTTCCAGAAACATTTTCAAACCAATCTGATTGTCTTTCTTTTCTAGTCCTGAAGCACCACCTCCACCTGAGCCTGCATGGGAAGAAAAACAGACTAGTGTTGTCCACCTTGCTGGTGAAGACTTCAGAGAGTCCTTGAAGAAGAAGAAGCACACTCTTGTCATGTTCTATGCACCATGTGAGTAAAAACCTCTCTGCATGGATGGGTTTTATAAGCCCTACAGTTTATGAAATCCTGAATTAATTCCCTCACTGTCCCCAGACTTTTAAGGGTAAAGACCTGATTCTGTATAGAAGTGCATGGGATCATCATTGTATCTTTATAAATGGAAACAAAACAGCTTATAGTGGTTATTTAAAGAGTTATTGAGTTATTGCATTAATGCAGACACCAAAGCAGCCCGCAGTACAACAGCAAAACAGATTTATTTTTCTCTACTGCATTTTATGGTCCAATATAACAAAATGTGTTCCTTTATAGTAGCACAATAGACATGGAGAGCCTGACTCATTAGTGCAGCACTTCAGTAATGAAATCGATACAGTGGTGTAGGAGAACAAATTTTGATGGAATAAATTTTGTCTGTAATATATCTACATTTAAGTCTCCACTGGGATAGCTCCCTTCTCCCAGATTGGTTTGCGTGCATCACACACACACTTTCTTTTTGAAACTCATGAGAATATTTCTAGAGAAGTTTTGAATCAGAATCTTTATAAATAAGGTGAAATGGAGGGACCTCTTCTGTTTTCCTGTGCCATCCCAGAGACAAGCAGACTATGCACAAGTTCTTAGTTTTTGAGGGGTTTTTATCAAATGGAAAAGATATTTCAGGCATTTAATATTATATAGAATTAACTTGCCTTTATAGCACCATGGCTCAGCCCCCTAGATACTAAAAAATTTCTTCCCTATGACATGGCCAGCAATTAATGGATAACCTTCAGATAAACAGTTACTAACTTGTTCCCATTAAACTGAAGGTATTTTCCATAAAGAGAGAAAAAGGTCCTCAGTGTTTAATCAGGCAACCCCTTATTTTGCTTTTCTGTTAGAGAATTAAACATGAATGCTCTGGGGCTCCCATGAAGGGATGTGGGAGAAAGGAGGGGTGCAATTCAGAAGGGAAATTTCTGGAACGTTGTAAAAGAAAAAGGAAGGGGATGTAATCCCTTCTCAACTCCAGTTCCCACCACCTATTGACTAAAAATTGCCCATGTGCCAGGAATTTCTGATTCATGGATCTCAACTGGTTAAGAGGAGCAAGTTGTAATTTTAAAATCAAATGATTGCACACAAAATGGTAAGATTTAGGAGTTCACTGTTTCTTGAGTTCTCTTTACCCGATCAGTGACTTTCTGTGGAAGAGAGATTTATTTCCCTTTTGGTTTTTAACAGCATCTTTTTAAGGCATTTAAATTCTTGGTCTTTTTTTAAGGCCATGTTTAAAGGAGAGACACTATGTGCAATGAGTATACAGCTCTCAGGCTTGAAAGCATGAGGCAGCTTGTCTGATGGGCTAATTGTTTGCAGTTTGACTTCTACCCTTACTTCAGAAGGGGTGAGTAAAGATCAGCCTGGCCCTGGCTATATGAACAGGCTTGCATGATGTAAAACTGTTGGGTCCTTTGAGGCTGCCCTTCAGACACGTTTTTGCACTGGTTTTGACACAGTGCTGCATGAGACCACCTCTATACAGGACAGAAAGGTGTTAACTGGTACCACTTCTGGCCTTCCCCTGACTCCTAGGGCTGTCAGGGTTGCTGTTGTGGTGTCAGTATGTGGGTCATGCACAGTTTCTGATTTGTCAGATTTGTTCTCTCTAAATGTGGAAGTGTCTGTGAGCAAAGCAGAAAGCAGACGCACGCAGGGAGGGCAACAAACCTGCCCTTTCTTGGGTGCAGGGGAACGAAGCAGATGAATATTTTAAATATCTGGTTTCTGTGAAATAATCATTAATGCAATAGAATGGTACAAATTGTTCTGTTTTTTCAGCTTTTCTGCAGTGATAATGTGCCTCCTGCTAAATTTGATAGATTAGCTTTTGTTTACTGTTTTCTCAATCTTGAGACCTCTTGGAGCTTATATTGTCAATTAGTCTTAACTTGCTTCTTTTAGTGCTGAAGGAACACTGCTAAAATTGCAAGACCCCATTATCTCAAATAATTTTCTTTTTCTATTCAGATCTTAGGTCAGGGCAGACTCACAGTATGCTACTCCATTCACTTGTGACTCTGTGGCAGTATTTGTTACACTTACACATATGCTGAGATATTTTAAGATTGGGAGTGTGTGTATACATGCATATATAAAATATGTTTATATATAAATATTTATGCTAAGAAATGTATCTCTCATCTGTCATTAGAATTTAAAGTAGAAAGTTGAATATTTTGACCTTTGTCAGGCTTTCAGCTAGAGTGACAAACCTTTAGGCAAAGGCCACAGATATATATCTTAGATGCAAAATAAAATGAGATCTGGCTTTTCTCTGGCAGCTTCCAGTCCAAATTGCTTAATATGTATAGGAGAACCATCAATCTGCTGCAGTGCCAATAACTCTGGACTGAGCTGAGCGGTGCTTTAATGGTACTGAACTGTGCTTCACAGTGATTTAGCTCTGGAAGAGAAGACTGCTGTATCCATGTGGAAAAGATAGGGAACTCATTACTCCATCAACCTGAATATGGCTGAAGCTTAAAGGTTATTCCTGATGCCTGTGGAATATTTTAAGGACTGAGACTTGGAATCAAAACTCTTGAAATTAATGGGGAAAAAAATCCACTCCTGTGGACTTGACACCCGCAGAGAGTCCTGCTCTTGATTTCACATTCCCATTCCTCTCTGGTGGCACCTGTGTGCCCAGTAATGGCTGATTTGTCACGGCAGGATTAGTAGGGGTGTGTCCCCAATACTGATTTGGGACGAAAGTGCCAGCTGCAGAAAACCAAATGCTACTTGTGCCAGTAACTGCCTTGGACGTGATCTTCGTGTAAATGTCCATTGCGTGGGTCTGTACCACGCCCCCGTTGCACACAGGCTGGGGCTGTGGGTTGGCACTTGTTAGAGCTACTCAGGGCTAGCACTTGGAGCAGGCTGCTGGCATCTGTGCTGCACAGCACCTGGCCCAGCAATTCTCTGGACCCCTGTGGGGCTTTTGTGGTCCTAAGATGTAATTGTCATCCCAGTCACGTACCTTTGAGTTCAAAATGCCTAAAAAAGAGGAGGACAATGATACCATCTGTGAAACAGAAGCATGAAGCCACAGGTGTGTATTACATCCTGGGGAATGCTGTGAGGGATTTGAGGAGTGTTTGAAAGCAGTAGGTTTATTACACCAGCATTTGAGAGGCCTTTGTGGAACATTTGTGTGCCTGTATTCTCTCCATGAATCAGCTCTTAAAGTACTGGATACCATCAACTACTCCAGGTTTCACTTGGCTTTGTCCAGAAATAGGGGGAGACAACTAGTCTGAGTATGGCTTGATATGCACACATAGCCTGGTACATGGATGATCAGGATTTTGGAAGCTATGGACCATATCAGAAAGTGAGTCAAGTGGACAAGAACAGATCAAGCCTAGTTAGACTGCAGGGCTGAACCAGTCACAGCCAGAAGTGCATTAGGTGCATGTCTGTGCTCTACATCCGGAGCTTGTTTGAGGACTCACAGCATTAAAGCCTGGAATCCTGGGACGATGAGTTTGCATCGGTGCCTCTTCTGGGATCAGCTCACTGACTTTTCTTCCTTCTTTCTCTTACATCCTCACTGTTCATACTGCTTATCTGAAGGTGCTTTATCTGCATTTTTACTTTCATATGCTCTTTCCACTCCGTTATCCCAGATAATTGAGATTTGACTTTGTCAGTGCATTAAATTTTAACCTTCTATTATAGCACTGAAAACTGCAAAATAGAAGCAGTTGGTTGTGATTAGTTGTCAGAATCACAAAGGGTAACAAAGTTCCAGTAAATAACATGTCTTCACAGTTGGAGATGTTTTGCTGCATTACTCAAGCTGAAATTAAGAGACGAAAAGAATGATTGAATCTACATGAGCATTTTTGAATGAACTGGGGAAGTGCAGATAGTTCTTTGTGAGTGTACTGTTTCTTTAACCCAAACTTCTGTGTGGAGATACCCTTGGAATCCTACATGGAATTTCTTGGCAAGCCAATGCCAAGATCCATACCAAGTTAATGACCATCCCATTATCTAAATGAAAACTCTTGGTTCCCTCTTCCACCTTGTTCATCCCTGGGATTTAATATACCTTTCTGATGTCATACTTCGGTCACATGACCATCAAGCCTTAGCTAAATGCTCCCTCAAATTTATGCTGGGTCTTTTCAGCTGTTGTAGAAGCAATTCAGAGCCAGGGATGCAGACTCCATAGCTGAGTGTCCTCAGTTGCATTAGACAGAGCTTCACCAGCAGGTCAAGACAGCTGATCCTTCCCCTCTACTCAGCACTGGTGAGACACAGTTGGATTGCTGTGTCCATTTCTGGACACAGTACAGGAGGAGCACTGACATACCAGAGTAAATCCAGGGAAGGGCCATAATGGTGATTAAGGATCTGGAGCATCTGACATATGTGAGGAGAAGCTGAGAGAGCTGGAACTATTCAGCCTGAAGAAGAGGAGGCTCGGGAGGAGCTTACCAGTGTGCATTAAGTACCTAATGTGGGGGGTAAGAAGAGAAAGCCAGACTCTTCTCTGCAGTGCCCAGGGACAGGACAAGAGGCAATAGGCACAAATTGAAAAACAGGACAGTTTGCTTAAGCATTTAACGGAAGCTGTGGGGGTTTTGCTGTGGTGGTGGTTGAACACTGGAATAGATTGACCCAAGAGTCTCCATCCCTGGAGATATTTAAAACCCAACTGGACACAGTGCTGGGCAGTCTGCTGTGATTTGACCCTATTTTGAGCAGGGAGTTGGATCTCCAGAAGTGCCTTCCAACCACAGCAATGCTGTATTTTTAGGAATAGTAATACTGGAGTTTGAAATACATTGTCCTAACACCGTGGGGACACATTTGTTGATTTTAGTTTGGTTCCCCCCCTCCCCCCTTCTCATCAAATTCTGATTTTCTCTTAAATAAGAAAGGCTTACTAACACCAACTACTAATTCTTGCACAGAAACAGAAGATGTCCACTTGTGAATTATGAGAGGCCAACACATGAAAACACATTCATGTTGGTTTTTGGTTGAGATTGCTGCTTCCTGAGAAACTACAAATAAATCAACTGTGTCAGAAAGGAATTATATATAATAGACCAGTCATTAACAGGTCCATATAATGGGGGGAGAGCATTCTATTTTGAGATCAGTCACTTGGCACTGAGCAAGTTCATTCAGTGTCTACTTTTGTCAAAACACAAGTTAGTAAGCATTCTTAAAAAATAAAGACTTTCAGCAGCAATGGGAAGTAGTAGGGGGAAAATGCTGCCTTTTAATGGTTCGTAAGGGTGGCAGTTGCCAATGTTATTAACTTGCCAAATGGCCTCAGTCTGTGGGACTCAACAGGGTTCACAACAATGGGTATTTTTAATAAATACTTTGCTGGGATCTGATTTCCGGTTCTGTGTTCAGCAGTGAAATATTCACTTTACTGGAAATTATTTTCATCAGGTGAAAAAGGTTATTTTCTGGTGAAGCCTGACCCACAGGGGTTACCCAGAGAACACCCGGAAATAAACCATCTTGAGGATGATTTTAATGAGGTATTTTTGTATTGAGCAAGTGGCTGTACTGCTGCAAGGGATGTGCAATTAAAAGACATCAGCCTCCTTGACTGTTCACTTAAACTATTGTAGGGTTTCTCTTTCAGGGCTGGAAGAAGTGAATGAAGGTGCCTAATCTGTGTTGCACCTGATAAAATCCCAGAAGACTTTGAGATGGTGTTTGAGGCATTAAAAGGCTATGTGTTGTTCTAAGCTTTTTGTGGGAGATGGTACATGGGTATTGACAAAGAGAGTCAAGCAGGATTATTTGACATCATTGCTGTCTGATGGGTCATCTCCTGGCCATCAGTAAGAAGTGAGAAATCAAATAGGGATTTCTTCAGCAGTAAGAAATCAGATAGGGATCTGACTAAGTCAGTCCTACCCATCCCTGTGTGTTTCATTAGTGCTGCATAAAATGTTGAGGGCTAAAGCAAACCTGCATTAATTTTACCCGCAGACATTGCTGAAAATATTAACCATTCTGTATCCTGGTATGCAGTACACGTCAAGGAATATACAACAACAAAAAACACTTGGCTGAGAGTCCTTGACAGAGTGGGTCTCACTGTGTGCACAGAGGGTGCACATGGTGTTTGGTTATTAATGCTGACAGACAGGAGGGCCAGTGTGCTCCTCCAGCCCTGGGACCCAAGCTGTCATCAAAAGCTGTTCTGGAAGAAGCAGTAATGTTTCCTTTTCATCCCTCCTGTTTTTTGAAGTAAACTCAGAAAAAGCTGGTTGCACCATATCTCAGCCTTTGCATAGGCAGTTTTGGTGAGATAATGCTATGTTTTGGCTAAGATGGACTACTGTAGCAAAACATGGCAAATTTGACTGGCTGTGAGGCCTCAGCCTGTGGCTGCTGGGCCTGAGATGAGCAGTCTGGGTCCCAGCTGGATCACTCAGCAGACCTGGGTGGCGTAGTTGTGTGTGAAGTGTGCGCAGAGGGGGAGAACATACTGGACAGCTGAGTTAATGAGTCCAGACGTGCAGAGCAAAGCAGCAGCACAGTTGAATTCAGTGTCTCACGATGGCCTCGGATCGGCTCCCACCAAGAGGTTTTCCTGTCGCTTGCAAGCACATCTTGTTAAGTTTTCATTAGTGGGCTGTATCAAAGAGCCTGAACAAAGTATGTGTGTTTGTAAATGAAGCTTAAGCTATCAAAAAATTATTAAAAACATGCTGAACAGAAAGAATCCGTTTCAAGGCAAAAACCCTTGCAGGAAGGATTTTCTGGTTGTTGGTTGAGGCAGAGGCGAGGTCTGGACCCTCTGATAATGAGACTTTAAATCCTGCGTGGGCTGGCACTGCAGAATTTTGATATGTTAGCTCTGCCTCTAACTGCTTTCTCTCCTGCATTAGTGGTGCTCTTGCTACAGGCACACGTTAGTGAGGTGCGTTCCTGTCAGTGTAATGTAGTGCTGATGCCACAGAGCCCCTTAACAGGCTGGATTTGATAAAGGATGAATTTTATAGAGTGGTCTCTGCAATCAGGCTGGCAGAACTGCTCTTAGCCCTAGCATTTGTGTCGAGGATAATAATTAGTGCTGAGGGAACAATTTAAACTGCTTTCAGAAGTTGAGCCACTTCCCCACCCTGTGGGTAGTGGTGATAGAAGTGCTCAGAAGTGGCTGTCGTGGAGCTGTAGTGTTGAACTAAAATTTGTTGGGGTGATCCAGCTCCTCTTGTTTTGTAACTCTAAAATGTTACAGCTGCGTGATTTGGTATGCAGAATATTACCTGTATATGAACAGTTCAGGACTGTGAGAAGGGAAGAGGAGGGAAGTGTGTGCTCTTGCCCTGTGAAATTTTCTCCTCACAGGCACACAGCTATTGTTGGTGCAATGTCACATAAAGTCTCTCTGGGTACATTAGGAGAAGTTTAACTATGAATATGCCAGCCAGCTTTATGCACTGTCATGAAACCCATTTCACATAAGAAACATGCTTTTCCTGGTGATGTGTCATAACAGGGGCTGCTTTTGAGACTCTGTTAGTGCAGATGAAATTCCACAGTGCTCTGCCAGCTGTTGCTATCTCTGCAGTGTATCTTCTGTTACCAGTTGTGTCCACTGGCATGTTAGATGGAAAAATTATTTCATTTGCTCTCTAACTGTATTTGCAGTTAACCAAGGCTGATGCTGCTGCTACCAGCTTCGTTTGAGCTGCATAGGCCAGTGACACAGTAGAAAATGCAGCTCTGCTGGAACTGATGCTCAACTTTGTTCTGGGTGTAACTGTTGCTCTTTAACCCTTTCTTTCTACAAGCGACTTGCTATATAGCTTTCCATCTTAAAGGATTGCTTGTTGCCAAATGCTGAGTGCTCTAATATCATTTGTAATTCACTGCAGTCAGTCATATCCTTGCTTTTCACAGTGTATAAAACAGTCCTGGAGTTCTGTGCTGAGTTTCTTTCCTCACTTTGCAATTTGACCTGTTCTTTGTTGCTGCTGTTGCAATTGCTCATGTCAAAGGCTTTGGTTTGTAAAGATTTGGGTCTGTATCCCTCGTCTCATCTGTATACCTAGTGCTACAACATAAGAGTTCAGATAGCTTTGAAAAAAACAAAACCCAACAGCAGGCTGTGAAATTGGTAGTAGTTTGTCTGTTGTTAAGAGTAGCAAGACAAGCTATGTTTGACCCCAAGCTTAACTGAAAACCTCATAACCTTTTTCAAATCAAAGGACAAATCCCTCTCATTCAATTACTAGTATCTTGTGTCTTGGAAATATTATTAAACTGTGGTGTCAGATCATGTCACAAAGTGAACTTTGGGTCCAAATATTCAATTAAAAGGACCTCCAGTTCTCTACTGGTAGAACAAAAGAGAATTAACCTTTCAGTAACATCTCCAAATGCCTTTCTCAAATCTGCCTGTGGATTCAATAACTTCTGTAGCCACACAAATTGCATTGGTTTAAGCAGTATACCCATTTTCAGCTCTTATCTATGCAATTATTGTCTGTGGCCTGTCTCTCCTTGATTGACCAACTAATATTCTTGTTTTAATTCTAGTTAATCGCTTGGAACTCTTGAAGTGGAAACAGGCTTTGCTTTACTCTGCGGTCTACGAGCTCCCGGGTTTGCTTTGATAGCTGTGCAATGTGCTGCTTTCACTTGCTTAGAATTGCACTCATTTAAAAACCAATAACGGAGGGCACTATCTACCCCTGTTATTTAGACGGTGATGATTTCAAGCAGAGATGGGGAATTGGAAAGTCATTCTCTGCTCTGCACTTTGCACGCTGAGGGCTCCATCCTGCCACGTGCTGGGCCCTCCGAGGCCCTGGTGGTTTTGTAGCTGAACAAATGGAGTCAGCACCTTGCAGCCCTGCTCCCTGTCAAGCAGGATTGTGAACCCTGAGAGTCACTTAACCTCTTCCTGACTCCATTTAACCTTGAGTGTAATGACAGAGGGGGATAATCACGTCTGTCTCTCTTAGGGGCAATTTGAAGTGTAATTAATTGATATTAGTTAAAGCATTTGAGATCACCCGTTGAGAGGTACTAAAGGAAGCTGGGGGCTGAGGGGGGAGCAGAGCCCTTTCTCATGCTGAGGGTAGAGCACAGACAGCACAAATGCCACTGTCTCACAAATCACTGGGCTTTCAGATCCCTTCTAAGGAGTTGGCCAGGACTTCGTTATGAAAATACTGACAGCTTAAGTTAGAGTATTTGATATGAAAACACTCTACATTAAAATGTGTGCATGTTTAAACAGTCTCTTTGAAAAAAAACCTCATGTAAAATATATGCACACCACTTTGTTACTTTATTTATCAAGATTTTATTATGTACAAGATGCTAAAAGTGCACACGGAAACAACACGGGTAGGGTCATACATTGTTATGCGTTAATGATGGGCAGAAAGTTCAAGGTTAGTGCTTTCTGAAGTCCAGATGCCTGATCTGCACTGCTGTGGAGCCATTCCGGTTGGGATGCTCAGGTCAGGGTTGGCAGGGGCACCATCCTCACCTGACTGTGGGGCAGTGCTGGCATTCTGCTCGGAGACAGTGACACGAGGACAGCCAAAACATGTCACTTCTGTAGCAGTTTCAGCTCAGCCATGCAAGTCAAGGACAGCTGCCTTCTGATCTGGTAGAGAACCACTGTGTGAAAGCATCTCTTTCAGAAAACCATTTCCTTTCGGACTAAAAATCACTGGTGACGGGGAATGTGAATTTCCTGTCTGATTTTGACTGGCTTCAGCAGGCAGCCAGCTCTGGAGACTACTTAGCCTTTGGCACCCAGCTTGAATAGCTTGTTATAATGAAAATTAGAGACTGACTTTTCTCGATTTTTATAATTTCTTAATCTTTGGATTTAAGCTGTTGACACACTGAGCTTCCTGACGCCCTTTGCCCTGAAACACGTCTTTCAGTCCTGTTGTTTCTCTTATGGGTCTTCTCAGCCCCCTGCAGTTTGAACTCATTCTTGATTTGTGTACCCAGAACTGCAAACAGCACTTTGGAGGTGCCAGGCAGAGAGGCCGTCTCCACACCTACTTAGTATTTTAATTTATATATTCAATGAAGCTCCTTTTGACAACTCCATCATTTTCTTTCAAAGCTATATTGCTAGCATTGTTTGGATTTCTTTTGGTTCTAATACATTTAAAGCCCCTTATATACTTAAAACATCATTATTACCTCTGCTGACTGTAGATACTGCTTTGATGTCCATTTGCTTCCTTTAT
Source organism: Lepidothrix coronata (assembly GCF_001604755.1). Lineage (NCBI taxonomy): Eukaryota > Metazoa > Chordata > Aves > Passeriformes > Pipridae > Lepidothrix > Lepidothrix coronata. The sequence goes on from NW_016690283.1 coordinate 3,018,066, forward strand.
CTATTTTGTACAAATTGTTAGCTTTTGATTTATATTTATTAAAAACAGCTTCACCTTTCTTCTATGTGCTATGCTAATACAGCTTCCACTCTTCTAAGGAAACTGAATTAACCTTGTACTGTTCAGCTGTAGAGAGGTTATATTATATCACTAGGCTTTGTAGTTTCAAATTAAAGAAAGCATGAAGTAACTTAAAGGATGGTTTTTCATATTTAAGCAAGTAGAAACCTGTGGTTTTTTGGAAAGAGAACTTGATTCCTTTAGGCAATTCTGAAAGTTTGATGCAATTTTGTTTTAAATGTAGTAAGGTGACTATTGTACAACAGGGTGCATCTGTTTCATGCACTACTTTGGAGACATCTTAAATTTGCCATCTGGTCCTAATACTTGTGTACATTGAAGGTTTAAGAATTTTTAGGGGTTTTTTTGACTCGCTATCATCTCTAAACAATTGGTTAAAAAAAAGAAAACCTTGTTCAATGAAAAATTCTCCATTTGAATGTAATAAAGATATGTAGGTTATTCATTAGATTGTCCCATTGCTTTGAAATCCTCTGTGTCCCTTCTGCACCCCATGGGATCCTGCAATTATGGGAAATGTTTACAACTCAGAGAACAGGATATTGTGTCTGTAGATTTATTGAATTGCTACCATATCATATCAGTTTTTGTGTCATTCTTGTCTTACCTGACAAATGGGTTCATATTATTTTTTCCTCAGTCTCTTTTTTGTTAAAAAAAAATAGTTCACAAGGTGATGTGAGCACTTAGCAAGTTTTTCTGTTTCCCCTTGTGATATCTTTGTTTTACATCATGTCACAACTGTGTTGTGGCATCATTTTGGAAATCACATCCATCTCAACCCTGCAGTTCTTTATTTCTTCAGAAATGCCTCTTTCTTCCTCAAAGCGGTGTTTCATCTATGAGGACGAAGCCAGCTTATGTGCTGGGCATTCCAGCACCTTTCTGTGCCCAAACCAGTACTGGCTCGTTGGGTCTTTCCTCAAAGACAGCCAGAGAAGATGCTGTACCGTGCAGTTGTTCCTGCTATCAGTAAATTCAGCCCATGAAAAATTAGCTGGGCTATATATTTTTCCATCACTTCATCTCCCAAAAGACCCACTAACTTTCCTTTAAATGCCTCTCTAATTAGAGGAGATTTAATCTGACACCTCCCCCCCCCAGTGATAATGGGTCTCAGTGAAGGCCGCTTGTTTGCTTGCTTGATTTCCCTCATCTGCTTTTTACCCACAGAAACCATATTTTTCATATACTGAATCAGTCAAAAGCTACTTTGTTTTCAAGGTGAGGAATGTGACAGTGCCTGCCATGACTGTACCACAATGTGCCTTCCCAGCTCATACCAATTTTACAGCATGAATGGTATAGAAAAACTATGTAGAAAATACAGGGTTCATGTAAAATGCAAGGGTGGGCCAAAGGGCCAGATTTTGAGCACAGAGGTGAGAATGTCTGGCCAAAGCTGTACTGAAACTGTATCATTTACTGATTTGGAACAGGGAATGGCCTTAACACATGCTACTGCATGTGCCTTAGATGCCAAGCTCTCTTGTTTTCCTACCAGGTGATGCAACTGTGCTTCTGCATTAGGAAATGGTGTTATCTTGAGATGCGCAGGAGTGATTAGAGGTTTTGAGTGCCAGTATGGGGATCCTGTGGAAATGCTGGATGTTCCAGAAGCGTGTTTCCTTCAGATTTCTCAAGTCAGGCTCAGAAAATGACTGTTCAGTTCACATCTACTCTTAACCCTGTTGAGATCAAATTTGAGACTATTGTAAAAATGAAGAAAGAAAGAAAATTGGTAAAGCAAAGCCGTGCATCTACATTAGAAGTCTCTGCTCCCAGAAGTGCTGCTTTCAATGCTGCTCAGTTGAAACTCCACTTCTTGTCCCTGTAGGAAGTCTGTGCGCTTACCACAGCACACAAATTATTTAACTAAAATGAATTTTCCCACTTGTTTAGTCCATAGTGACTTCCTGTTCTATAAATACTGCCGAGAAGGGTCAGGACCTTTTGGTTCTTGACACATTACCCACACCTTCAGATGCCACCAGTTTAATCTCTTTTCATTGCAGCCCATCTGAAAAATCCTTTCTAAGGAGGGTGCACACTTCCTATCTTCATGTACCGTGCTCAGTACATTTCCTTTCTTTGCACTTTCAAATCTAGAAGATAGTGTTAACATTTAAAATAAACGTGTGATAGTGGGTGCGAAGAGGGAATGGGGAGAACAAGTTTTCCGTCTGTCAAAATGAAGACATCAACCTCTGCTTTTATTTTTTTTGGCATGCGTGCTTTAAATAGAATGACTGGGTTGGGTGACTTCCAAGTGTTTGCTGTATTTGGCAATCCTTCTAAGTTGTAACAGATGAAGTTCTGCTGTTCCATATGATGTGCTCCTTCCCCTTTTTTCAGTGACTCCTTGAAACGCCTTGGGAATTCAGTGTAGCATTCACATCTGTTCCGTGGATGGATGTCCAAGGCTAACAAAATGCCTACTGGACTTGGAGGCAGCTCTGCCAAAAACCATATGGTTGTGTTTTAGTTTTGCAAGCAGAGTGCAGTAAAGAAAGGAGGTTGGGCCAAGAGAGGAGTGAGGGGAGGAGGAATGGAGCTTCAAATCGGTAAATGAAGGTAACTTTTTGTGATTAGGTATTGGAGTAAGAAGATGAGAAGATCACAGAGAAGAGGAAATAAAAGGTGTTAGCATAGGTTCCTTTGTCAGTTGCTTTGAATTACACGACTCTCCTCCGTGTAGTGATGTTGGCTGCAGCCTCAAAGCATGTTCGGTTTTGTGTACCTTTTCCAAAATGCTGTAACAGTCAGACAATGGGATGCTTCCTTTTGGCCTTGCAGGATGTGTCTCTTTGCTGAGAACCACACTCAGAGCCCTTTTCCATTCACCTGTTGAACACTGTGCAGCAGCACATGCGGTGTTTGACTCCCTGGGGTGGAGAGGACACGGAGCAGCTGCTGATGCTCCTCTGAGCAGTCACCAGCTAAGGGCTACTTGGGCTGTTTCCTTACCAGCCATCCTAGCCCATGTGAAATGGCAGCTTGCATTTTTAATAGCCATTGGACTTTTTTGTTTGAAAGAACATACTTGTTACTTGTTGAATCGTGTTCTAATTTTCTTGAGGAGTGTGGCTCATGGAGAGCTCCTACATACTACAACTTTACTAGGGGCTTAGAGGGGGACTATACTGAATGCCCTGTCCTCTGCACATCCAGCACCCCTGAGGAAAACACAAAGACTGATGTGTCATAAAGGTGTTAGAGAGGAATATGAAGACATGAAGTATCATGCTTACCCTGAAATATCTTTCATTGAGGATTTAAAATATGCTCTTCAGTGAAATCTTAATTTCAAGCTCAAGATTATAAGCAGAAAAGGGGAACCTGAAGGGTTTAAAGTTTGCAGAAAAGCTACAGTATGTAAGCATGTAGACTAGAGCAAGTATTCTTGCTTTAAAGGTGCCTGATTTTTATCCATTTTTTGTCTGCAGAATTCTTTTTAGATGTCACCAGTTCTGATATATTTGTGTAGAGCAGTGTTAACAAGTTAACCAAGGCAGTCACCCCATAGTGCAGGAAATTATCCAAAATGTATTAAGAGGCAGGCTTGATCTGCAGGCTCTTCAGTATCAGGCAGATAGGACAGACAAGTGGTAGGAAAGGAAATAGGTCACCAAAGTGGGCTGATGGACATGGGAACAGCCTGGAAACCCAGCCTCCTCCTCTTTCTTCTCTTTCTCCTCCTCCTCCTCTTTTTCTTTCTTGACCATTTTCTTCCAGGCAAATGCTGAACAACAAAGTTAATAGTTTGCAGGCTGTAGGGGACCTGCACCATCTCCCACTGAAACACAGCTGCCACCAAGATAACTGCCATTGTGCTCCATAAAGAGTTTGAAGCCACTAAGATAGATTTGCAGGAGTGCCTTAGTTTCCCAGGAAACATCCCCTTGACTTTTTGGTATTCTTGGATACTGCACAGGCTCTCGGTGTATTTATACACGTGTGTCATTGCAGTGCTTTCAAAATCCTATTCCAAAATAAAAAAACACTCTAAAATTCAAAGTAGTGCATGTAAGCAATGAAATTGCATTTTGGTGAAGCTGAAAGGGGAGTGCAGTGTTTATGCACAGATGCTGTTTTTCTTGTCAGCTGAAAGAGTGCATGTAGTTTATGAGGGTGGCTGCAAGCCTCCTAAGAGGGCATTTGTTCAGTACTGACTTAGAAGTAACACAGACACTTTTTCATCATGTCAAATACAAGTAAACAACAGTAGCATAAGCTGTAATTGGAGCTTGTGAGCAACTCATCTGTGATCTGTTCTGTTCCTATCCAGAAATAATAGCAGGATGAACTCCTTTGCTTTGCTAGCACTATACAGGCTTGACTGAAGTGTGTCCATTCCTTTTTTTCTCTGCATCTACGCAAAAACAACTGTCCTGAGTGTTTGCTTGGGATCAACCTCTGTGATGGGTTTGAAAAAAGTAATTTGTTACACATATGCAGGTACTTTCTTTTTCAGAGTCTTGCTTAGTATTGATGTTTTGAGAGTAGTTTAGATTATTCATAGACAATAAACATTGCTTCTGAATTAAGAGCACTCAGATCTGAACCTTGAATCAAGAGAGCAGTTCTTGTTCCTCATCGGTAGCTTCTTCTGAAATGTTTGAGTAAATTTAGTATATATTTAAGCAAGGGATCAGCTGGCCTTTTGTGCAATGCTGCAGTGGTACAAAGAAGTATAAGCCCATCTCCAGTACAAGCTGTGGGGCTTTTGTGTGCTGTGTCTGTATCACTATTCTGTGGTTGCCCATTTATGGTGAACAGGAGGAAGGTCTCCAGGAAGGCCAGCAGCAGTCATCCTGACCTGGGACTGGACTTCTGCTCTCCATCAATGAAAGATGTGTAGCCTGTTGGACTTGCTTCTCTTCCCCTCCTTTGTGTTCCTGGTGGCTTGGCTCTAACACAGGCAATTCCCAAGCACTCCTAAATGCTCCCAGCAACTTCCTTTCTAACTTCCAACCTCCTTCTGTTCACAGCTGTGCTGTCTTTATTCCCATGTCCAAGTGTAGGTGGTATCTGTGGCAACAGCACTAATAACCCACGTGGCAGTACAAGGGGGTACAGAGCAGGGAAGTGGTCTGTCTGTGGCTGCTGATCTCAAAGTGCTCTTAAGGGACTGGCCATAGAGAAAAGCCCTGTGGTCCCTATATGGGATTTTGTGTAACTCTTAAGTGTACACTTGAACTGCTTGAAGTCAGAGGGATTTTAAACACATGCTTAATTTCATGTAGCTGACACACGGTCTACACATGCCCTGTCCCACTCCTACCAGAACTGGAGAGCTCCTATCTAGAATGATTTTTAGTACAAAATTTCCACTGATTCACCTTGTGTCTTGAGTTTATCCCAGTATCTTATTTACAACTAAAGTTTATGATGTCTTTTTCTTCCTGTGTCAAACAGGGTGTCCCCACTGTAAAAATGCCATTCCACATTTCACAACTGCTGCTGAAGTCTTTAAAGAAGATCGCAAGGTAACTTGCTGTTAATTATTTCTGAGATGTTTAAGAATTATTTCCACCATTTGTACTTTATAGGCTTTGCTTATTGATAAGGTGATAGGCTTGTAGATAAAATTGCTGTTACACTTATAGAAACGTATCTGCATCTTAGGGGCTGTATCTTTTTGGTCAAATTGAGTTATACTTTTAACCTATTCTGTTTTCTTTTATTTGTTGTCTTTTATGTTTAATTTTTTGTGTAAGAGTTCTTTTCTATGAAGCGAGGAACAATTCTTTCTCCCTGAGGGATTTAAAAAAGATAATTTACATAATCTCCATTCCCCTTCAACTTTTATCAGCCATTGGGGCACATGTGGAGAAAACACAAGTTGTGTGATAGTCCTGAAGACCTCAGTCATGTAACTAATCCTTGCTTGCATAGCATAAATATAATTTATTTCTGTAAGTTGGCTGACTTGAGCCCAGGATGTCAGGCCCTTCTAGGACCCTCATGCTTTGGCCTTGAAAATACATCTGATGACTGAAGCACACTGGGTAATTTCATTGCCTCAGCTGAACCATTTTAACTGAGCCAGTGTAGATCTAGGATTTAAAAAAAAACCAACACTGAGCCCCTGGATTTAACCAGATAAGTAGCTAGGAACCTTCTTGCTATCTTTCAGTGAACTGTAGTTCATTCTGACCTCCGAATTTATTGTAACTTCACAGTTGCTTTGTGTGTAGGTATGGCATGGAAAAGATTTGGCAGTTTAATAGGGAACTTGTTCTCTCAGGCTTGCTGAGGAGGGAAAACAGAGAGGGAGGTGTTGAGCTCTTCTTCCTGGATCCAGCGATAGGACACATGGGAATGATTTGAAGCTGTGCCAGGGGAGGTTCTCACTGGACATTAGGAAGCATTTCTTTACCAAGAGGGTGATTAAACCCTGGAACAAGTGACCTAGAGAGGTGGTCAATGCCCCCCAAGCCTGTCAGTGTTTAAGGGGCATTTGGGCATAAGCCCTTAACAAAAAGTTTTAACCTTTTTTCAGCCCTGAATCGGCCAGGCAGCTAAACTAGAGGATCCTTGTGGGTCCCATCCAGCTGAAATAGTCTATTCAATTCCATATTCTATTCTAAATGAAGAGGTAATCTTGTAACAGTTATGCTCCATAGCAGAAGGATTTTTGTAAATTTTTTTTCCTCTCATCTGTCCTGTAGCTCACAGAAAATGCATCAGATTGACAAGAAACAAATCATCTTGTATCACTGACTGCATAAAATTAGGAGTCCATCACTTCTGCCCTCCGGCACACAGAAAATTCAGAGGCATGCAGCTTTTAGTTCTCTTACTGCTGTAAATTAGTTTGCTCAGATGCCTTTTGGTTACTTTTTTGTTTCCGAGATCTCTGAGAAAGTATCCTTGTTTTCCCACTCTTCTGGTAGTTCCCAATGAAGTCTCTCTTTCTTAAACTCATTAAAATTTCAGTCAGAGGAGATGAAACAAATGTACCAAACAATGGGAAACTTGCTTATTAGAGCCCCAGGATGTATTAACAAGCAATCTGAATGATGGCACAGTTAGCTGGACATGGTGGTGGTGTGAAATGCAGGCCTGGGAAGCTTTTCCTTCAGACTGCAGGTTATGAAAGGGCTCCAAGAGCAGAGCAGTGATTGACAGTTACAACTCTTGACTTCAGTTTAAGGCTGAAGTGGGGAGATATAAAATGTAATGAGTTGGAACATGAGAGCCAGGGGGGAATATTAAGGCTGGTACAGTTTTAAAGAGGTGTGTGCAGTTAGGGAAAATGATGTTATTCCACCCCAATGACTTATGAAAGTGCCAGGGATTGATTATCTCAGGAGCCCTATTTAATTGTGTACAGCTATAACCTGCCAAGGTGCTTCTTTCTGCCAGTTTGTGCCATTGTGGAAAAGAAAACAAACCTGTTTAAGACTTTAGAAGGGCACATTGCTGTTCCCACAAGAAGCATAGGGCATATTCCCATGTTTCAAACTGGACTGAGCCTTCAAGGTAATTTGTAGTTCTGTAGGGTTTCAAACTTCTGTAAAATCACTGCTTAAAAGGAAGGAAGTATTTCTTCTTTCTAAAACAAGACAAGATTACTAATTTTCATTTTTAGTAGTAGTGTCTTTTTGCTACTTCATTTCTGTAGTAGTGTCTTGTCTTTTCCCCCAGAGAAAGGTTTTTCACTTTAAGAGAGTATGGTAGCACTTAAACTGTATCTTCTTTTCAATAAGGGTGGTCTTTTAATTAAACATTTAATTTTGCAGAAGCCAAAGTACAATCAAAAACATTCCAGCCTTGAATTGATTATAAGTCGTATCTTAAAAGGTATCCTTTGGGAGACTTGGATTCTTTACATTGGAAGTTCGAAGATGAGCAGAGCTTGGAGCTGTTAAATACGTGTCTTTGGCTCTGCAGATTGACTGTAGGGGGGTGGTTTTGGCGCAGAAGCCCCCCTCCCCTGGGGCTGTGTGTAATGCTCTGTACTTTTTCATCATCTGCGCTGACGGAGTCAGAGTTTCAAAAAGCACTGCTCGGAACATTGGCCCCAAATGTCAGCTCTCGTTGGCTGAATCACTGCTGGTGGTTTTAGCAGGAATCCCGGGCCTGCTCACAGGCCTGGGGCACAACACAGCTCAGGGTGTGACCCACAAACCACAGCCTCGGGGGTGTGACCAACAAACCAAAGCCTCCTCGTCTTTCCATCTGCCTGGAGAAATTCAGTGCCAGTAATACCAATTCAGTGGAGAGGCCAGTCCAATGGCAGTTAGCCTATTGTTTCAGTTATTTAAAAGGAAAAAGGAAGGGAAAAAAAATCCAGCTGGAGCATTCCTGCCTTGGGGCACTGTGGTCTTTGCATACAGCTGCCATGGGAGAGCCTTTGGCCCGTGCTCCACAGAGTGAGTTCTGGCAGTGACCAGTGCACGTCAGAAAATGCAAATGTGAGGATTGTCACTTTGCTGAACAGATTGAAGAGCAGGAAGGCATGTTCAGTAACTGCCCCACAGTCTCTTGAACACTAAATCTTTAAAAATCTACATTCTGCCTTTTGGCTGATCCTAAAGTTCAGCTTGAAGGAACTGATTTGTGATGTTCCAGCTTGGATTTGCTGAAGGAAAGCTCTTGACTGCTCAAGGCCTCTCAGTAACAAATCTCTGGCACTCCCCCATGGGGGCTGCTTTTTGACCAGTCTTCTCCATTTTCACAGAAGACTGCTCCTGTACAAATGCACCACAGCTGGATTCTAGTGAATTTGTACAGGAACAGCTGTGGCAGACATTGCTGGAAAGGGTGCAGCAAATAGGGTGAGCTGGGATGTTAGTGGGGGGCTACCAGACAGCAGTGAAACTGGTGGGTCTCCAATGTGTATTGTGAACCACAGTTTAAAATTATTATACCAACCAAATGACTGTACAGAGTTACCCAAGTGAGTTAATATTTTAGTTTGGCCAAGAATTTGATCCCTATTTGCTTAAAAAAGCATGTGTTGAATTTCTTTTTAATTACACTCATTAAATATGGTGATGTGAGCACTGTACATCATAGTGCCTACTAATGGATCTTCCCTTTGCAAATAGCCCTGCTTTGAGAACAGCTGATGAACTGCAGCTCTGGTAATGCTGCCATGGCACATCTGGGCAACTAATAATGAATCTCCCATTTGCAAGGCCTTTCACTTTGAGAACTGACTTGAACAGTTGAATTGCAACAAGCCTTGGCAGACCAGCCCCTAACTGCTGTTAGGATCCAGAACAGGTGATATAAATAGAAAACTATGGAGCAATCAGAGGGAAAAAAAGTGCATCTGTCTTATTTATGGATGCTTTTAAGACATTTGACAACAACAGGCTTTTTTTTTTCTAGTAATCAGGTAATTGTCATCTGGAATTGACTATACTTTAAAAATGTTGGTTTGAAGCATTTATTTCCATGCTGCAATTTTATTTTTACCTTTTTTTTAAGCTTATCAAATATCATTCTTCTCTCCAATCAATATTCAGTTAGTTATTCACTTCCATTTTCATAACAAAAGTCAATATTAGCTCTAGCAGAGATTTATTTCCTTGAATCAATAAACCAGTGTGTGGCAGTACATATTTTAAGAGGAGAGCAACTAGTACTGCAGGGGGTATTTTTACTTTATTATCACGTGGTGACTGGGAGACAAGCTGTTAAAAAGAAAGAGCTTAAAGAAGAGAAAGGAAGAGTTACCTGGAAGGTCAAGGGATCCCACTTTCAATTTTCTACACATTTATTTGAACTATTGGATGTAATTTTGTTTCTTACCTGTAAGATCTCTCCAGAGAAAAAAGTTGTTTCGTAATTCTGCTGGAAGGGAACTGTGATTCCTGGTGTATGATTGGATTAGACTGCAAGTACTTATTTTTCTCTCTAACAGTAACAAAATAAGGCATCATCCTTCTATTACAGTTGAGGCACATGGAGATCAGTGCTCACGTTTTCAGCATAGCTCCACTCCTATTTAAGCACTGAAATGAAAAGTTCTGATTTTTGCAACAGCTCAGCATCTGTGATCAGACCACTTCATCTGAAAAATATGCCATGCTCTTATTTCCTGTAAGAGCTCTTCAGAGCTGGTCACGCAGTGCTCACGCTCTAATGGCATGCAGGGTTAAGTTTGCAACTCTGTAGTTAAGCTCCCATTTTTTTGATAAAACCATGAAACATTGTTGTGGGACTTCCCTTTTCAGGTAGACATATTTTCCTGTCTCAGTTATTTCTAGAGTCATATTCAACTATACTACCTATGGAGAAATGCATACTTACCTGGTGGGGTTATTGTTGTTGCTGTTGTTATCATTATTACGCATTATTATGCATACTCACCCGATAATACTAATTACTGTAGGCTGCATACCAGTTGTGAGGAACTACCAGTAACACTAAGAAAGTTGAACGTACTCCAGGAAACTTATTCTGGGGTCAACAGTCTCTGATTGATTATCTTTTCATTTGATAACTATTCTGTTCCTGCTACAGCTACTGAACAGCACTGGCTCTGGAGAGAGAACTTGTATATAATGATGTATTGTCAATATTTAAGGCAATGAAGCTTTAGGTTATAGAGAATCCATAATCCCTTGGAGTTTTGTGCATGTTGCAGATACAGCACTTACGTTTTTTTCTTCCTGAAATGTTTTTTCAGTGGATTTTTCTCTCCGGTTAGAGGAAAGCTCAAGAAATTAAATTTTAGCCCTAACAATCAAAATCTGCATAAAATCAATCTTGTCTTCTGAAAGCTGTTACACTGGCTTTTTCCATAATGGACACACACACACAAGTGTTGGACCAGTGTTAGCAGAGTTTCTTCCTCTCACGGATTTTTAGAGGGTTTTTTCCCCTCTTGATGAGAGGGAATTCATGAGAGGTGATGCCAAGTGTCTTGGCTCCTGGGTATGTATCAGGAATGTCTTATGTTTAATCTGTTTGCAATTTCTGGTTGAATAAAGTTTGTGGTTTTATAGGTCAAAGCACGTGGGTCTTGCTAACCTGTGCTTTCCAGTGAACCTCTCTGTAAATTGTTGTTGGTAATTGAAATTAAGATAATTCTGAGAGTAATATTCTCCAGAAGTCTTTAACCACATTTTGATAAAGGTTCTTCGGGTTGTTATTTTTTCCCAACTTAGTTTTCCTCTATAGTGATGCAGAAAAACTAATTGTTGCTAAGAGGATTGAGAACGACAGGAAACTCTCCCTACAGTGGATCAAGCAAAGCCTTTCTTTTTGTGGGGTGCATCTTTTCATGTGCAGCCTTTCAGTGTAGCCATGTAGTAATTCACTCTGTTGAAAACTGCAGCAGGAGACACCTCTACCAGCAGTGGAGTTTAATACTCACTGTCCATGAAAACACAAACAGAAAGAAGCAAAGGACATCGGTGCTGTTTGCTGAAATTCTGGTGTGTCTGAGAGTTCAGCTGTCTAGAGTTGATAGAACTGAGATAAGAGTTGGTCCTCAGTCCAGAAGTGTGTTTTGCTACAAGTGTTTTCCAGCATTACTTTTTTCTTCTTACAGTGCACTATATTTAATCTTCCGCTGTGAGACAGGCAAGACAATTAGGACTGTGATGCTATGATAATGAGTGCATAGAGATGGTAGCAACCTCTATATTTAGGCTGCCTTAACATTTCCACTCTAAAGTAATCACTCAAGCTCTCCTAAGTACTCTTACTCAGCCACTGTTGGCAGCAGGCATTGAAATGCAGTCTCAGATACAGTCTTGGGAATTAGACGTCTCTGTGAAATTTTGCTCACGTCCGTATGAGTTAGAAGGCTTTTGGAAATTGCCATTTCTCTCCTCTCGCTGGCTGTAAAAATAACCAAACAGGCGTGTTCTGAGGAGCTGGGCTCCAAATGGTGTTTGCAGGAGCAGCAGTGGGTCCGTGGGGCTGTGTGGGAGCTTGCATTGGGAGTACTGCAGAGAAACAGCTCATGAACATGTCCTCCAAACACTACTCCAGATGAACATGTCCCATTAGACCTGCTAGATTAGACACAGCATTAGGCTAATGTTGCTGTTGTGGACAGACTTAGAATGGGATCTCTCTGTGTTACTTCAGTGCACAAATAACACACAGATGGACCAGCTTAGGTTTCCGTGTGCTGTAGAGGAGATCTGTATTTCAAGCAGGCTACTAAACATTTCTGCCAGAAGCCACCTCCTTAAAGTCCCTCAGTCATCTGTTTTGAGACAACAGGTAAAGATGTGTTGAACAAGGTTAACAGTGACTTACAGCATTGCATTCCTGCACTCTACCCTCTCCTCACTGGGAGCTGTTCTCACAGAAGCCTTTTGTAAATGAAATTGGACTCTTTGCTCCAACCAATGCCATTTTAGATGTTTACAGAGAGGTAAACACCTGTTTACAGATAAAGGGGGCTTCTCTTTCTTCCAGTGTACTAAAAACTATTTTTCTTAATCTCCAAGACACTAAGAACAGATAGGTCATCAGTCACAACAGTTTCATGCCTCAGACCAGCTACTAAGATCTGGATGAGTGTATGTATGCCTTCCCCTTCTTCTGGCTGTAATCACTCCCTGTGTGATATTTACAGCAGTAAGAAAAAATGATTTTATTTATTCTTCCAGTTTTTAGGGAACCAGGGCTTGTAGTATTCTTTCTACATTAGTGCTGTGTCATGAAAATAAATATTTGTCTCCGTTGTAAGCTATCCTTTACACAGAAGTAGTCAACAGAGCTCTAAATTTTGGCTGGCCGCTAAGGTCAGGAAGGCATAAATACTTAGATGAAGCTCTTTTACAATTTATTATGCATAACCTTTCATTTTAACTGGCCCTGAATAAGTAGGAGGTTTTGTATTTACAAAAAGAAAAAAAAAGGTGGGATCATACATGTTTTTACAGCTCTCAAGAGTCCTGGTTCTGTAATAGCCTTATTAATGTTTAAAATGAGAAAACAGAAACCAAATATTTAAGGTAAGAGCACTGATCACTTTATCTAGTGCTTTCCATCTGAAGATAGACCCAAGCAAGATCTTACTGAGTATTGTCTTGTCAGGCTTTCAAAGCCAAAACAAAACAAGCAAATTAACTGAAGTTGGCCTTGCCAATCTCTTTAATTACTGCTAGGATAATGAGATCAGGTTTTCTCGTTTTGACAGTGTCACCATGAAACAGGAGGGCATTGTGGAATATTAAGTGATCTTTTAATTATGGAAGAACAGTTTAACCGCAACCCTAAAGTCATGCAAGCAAAAGGTATTTTGATCAGATTGTTTGAAGGAGGCTCCTGGAACGGAAATTTCAAGTTAAGATGTGTCTGCTATGAAATTAGCACTTGATAAATTGTAACCCACAATTGCAAAAAGTCGTTCCTCTAATTTGGTGGGGTTTTTTACATAGCTTGTACTTTAACCTGCTTGCTCTTCAGCAGAGCCTGTCCCAGGCTGTGAAGGCAAGTCTGCGTGAGCAGTGAATGTTCAGAGCCAGAACTGCTGCTCGCAGAAGCAGTCAAGGTGAAATCACAGCACAGGGCCCAGTTGCTTTGAGTAGAAGCCTATGAATTACATTTTATTTCAGCATTGGAAATGTTAAGGGCAGGCAGCCCCTCCCCAATACTTCACAGAGTCAGGTTTCCAATGTCCAGTGCTCTAAACTAGAGTTGCCCTGAGCTGACGCTCTGGCGCTCTGAGGCTGTGCTTCCTCACCCTGCCCTGTGTGGAAGCAGGCAGGGATGGAGGGTGTTGCTCTGCTGCCAACAGGCTGAGCTCTTTCCTGCTCAGGGTTTGTCTGTGTGACAGTAGCATCTAGAGGTTTCAGAAGGAATTAAAGCCCACTTTGCTAATGGCTGCACAGAACTACAGTCCCCTCCTTAACAGATAGATGGAAAAAAGACAGGAAGGGAAACAGGCTGAGATTGCAAGCAAGCAGCCTTCCTCCCCATGTGCACTGCTTGGTAAGCAACACACTGGCTCTGACCCATCCCCGTTTGACCTTGGAAGAGGTGCATGGAGTTTACAAAAGCTATTTGGGGTAGAAATCATTAATCTATTAATAGCCTGCATAAGTGACCTGCCATGTTTGGTAACTTTTCCAAGCATTAGCCATGCCACAGGAAGGAGTTTGGGTTAGGTGGGTCATTACTGTTACCAAAGTCACCCTATCACCATTCATCACTTAAAACCAAAGTGGAGGAAGAATATTGCAGTGTGACAGAGCTGTGACCACTGTACTTGTATTTGGTTTCAGTAACACAGCCTCTGGATTTCCTGTTTGGAGCCTACTGCAGAGCTCAGTGGGGAGGCTGGGAAGCTGGTTTTCTACTCTGTAGGTTGAACGTGCCATGCAGCTGCATAGGCCAGGTGATGACCACCCTGTGATCCCCCTCCACAGCTGAGCCCTTACTGAAACTGTTGTGTGCCTGGCAGAAGACTTGGGTCTCACTCAGTGTTAAGGCTAAGTTGCAGCAGCATCACCATGAAGTAGTTTTGCTTTTTCTTCTCCTGCCTCAAGCTGATCTCTTGTGTTTCAGATCGCCTACGCTGCAGTGGACTGTGCCAAAGGACAGAATCACGACCTGTGTAAGCAGGAGGGGGTTGATGGCTACCCCACCTTCAACTATTACAACTACGGGAAGTTTGTGGAAAAATATACTGGAGAAAGAGGGGTAAGTGAAAGCAAGAGTCATCACTTGGTGCAGGGAGGAAAGTCTCCTTTGCCTGCACTGCCTTACTCCTTACTATGGAGTAAATTTGCACCCTGCTGGAAGAATGTTTAGCTGCTTCTGTTACTGTCTCACATGGATGAATCATTGTGTACCACACCTCTGTACATCTCTGCATTAGGAACATACTTGGTCTATTTTTAGGAACATGAGAAGAGGAAAAAAGGATTAGATTTGGTAATGCTTTTAGTATATTTCATTCTTTAAGCTGAAATCTGCAAGTGAATTTGGACCAAGTGAAAGTGGAGGGTTTATTGCATGGGCTGCTGCTGAGTGCAGAAATGCCAGAAATTACAGGACCTACTCTTGTCCATTCTGGATCGTGCAAATACTGCAAACGTGTTACAGGTCCACCAGGTTGCCAAATGGTGACAGACCATTGGTTTTATAGCCAGGACAAAGCTGTCCTTTGGAGTACAGGGGAAACTAAATATCTCATTTGCCCTGAATCAGATTCACTCCTCGCACTCAGGATGGGAAGACAAATTGTACCTTCTACCCCTGGGCTGAAGTTTCATTCATTTGTCCTGCTGTGGCCAGCTAATTACATGCAAGAAACGGGGGCAGAAATGGCATAATGTCTTCTGTGGTTGTAAAGTGCCTGAAAATAGGGGTGCAATTCAGTCATTTGTGGGCCTTCTTTGTCATAACCTCCTAGAGGGAGGTTACTTCTCAAGCAGCAGTTGATTGCCTGAAAAAGCTGGGTTATGCAAGAAAAACATGGGGTCTTCGAGCCATCCAGTGATTTTGATAAAAGATTCTTCACTGGAAGTTATTGCTGCTGTTACAGCTCACCAAATTATATAGAAGCTTGAAGATAAAAGCCAAATTCTGAGATTCTCTCTTAGTCAGGATCTTAGGGAAGTCTTGATGGAGCTTCGCCTCCTAGTTTTCTTCAGCGTACTTGGACCCCAGTAATTACCTTTTCATGGTGCTGATCCGGGCGTTGTTATGGATACTGCGCTTAGTTCCAATTCTGGATCTTTTCTCAAAAGTAAAGATGGGTGCAGTAGCCAACAATTAAGTAAAATTTCAGCCTCAATTTTTGCATCTCTAACCCATACTTAGAGAAATTATATATGAAAGGAAGGCTCTGTGGTGGCTGATAAAGAATTTATATACAATACAGGAGTGCTCTAAGGCCACAGCAGTTGGGAGATGTTTATCCATATGCTGGAAAGTGGGCTAACTAATCCCCTACGTGCAGCCAACCCTTTCTTGGGTAGAATTAAATTACCCAACAGGAACATCACAGTCTCTCTGCTGCTGGCAGCTGCGTTTCCCCTCCACCTCTCTGGGGACCTATGGTCTTCTGCTTGTGCAGCACTGAATTAGGGTTTGTTATCGCTTATCATGGCAGTGCTGGAGGCAGTGCTTAGCACAATTCCTTCCATGGCTTCCAGGTCTGTTCACAAATCTCTTTCAGTGACAAGGGATTTTGCTTTTAAAGGACTTCTCATCAGCATGACAGTAACTTTTGAACCACCTTGTCCAACCATCTTGTGCTTTAAAAAATGAGAGAGCAGTTGAGCCAGGAGACCTGCTTTCTGCTCCTGATTCTGGCACTAAATCAGATGTCCATGCACATTTGGTTCAGTGGTCCAGCTGGTGCATAATTATTTCTTGTGGGCAGTAAAGAAGAGGGGTGATGTCAGCTGCTTTAGGGGCAAGAAGGGGGGTGATGTCAGCTGCTTTGGGGGCAACATGACATGCCACAGCAGGAGCCATGGCCCATAGAAGAGGAGCTCTCAGCTATTTCCCACCCCACACTGGAGCACTGGTTGTGGGGAAGAGCATGACCCCCAGTCGTAGCCTGTCAAGGGAACTGCAGTTCTGGAGTAGAGATTTTAGGGCATTTCACCCCAAGCAACCAAAGCAAGGAAGAGTCAGGACACCCTCTGACCCAAGTGTATTTTAAATGACTTCCAGATGCACAGCTTTGAAAACAAGGCTCCTTTCATGGGGGCCCTTGACTGCCAGGCATCTCCAGGTGACATATGGCCAAAACTTGTCACTTCATTTATTTCGGTGGAAGAACAGTGAATAGTTTTAGAAGAGTGTTTTGTTGTTCAGCCTTCTAAAAGCATCCCAGCCTTGGGGCTTGGTTTTGTTTTCTTTGTTTTGTTTTGTTTTGCTGTTCCCCAGCATTGTTTTAAGTCAAACTTTGACTTCTGTTTGACTTTCTCTACCTCTCTGTATTTTCCCTCTTCATCGCCAGTTTTGACTGGTGTTTTTCAGGATTACTTAGAAGTAAAAATGGTCACACTGGGTGGGAACAGTGCTACGAGCCCAGACAGCTGTAGTGCTGGGGTACCAGTAGACAGTGTTCACACCTCCACCCATCTGAGCCTTTTGAAATGCCTGTGAGCTGTGTTCAGAGCTTTCTTTGGAAAAGGAAACTGCTGGCATCCAACAGCCTTTGATAACCAGAAATCCTAAGTTGTTGGAATACAGAGGTTGGCATGTAGGCATCCAGGTTTGAAATTTTTTACCATAATTTTAATAACTTGAAAATAATGTGATTTCCATCATTGGAATGTTTGGAAAAAGAGGAAAATCATCATCAAAGCTGTTATGGGATGAGGAACAGTGGCAAATATGTGTATATATCCAACAAATGACCCAATGACTGCTTTCAAAATTACACAAGTAGCATACAAATGCGGCTCAAGAATGTCTTTGAGTGTCTTCAACAAAAAGACATCAATGGCACTTCTAGTGACAGATTTTACTTTGTCCTGTGAGTTTTGGGGCCTTTTTCTCTGTGTCCCACTTCTTCAAAGTTTGACATGTGGAATGTGCATGGATATTTTCCCCTTGCATTGCAGCAGAGCAGCACTGGGACCAGAGCATGGCACGATGAGGGAACGCAGAAGCAGTAACCATTCCTTAGTTTATATTCTGCCGTGGGGTACAGAAACTAAAACAACTGCTCTTTAGTTTATATTCTGCTGGGAAACTGAAACTCAAAGTGTTCTTAATGCATTGTTTTGGTTTGTGTGCAAAAATATGACGCTTATTTTTCTTCCTTCAAAACCAGGAGTCTGGATTCACCACTTTCATGCGAACCCTGAGAGAAAGAGACCATGAAAGAGTAGGAAAGAAGAAGGATGAATTGTAGTTTCTGCCTCAAAAGAAGCTTTCCGCTGCACTGTGAATGGTTCCAGGTCTTTTGTTGACGCACCTGAGACTTCACATATTCTCAAGACAGAGACTTTTTTTTATAAACAGCCATGGCCATTTTGTACAATTTTGAAATAAAGTGAAACCACTTGATTTTTAAAAGGAAAATAAATTAGAATGTTGCCATAACATTTTAAAGAAAACTTAGCATTTTCTCTCATGTTGGGAGACTATGCCCACTGACACTCCTATGCAATATTTTTGTAGTCTGTAGTGTGTCCGTAGGTGATGTTGTTTGTTAGGGTGAGTTTTTTTGTTAAGGTATTGCAGTACATGTAAAAAACAAAGGGTTTGATTTTGTTTTGTTTAAATCAGTGAAGGAAAATGGGATTTGTAAGACAGAGATTTATCAAAATGCAGTTTTACGTTCTTCTGAAATAGTTACATGTTCTTGACTGAGATTTGGGGGGAACAATTTTAAGGTGCTCAGGGATAAATAAGATATCTGAGTTAACGAAGACATTAACATTGACCAGTCCAGATCTGTTAATGTCATTTAAACATCTCTGGTCTTTAAATCAGAACTGTTTACATACCTTTATAAAATGTATTGAGTGAATTAAGCCAAGCATCAAAAATAGCAGAGCATGGGTAAAATTAAACTAAACTCTCCTTTTTTGACATCAGTATTGTCAAATGCATCTGTAAGTTATGGCAGGAATTATTATCTTATAGGGGTACATGATTACCTTTATAGGGTACACAGTTTCTCTTCAAATTCTGATTGGGTCATATTAAATATGTGTTGGAAAGTGTAATGTTCAACTGTTTTGATAAATGCATAGTACTTCTGATAATGCAGTAATTGTGTGTGTTACATGTTTACATTCCAAAAGTTTATCTGCATTTGTAGGAGGGATTTTTTCCTTTTTGCTCTTTAAAGAGTTGCACAAACAATCTCTCTGACAGTCATCACTGTAAAACCTGTATCAGCAGCAGTTGAATTGTGTTACACTCTTGATGCTTAAACAACAAAAAAGTTTATCTGGAGGTACTTATGTCTTCACAGGAAGGGAGAGAGAGGGGCAGGAAGTTGTGATTCACATTGAACTGAAAATAAATTTTAAAAAATACAAGTATTTTTATCATTAATCAGCCTTGTTCAGCTTCTTCCCCACTGGAAATGATTTAGGAAGAACCAGGATGTGCAGGATGAGTTCTCAGCACCCACTGGCTGGGGACAGCCCGGTGTGGGTGTGCTGGGCAGCACGGGAGGGGTGTGAGGTCAGCCTCCCTCTGCCCTGGTACTCAGCAGGGGGACAAACAGCTTTTTACAGCAGACAGCTGTGCCTTGGGTCTGAAACTTTCCTCTTGCTCCTCAGTCTGCCCGTCTCATTTTCTTCTGCTAGTTTGGCTAGTTCTTCTGCTGGGCTGCTCAGGAGGTGAACAGGCATCTCACCTCCTTCCTGGGTGTTTTTTCCTCCTCTCTCTTGCCTAAATAATGGCACTGTATGTTTGGCACTCATTAAGCTGCTGAAGCCATTAGTGAGTATTGTGGAATACCAGTAGCCTAATTGGCCTTGTATGGTAGCCAGCTTTTTAACCATGACATCTATCTTCTCTTACTAGGCACCTGATGAGTCTCTTCACTCAAAAAATCAGCTGCCTGGTAGTACATAATATCATAAAGTAAAAGTAGCTTAATTTATTAAGTCTCTTACTGTGGGTTTTTTTCCTTTCAGTTAGCACGTTACTTCGTGTTGTGTATAGCACTTTTGCAGAAGATCATGGTAATTCTTTATTTCAAGCTATCCTTGCATTAGTAGCAGGCATTCTGCCCTGCATTTAGGAAACAATACATACTGATGCAATTTGATCTCTAACAGGAATTCTTTTGCTTACCAGCAAACTATCGAGTGTGTTCAGTCCAGAACTTAGTGCGTCTTTTTTGATCTCAGAGCAGCTGGCACTAAAGAAATACAGTCTCCAGAAAACATTGAGCATTTCTGTACATAGGCTGTGCCTATGTTTGTGCTAATTGCTGAGAAATGTAGACTTACAAGAAAAAAATGATAGCTTGCCAATGGTGATATCACTAGTCGGGATCATTCTGAATTATAGGCTTTAGTAAATGTTTAGGATAAAACAATTGCACACTGTGCTTCAGACCAGTAATTCCTTACAGCTGGTTACACCATAATAAAATTAAAGATTCTTGTTTTTTTCCCTTCAGTCTTTTGTCAGCTACTTCTTGGACTTGGGCATTCATTTTTTCTTGGCTAATTGTGTGTTAATGCACAAATATAAAATATTTGAGAATAATTTACCTTCTCTTACAGGGTCACGACTCATCTGGTTTATGGTGTGAATGGTTTTTGAATAATACAGTTTTGAACACCATAAATGATTACATCAAATGGCTGACAAAAGCCTTAGTTACTGTGAACTAGAGTGTACCAGGAGCTCGGAGCTTTGCTTCCAAGCCTTTTTAATTAGTAGACCAGGTCTGGATATCAGTCACACTGTTGTAATTCTGTTGCCTCCAGTAAAGAAAAAGTTGGTGTTTATATTTGCTAGTTGAGTCAGTTTATGTTTATATTTGCATCAGTCACATTGAAATTTAAATACTTAATTTTTTTTCTACAAATGGTGAATGGAAAGTATCTTATATGTATGAGCTCTTTGTTTTCTGTAATTAAATGGTTGGCCATTTCACACATTCAGACTTTACAGCCCATCCCAGTAGATGCATAGCCCAGGCGTTCATAATCACGCAGGAATTTCTGCCATGGTTAAAAGTGAGTAATCTGGGCTTTCAAGTCATGAATCATTTATCAGCAAGAAACTTAATTGCTGATAACAAATGGTTTGCAGTGAATCAGAAATTCTGCTCTTGCAATTATGGGTTTGGTCTTTCAGCCTTTTTAAGGTGTGATTCAAAGGTCTCGGACGTCCGCTATTCAGTTAACCCTAAGCAGATTAAATCTCGTCAAAGAAGGGTAAAACGTGTACACAGCAGAGAGGCTGAGCAAGGATTGTGCATCACTTTGTTCCTCAGCATTGGCTTAAACAAGATATAAATAGCCCACAGGGCTGTGCTAGTCCTGTGGGCTGTGTGGTTGGACCAAGAGACGAAGGGCAGCAGGACCAAGCGTTTAGTGCAGACTAGAAGCAGCTGGATAGGAAATGGTTCCCCCATCTAATAAAAGAGGCTGATATGTTGGATTTGTTTCATCCACCAAAAGGAGGGAAAAGGGAGCCTGGACAAGATCCGGGGAAAGTGAATGCTCTGGGATGTGGGAAACACAGGTTAGAGTTTCAGGATGAGCATAAGCTTGTATCCCAGCCTCTGCAACCCGAGCGGATAATTTGGCTCTATTGTAAAGGGGTTTTTCCATCTATCTCTGACCCAATAACCGTGTCCTTACTTGTTCAAACTAGAGCAACTCCTACAAGAGGGACTGGAGACAAGAAGAGACTTGCTTTCCAGTCTGAATCAAGAAAAGCAACCTAGCAGATCTCCATTTCTTCTTTTCTCCCCTTGTAAAATTGCATTTTGGATCTGACAGCCCCACTGAACCCCAAGCCCCTCCTAAATAGTTGCAGTTGGGTGAAACAGCCTTGAGAATTTTTCTAAACTCCCACTCAGAACACATTAGATCCCCAAATCCTGCTGCCTTAAAATTCTCTCAATAGTCATCCACAGAGATAGATTGATATTAATGGTGAGAAAAGATTAGAGGTAAGGTCTATGTTCTTGCAGCATTTAATTTGGGAGTAAAAAAGCAGATACAACTCCCATTATGAGTAAGCTCTAAGAGAATGCTTCAGACACAGTTGTTTCAGATGGAATTGCTTCATGGGTGATTTTGATTTTAGAGGCAAACTGCTTTTCAAAAGAAAAGTCAAGACCTGGTGACATAGCCTGCAGCTATTTTGTCTGCTTGCCTTTTAAAAAATAAAAAGCAAAATCACTCTCCATATTCTTGATAGTGCTATATTACAAGAAAGAAATGTTGCCTACATGGATTTCCTAGAATAACACTAAGGCCTTGCCAACTGCATTTTACAAACTATGAAACAACCTATTTGCTCGAAACGGCACTCGGGGGAGTGGGGACTGCTGCCCACGTGCACCTCATTTTAATTTAATAGGCTTATTTTAGTGAGATTGGGTCTGTAATGGAACACTGGGATTGCAGGAGTAAATTCTGAAAACTGAGAGGTGGGGGGAAATTAGCTTTTATCAGCAGGTGCTGAGCATTGTGGCTAAACGCTGGCATTTCCTTTGCCTTTGGCAGCCCAGCATCCCTGAGCGTTCCACGGCTCTGCTGGAACCACGGGAGTGCAGCCCTTTGGCTAATCTGGTTGTGTACATAACTGCTCTGTGCTGAAACTGATTGGAAACCAAAATTTGTCCTGTTATTTTCTTTGGTCATGAGAAGATGCTGTGTTTTCTCTGTGCATCGTGCTTGTATTTACTGAGTGAGGAAGGAGGGTACCTGGGTGTCCACAAAGGAAATGACTCCAAATGCCATTTTATCTGCTGGCAGCCAGGATTCCTGGGAACTGACCAGTGCTGCTGAAATACTCCCTGCGAAACACCCTAAACTGGCTTGGCTTTTGCCAAGGTTTTGGCAGGCACTGTGTGATGCAATATTGAAAAAAATCTCAGTATCTAAGGCAGCAGTTTCCAGCCCCTGGTTTCTGAGGAGTTAAGCTGAAGTGTAAACTCTGTATTTATCAGCCCAGTGTAGCTGTTTTTGAGATTAGAAAAAAGGTAGTCTGTTAGCCCAAAATCTAGGAAAACACAACTCTAATGCTGGCCCATAATTAAAGCCAGGAGAGTGTCTGGGTGTTTCCACTCAGCTGCTGGACCCGGTCCTTGGTTTGTAAGATTCCGGCCTCTGGAAGTCCTCTGTCCTCCTGCCCAAAGCACTCACCACTCCTGCAGGGAGACGGCAATCCTTAAGGAACACTTATTCTGTGTTTGCTTAGAAAGCATCATAGTGCTAATTATTCTCATTAGCTTTAAGCCACTAATAAATTATCTTTCCTATTGCTCCTCCATCACTCAGTAATGAGAACCGTTTAGCTAGATTTTGCAGATACTGCTTGCTCCCTCTCTCTACAGCACAATTCCCTGCAAGCATTCATCATAGGAAAAGAGCTACGTGAACAAAATCTTTTCAAATTAGTCTCTGGTGCCCCAGTTAAGTGGGTGTCTACATCGCAGGCATGCAGAAGAGCCTTCTTCATTAATATGTGCAATTCTGCGTGAGCTGATTAGCTCTTGCAGCTCATTTGGTAGCAAATGTGTAAATCCGTCACACTCTAAATGCCAAATATGTGCACAGCTAAATTATGGAGAAGTAAGGAACTGCTAGAGTTGGGAGTCTTTATTTGGAAAAAGAGGTCCTTATCCCATGCATTAAATTGGAGCTCTGGATTTATCCAGAGCATTTGTCACTCCTCTGCTTTGTCATTTTTTCTGCTTGCAAAATGAATAATCCTTCCTGTCGTGTTGCTGGTCCTTTCAGCATGTGTGGGTGTTTAATTTGGGGCCCAACATTTGTAACAGACACTTGGTATCCAGCCTCAGTTCCCATAACACAACAATAGCCACAAAACAATGCAACCTTCCTTGAGCAGGATGGGAAGCCAAATAAATCAGTTACAACTATGTATTATTAACAATCCAGTTACCATCACTTTTCTTGTTCTTTTTTATTTGTAAGAAAACTTGTGAAGAAAAGGGGGGTGATGAAAATAGGTTTTTTTAAATGTCCGTGTTTTTTAGCCAGGGCAGGGCTGCACAGTTAATGTCATCATGTATCTGCCGGCACAAGGGAAGCACTAAAGAATGTCACCTGTCAATGGGGAGGGGCTGGTCTGCTGCTGCAAATGCTCGGCCAGTTACTCTGGGACCAAAGAAGGAAACTGGCCTTAAGAGCTCCTAATTTATGCATGCTTTTCATCTTCTCCGTGCCAAGTAGCTGCAGAGCCAGCCCTGCCTCAGGGCCTGGACGGACCAGCTCAGGGCAGCCAAGCACCCTCTGTTTTATTTTCTCTTGGTGTGCAGAGAAATCACAGCACAGACCCAGCTTGACCTCTAACACGAACATTATTTTGGCATTATCTTCTGGACATACAGACTATGAGGAAAAAGCTTCCCACTTCCCAAAAGTTCTGGCATGGGAAGCTGTCTT
This sequence comes from Lepidothrix coronata, assembly GCF_001604755.1. Classification (NCBI taxonomy): domain Eukaryota; kingdom Metazoa; phylum Chordata; class Aves; order Passeriformes; family Pipridae; genus Lepidothrix; species Lepidothrix coronata. Next base: position 3,042,164 of record NW_016690283.1, read on the forward strand.
TCTCCAAGCTCAGCATAAACTCTTGAGAGAACATTTCCTAGGAAGATGTGCAGCACAATAACAGAGCTCTTATCCTGTAGCCTCCAGGTTGCTGGTGAGGGGATGCTTATTACTGTGCCCCACCTCACAAGCATGAAACAGGCAGATCAGGTCCAGCGTCTCCTATTGCATCCCCAGAACATCCCGAGACTTCTCCAAGGGTGTAGGATTTGCTTACCAAGAGGGAAAGGACAGCTCAGAGTTAGGCTGACCTGTGGTGGGTACACAGTTCTTCCCCAAGGACAGTATGGATGACAGGCTTTTTCTTTTCCCTTTTCAAAGAGGGACAAGCATCCTTCAAGGCAGACCTTCCCAATTCAGAGGGAGGTGAATGGGGCCACAGGAGAGCTGCTGCAGAAATGCAGAGGTTCTGTGTCATGTTCCCAGCTCCAGGCAGGTCCCTTCAGATTTCGGGGTCCAATGCGCCTTCCACCTGCAGGAGACCATAAAAGGTTCATCACAGGACTCCTGACTTTCCTAAAATCCATTTCTCTGCCAAAGCTTTCCTTAGGCAACAGAGCAGCATAAAAGGAGGGACCACAGAAATCACAGAAACAGAGTTCACTGTGGAATAAAGTCTCATCTCTGGTGAGGTACCACTGTATTAAGTGCATTAGGTATATTTTGGATGGATGTATAATCTTAATTGTTGTGTATTGTTTGTATTGTAGTCCCAAGATCCAGGTCTTCATTATGCTAGATGCTGTACAAATATATAAGAGTCTGTCATGCATGGAAAGGCTTTTATTATGTAAATAGTCAGGTTGGAAAAAAAGAAGTAGTGTTATCTCTGTTTTACAGATGAGGCAGTGAGACCAGAAAAAAAACTACAAAGCATTTTGCCCAAGGACATGCAAAGTCTGTGGGTCAGCAATGGACTTGAAATTCAAGTCTTGATTTAGTTTCTTACCAGCTCTTCTTTCAATTTGCGTACTGCCCAAAACATAATTAAAAATTAAGCACAAAGAAGACAACACCATGTGTAATTTATCTCTATCTGAAACAATCATCCAGCACCTCTCTGACAAATCCTCCTCAACTGTTGTTTCTTCAAAACCTATATTTTTCCATGCCCAATTCCTGTGATCACCATACAAGTCAAGTCACTGTACATGTTGTCCTTTGATTTTCTGCAACATATATCATATTTTGAATTGACTATAAAGCTGTTTGGGAAAAGACCCTGTTGATTATGGAGCTGTGTCTCGTTTGGATCAGCCTGCTGAATTTGTATTCCAGTCCTCTTAAAAAGTGGTACTAGCAATGTTTAGAATAAAAAGGGATGCATATACATTTCTGCTATGAATATAGAGAGTCAGCCAATACATCTGTAACTGCTGCTTACCCCTACCTGGTAGTCGAAATTATATATTGATGTAAGCAACTGATCTATACCAAAGACAAATAAAACATGGATTTCACTCAAAAGGCACAATACATTTTGCTTTGTGTACAGCAATGTTTTATGTCAGCCTTTAGGAAAGAATGTGGGAGAATTATAAAAGTCATGACAGTTACTGGAAAACAGAACAAAATGGAATTGGCATTTACCAAGGCTAGATAATATCAAACTAATTCGATAGCATTCTTTGATAGATTAATTAATTAGCTAGACAAAGAAGGGAAATATGTGTGTTTGGGGTTCAATACAATAGCCGATGAGGAGCTGTATATAAATTTATATCTCCTACATGGAGAAGTCTGAGATTTGTAGGCATACACAGTGTTGAAAGATGAGAAGTTGAACTGTATTGAAAGAAAAGTATTCAGAGCTCCTAAAATGTTAATCTTAAGACTGATAATTATAATTATTTTCATTAATGACCCATTTGGAAAACAGAGGTGTCTGATCATAAAAATACATTGAAGTCACCAAGTTAGGAGGTATCATCAGTTTAGAGAAAGTTCAAATATTGCCCAGCAAGAACTTCTTGAGGAGTGAGGCCACTGGAATAGTAAGAGAGCTGGCAGCAGGCAAAATCCTGCAGGAAACCTGGAATGACACAGGAAGATTTTTAGTAAGTTGTGCCAGTGCAGCGTGGGCATGGAAAAGGCAACTGAAAGTCTAAAGTGCAATAGGAGAGGCATTACTAGAAAAGTAAGGGAAGCATGAACACCCTTGAATAAGACTCCAACAAGATTTTGCTTGGAATAAAATGCATTATTCTGATTGTGTTAAGGAAAGGTGGATTCTTAATGAAATGGATACAGAAAAGAACTGCTAAGATGAGGAGGGGACAAGAACCTTTCATGGCCATGTATGCAGCTTGTTTAGCCCAGCAGCTGAAGACTGAGATGTGGTTTGATTACTTTCTGTAAATACATCAGGTAGAGGGAATATTAAAGGTAGGCAGTCTTGGTGTATGAGCAAGTGGGTATAAATTGGCCATGAATAATTTAATTATCAATTAGGTGTTCTTCATCCACCTGCATATTGAGGGTGTAAAAATCCACCTGCATAGTGGGGGATGAAACCATACCTAGTTTTAGTGGGAAGCTCACAAAATGTATTAAAGGGATCATGTGATCCAGTTGCCTGCAGTACCTGGGGAATGGATTTGATAACCCAGAAAGTCCTGGCAGTCCTATGTCTTATTATATTCCTATGTCTCAGTGGATTTCTGTTACAGTAAGCCACCACCTCCATCTTATAATCTTATTAGATATTACAGTACCTATAATCCCTTCAGTCCTAAGAAATCTTTCTATCCTTCTGAATTAAATTTCAAATAGAAAAACCTGTGGATTAAAAAGCCATATGTGTTTTCTTTCTAACTCAATAAGTTTGTTGTGGTGATTATCATAAACAGACAAATTTCGTTAGGGACCAAGAGTTATTTTAATATAAATTATAGTGTTTATGGAACAACTGTACCAACAAATTATTTTCTTATTTATTGTAATTGTTGAAATGGCTCCTAATGAAATTTTTGGCCTCATGAAGTGATCAACTTGGAATGACTTTCCCTCCTATGAAAATATTTAAATACAAACAAAGTCTGCCAATGTGTGCAATTACAGTCATGTAGGGAACTAAAGGGATTATGTGTACTAGGAGTATATTCATGTGGCTTTCCAGATCAGCTGCTTCTACCAGAGAGGGAATAAAGTAAGCAGAAAAGCCCCAAAGAGAGCCTGTTACTGTTGGAATGGCTTTGGGACACGATCATCAGAAAAGCTCACTTGTGTTACTTCCATAAGCCCATAATGCTTATAGCCCTGTAAATAAAAATGCATTAAATACACATTGCTTTTCAAACTAATTGAGATGCAGTGTGAAGATTACTTTTTAGAAATAGGATGTTCTTTATGCAGGAGATCATGCTGGGCCCTGCTGCAACAAGAGCCACTGGGATAACACTGTATTTTGTTCTAACATCTGCATTTATTACCAGTGAGATACTTTCTCCGACATTATGAGGTGGCTTCAGACTTGTAAAGCCCTTGAGAATTAAATACTACTGTTCCATGAAAGAAACTGCTGCCCAGCACAGGCCCCTATGACTGAATCAGTGGAGGAGGCTTTTGAAAGAGAAGCAAGAAAATAAACTCCATATTCTGCTGATGACTTTTATGACCTTACTCACACTTCTGCTGATGCTGTGTTAGCAAGAACAGTTCATTCCAGTGAATATAATCTTAGCTCATGTGATTATGGACACAGATTTCTCTAAAACCTCTAAAATGGGATGCAATTTTTTAGAGTGCAGAATTGTTAGAAAGTCACAGGCTTTTAGGCAGTGCCATGATTTCAGGAGCCTGATTCAGAGTGTAAAGGACTCATGATGAAGCTGGGCGGCACTCAACATGAGTTCACTGATTCAACATACCTGTTTTTTTGTGGGAATTGGCATTTCTATCCAAGAAACAGGAAGCGCACTAATGGATTATTTGTCTGTTTTTTAGCTAAAGCCCCAGTTTAAATAATACCTCCAGCTTCAAGCACCAAATTTTAAGAAAGCTATAAGAAAAAAAAAGGTTTGGAAAAAGGAGCAATAGAACTACAAAGATGTCTAGTAAACAGAAGGGGAGGTTTGCGGTTTTGTTTTGTTTGGTTTTTTTTGTATATGAAAGGACTTGGGTTTAATTAGTCTAAATCGGGCTTTTATTTTCCCCTCTAAAAACAGGTTACAAAGTGGATCAGCACTCTGATATATTCCAAAGCTTAATTTGCTGATAAAACCCCTGAAGTTCAATTTCTGACCTTCTGTGTGTCTTTTCAGAAATTTACTTCTGTGTTGCTCCTCTGACTCCATCACTGATGAGCACAACTACTGCCAGCTCCTCAGGCTGGATATTTTTCCTTGGGGAAACCTGATTTAAAAGTCATGTTTATATCCAGTGGACAGGGCCTAAGGGTTTGTCTTCCCTACCTTTAGCCATCTAAACCCCAGGTGTATACATGTGGCTGGACATGTCTGTCCCCTGCAGTGACAGAGGAGAAATAGCAACAAAGAGCTTCTTCGCAGAGGGCAATTTCCAGATCACTGAACTTTGGTAAGTCCCGTCCTAACTCATCTCTGAGCATTTACTCTTGGGTTTTGCCTTCAGCTGGCTGATGACCCACTAAGCAACTGCGTGGCTTCATTATTTTGCTGTGCTCATGGAGATGCACCTCGCTGTCACCTCTGAGGCGTTTGGCATCATGGGGACTCCTTCACCAGTCCTTCCCATCCAGCTCTCTCTTCAGCCTCTGACACTCCCCATACCCTGCCTTGTACTCACATTTGTTTCCTCGCCTCTTCTCCTTCTGTAACACTTACATTCCTCTGCTTTGTTTTCGCTTTGCACTGACTGTATTTGCTTCTTATGAATCTCAGTTTTAACTCTGGCTGCAGCTTTCACTAATGCATTCACTGCACGGTGCCCCTCTGACAATGTTTTACTGCTTCCATGTCTTAGGGGAGTGAATGGGACAAGGGAAAAAAGCAATTTAAAGTGTAACTGGCTTGTTAGACATGCAAATTCTTGAACAAGAGGTATAATTTAAGTTCAGGAGCGTATAATTTAAGTTCAGGTATAATTTAAGCTAGGAGCGTTGGAGCTGTAACCCCACTTCTGACTCTGCCACTACCTCCCTCGGTGACCTTGTGTGATTTATTTAGCCTCTTGGGGCCAGGTTCACCTGAAAATAAAGAATAATGTGTTTCCTTCCCCTAGGAATATATAAGTCTGAACTAATAGATGTATATACAATTCTTGAAGTCCTGTTTATTTAAATGCAAAATGCTTATCTTTTTTTCCTTAAAACATTTACAAAAGGTCGAGAGAATTTTAGGGTTGAAAGATAAACAGTTCAGAAGAACTAGAAAAATTAAAATTACACACGTATGCACTTATCACAAACCTTTAGACAGCCTCTAATTAAGTAATCACTAGTTCTCTGCATTATAGTAGATGTTATCATAAGCTGTTAAATTGTGTAGCAGCTTGTAATACTGTGCACTCTGTTTATACAGGATAAGGATTCTGTGGAAATTATTCAGATTAATGTATCATCTTCTGAAATGTGTGCTTCAATTGTGCCTAGTCGGTCAGGATTGAGATGTTCCCATGCTCTGCTCTACAGAAGCCTGACAAGGGAGCACAGTTTCTTCCTGACAGGCCAAGATACAAACTTGGAGATGCCAAGCTGTATATTCAGACACACAAACCCTCTGTCCCTTGCTTTAGCAAGACTCGTTCGAGGTGCACATCCTTGGCAGTTCTTCCCAGCAACCAGCCTTCAGTGCAAGAAGGAAGCTCAGAAAAGGGTCTTCTCCCATGGTCTCCAGGACATTCCTTGAACTTTTATGTTCAGAGAAAAACTACCTTACCAAGCACCTGCAGGTGACCTCTCCTGCACTTGTCTTCCTCTCCCACATCTCCATGCCAGACCCATTTGCCTCAATGTTACCTTGTCTCAATTCTCCTCTAAAAAAAATTTTTGTCTTTGTGCTAGTCTTCCCTCCCGCTCTGATACTCAGCTCCAGAGCCACAGTTAACCTTGTACCCCTTGCTGCAGCCTTATTTGACACAGAGAGCTTGAGACCTCAGCTTGGCTGAGCTTTGCTTGGAGCATGGAGGAGAAAGTCTGGAGGCTGAAAGGGTGAAATAAATCTCCAGCAATAGCAATTAAGACCTGGTAAGATCTAAGAGATCATTTTACCGCACCAGAACTGCTGGCATTCACATACACTATCTCAGGGGTTGGGAGTCAGGTGATGCCACACTGGTATCCGGGGTTACCACAGGTGTCCACTTAAAATGGCTTATGCTGCCTGGAGAAGGCAGAGCTGAGGTTGGAGCGTGTTAATGAGCTTCAGTGCCATCTTCCTGACCAGCCTGCTCCTGAGTGGAACTCAGCAGAGCCTGAAAGCCCACAGTGTAAGGTGTATTACCTCTACCCCAACACTCTGCAATGCTGCAAGCACTTGGATAGTGAAATAGTAACAGATGGAAGGAGAAATTAAAAGGCGTTAGCAAGGAAATAAGCTGCTTTCATTTGAGATTTGAGCCAACAGACTAAAACTGTGTGATTCGGTAGGAAAACAGAGAAGTCGAAGAGCAGCCCAGGGAAAAAATTATCCTTGTATCAGTAATGAAAGTAGTTTAAAATAGGAACCTCACTTTAGGATTAGTAATGAGATTTTCAAACTTTCACTTTTGTATTATCATTTGTTGTTGAAACATGCCCAGTTGATTTGTCTGGAAATGAGTGAAATTAGTGTAGCAGCTGGTCTTGCCTCAGTGCACTTTTCCTACCACATCCCCATCGCACACGCTCCGGCGTCCCTGTCAGAGAATGCCACACACACCTCTGGTCATTCACACAGTGCCAGGCGTATGCCAAGGGCTGTGCGAGTCCATCAAACCTGGTGGAAACCTGCCAGCCGCAGTCTTCATAAGTTATTATCGGGGAGGGGAGGAGGCTCAGGGGTGACCTTGTCACTCTCCACAAGTACCCGAGAGGAGGCTGCGCCCAGGTGCGTGTTGGCTTCTTCTCACGGATAACCAGCGACAGGATAAGAGGACTTAGACTGCGCCAGAGGAGGTTTAGATTGGACATGAGGAGGAATTTCTCCACAGAAAGGGTGATTAGACATTGGAATGGCCTGCCCGGGGAGGTGTCGGGAGTCTGTGTCCCTGGAAGTGTTTAAGGCAAAACTGGGCGTGTCATTTGGTGCTTGCTGGTGTTCAGTCACAGGCTGGAGTCGACGATCTCAAAAGGTCTTTTCCAACCTTACGACTCTGCGATAAACGAAGCAACCCCTACGCCGCTCCCTCACGGCGGCCCCGCCTCAGAGCCCCCTCACGGCGCGGCCCCGCCCCTCCCCGCCCCCCGCGCCCGCCATGGCGGGGCCGCCCCGCGCGGGGTCGCTGTGCCGCCGGCGGGGCGCGCGCGGACGTGTCCGTTCCCACAATGCCCGGCGGGAGCGGCCGCCGCCGCCGTGCCCAGGTACGGCTCGCGCCCCCCGCGCCGTGAGGGGCGGGGGCGGCACCGGCACCGCGGGACACGGGGCCGGCACTGCCCGGCCCGGCCCGGCCCGGCTCACGCCGCCGCCTCCCCTCCCGCCTGCCCGCCCACCCGCCGCTGCCGGCCCCAGGCCCGGCTGCCGAGCCTCAAGGGCCAGCTGCGTTCGCGCCTCAGCCGCGGGGGATCGCGGCGCCGCTGTCACGGAGGGGTTGGTGGTGGCGGCGGGCAGGGCGGGCGCAGGAGGCGCCGGGGGCCGTTCGGGGCTCTTCGCAGGCGCCGCTGGGCAGCGAGAGCCGGGGCGGCGGGGCCGCGCCGCGCTCCGGGCTCGGCAGCAGGTTGTGTTTAAAAGTTTCGCGGTGCGGACCCGTGTGAGGCACCGACCGCTGAGTCAGCGCTTCTGCGGCGGCGGCAAAGGGTGCGAATGGTCGTGTCGGAGCTGCCACGTAAGTAGGTGGTAGGTGAGAGGGTCAGGTTCTCAAACTTTGGGATGCGGCTTGTTCCGTACCCTTAGTTTGTCAGGATTGTTTGGACATCAGGAAGAATTTATTCACAGAAGGGGTGATTAGACATTGCCGTAGGCTGCCCAGGGAGGTGGCGGAGTCACCGTCCCTGAAAGTGTTTAAGGAAAGACTGGACGTGGCGCTCTAGTTTTAGTTGACACGGTGGTGTTGGGCCATAGGTTGGACTCGATGATCTTTTCCAAAATAATTGACTCTGTGATCGTGGTTCTACTTCTGAGGTCTCTTTCTCCTCTGCTTTATGGGAAGGATTATGTGGGTTAGGAGTTTAGGATTATTTCCTTGTCTGAGTGTACCTGACAATGTCAAAGTGGCTTTATTTGTTGTGTTCTGTAGTGCTTTACTTTTTTACACGGATTTCTGAAGTGTGCTGTAGGGTGGAAGAATTAAGGCTCCTGCCTGCATAATGCAGCTGTCACAACCCTCAGAACTGGGGACAAAAGATTGTCTGACACTATTACATACACTTGAAGCAAGCACAGAAGCTGTATCTTCACCCTATGTCAAGCAGGAGTGCAGCTTGCACCCACTTCCCAATTTTATGTTTTATGGAAGGCTGTCATGAGAGGCAGACATCCTTCCAATCCTATCAAGAAATGCCGTAATTAAGTTGGTACTGAAGGCTGGCAGGTGCAGGAGGGTAGGCTTCTTGTTACACTAGATCTGCTTACAATTTTTGGGAAGCTAGACTTCTTAAAAAATGGGAGTATCCTGAGCAAACCATAGTCACAGGCCACTTTCAAGCCCCTCTAAAAAATATTATGAGATATTGGCAGATAGATCTAAAATAATTACTGTCAGATCACAAACAGGATGACCAATTTGTTACAAAAGACTAGAACATATGCCACTTTCTAGGACTTTTCCAAATGTTGCCTTAGGATCGAGTACGATCATAACACAGAAATAAACAAGATATAATTGAGTATGTCTTGAGGAAAAAAAAAATACAGTGAAACAGGCTCTGGTTTCCATCATCTGAGGTTTCCTGTGCATGGGAGAAAATGAAACCAGACATGTGCTAATTCCTATCTGTGAACTCAGCGAATGCTGACGTGTGTGAGGAATTGGACAGCTCTTGTGAAGGTGGAGTAAGAGGAATGGCCATTCAGCTGACTTTTACCTGTCTATGGCCAGCTTTCTCCATGTTCCTCTTTTCCATGAGTTCTTCCAGTCCTTGTTTGCAGAGAGGGCTGTGAAGGAGTGTAAGGGGAAATCGATAAAGATGAGGCAGAATTGGATGCTAACTAGGGGAAACATAAGAACAGTGCAAGCATGGAGTGGTGCTTCCACGGTGTACTCTTGCTGTTGGTGATCGTTTTGGGGTCAGTGGTTTGGTTTTAATAACCCTGGTAGTTTTTCTGTGGATTTTTCCAGTTGCCTCTTGAATCCATATGACATTGTAGCATTGACGACAGCTTGTGACAAGGCTCGTGACGTTTTGTGAAGAACACCCCGTGGTACCTGTGAGCCAAACACCTGCTGGTTGGATTTGGTAGTCTTCAGTTCTGTCGTGGAATGAGACAGTGAACCTGATCCCTGTTCGTTTCCCTGTGCCTGTAAGAGATTTATAGACCATTTGTAGTGGAAATGCAGTCTTCTGTCATCTTCAGGTGGTTGAGGCATACAGAATTTTTGAACAAAAACGTATGAAATTTGTAACAATTTGGTGAATTACTTCATGCAGTTTTGAATAATGTTTAAAAAAGATATTTAAAGGCAGTTCCGAAAGCACTACCGTATCTTTAATGTTCATTCTTCAATCTCTACCTATGTAAGTCTATATCAAATTTACCACTTGACTCCTTCTGTAAAGCTGTGCTGTTTTGAGAGTTGGGTAAAGCAGCTCTTTCATTGTGAAGATTTAGTAAACTTTTTTCTTATGTTAATACATTTTCAAGTAAGGCTGAATGTTCTGTTACAGTATGTGTATTATAGATCTCTTGACATATGTGTGATCTTGCAACCAAAGTGATTTTCTTTTATTGGCATCATTCTTTAGCTAGTTTTCTGATTTTGCTGTTAGGAAGCTGAGGAAAAAGTACATATTTTCACAGGGTGGGTTTTTAAGATGATGGTAACAAAACCTGACTGACTGGTGATCGTTCATCTAAACACAATTTTTACCTTACGTGATTTTGTAGAATATAAGAGAATATATTAAGGTTTCAGGGGAGGCTTATCTCCTGTTAGAGAGCCTAATTTCTCTAAATGTAAATAGGAGTCTTTAAGAAAGTTTTGTTCTAGATTTATGCAAATATTTATTTACATACAGAATAGACATAAAAATTGAAATAATACCTCTCAAGATGTCTTTGTCCATTGTCTGTGCATACATGCTGTGGTTAGTGGTATGTATGTTCTTTGTCCTTAGGAGTTATAGGAGCAAAACAACTATGGTGAGATGGAATATTGAAAATCTTAAGGCTTTGGAAATACAGCTGTGGTTGTGTTGTGTTGTGTTATCTTCCCAAAGTGTCCTGATCAGAGGATATTATAGAATAGTTAAACATAGAGTATGAGGTGAGTGGTGGGATCAGAGTCAAAGGTTGTGTTACCCTGAGTTACTTGTGTACTGTGCAGACAACGTTTTCCCATTTTAAGTGGCTGAAATGATGGGACTTCCTGAGCTTCACTTAAAGAACGCAGAAACATTTTAATATCTCTATTATTCTAGTTTTCTTTTTCTTTGAGTACGTTGTGAGTAACCTCCCTTGGGTATGTTCAGGCATTTCCAATAAGCATGTCCTCACAAAAAGCTGAAGAATGTTGTGAGCCGGTAAATGCATTTATTAACTTTTTCTTTTTGTTCTTATCTCATCAGATAGCTCAACATGAACTTTAACCGTCGAGATCATTTAAAAAGTGAACAGAACAGTATTTTTTCTTCTGAGAGCTGGCTACAGGATTCAGAGTTTCTCCTGCAGTGCAGTCATATTCACTACCTTTTCCTGAAACAGGACATGGAGCTTTGTTTCTTTCTTCACGTTAGGTGCTAACAAAGTTATTTGTTTCATCAGAGGAAATGCAGATCCATGAAATTACATTTTGTGCAAGTAAGTTAATGAGGGGGTATTTAAACTTGGCTATCACATCGTTGTTCTTTTGTGTATATTGATATAGCTCCCAGAAGTCCCTGTTAGGATTGAGCTCCAAGTGGTAGAGATGGTTATTGTCAGAGAACCATTACAGTTTAAAGCTCCTCTGCAATTTTGTCATGCTCTTGAGCTGCTGCCTTGGTTATATGGGCAGCAGCATAGCTAAGAAAATGGGTCTGTGTGCATTCCATGTGAATTGTCCTTCTGGGAGTACGTGCATGAACTCAAGAGATAGTGAAAAGTTTCTAGAACTGCGAGTTTAGCTTCTTTCCTGCTTTATACCCAGCAGGCTGATCTAGAGCAAGTCCTGAAGTTGTAGTTGTTTTTTGGTTTTGTGTCCAGATGATCAAAGTACTTGGTACAGGAGGGAATTCTCTTGTGAAGTGCTGAAATAACAAGTGCACCTAATAAAAGCCCAGAGGTATTCAGCAGACAACAACGGCTTCCACTGCTTTTATGACTTTGGGGAAAGTCTGATATGCTGTTCAAGTAAAATAAGAGGGTATTAATTTTGATTCAGCTAATGTGATGCATCTCAAAGGAGGTTGAAGTTGATGAAGCTGAATTTCTTAAACTGAAAATGACAACACATTTTCAGTGCTTTCATTATTATATGCCTCTTTCTCTCTGAAGAGTAAATAACCTTGAAAAACCTGAATATTGTTGATTATTCATTAAGTGTCCTACTTAACCTTTGGGTAGTGGGAAATAGAGATGGTGAGAGTTCAGGGAAAAAATAGCTGTTTCCTCTTTTATGAAGAGGGAGTGTTATTTGGGGAAAATTTGGATTCCTGACTTTTGAGAATACAGTCCTTCAGTCACTGAGGCTTGTAAAGCACCCTTAACGTCATAGTTTGAAAGGTGCTGTAAACATGTCAGTATTGCACACAAAAGCATATTTCAGCTGTATTCAGAAATCTGTTTCCTTTTGCAGTTTGTGACTGTATGGATCTTGGGTACCATCATCTGAGGGAGGCAAAAATATTTTTTCATAGTCTCTGAAGTGATAGGTGCAGTACATGGTAGGAGGCTGCAGAGCAGTGTTAAGAGCTGAGGAAGTGTTTGCTTTTGGCTTCATATAAATTCTAGCAGTTCGCCCACTTGTGTACTGATACTTAGCAGATAAATAATCCTTCCTTTAATGCTTGTCATGCTGAACTTTCAAATGTTTTGATTTAATATAAGGATTGAAGAACTGCTTTGTGGTTCATGTAGACTAATAGGTCCTGTTCAGTTAGGACTCAAATCTGAGTTATAGTTGAAAATCCTCACTATGCCCTGTTTGAAGCCTGAACCCAGTACACAGCTTGAGAATTTTGATTAATCGCAGTTGACTCCGTTGTTTCTGCTTTTACCTTAATTCTGATTGCTCCTGATCTGTGTTTTGTTGTAGGTTGTCGTTAACTCTGTTGGCAATGTCTATGATCTTGTCTGCCTCTGTGGTCCGTGTGAGGGATGGGCTCCCACTGTCTGCATCCACTGATTATGAGCAGAGCACGGGAATGCAAGAATGTAGAAAATATTTTAAAATGCTCGCAAAGAAACTTTCTCAGCTTCCTGATAGGTGTACTCTGAAAACTGGACAGTATAACATAAAGTAAGACTTCTCTTTTATGTATTTGCAACATCCTGTGTTGTGTCTGTCAGTTAAAAAATTAACAGTTCACCTTGGAAATGCTTAATCAAATTAAGATTAATTATTGGCAGTATTAATGTATCAGCAATTTAAAATTGATAAATTTAAATTTGAGAAACCTACTCAAACGTTGGTGGAAGTTCTTTTGTAAAGTCATGTAGTGATAGGACAAGGGAGAGTGGCTTTAAACTGAAAGAGGGCAGGTTTGGATTGGATATTAGGGGGAATTCCTTTATTGCAAGGATGGTGAGGTGTGGCACAGGTTGCCCTGAGAAGCTGTGGGTGCTCCATCCCTAGAAGTGTTCAAGGCCAGGCTGGATGGGGCTTTAAGCAACATTGTCTAGTGGAGGTTGGAACTGAATCTTTAAGATCCCTTCCAAAGAAGCCATTCTATGAGTCTAGTGTGAAATAGGCAGTATTTTTATAAGCATTGAAGTCCTTCACCTAGTATAGATATTTCTTTTCATTTCAAGGTTGGTTCTTACATGAAAATGACCAGACTTTTTGTGGTCCTGCTACTTCAACCAGTACTCCTTTCTTTTCTTTTTTCAGTCTATCTTTTGAAAGGTGCCCAAATACTTTCATAACCAGTAGTTCTGTGATATCTCGTTAGGATGTTTAGATTAGACACTTTTCTTGTACCTTCAGGCTTTCTGTTGGATTCAGAGAAACATGTGCTGAAAACCAAGCATAACTCAATAATTATTTCACAGTGTGAAACTTGGATTATGGTGAAATAATTCTTTGAATCTGTTGTTTACTCAGAATTTTGCTTTGTATGTGATCCTTCTCCTTAGTGTTGGTAGCAAGGTGTGTAGTTGGTAGTTCACTTGCACTTTAGCTGAGCTAAATTCTGATTCGGATTAGATCTTTTAATCAAGTGAGTAGTTTCATCCTAAGACCTAGTAACCATGTGAAAGTTACAGTGGTGGAAAGTATACCACATGAATGATCCTAGAAGGTGCTCATCCCTCTCCTTCTCCCATTGGGATATGTGAGTTTCCAGCTTTTCTTGGGATTAGGCCCAGGACGGACTAAATTGTTCCAGTCAATTTTTTTTTTTAAAGACCTCAGCTGTAGTTGGCTTGTGAACTGATTAGCTTAAAAGAAACTTCTAAGAATGAGATATAAGGCTTAGTCAGGATAGTTTTTATTGTTTCTGTCTTTGATTGCTTTTAATAGTGTAAGTTATATGTCAAGACCTAGAAGAAATTTGAATGTGTCATGAAAACCTGAACTCTAATGAATTGCCTAAATGCAGCAGGGAATATGTATGTTGAAAACTGAGATGGGTGAAAAGCTATTGCAAGACAAACTTGCTGTGGTTCTGTATCCCAAAAGCTTTGTTGTTTTCTGTTTCATGGATGTGTGTATATATGTATGCACACACATATATGTGTAATACAGCTTCTCATATGATTGTACAATGTGGTGTCAAAGTAAAACATAGCCTAAAAGTAAATTGTTTTTCTTCCAGAATAGTGTTGGAGTTTTCAGTAAACATTAATTCCTTTGCTACCCCAGATAAAGTTTTGTTTTTCTGATTTTTCTGTAGAATATGAGATCAGACCAGAGAAGCAGCTAATTCACTGGATTTGAAATATATTTTCTCAATTCTAGCTTTATAAGTTCCCTGGGAGTAAGCTATATGATGTTGTGCACTGAAAATTATCCCAGTGTCCTGGCTTTCTGCTTCCTGGATGAGCTTCAGAAAGAGTTCATCACTACCTACAATATGATGAAGACAAATACTGCAATCAGACCATACTGTTTTATAGAGTTTGGTAAGGTTCTGACTTTTTTTTCCTCTTTATTCTCACACTGAGACAAATGAGTATTTAAATAGATGTGCAACTTAATGCACATAAAACAAAAATGTCCAGGCAGTTTATAGCTGTATTTTAGGCAGATTTACAATCTGAATTAACTCCTGTTAGAATCAACAAAGAAATACTTCTGTATTAAAAAAGCATTAAATTAGGCTTACTAGAGTTTTATCGAAACTTTTTTGTAATCTTTCCGTTCATTCCAGTAAGTTTTGATTTGAGCCTTGTGTGACCAACTCTGGAGTTTACCTTCTCCTAGTTAATAATACTGGGAGTTGTTTGACTTCATACCTGTTGAAATACTTAACCTATGAAGTCATGGAGCTTACTCTTAGCTGTGCTGTAACTTTTGTTCAGTACATGAAAGGGAGACATTTTTATTTATCCTACGATGTAGTGAAGCATTTAATCTTCTGTCATGAAAACTCCAAATGCAGCTCATCTCATATATACCAGATAACAGCTGTTACAAATTCCATTAACTTATATTGCTTTAATGCTATATATTAGGCAGTTATTTTAGATATTTTTATAAAACACATTAGAGCAAAAAGAACAGCAGTTTGAGAAATACAGGGGCAGATATTCCAGTTGGTTAATTCCTGTCTATAATTCAGTCAGTCATTTATTAGCAATTTCTGTATAACATTATTGTCTTCTTGTGAAAATTTCTATGACCGCTTTTTTTTCCCCCAACACCTTTGTTCTACTAGTTGTTAAGTTAGAATTTAAGTCTGTTACAGCTTAAATATATATTTATTTTCTTCTGAATATTTTGCAAGCACGTTTCGTACTCAAGTACATTCACACTTGAATGCAGGAGTTAATTTTTTCATAATGATATTTACTAAACTAAGAGAAAAGCTGGAATAAATGCAGTAAACCCATTGTATTAGAAATGCATTCAGTCTCATGCAGTGAAAACTCATTAGCTTATTCATAGTTACTAAGTAATTAGATTTCTAGAGCTTAGATTTTTTTTAACTGCAGAATTAAATAACTCTTGATGTATTAGGCACCAAACAGAAATAGTGTTAAAAATTCAAGATAAATGCAAATATTTCAAAGAATGTTTCAATTTGTGAAGTGTGTAGTACACAGAGCTGCATGATCTTGGATTATTTAACTAACAAAAGTCCATAAAAATATACCTTTTTATTTTAAATTTTACACAGATAATTTCATTCAGAGGACCAAACAGAGATACAACAACACACGTTCTTTGTCAACAAAGATGAATCTTGCTGACATGCAGACAGAGATCAAACTGAGACCACCCTACCAAATTTCCGTGTCAGAACTTGGCTCAGCGAATGGCTTTGCACATATATCTGTGGGGGAGTATAAGGGTACTGGTAAGATATCTGCAGGTAAGTTCCACACTTCTGGTTTTGTATCCTTAAATGAGACAGAGTAGTAGAATTCATTTTTGTGTTTTTTTTTTTTTCTTTAAAAAAGAAGCTTTTTCATGGCTCTAAAGCATAAAGCTGCCATGACCTTATGTGCATTTGAGCTTAGATGTCTGTTTTGTCCCCTGCTCAAAGTGCACATCTTCCCAAGGCACTCAGAGGGAGAAATGGATCTGTTCAATGGACTGCTGTATTGAAGGGAAAAAAATACTGCAAATGAAGATGGGCACTTAACAAGAAGATGATCTTTCTTTTTCTGACCTTTCAAGATTTCTGAAAATTTTTATTATTTCTTCCCAGTAAGACTTAGTGATTACATAAGCTGAGAGCACAGTGTCAGGAGTTAGAGCAGCTGGAGGGAGGAGCATCACTTTAGGAAGCATCTGCCATGGTGAAAATCCAAAGAGCTGTGCTGGCTAAAAGATGCATTTGCTAAAATGAGTGCTTTGTGTACAGTGTTAAGAATTGCAATTTTGTATAAAATTGACACATTCATTTAAGTAGTCATTAATTTTTTAAAACTTTA
This sequence comes from Lepidothrix coronata, assembly GCF_001604755.1. Lineage (NCBI taxonomy): Eukaryota > Metazoa > Chordata > Aves > Passeriformes > Pipridae > Lepidothrix > Lepidothrix coronata. The sequence continues at coordinate 3,058,672 of NW_016690283.1, forward strand.
ATTTGCTTCATGTTGGAGGTAAATATGGAATTGTGTGGTTGACCTGGGTTAAAGGTTTGTGCTGTTAAGAGAGTTTGAGGCCCACCTTCATATGTTTCTCAGCAGGACAGAAACTTAAAAACTTGCCAAATCCTTGCACTAATATGTGAACTCCACATGTGAACCTGACATCATCTGATTTCAGTCTTCCAAGTTTAGTGAAGCAAAATCATAAATAGAATGGAAGGAAGTGTTGATTTTAATTAGTTAATATCTTTTCCTTTTTTTCCCCCCAAAGTCCCTCTGTCTGTAAATTATTCTGCCTGATGCTTTACAGTGTCAGGCTGCAATCATAAATCCTTGGGATCGCAATCATAAATCTAAATACTTCCTACAGTTTTGTAATAAAAGAGATTAGCTTAATTTTGTGCAGTTTATATATATATATATGTGTTAATAGGATCTCTTGGCCAGTGCATTATCTTTATTACGTACTTACTCGTAAGGATTACTCTAGGAGATTGAACACTGCTTTCTACTGAAGTGAAAACCAAACAAAATCACTGGGGCACTCTGGGGCCCGGATTCTGAGAATTCCAGGTGCTCTGAGACAGTGTAGAAATAGTTTACAATCTCTGTATTTGCAGTTTAACAGTATTAGAGTTAGATTCTGGAAAAGGAATAAAGAAAAAGTGTAAAGATGTTTGAAGTGTATAAAAGAGTGAAATCTTCTAAGCACTACTGTGCAGACCTTTAATCATCTCCTACTTACATGTGTGGGTTGTTTTTAAAGGTATGATGCTGTGATACCATCCTTCTACCACTTATTGTTGTTTACTCTTACTGTTCTGGTGCAATCCTGGCCTGTGGATTTTGGTGGCAGAAGTGGCAACTGGTTGTCCAGATTCGAATTTCCTGCAATTGGGAGAAGAAAAAGCAATAAGCATGAGAGAACTTGACCTATGTCAGAGTTGGATGTTTTTTTAAAAGTTGTACATGTAGTGGGAGATGAGTTTTTTATCGCTTTTTTGAGTAAAAGTGCTGGAAGATCATATGGGCCTAAGTTAAAATGCATAGGGACCATTTCCCTTTTTACTATAAAGGAAGATTCAACAGTAATTGGCAGATGACCTTCTAATTTTTTTCACCTACCTCTCCCAAACTTCTTACAGAAGCAGTTCTGTTGTCCTCTCTTCTTTCCATATTGATTTTCTTCTGTTTCTCTTTGAGTTACTTTAAACTTTCTTCTTCCTGTGAATTCCACAGATCTCTGTTCAGTTTTCCACTTCCTTCCTTGAGTTGCTGTAGAAACTCACCATCAAAGAGCTGCACCTTATGAGAAGTTTGCACTTTGCTCCTTCTTCAGCTCCTCACATTTTAGATGGCATTGAATAACAGTGTCTATTTTAGCGAGTCTGCTAATAGTTTTGTAATCCTTTACATTCATCACTTCCCTCCACCCTTGAAAAGAACTTTCTCTGGATGTTTGCTGCCCACTCAGTTGGCTAGACTTCAAAGCTTCTCCTTTGCTCTAAGGACAAATTCTCACAAAAAGATATGGTTTGCCTAGTGTAATTTCCTGAATATGCTGTCCTGTTAAAAAGTCGGACTTGCTGTAAGTGCATCAAGTGTGTTAAATCAGGCTGGAGAGCGTGCAGAGGTGGGGAGTTGGGTGCAGGCTAACCTTGTTTTGTTATGCAGCAGGGCAGAGTTGGATGCATTAGTTTTGGCCGTGCTGGGGAAGCGCTGACTGTTACTTGGAGTTTAATTGCTCCCGTAGCCACAGTGTAGTGCCCAGGCCTCCTGTGTTGGGAAAGTAATTGAAAATAGGAGCGCTTTTCCTTCAGAGAAAGTTGTGCTGTGTAGTGAGAAATAGGGGTAATTGTGGATGTGTGAAGCATAAAGTGCTTAGATTATAGATGGAATTTTGCTTCAGAGGTGAAGGCAGGTGTTGGCAGGCATTAGAAATAGGGTGACAGCATGCTGATGTGTGATGTTTTAGGTTAGGATAAATTTATTATTTGAGCTTTTTTTCAAAGAAGGAACAGTTGTCAAATTGAAATTATTTTTTGCCTGATTGTATGCTCCAAGTTTTGGGGGTTTTTGATATTTTAGTTTTAAATAAACATCCTTACAAGTAGTGCAGTTTCTCATATTGTGTCAATTTTCTGAATTTTTATTTAAATGTCAGCATTAAATTCAAAATTTGTGCTTTATTTCAACTGAGGATTTTTGATATGGTACTTATCATATTTCTAAGATTGACTGATGTACCAACTAAAATTCAGCTGGCCTTTACCCTGCATTCTCTGACATCCGTTTTTCATTCTTTTGGTTTTGCCTTCATCTTTTAGTGTATAAATGACTCTTGTTGCTTTGATTGTAGCACTAAAATCCGTTAAACCCTGGAGAGTTAATTGACATCGGTAGTGGTATGCAATGTCCTTCAAGTTTTTTGGATTTGCTTTTGTATTTTAATAAGAGAGAAAAATTAGTACTATATGATCCCTCACAGACCGTCTTGATTTAGTTGATGAGACTCTACTTTCCCCCATGGTTCTCAAAGAGGTGTTTTTAAATGCTGTTTTAACACACAATGATTTTAAGTTACACAGGACAAGGGGAAAATGAGATTGTCTGGAGAACTGTGAGTGGAGAGCAGTGAACTAATTTTATCCATCAGTTAGTGAAATGGAATTAGTTTTGGCTAAAAACAGTCACATACACCCTCAGTTTTTTGCCACTCTCTAGATGAGATGGTTTAAAAAAGCCAAAACAAAACAACCAGTTAGGAATCATTGAAAAAGAGTGGTTTGGTATGCAAATAGCATATCTAACCCTAACTGAGTGATTGCTGGGAGTAATGTGCCCTACAGTTAGAAGAGCAATGAGCTCTCAAAGTTAAACATGGGTTATGCTTTTGTTTAAAAAAACCCCAACTGATTACACTATTAAATTCAGCACAAATGAATTAACTGAACTCATCCTGTGTTTTATTTTTGTGTTATCGTACACTCATAATTAGACAGCCCTGCCTGCTTATCAGTGTGAAATAGCTTTTGTTGTTTTTTTCTTTAGGTCCTGTAACTTCAAAAACTGTTTGAAAAACCTTTTTCCTGAGTCTGTGCAATGCAAACAACTGGGATTGACACCCCTCTCTCTATTAATGTTACAGTTCATTAACCTCATTGTTCACATCTTTACACTTGGTTGATTTGAACAGAATTATTAGAGTACAGCTCAGTAGTCACATTGTTTTCCCAGTGTCACCCAGACTGTTAAGAGTTTTGCATTGTTTTTTCACATTTGCTTTCTGTTATTAATTATGAAAAAGGGAAAGGGACAGTAATGAGGAACATACACAACTGTTACATACTTGTGACCTTAGATAAGCCTGAAGGAGTGGTTGTGTTTGGAAAGAAAGGCTGTTTTAATTTTAATGTGGTTTATAAGAGACTTCTAAGCACTATCTGGAAGGTCTGTATAAAGTCATGATATAGATACTGGTTTAGTTTCAGAGCTGTCTTTTTATGTCTTTGGTAGCACTCAGTTGGCCGTATTTTTTAAGGAGGGGGTCTGTGATAGCTTTGCCTCAAAGTGTTCTGTTCAGCAAACAAGCTAAATCAGTCTCAATATCTCACTAATGTATTTGTGTTAAAGAATGTTAAAGAGTGCAGGCTGCGAGAGAAGCTCTTAAGTACGTGACTTATTAGCTGGTTACTAATTGTGGACGGATTTCACTAGCGAGTGCATCTTTTACTGTTGATTTCCTGGCGTGTTTGAGCAGCTGTCAGTACCATACTGAATAAATGGAATGCATTGAAATAAAGACTAAATATAGCACGACAATTATATATGTGAACTGAAGGAAAGTTTACTTTTTGTTAAACCTTGTGCCGAAATATTTAAAATGTTTCTTCTTCTTTCTAGAAAAAAAAATGACATTTTGTGGTTTGCATTGAGCTAGATCTCTTTTGTGGATCTCTTGAGCTAGAAGCCACAGAAAAAGGCGATCACTCTTTTACTGAATTTCTAAAGGCATTGCTTTGACCTTCGTTATCTTTTTTTGATCTTCTGCGTTGCAGCTCCTCATCAGCGTCTGGAACCTGTGACTCTGCCAGGGATTGTCTCATTCGTGCTTAGTCTGTTATGTGGAGCTTTGAATTTAATTCGTGGCTTTCATGCCATTGAAAGCCTTCTCCAGGTATTGTACATTTTGTGAGTTTAAAAGTTATGCACCATAGCAATCATAATTATCACCTTAGAAGATGCTATGTGAGTTAAGTCTCACCAGTTTTATTTTCAGAAATACTGTTTGTGAGGTCAGGCCTCTGTTCATGAAACCTGTATTGTTTGTGACCAGAGCATCCTTTCTGAGTGTGATGCCTCATTCATTGAGGCTGTGAGTTTCGACAGCAGTAGAAAGTGGGTGGCCAGCTCCTTCCTTGGTACCTTGGTAGCAGTGAGTATGTGAACATAATGTTCTGTTTTCTAAATTTATTCCAGGGTATGAGGCGTTCAATTTCTATAGATGCTATTTAAAAGCATTTCAGTGAAATGATGAACAGCTTTGAAAATCTGGCCAGTTTTTTTTTTTTTAAAGTCCACAGAGCATGCATCTTTAAACAGGTTTTGTAAAAATTTTTTTGTAAACTTTTGTTTTGTTTTGTTTGTATTTAATACACCTTCTTAGTGGTAGGATGCTTATTTCTCTTTGTATGCTGAAAGGATCAATGTCAGCGAAAACTTTCAAGTGATTTCTTCTAAACTCCCCTCACCTCCTTAAACAACAACATCCCCCTCACCAAACAACCTCCCCTAAAAACATTTTTTTCTGTAAACTCTCTGACCTTCCCTGTAGCCTTTTAGTTTCTTTCTATTCCATTTCTTCTGCTGTTTGTATTCTCACTGCTACAATGTTGCTAATAGTGGATTTTAAGCAGTTCAGGTGAAATATGCTGGTAGTGCTTGCAGGCATGCACACAAAGTTCATGTGTGTTACCACAACAAAAAGGACTTCCTTGCCATTTAATGGATCTCTTGTGGTAGTAGACATAGAAACTAAAAAGCCCATGGAATTTTTCTGAAAGAAAATGGTAATCTTCTAGCTTGGCTAATAGATAATCCTTTTATTCAAACATATACCTTTATAGACTTTATAGACTTTATAGAATCATAGAGCTTGGAAAAGAGCTGAGTCCAGCCATTAACCCAGCACTGCCAAGTTCACCACTAAACCATGTCCCAGAGTGCCACATCTACACAACTTTTGAATTCCTCCAGGAGTGGTGATTCAACCAGTTCCCTGGGCAGCCTGTTCCAGTGCTTGACAGCCCTTTCAGTGAAGAAGTTTTTCAAATATCTAACCTTCCCCTGGTGCAACTTCAGGCCATTTCCTCTCATCCTGTCCCTTGTTACCTGAGAGAAGAGACTGACACTCACCTTGCTACAGCCTCGGGTCAGGTAGTTGCAGAGAGTGATAAGTTCTCTCCTGAGCCTCCTTTTCTCCCAGCTAAAAAACTCCCAGTTCCATCAGCTGCCCCTCGTAAGTCTTGGTCTCTAAGCCTTTCACCAGCCAACTGCAATATTTTCTGATAATTAATGGATTTTTTTAGGGAAGTAAGGTAAAGAAGATGACCTGTATTCCACTTGTCTTATATAGCTGTTGGTCTGTGTAAAGATTTAATAAGCAGTAAGGTTTGACGTCTCAGCATTTCCTGAAGACTAATGGATAGATGAATAAGGTTAAAGAAAATGTTCCATGCTAGGTCCTTCTTTTTGAGTTGTTTTTGGTTTATTTTCTTAAAGAAAGACCAAGAATGAAATAGTGAACAAATATCTACTAATTAGATTTTTTTGTGTTATGTACAATTCTCTCAGTTTATAAATAGGAATGAATTCAAAGTATGCTGTAGTACAAATAGCACTGAACAGATTTCTACCACTTACTGTGATGTTTCTAAACTTATTTTGTTTCTTTCCACAACTGATTTTTTTTTAAAGGAATGCCAATGTTAGATTAACCTATGTAAGTGATGCCAGGGCAGCCAGTTAATTTTATTCTATATGCTATTGCATCTGGAGGTAATAGATGGCAGTACAGATGGAAGATAATTTTCATTTCTGACAAATGAGGCACACTAAAAATCCATTAAAATTTCTCTTAATTTACTTTATTATGAAGAAAGACACAGAGTTTAGGGAGAAATAATCCAAAGCATGATTAATTGAATGTGTTCTGAAAAGTCATTCAAAATCATCTCTCTGAATTACTGTTTCCTTTATAATCAGTGTTTTTGTTTGGGTGTTAGTGAAACTGCTGCCATCTGTAGCTGTACCCCAGCAAATACGCAGTGACACCGAGGCAAAGACTTACACATGGCGTAAAGTTACTGCATTTTGTAGGTGATTTTTATGTGCAGATATACAAAGTTTTTCCTGGTCAGCACTGGAGATGGAAATGCTCCACATTGAACATACACTGAGCAGACACAAGTTGTACTTGTGAATGGACCACCTTCTTCTCAAAATGATATTCACTCTCAGGGAAGAACATTTGCACGGGTACCCTTTGTTTTCCTGGGAAAGTTTTCGATTGTTGCAGATGTTTGTTGGAAATGCAGTTGGAATAGTCACTGAGCATGTAAATTTATTCTGTTCAGCTCTATAGAAACTATAACAACCCTTTTGAATAAGTTAGAAGGATTTGTTTGGGTTTTTAAACGGATAGTAGAAAGATCTGTCACTTCGAGTAAATTTTTCCATCTTTTCCTTGAAGAAAACTTAATTTTCTAATAGTCTCTCCGATAAATTCCTGTGCTGCCGTTTGCTGTCACGTTATTGAGCTGCCCACGTTATTCTCTGTGTAGAGTTTTACCCCACCCTAGTGGCCGCTTTGGGTTTTTTGCCTTTTACCTCGTTTCCATTTTGGGAGGCTGGAGGAAGGCACAGTTCTACAAAGTTGATATCAAAGCTAGTTACCAGTGTTTAGACTTGAATTTTCAAAGGCATCTGGAGAAGGTAAGTATCCAGTTTTAGACCTGGACTTCATTTAAGGCTTCTGAAAATCTCAGCATTAGTTGTCTGCTGTGAGTCAATGTTTTGGTCAGACTCCAGATCATGGTGTTTTTTTCCCAGACATAAAAGCAAGCACTGATTTGTCTTAACTCTTGGTTTTGTGTAGGGTAGGAATTATTATAAATCAATGTGTGAACATACAATAATTAATAACTTTCATACTGCAAATATCAGGTATTTAACTGAAACATTGTAAAATATGGCTTTTTGTTTTATTCTTACAGAATGAAGGTGAAGATTTCAGCTATGTTATTGCATTTTTTCTTGGAACGGCAGCCTGTTTGTACCAGGTGTGTTTTTCTGTTTGCATAATTCACTAGAGTTTAGAAACATTACCCAGTCATGCATAAATTGTCATCATGTTTTCTTAAATGTCACAGATCCTTGAATAGGGCAATTATAAAAAATAATTTCTGCTCTATTTTATTTCATTAATCATAAATTATCATACAGTAGATTGATACAAAATTGCTTCTGTTTGCTGGTATTTTTCTCCAGTTAGATAATTAAGGCATTTACTTTTGACTTTGGAGCTTACAATTTAGCTCCAAAGTCAAGAGCAGTGGGGGTTATATTATTTCTTGCAGCAGTGGTTTCATAGTTCAAGTAAACTTAACCATCTGAAAAATACCTTACTGCTTCTTCCCTTTGGGAAGATTGGAAGTAAATACAGTAATACCAAGGCACTACACCCCAGGATTTTCCTCACTTTGTCATTAACATGCATTGCCTTCCTTTTCAAAGCTTTTGACCACTTTTCACTATATTTTCCTTTTCCTGTCTGATACTTCCCCTTGCTTTTCATTTCTGTAGGTTTTCCATTTCTGCATCTGAATTTGACTTTCCTGTAATTTATATCAAGGCATTCTGGTGCCTGTTGGCATCTGTCATTCAGTGACAGTGCTATTACATTAACCTATGTCTATAATGTCTCTCATGCTCAGTTGCTGTTATTATGATAATTTTGACTTTTATTCTCTTGTGGACTATGCAATTTCTACTTGTTTCTCTGTGCCAATGTTTAGTACAGAGTCAGGCAGCCAAATAAAATAATGTCTCAGGATTTTGCTTTTATATCAGCCTCTATATCAGTCAGCCTTTTGTCCAGGTTACCTGTAATCTCCATTCTCTACAACTCGTCTCTACCAAAATGTCACAGTACAACTTGTGTTCCTCACCACTTGTTGACTTTCTGTCAACATCTGCCTTAAAGAATTCAGATTGGTCTTAATTTTACATTAGGTAAAGTCCCATATTTACATGGGACTTACATGGAATACGATGTTTTAGGCTCACTCATGTGAGGTGAAACCTGAGGCAAGAGACTTGAACAGATTTCTAGCTGCGGTAGGAGGAAGGCAGAGCAGGAAACTGAGGGCAGTCTTGACACTGTGTCACACCACAGCGTGCAGAAACAGACCCTTAAAATGTGGTAGGATTGTGTTTCTCTCCAAATGTGATCCATGTTGCAGCAGCTGGAGCAGGGGGGTGTTTGTGGACCTCTGCATCTACCAGTTAATCCTTGGCATTACCCCTGGCACAGCACTGGGAGGTGTCTGGGGGATTGCCTTGTGCTGAGCATTCATTCCCAGCTGCAGGGGCCTGGTATTTTCCGTCTTTTCCACTGCTTTGCCTGAAGAAGACTGAAGTGGCTCTTGTTCCTTTTCCACTGCTGGGGTGGAACTGAGAGTGTATTTTGACCAGAGATTGCCAGAAACATCCACTTTGTTTTGTCATTGTAGGTTGTAATCCATTATTATGGGAGAATTGTTCACAGAAAGGGTTTAATGGGAGCAAAATGTAACCTTGTATTGATGTCAGGTACTTTTCACCCTTCCACGACTGCTGAATTGATACTGTTCTTACATGCTTGATTTAGGTTTTCCTTGTTTTTGTCTGTAATTTCTCAGTGACCACATAGTGTTTCTGCATTGGAAGTTACTTGCCATGAGGTAATCTGATTTCTTTTTTATTTCCTGACAGTGTTACCTGTTTGTGTACTACACGGGCTGGAGGAATGCCAAATCCTTCCTGACCTTTGGGCTGATTTGCCTGTGTAACATGTATCTGTACGAACTGCGCAACCTGTGGCAGCTCTTCTTTCATGTGACTGTGGGAGCATTTTCTACCTTACAAATCCGACTGCGACAACCACAGGGAAAGTCCCCTGATTACAATGTCTGACAAGTCCTGGAACATTTAGAGGAAGTCTTGTTCCAGTAGTTTTTCACTCTCAGGAATGTAAAACTGTTCTCCAAAAGAAGAAGCTGTTTGGATGGGTTTTTTTGGTTTTTTTTAAAATAAATCAGTGTAAGATGCCTGTGGACATTTTTCACTTGATGGTTGAACTTTTTTTTAATTATTTTTTTTATTTTCTTGAAAAGGGCACAAAAGAGTAGGGACTAGAGGAGGAAAGTGGAGCATATCGTGGAGTGAAATGTATGTAGGGACACCAATTTTGAGGAATTTGACTTGGTGCATAAAAAAACTTCATTCAAAAGTATGTTAATGGAGGAATGTGTAGAGTATGTGTTCTGCATATCATGCAAGCTTTTCACTTCCAAAATCAGTTTTGCCTTTGTGAGGCAGTAGGGAATAGGCTAAATAAGTAATAATAATAATGCTATTGCATATTAGCAAACTAGATGTGGAATATGTAAGATACCAGATTTTGGAATGTTTTGTTTCATGTTGACATATATATGAATGTTTTCTTAATTAAAATGTAACCTGGAAACTCAGTTTCTGGGGATCAGCTTCACCCATGGCCCTCTGTCTAGTGCTGTAAGTTCTTTAATGTTTTTTCATTTATCATTTTCTTTTAATTATCATTTGAAAGTGATCTATGTAGACAGAGTTCCTTTTTAGTAATTATTCAGAAAGTTCTACCACTTAACCCAGGATTTTTGTGCACTTGTGTTTGGACTCTGGAAGGGTTGAAAGAAAACTGATTGGTGAGTAAATTGAGTGACTTGTACTTGCTGGACTATTGTTCTTTTTATATGTTTTTCATTACTTTCAGATATGGATAAATAATTAGCTCAAACCTGAGATAAAAACTGGTGACAGGAAAATAATAAATCAGTCTGTTTAGCTTAAACAAGAAAAGACCAAGGATTGTGTTTATTCTTCTGGCTTTATGGATTGGATGTTTTTGTGCTGGGATAAAACTTCCTTGATCTAGACTTGTGTTTCAGAGAACTGTTTTACGCTTCTGAAGTTGGTGAATCAACTAGCAAACCCCAAACATTTAAAAACAAAAAAGCAGCCATATAGGACCACCAGCAGTTACACTGTGGTTTTATTTTTATGTATGACGTAAAATTTTTATGTATGACAGTTATTTACGATGTTGAATAATGTACAAATAAATAGTTGTAGATTTTTATATACAGGTTGTAATCAAGTTTTAATGGCAGGGAGGTTGCCATGCTGGATTTGGGAATTGGCAGAGTTTTGCTATGCTATGAAATGTTGGTCCAGGCAAATTTCCTTCAGCATTTCTTTTAGTGTCAGATGATACGACCAAGCAGAAAGGAACTAGATATTTTCTTTTCAAGTAATTGTTATGAGTCAAGAAAATTGTGCATAACACAACCGAGAATTAGGGAATGAAATTGTAGTCGAAGTGAGCAGGTATGTCTCAGACTGATGTGTGAGTTGAAGCCCTTGAAGACACCTTGGTGCCCTGGTTCCACGGTTGGTGCTGGGGGTGACGTGCTTTGCAGTTAATTCTCTTCCCTCCCCACTTTGAGACACAGAAGAGGAACATGTTCAGGAACATGGTCTGCTTTTGTTTTGGGAATTCAGAAATAGGGGAAATGATAAAGAGGATGACTAGATTGAAGCATACAAGAATTGTAGGAAGTGTTTACACCACAAGTATTTTAAAAATCCACAAGAGCAGCGAGCAGCAAACAGCCTTTGTTTAGCAGAGAAGTTTGCCTGTATTATTAGCATTTGCTGCACCTTTCTGAATTCCAGACACCATAAAAGGTGAAGAGCAGTCCTTTACCATTTAAAATCAGTGATTGGAAGATAGAGCTATTCATGTTTTAAGCATAAAAACAGGTTTTATTTTGCTCACAGAGTCTAGCAGGGTCCTTATACCTATTTTTTCACCTCTATTGATAAGCAGGGAGGCAGTTATGAGTACCTGAAGTACTGCTTAGTTTTTAACTTGGGCTGTTGTTCACATCAATTTTTTGTTGCATCATTGCTTCAGTTTGTATGTTGGCAGAGAATCTTGTTTTCTCTGAGGCACCTTTCCTTCCTGCTATTCCTAAAGATACATTTTTAAGGAATGAAAACTTCCTTTGTCATAGCATCTGGAGCCATTATTCCATTCCAGTTATTATGGTGGTGTTAAATTAATTGCTGATTAGCAGGTACGGTGAACAAATGCAACTGTCAGTGTAATGGAAGACAGTTGGGGTTTTGTTTGCTTGTTTTTATGGCACTGATAAAAATTTCATTTCACAATGAAAAGTTAATGAGCATGACTGTTCTTCATTACCTGATATTACCAGGTGCTAAAAACATAGCTTTTTAGCATGTTTTAGTTTGACTGCAATATTAGAACTTGCTGACATTTTGTGTGAGATGAGAACCAAGATACAGCAGACCAAGTTGGAGGTGAAAATTTGCTGAAAATTCCCAGGATTTCCCATTTGATTTTACAAACTCAGCATTCAGAGAAATAGTAGAAGCTTCCCTGCTCATTTTACCAGATACTTGAGTTACTAGACTTATGAGGATGAACTTGTGAAAGATGACAACTCTCTTGAACAACATGCTTTATTTAGTTTGAATTGCAGAAGGCCGTTGGTAGTCACTCAGTTTTTCTGTGAGATTTAGTAGAAGCAGAGCCCATTTCTTGCTGTATTTATAAAGGAAATACTTCTCTTTGAGGTTGGAATGGGTTCATCCAACACCCACAATAACATATTTTTCTTTGAATAAGGTGTCAGTGTTTATATTTACTTTCAGGAAGGAATGACAAAAAGACTGACGTCCCCAAGGTATATAGAATGCTGTTTGAGGTTTGATTACCTCAGAGTCTTGAGCTTCTAGGATTTAATCACATTTTTCCTTGTGTATTTTTCTGGGATTTTTCATTGTGTTTTGCTCTCTTGTATTCAATGTCTGGACCAATAGCTGGGGATAAAAACTTGTCTCATTTGGGAATTGTCAGATTTTGCTAGTAAATAACTTTTCAGGCCCTGGAAAAGTCTGTAGGCTCCTTCTCCTTTCACACTGTTTCATGTAAAACACACACGTGTTTGAGGTATATAAGAAAATACCCAGAGAAGGGGAGACTGAGGTGCAGAAAAGAATGCAGCATTCCACGAGGGAATATATCTATGTGTTACTTAGATTGATTTTTAGCTATATCAAAGCTAGCAGAGAACTAGATGATGATGGTAACTGGTTTCCTTTGCAGACATCGTGATTACTTAACAGTCACCGTGGACTATTTAACATATTGATACTCTTCTTATCATTAGGACTGAGGAGCATCTGTTTAGGGATATTACTTTTCCTGCTTTTCATTTCCCATTTTCATTGCAACTACTATGTTATGATTCTTTTTTGCTTTCTTGGTTTGTTTTGCAAAAAGAAGCCCGTTGATATTTTCAAACACTAAGCACATGCTATTTTAAATCAGCTTTTTGTCAGAATAAATAGCATTCTAGATAGATGTCACAGCTTGCAGAAGTCCATGCTTTCAGAATGGTGTTAATATACAGGGATGAATTGCAGGAGGGGTTTTCCCTGATGTGGGGTAATTGATGAGAAGGGTGTGGCAGTAGGAGATCTGCATCAGTGGCAGTTTCATCCCTGTGTTGACAAGAGTCCAGATGATCTCTCAAGAGGAGTCTGAGGATCGCTCAACCATCTAGCTGCACGTGTACTTCCAGTCACTGACTTCCAGTCACTTCCATAGCTGGTCAGATATTCCAGGTACTATTTATTTTGGCAAGGCCTAATGATCTCACAGTGTCTGGACCAGCTTCTTTTACTTAACAAAATTGTGGTTCATCAGTTTTATTGATCAAAATGTTTGCTAATGAACGTTATGGAGCACTTACTGGTACAGCCCTATTTGCTCTCCTGACTGTATAGAGCTGTGCAGAAGTTGTTCAGAGCATTTACAGAATATTTGTTTTTCTGGATAACATTTCCTTCTTCCTTCCTCAGAGGCAAAGCCTCCTGAGACAGGTAGGTGACAAGTACATGTTCAGAAGGTTTAAGGAACGTGTAGTGGGGGCAGCACAGGCCCTGTATGATCTGGCACTGGTATGGGCTTCAGAGCTACCAGCTCAGCTGGGCTTCCAGCTCAGCTTGCACTGGGAACGTGTGAGACCACTGTAGGATTGTCCCACTAACCTGTACACTGAGCACACCAGAGTTTTCAAGCACCGGGCAACACTCCAAAGCAAAGGAGACCGTGCTCTGTGTCTTGTGCTGGAGCTGCTGTGGAAATGCCATGAGAGAGGGCAGAGGAGCAGCAGCAGGTATGGAAGGACCTTGTTTGCACAACTGACTGTTGTGCTGCCAGGGTGGTGGTGGGGAGTTGGATGATGACACTCACACCCTGGGATGACTGTTTTTTGCTTATCTATAAGTTGGCATTTGATAGTTTGTGAATAATCAATTACTTTGGAAGGAATGGGCTGTAGGTTGTGATGTGCTCTCCCTTTCCCCATGGTGGAGGGGTTTTGTGTCTCAGCCTGATCCTACATTGCCTGGTTGAGGCTCCACAAGTCTGTTTCCAGTAGATGGCAATAGTTATTTGCATCTGAAATTCTGTGTTGAAAGAAAAGATCTCAGCTGCTTACAGGGAAGTTCTCTCTCTCAAGCCGGTCTCCTGTGGAGCTTTTTATTGAAATGCCTGTGCTGTGCTGCAGCAGCAGCACCTCTGAGCATGTCAGTGCTGGACTCACCACTGCTGCAGCTCCCACCTGGCACCCACTGCCTGCTTTCCCAGCAGGAGCCAAGGGGACAGGGCTGGCACCAACAGCACGGCCGCCTCACCAGCTGCACCCAAGGACCAGGGCAGAGCAGGACGGGGGGACTGAGAAGTGCTCAGGACAGAAATTAAAAAATATAACCCTGCTTTTTACAGAAAGCTATCTGGCTGCCAGATGGCAGGAAAATGCTGCTGCTGCTGCCCCCCATCCTTCCTGAAATTCAATTTTCTTACTTCTCCCTCCCCCACTCCCCAAGGCCTTCTTGCCCCTTCAATTGAAAAGCCTTGGGCAGAGTGGGTCAAGAGCATAGAAATTGTTTTTCAGCTTAAATCAGCTGAGCTGCCCTTTTCCTCTGTCTCCAGGCCCTGCCCCAAACTTCAGTCTAGAAGTGATGGTGCCCTGAGGAGCAGCTGGGAAACTTAATAGAAGGAAATTATTTGCCTCTGGGCATAGTTTTGGCCAGATGATGCTGTCCATGTTTGTGTTAACGCACAAACAGCAAGGCCGGGGATCTTTGCAGAGTTGGACACACGTGTAACAAATTTGTTGCATCCTAAATGTGTCTTTTTTTTATGTGCAGGCAGATACTCACAGCCAGCTCTGTGCTGGGGTGATGGGGGGCCCTTTGGATCACCCTGGAACTTTGCATTGCCTAGTTACAGACTCCAAAGGGCTAGGCTGCACCAGCAAACATCCCTTGGGTCCTTCTTGTGCACCCACTTGCCTTGGAATGTTAGTCTCAGGAGAGCTGACAAAGCCTCACTGTGGCACTGTGGTTAAATATGCTGGTATAACTGAATACCTTAAATCTGTGTGTGCATGCCCTATTAAAAAAAAACAAAAAACAAAACAAACAGCTTGTATTTTAAAAAAGTTTTTAAAAGTACATCACCTCTGCCAAAGAATTCCCCAGGTAGGCACCTTGGTGCTGGTCCTCTCAAAGACAACTGGAAGGAGGCAGCAGTGCCTGCCAATGCAACATTTTCAACCTTTACAGGTAAAAGCAAATGCTACAAGTAACTGTACCGATTAACAGAAGCCTGAAGTGTAACTGAGAAACAAAACCCTGCAGCTTTCAGCTGACTTTTTTTCCTTGAGAAGACATTACACAGGCAACTAAGAACCAAATTACTTACAATCTGTTACTGGTTAGGAGGGATCTTATGAGTGTACTGAGAACACAGCTGCAGTAACAAAAAGCCATGAAGTACTTAAGGTATCAGCCTTTAAGAAAGCTGGTAAAGAACTATTTAATACTTTCTGTGCTCTCCTACATAATCATACAAACAGCAGTTTAGGACATTATCTGATGTAAGCACAGTTTTTTAACTATCTGGAGAAGGGTATTCCCCAGGGAAGGGAAGGCAGGAGCCCCCAGTGCTGTGCCCACTCATTTCAATTAGTGTACACATCGACTGGATGAAAAGTTTTCCCCAAATGCATCTTTTTCCCATCCAAAAAGCATTTTGATGAATTTTAAGGTGCTGGGGTGAATTTTAAGGAGACAAGAACTGGGTGTTTCTATTTGCAGATCCAGTATCTCCGACACAACTGACGTCTGATCTCCTCACTAGCCAGATGCAGCTAAAATAAAACAGAGACACTTAACCAGTGAAACAGTGTTTAATATAGTTAAATTACTTAAATAGATTTCAATTTCCATGGGAAATCATAACTGTATCCATTTTTGCAAGATCCAGAGTAAAGAGTGTGTGAATACCCCTTGAAATGATCATGACACACTGTCAACAATCACAGCTAGAGATACTGGGGACTTGAAATTTCATTGACAACACAACTTCATAAGATGAATCAAAAGTTAAGAAGACTGCAGACTTTTGGAAAGCAGAAAGCAAACCTAAAACCGAGTGTATGGCATGAAGGTAATGAAACTCAGTGAGGGGGCAAGAGGGATGGAAGGTGGAGGAGGGGGAGAAAGGCATAACAGCATGATGCAACTTAAGTATTTTGCAAACCAGGAAAGATGTAAAGGAGCAAAAGTATAGTACAAGGGCAGACTTGGCAGTTTTACAGAAGTCAATATACTATACTTTTCAGAGATGTTTCCTAGTGGAAGGGAGAAGGAAAGGGGCGATGCCATTTAAGCTCATGTTTAAATGGCTTAATGCTTGGGTCATGCTCGGCAATATAGCAAATTAATTAAGACAGGCCCATGGATTTTCACTTAATCTCATTGTCAAGTAGGAAAAAATAAACCACCACCACCATAGTGCAATCATTAAGCTGTTAGTACTATAATAATGCTGCCCTGAGAAGAGTGAAAAAGAACTTTATTAAATGTCAAAAGATTGGAGTAATTTTTAGTGCTAGCCAAATTCAATATCAAAACTTTACCCTCATAGAATATAAAAAATATAGCTTTTTTAAATTATTTTCTTTTTTTAATAAAATATCAAGGGATTTTTCTTTAATAGTTAGAAAAGGTACATAAATGATAACAGTGAACTATTCATAAACCCCCCCACTAGTGATAAAGATGCCCAGCACAGTTTCAATGGCACTGTATTTTAAGGTCGACCACCTCATATACACCCTTGCCATCATAATCTTTTTTGAAGATCACCTAATTACTGAAAATGGAAAATCTGTGACAGTTTAAATAAGTGCTTACTACAAGAAAGTCAACTCGATGCTGCAGCACATAGTTCCTTGTAGTGTTCAAATGGCAGTTACAATATCAGACAACTCGCAGATCAGCAGGATTCTGTTAAGACCACCTATGAAAAACAATTTTTTTAAAATAAAAGTTCAACTGAGCTTTGCTTTTTTTTTTTTTTTCTCATAAGAGCTCCTGTTAAGAGTTAGAAGATTTGGTTAGAGCTCTTTTTGACATGTTTGATATCGTCTCAGTAGCTAAAACTCAAAGGTCCTGGTTCCACTGGGAAGCCGCCACCCTCCGCTTGAATGCTGCATGGAACAACTGTGTGACTACCGCGGGTTTTTTCCTCTTCTTTGGGGTTGTAGATTTTTCTGGATTTTCGTTTTAGAATGCATCTGATTCAGCCTGGAAACTCACCTGTTTGTTGTTGGTTGATTGTATAGTTATAATCTGAAAACTGCCAAGTCTGTGTTCAGAGTATTATGCAGAAAAAAATTACACAAAAGTCTACAGGTTATATACACCTCCCCCCACACCTTGGTGTGGACAGCCTGCCTTCTAATTTATATATAATTTACAAAATATAGAATTTGGTATATCTGTTAGATCTCCATGTTTTCAATATTACAAAATAAAAAATACAAAAAAACCCACAACAAATTTCAGGGGAGCTCCCCCCCACAAAATGTCTCTTGTTTACATCTAGTCTTTCCCATGTAAACTGATAGATACCAAAGAAGAGCACAGACGACTTTTTAATAAATATGGTTGTAGAGCCATCTTCCTTTATCTTGATCTTCCCCTCGTCAGGTGTGCCAGCCCCCCTCAGAAGAGCAGTCATTTAGCCATGTAGAAGAAGGGAAAAGAGGGGGCCAAGGCTATAATGTCTTTTCACACTAAAACATTACCAATGCCCTTCTGAAAGGCCTTTTTGTGTGCTGCAACAGTGGGTGTCAGTTTTGAAAGCCCATTCAAAACAGCTAATAAAAGCACAGTGGTACACTTCAAATAGCTGGCAGTATGGGATGGAAACATTATGGGAGTGCAAATCCATTCCAAAGTAATGCTTTGTAGTGAATCATACATTCCTTCAACCAAGTAAATGTTGTGTTGCATCGATAAATACTTAAATAGCTTCTTACATCATCCTGTGGTAGCAGCCTTTTTAAAAAATTCCGAATTCATGTCTTATCTGTGAACTCTGTAGTACACATCTTTGGTCGACTTAGCACTCAGCCAGGAGCAACTCCAAGGTGGTTTCTTTCACTTGCCTTTCGTGATGGGAGGCCAAAGAGTTTGCTGATACCAGCTCTAGAGTCACGGTGTGAAGTCTCAACTGCGCCACGTCTTCAGCTGCACTGCCACAAAAATGATTCTTCTCCAATTCACAATCCTGTGTAATGCAAAAATCTGTCTTTGCGTGACGCTGCAGTTGGTGCTAACTAATGGGAGGCCCTTCATTTAGAAAGTAGGTGGTCATTTCTCCTTTGCCTTTGACCTTTATGACCCCTCGATATTCCAGCTGATAGTTGTTGGCTGCTAAAACCTGGTACATGTCCGTGGTTACCTGCAGAATAAACAAAAGTAAACAGATACTTGCCATGTCTTCCATACAGTCTTTTCACTTGCTTTTGGAGTAATCCATGGACAAAATTAAAAAAGGATCAACTATTTTGTTCCTAAGTCAATCGATGTTTGCATAGCAATCCCTAACTAAAAGGTTTGCTGAAGAAACACAACCTTTAGAACCTGAGAAACAGTAGAAGTCTCACATAGTACACAGCTGAGGGGGACTACATTTTTCAAGGAAGTCATAGGATAAAACGAAGCAAATGAGTCACATTTTTAAAAAGACACCAGTCACTTCAGTCTACTCAGATGCATTCATTATATGACTGGTGTAGTAGTAGGAAAACAAGTTAAACTTATTAAAAAGTCCTAAAAAATGTGCTAGAAGTTACACAGTGGGTGTACAGCTTAGAAGGAGTCAGGGTGTTGTTTTTATGAAGAAGGTAGTGGGCAATGAGGCAGACATTGAATGGAATACTCTAGCCAGCATCCAAATTCTCTTTGCAGATGCCAGTCAATAACAATCCCTTGTTCTGCAGAATAACAGAAGCTTAAACACCAGATTTCCTGAGATGATATTTATTTAATCGTTACAATGTATTTTCTCACCCTTTTCCAGGTGGCTTTAAGTATTTCCATTTCTGGCTTCCTATTGTTGCAACATTGCTGTGCTGATTTGCTTAAGTAGAATGAAAATTGTCCACAGACCATCTCGTAGGGAAACTTAAAAGAGTGTTGCATAAATACCAATGCAGTTAACTGACAGTCACAGAAACAGCATGGCTGCCCATCCTGGGTTTTACATCAGTTAGTTACTCTATTTTTATAACCCTTCAATACTTTCCCAAGGAATGACACTGTTACTGTGGACATTGGCTCAGCAAAAGCAGGACAGGGGAACTGAATCACTGGAAAGGTCACATCTGAAGGCCAAGGAGATGTGTGATTACCAGACAGTTTCCATTAACCCCTTAAACCATCCTCTTTAGTTATATATCCCTATCCTGCTGATGCCTGGACCCTTGCTGGCCTCATACTACACATGGCACTGTGAGCAGCAAAGTGAATTACAGAAATACATATCTGAATCAAGCCCTTGGAAAATAAATCCTCCTACTGTCACAGGCGGCCAAACAGCACATGGGAGCAAGGATCAGAGCAGGACTGTGCTCACAGTGCCAATGAGGCACATGGGGAAGGATGCTCAGCTCAACACTTCCACCCAGAACTAAACTGCAAGTTTTTGACTAAAGGTTGCACACGATTAAAAGACAAAACTTGCCGGTTCCACCAGCATTCCTTAGGTGGCTTTTCTTTCAGTTATGTTTAAGTAAATGTATGGCATAAAGGAATAAAATGAAACTGAAATTCCAATTCTAATTAAGTTTCAAAACACATAAGTGACACAGGGCTGACTATGTAAGTTTTCCAGTGGATGCCTTACCTGAATCCTGTCAGGCACACCTGTACTGTCCATTCGGCTGGCTACATTCACTGTGTTGCCCCAAATGTCATACTGGGGTTTGCGGGCTCCTATCACCCCAGCTACAACAGGACCAATATTGAGGCCTGGAAGGAGAGGAGAAATCCACTCAGATCCACATGAAGCATGAGGCAAGTTATTATTCAGACAATAAAAAAACATCCTGAGGTTCATTGGTTCTAGCTGTGCTTTAACCCTGACGTAAAGCTACAGCCAAACTGTGGGGAAAGAAATGTTTAAAAAAAAGTTGGCTTCTTTGATTCATTATGCCTACCTGACTGGCAGCTCAGTCTGGATCTGCTCAACCCAGAGCTACTTTCCAGTACCAAATAACAGGATAAGGTTTATTTTCCATCTGGCTAACAAGCAAACAGCTCACCTGGAAATCCGCACACACCTGCTGCAATGCTGAGGGCTGCAAGGCAGCAGGCCCAGATGCCTTCCAGAACAAACTACACACTTGACAACCTCACATTTTTTTCTCCTTTTTTGTTGCTTTTTATTCCCTGACTTGAAAGACAGTTTAATATCCAAGAATGGCAGAGCTGGAACCATGGGGGGTGTGGGCAGGATGGACATAGCAGGCAAAAATGAGCTCAACCACCACGTGAGACTGTGCTGCGGTAAGAGCTACTCTCCACCAAGGCCAGCTTCCTAACTGCTCCTAATTCTCCTGGGAGCTTCAGTAATAATGGTGCTATACCATAAAAAACCTTCTGTGATGTTGCACAGAGGTCAAAATGGTCACCAGGCACAAGACAATTCACATCACTGTACAGCTAAGGTAAGATCTATGGTTTTAACTCTCCATAAAACCCCCAGCTCAGAATGACTACTACGAACAAGGAATCCTGTGAACACAGGGACATTACCTATCTTCATCTGGAAGTTGTTGAATGAATGTTCATTAATGTATTTCATTTGGTCCATTAACCTCATGGCAAAATCAGCCAGAGCTTTGATATGTGTCTTCCCTTCCTTGTCGTAAGTGGAGTCGTTGAGGCCTGACGCCGCCATGTAGGTACTGCCAATGGTCTTGATCTTCTCCAGCTGCCGAAATTGGTCCTCACTTATTATCTGTTTCACAGGAGCAAAAGAAGCAAATAAACCTGGACGAACATAGAGATGCTGGTAATGTCCTTGCCACATGCCTTGCCTTGGTATAAGAACTAAAAAGTACTGGACAGAGCCTCCACTACTGAAAGAATAGGAAGAAATAGGGATTAGATATTCAGAGGTACAACACAGGAGTAGAGGGGATTTTAATGTGGAAAACAAATAAAACTAAAGACTTCTAGAGCAAGGAGATGGCAAGCATGGCACAAGGATTTGAAACACCACCTTCCTTCAGGAGCTCAGCAAAGCCCAACTAAACTCATTGATTCAGTTCACTCTGTCCACCCAGATTTTCCATGACTTACTTCATCGAAATCAGCAATGATCTCATTGAGCAGCCTCAGACACTCCACCCCTTCGTTGTTGGCTTCCAGCTCCACATAAAACTCGGAGAAGTTGCTTATGGAGGCGAACATGACAGCCACACACTCACAGGACTGGTAGTACAGTTCATCATTTCGCCGCTCCTGAGCCAAGAAATGGGCTGCCACATCCTTCGGCAAAATGTTGTGGAGGAGGCGTCTGTTATAGGCCTGCAGCTCCTCCATCTCTTCTTTCTCTTCAGTGGCCTAGTTTAGGAGGGAGAGACAGTGCTTATTCCTTTGGTAACTGCTCTGGGGAGGGGAAAAAAGCTGAAATTGAACTTGCAGGAAGGACACAAACAGAGGAAGAGGGGAAGCTGCACAGGAGGGCAGAACCAGCGAGATGCAGAAATTTGTGTTTTGTGGTGGAAGGTGGTTCATCTCTTCATGTGCACACAAGTATGTAAAAGCAGACACAGAATACTGCCAGAATCCAGCATTGTTGTATTTCTGGTCCCTGAACTGGGTAATCACTCACCTCACCCCTTCCATTGCTTTACCATTTATAAATGAGGATAACAATGTTTACCTGCTTCCCAAGGAGCTTTAATTAATTGTTGCTTCCTCAATGCCTTGTACTCAAACCACAAAGACCTATAATTAGAATGATGCTCTGCCACCCAGAAGGTAAAAAATCTATACAAAACCTGCAGTCCTGTGGCTCTCCAGCCCCAGCATCACTTGTGGGCACAAGAACTGAAAACATTAACAGTGAACCCAGAGACAGGAGCACAGTGTGGCATTATCCACAGTGTGTTGGTTATCCAGTGCTGCTGCCTGGGGTCTAATGAAGGCTGGACATCAAGCCAGTTCCCACTGCTTAACAGGAAAGTGAATGAAAATGCAAATGTGAATCTTTCACACCCCTGAACACAGCAAACTAAAGCTCACTGAACTCTGTGAAGCAATTCAGCAGTGAATATGAGCTTCCCATATTTACAAATTGTGTTATATTACAGGTTCCTGCAGCAGTAACAGCTCAGTTGCCCAAATTCATTAATCTCGACCTTCAGATCTATAACCCTTTACTGTGGGGACCATCCAAAGTGCATTTACAAGGAAACAAAGGGTTGAAGTAAATAACAGGGATAAGAAACACAGAGTATGCAAAGTACCAAAGAAGAGCAGAGCATTATTAGCATGCCCAGTTATAAACCAGATCCAGATTAAATTCAAAGGCACTCTGTAACACTCCTCAATTCAACAGTGAATAGCTCAGTAGTTCTATATTAATGCCAATGACTGTGTGATCCTCCAACACATCCAACACCCACTAACCTGAAGCTTCCAGAGGAAATCAAGCCTTGCAGTGGATTCCACTTGCTGGGCATGCAAATACAGTGCCAGGACAAAGACAGTAATGATGACAGGGGTCACAATCTTCAGCGCCACTCGTGTCATCACTGGGGAGCTGCAGCCAAGGAAAGAGCAGAACTTCCCAGTTAGTGGAGGAACACAGCTTTGCCACACTCTGCAGTTCCCACTTCAAGGCTAACCAGCCTCAAGAAAAGGCTTTTTTTCTTTCCCCTCAAAGCCCGTGTTGGTAAAGGGACAAACAGTACCTGCAAAAAGTTGGGGACTTTGGCTCATGGGTGCCGGTTTCTAAAGGAGAACTTGGAAATTGGAAATGTTATCCAACTCCTTAGAAAGGGTTATCATCAATACAAAAGCCACTTTTTGGAGAATGGCCATACACTCTCAGTGTGGCAACACTGAAATGCTGACAGCTCCTCACTGTGTCTCCTGCACTGGCTTCCCCAGCCTCCCAGCTCTGGAAGTCTGGAACTGTTCTACACTTGCAGCTTTTGTAATTAGTCACTTCTTAATGGCCTTTGTTTTGTAAGTGTTTTATAAGCTGAAATGGGCACTAAGGCACATTCCTATCCCTTCTGACAAGCAGGCTAATAGAAACTGTCAAGTATGAATTACAGAGTCATACAGTGTGAAAATATTATTCTGATAAAATCTTTGATTTGTATTACAAATAAATGCTATAAGATGCTCTATAGAGAAAGCTGACATAAGTCCCACAGGAAAGAGGATGCTCTGAGAGTAGCTATACACACAAAAGAGTAATACTCAGCCCACTTAGGCCATTTGCACTGTGTTGTACCAGCTCACAGCAATGAATAGTCGAATACCAGACACTGCTGGGGTGAGTTAACATGCTGATATTGCACCTTGTGAACAGAAAATACCTACCAACAAAAACTCATAAAAACATTTCATGCCAAAGTGACTCACCATGACGATGTATTGTTTGCAGAGACGCTGAAAAAAAGCACAAACACAAGGTTAGAAGAGGGACTCCCTGCAGCGCTCGCCTTTCTGCACATCATTGCACAGCACCTCTGCAGTGTGGCACCTTAAACACTGTGTGGGGCTACAGCCCTTCTAAAGCACAGAACCACTAAAAGATGGGAGGGGGAGGAGAAAAACAGGCTTCTGAGTGAGCTACACTCAAAAATCCAGAGTGATGGTGCGACATGGTTAATGTGATTAAAATACCTAAGAAGCATTAACAGTGAAAGAATCATTTGGGATTTTAATATCAGTGTGGGATGCTTGGCAAATGCCTGTGCATCCATCACTACTTCATTAGGTCAGACTGGAAAATTTGACCTAAGCAAGAAAGCTTTGCGCTAATACCTTGTGAGGCATAGCTCCTCTCTTCTCCATTTATTGTGGCAGGGAGATGTGTTTAATTCCTTTAACTCTAGTCCTGCTCCCTTCTTCTGCAAGTTCCTCACCATCAGTGTTGTGCCCAGCTCTGGGTACCACACAGGTACACATTCCTATTACCATTCACTACACTGCAAAGAACTTGCGTGAAGCAGAGCTTCTGGGGAAGATGGAGGGTGTGCTTTTTGACAGTGAAAGGATGGAATGGAGCTTTCTGGTAGGTAGCAGCTGTCTGAGCTCCTGATTGATTGCTTAATGCTGCTGTGTTTCTTCTCAAGTGTGGGTGGAGTATTAGGTGGCTGAGAACCACGTACAAGCACCTTTTAAAACACCATTTAAATGGAAAGGAGATCAGTGGTAAAATTACTGTACTGTCATCGATGCAGTTGAAACTTTGCAGGCTACTAACATGCTACATGTTTAGCTTGAGAATCTCACAGCTCTCTAGAGAGCTTCAGGCCACAGTTTTCTGGGGTTGGTGGGAACCCCACTGCAGAATCAGAGATAGAAATCATCAAAATCAAAATAGCCTAACTGGACATAACATCAAAAAATAAAAGCATAGTGACTCTCTAACCCTGTTTGTTCCAAGACATTTTCCACAGTTCTGAGCATGTAATTTCTTCTGACATGGATTATGCACCTCACTGTTGTCTTGGACACAACCTATTGCATGGCCTCTTGGCCAGATCCAGCACTGAACATGTGTGCTTGGACACAGACCCAGTTTGAAATGCCTGGGGGCTCCCACATTAAAGGCTGGATCTAGCTGGGGCTGGAGACACTTCCCACATGCAGCATGATTCCCCTGCTCCCCTAAATCACTATCTGGACAAAGATGACTCACTGCTCCCCGTTATCACTCTGTCTTATGACGGGAGCAGGGCAGATCAGACCCTTAGTACAGGGGCTGCCAGTTCACTGTGTGCGTTACTCTTGCTCTAAAATCTTCAGCAGAGACTATGAAATACAGCAAACCCTGTATTTACAATGACATTTTGGATAACTGAAGATGCCCAGTGCAAGCAATACTGGTGTTACATTGTAGGTTGTTCCCCCATGGAACAGACATTTCCAGTAGCAGATGGCTCTTTAATTACTGGAAGGTAACAGAGAGAAGCTTGCTAAACACACTCCTGCTCAAGTTAAGTGCACATTTTTAGCAGGAAAGGCAGTTCATTCTGGGAACAGTTCCCATAGGACAGTAACATCTCACAGCCACGACGGTAAGGACAGACAGCTCTCTAAATCACAAAGCACAGCTTGAACAGAATTGATGGGCTTGATGAACAAATCACCCAGCAAAACTCTTTGGGCTTCACTGTGCAGGAACTCAACTTAGAAGACCACTTTGGTCCATCATATCTTTAAAACCAATGCACTAGTTTTATCTTCTGCATAGAGAAAAGGTAACATGATAATATCTCTGTGCATCCAGTTCCACTTCATGTGTCACAGCACTGGTGTGTCGCTGCAGTCAAGTCTAGCAAGTCCCAATGTGCTATAATCAGCCTTTTAGCTGGTTGCATGCTGGGTTGGTTTGTACACAGAAGTGTGAAGTGACATCTGCATCACTTCTAATTAGTCAGAGCACCATAATGGCTGCAGAGCAGACAGTAATTATGTAGCTACAATGGGCACCCAATTAAAGTAGTATGAGGTCATGGTGGCCTTTTATTTTTTTTTTTTTTAGTATCAGCTGGACAATGAGGTTCATCTCTGAACTATGTGCTACATGCTGAGCTCCCATTTCCCACAACATGCAAATAGGTTACCAGACATTGGGGCAATAAATAGCCATCCAGGGAGCTTTCTGGACAAAACAAAGTGTCCTGGTTTCCACTGGAACAGAGTTAAATTTCTTCCTAGCTGGTGTAATGCTGTGCTTTGTATTCAGTATGAGAATAATGTCGATAACACACTGATGTCTTAAGTGTTGCTAAGTAGTGTTGATACTAAGTTGATACTAAGGACTTTTCAGCTTCTCAAGCCCCACCAGGCTGGAGGGTCACACGATGTTTGGAGGGGACAGAGCTGGGACAGCTGACCCTGACTGGCCAAAGGGATATCCCATACCTACCATATGGCATCATGCTCAGCATGTGAACTGGTGGGAAATCTGGCCAAGAGCTGCTGCTCAGGAACTGGCTGGGCATCGGTCAACAAGTGGTGAGAAGTTGCACTGTGCATCACTTGTTTTGTCTATTCTAACTATTTTATTATTATCATCATTATTACTACTATTATTATTTTCTTTCTTTTATGTCTCATTAAAGTGTCTTTATCTCAACCCACAAGTTCTCTCACTTTTACCCTTCTGATTCTCTCCCCCATCCCACCGCAGGGCAGTGAGTGAGTGGCTGTGTGGGACTGAGTTGCAGCTGGGGTTAAACCATGACACAAATACCATTTAGTGAGAGATAATACAGCATCACAGAAAGCTATTTCTGGGAAAACATGCTAACCTTCTCCACTTTATTACTGACATTTTGATTGTGAAGTGATGTAAATTATACTTCCAAGTGCTGTAATTTCGCTTAGTGCTTGAATTACAAGAATGAAATTATATTTTGAGATATAAAATGCTTTTTTTTTCACTAATTGTGTTAGAAAATGCTAAATAGCTTCTGCTGATGGAACACATAATATCTGAATAAAAAGGAAGGAAACCTCATTCTCCCTATACCTCTCCACAGAAAGCTCCATGGGGTTTCCTACCTAATTTCTTTCACTAATGGCAGCAAAAGCTATACACCCATTAATTGGGCATACAGGAATCACAGAATCATGGAACATTCATGTGAAGGACAGAAGTAACCAGGTGCATCTGGCTTGAAAGGGTTAATGACCATCAAGAAGTTTGAGCAACTACACAAACCATTTCATAACACCCAAGACAGCAGTGGGAAGTGCCATAGGAATCTTCTCAACCACCCTCCTGTCCAAGGCAGGAGCAACAACAGCAATCATCCTTGATGAACAGTTCACCTAAATTGGCATAATTTGATTGACTCACATTCAAGTACAATTGTTGCCTACAAGGGGAAACCATCAAAACAAGGACTTAACAACACAACTCGCAGCAAGAAACAAAACTTGTGGAGCAGGGCAGGTTTGTGGATGTGCCAAACTTCCCCCCCTGGTGTGACCTTCAGGAGAGGGGTAACCATGTCAGTGGAAGGAGGCTGCCACCATGATTAAAGTGTGACCTGCTGATCACAAACTACCTTTCCTAAGTAAAAGGGCAACTGTCTACTCCCACTTAGCCCCAGGCCCTTCTGCTGGGAACTGTGCTGAGCCCAGCTGTGACACTGGCTTTTCAAATGCAGATATGTGTCCAGCAGCAACTGGCAGGAGATCACTGGCCAAACATCAAACACCACCATTCCACCACCCCAAGCTGGGTTTGATATATCGTGGTGGTTTATTATCACATCCCTGAGCCAATTTAAGTTTGTTGGAGGACTTTTTTTTCTTTTTTGGGAAATGACATTTCTATATTAGGACTGTAATATCAGAAGAAGTTAGAATGACTAACTACAGCTCCGAATTTCTGGAAAAAAAGAAATACAGATCCACTCTGATTCCAGTTACATTCTGTTATTATTAGATAGTTCATTAGTCAATTCCCACATTAAAAAGATCTTAAAGGGAACAGTACTCTCTAGCTCTTCAGAGGTGGAGAGTAGCACTGGCAAAGCCTTTAGCTTACAGCCATGCCCTCTCTGGTACCATGCCCTTCCCTTGCTTGCACCACAGCCTTGGCACTCCCATCCACTTAATGCCACACTGAAATCACTGGGTGAAAGAAATGAAGATTTCAGAAGTGAAAGGCACTTACTAGGTGTTAGCTGTAACCAGGAGATCTGCATTGTCAAAAAGGTTGACCCCTGGCACTTCCACAATGAGAACATATATAAATTCAATGATTAACATAAGGATCAATTTTCCAATACAGCTGATCTGAAGGAACACAGAGCAGGCCAGGAGACTCAATAAGACACTGTAGGTAAAGTACTGTATAAAGACAAAAAGGGGAAAAAAAAACAGAAGAGAGATGAGTGTCAGCTGGATAAATCAAAACTGAAAACAAAGGAAACTAAACAGAGGGATAGAAAGGGATTGGGAGTTATGTAGTTGAGCTGACAAAACATGTAAACCTGGGTCTGTCTGTGGGATTCTCCCATGTTACAGAAGTTAAAACTGAATGGATGGAGAGGAAAACTGTGGCATTCTTCTTTGGGTGTTATGTGCTTTACACTGAAGAGCACGGGGCTCGCAGCTGTACACCCAAGGTTGTGACGCAGGTTTGCCCTGGACACGGGTACTGAATCAGCAGAAAGAATCACCCAGTTATGCTGGAATAATTTGTACTTTAAGGCCAAATTCTGAACTCAAATTTGTGTATCTTTGACTGTATCTTTGATTTGTGTATCTTTGTACAACACCCAGGACCAAGGGTTATTAGCAACTGACACACCAGGACAGATACCCACTTGAGGCCAATGGGAAAGTACTGTCACTGCTGACGTGACACACTGACTCCATTGGCAGGAAACAGGCTGGACAAACACACTGATGCCCATCACCATGATCATTTTTCCTGCCAGCAGTTTTAGATATGCATGTGTGTAATACTGGAGAACCTCTCCCACACCTGGTGGGGCAGCAGCTTCTGTCAACCAGAGGGATGAGTGTTTACCATGCCAGTGCTCTCAAATGTGATTGCACACTGAGGGTGCTCATCACCTTCCTGCTATCAAATCTGTGAAGATTTAAGCTTCCACTCTGTCTGGACAGGCCTATTTCTGGAAAAAAACCCCTGTATCATATGCCTTAGGCAATCCATCCTTTCAGTTAAAAGCAAGCCCTAGCTGAAGTAGAAATATGCTTATGTTCTGAGCTCATTTATTAATAGTCATTGCCGATATATTAAATTAGAGAAAATAACTTGTACAGCTTGTACTCGACTCTTCAGCTTCTAGAGAACGAGTGGATATTCCCTGTGACTGAGGGGTAGGATCCCACCATCTCCTAAACGCACACTGGGAGCAACAGGCACCACTTGTACCAGATCCAACATGTGCCCTGCAGAGCACAGGGGAGGGACTCCTCACTTCCTACCCCACTGACTTGCAGGACCTGGCTCGAGGCTGCCATAGCAACCCCAGCACGCAAAAGGATTGTTCCTCATGGCTTAAAATCCCTCTCTGTCCTGAACCAACACTCCTTACAAGTTCAGGATGGGCACAGACTGTTTCTAGTTCTCTGCTGTGCCAGGTTTTGCACCTGGCTCTTTCTGCAGACGCACTAAACCCTCTGCAAATTTTAAAGTCACAGTAATGGTGGTCTCAGAAACCCCACTGAATCAAATATGGATCACATTCCTGTGAGGTTAAATGGAAATACATTCAGTGGGACACTTGGACATCTGGATGATAACAGATCTGCCACAAATCTGTCAGGTCCCCATGACCTTGACATAAATTCTGTCCCCATCCTAGACAGATTTTTTCCTTTTCAATTTCCAGTAGACAACACATGTAGCAGTCATGACCTAAAATCTCAGAGAAAGGTCTTGACTAGCTATGGCAAAAAGAATTTTTTTTTTTTGGCAAAGTATTCTACTAGTGTGTAAAATATATTGGGGTTGGGTTGTTTGTTTGTTTGGTGTTTGTTTTTTTCTTTCTTCCCATTAGAAGCATTCTTTTTTTTTAACAAGATGTTCTGAAGAAGTAGGAATAGCATTTGCAAATTGAAGCAGACCACTATCTGGGCTGCCAACCTGTCTGAGGCCAGTACCTACTATACCTTTTGAAAGAATATATAAGAAAAGTTTTTCATCAGAACATAAAACAATGGAGAGAACTGCCTATGACTAGACGTTGATTTTCAGGGAACTGATTTTCAAGTAAAATGGAGCACCCGCAAATTCCTTTGAAAGGACTTGCACTCTTCATGCCATTAAGGACCTCATGGAGAAAGGCTATTTCTCTTGCTACAGGCAGGATCCAACACTTAGAAAAGCCTACTGATTATTCAGCCCTAAAGGAACTTAAACATCAATGTGGACTCGCGATAATAACTTCAGACACTAAAGTTTGAGTGTAGTAGCCTGTGCCAGTTCTATAATGTCAGTCAGGAGCAACTTCCTTTCCTCAGAATCACTGAGATTTGTCACACAGATTTTACAGCCTTTTTCCAGACCACCCTCTGAAACCCATTTTTCCACAATACCTCTGGAAAGTTGCAGTTGGGCAAAGGACTGTCACAGAATCCCTGCAATGTGCCCAGGCTGTAGTTGGAAGTCAGGTTGCTGATAAGGCATATGTCCACCCGGTCAGGAGTGATGTTGTATTCAGCAGCCATGCAGCTGGCAAGATCCACAGTGCTGCACATGAACTGGAAAAAAAAGACAGTATTAAGCTCTACAGCACTGATAAGGAAAAGAAAACAAAATAGCTTGTATCAATTAAAAAACCCCTTGGAAATGGCTGTAGCAATGTGTAAAATACACAACATGAAATCATCAGGTTATGTTTTACTGCACGCACAATGGCTATGTTTTTTCTCTCCCAAAATGTTAATTAACAAAATCCAGGCTGTGCACTCCAGAAAGCTAGTTGCATGCTCAACTTTAGGTACAGTTTTATGTAGGGAGGTTCACAGGCAGAGGAGCTGTAGATATTACACACAGAAAAATATCCTGCTGTCTGTGATAGGGCCCTGCTCTGTTGCTCTCTTTCTGCTGATGGGAATTTCTGAGCTGATAACTTTCCCCTGGCATGTCTAAAGCTTCTGCTGGGGGTCTTTCTACAGGGAAGACTTCAGCAGCAAGGTTTAAAGGCTTTGTTGTGCTGAGGAAGCAGCAGAGGCCCATTCTAATCTCCCCCATGTGCTGCTCCGTTTGTCCATTTTGCTGATGTTCACACTAAGTAGTTCATGAATGCAAAGAATCA
Source organism: Lepidothrix coronata (assembly GCF_001604755.1). Taxonomy (NCBI): domain Eukaryota; kingdom Metazoa; phylum Chordata; class Aves; order Passeriformes; family Pipridae; genus Lepidothrix; species Lepidothrix coronata. The sequence continues at coordinate 3,089,493 of NW_016690283.1, forward strand.
CACATTATGCAAAAAACCCAAGCTCTAATTTCTGCATGGTGCTCAGCAGCCCACACCAGCTCTTTGTAGGTGACAATGGGGGAAGGCAGTGAGGGGGCCAATGCCACTAGTGCCTCCCATTCAAGTAGCTCAACAGAGCATAGAATTGTTCCTAAATCTCCACTGTGTATATAGGGTTGCTGAGGCAAGAGCAATCAGTGGTCTGATTTTCAGGTGTTCAAGCCTCTCCGTGCCAGTGCAAATCAGCACTGCCCCAGCTGGGGCCAGAGCTGAGAGGAGCAGAGGGCCACGTGAAGTCTTTGTAGCTGCCTCCAAGCTCAGAGCTTAAACCCTGGCCCATTTTACCTGCTCTTTCCCTTTGTCTTAAAAAAGGAAATAGATGTATACAGAGTAGGGAATATTCAAGTGGTTTCCTTAAAACACATTCAGACTTAAAGTCATTTGTAGAAGTGAGAAGCCAGCAGCTGCAAGGCCCCAGAGAACAGCCCGTCTTTCTCTGAGCCTGAAATCAGCACAGCCAGACCACCTCGGTCCCAAAAGTGCAACTCAAAGCAAAGTCATCACCGTCCCCATTAGGTGATCCCTGCACTTGGAGCAGGATGCAGCACTATGCAGAGGCTGGCAGGATCACATAAAACTCAGTGGTTTTAAGGGTCATGATGCTGCAGAGCACCAATAAGAAAACCATGCAGAACTGAGGGAATCAAAAGGAATTAATGGCCATACCATGTTGACAAAGGCAGATAGAAAAACCAGGATAATGGCAAAGACTCCAACTAAGGTACTATTGGTCCTGGACTGTACAATCTTCTTAGAAAGAGTCTGGAGAGGAACTGGGAAAAGCTGCATGTGGGAAAAAAAAATATGATTAAATAAACAAGTAAAACCATTATTTTACAGATTACAACCTGCATTTGAGCTGCCCACATACTTCAGCATGGGTCTGTGTGGATGCTGCACAGAGGTGGAGGATGGTGATGGGGGATGTGGGACAAGGGCGAGCAGAGACGTGACTGCCTCGTTGCAGCAGGCCCAGCTGGCTGACCAAATCTACTTAGGCCTTCCTAATGGAGTGATGGCTCCTGAGCCCAGATAGCATGGCTTGCAGGGCTGTGCTCATCCTGTCGTGAGAATCAAACCACAAGCCATCTGTAGCTGAAATAGCCAGGAGCTCGAGCTTGGAAATTACTGGAGCAAAAATTAAAAGAAGCAGAAATGAATATACACATGTCATATCCCTTTGATCACAAGGACATATCGTGGGACTTTCTGGTGCCATTTCAGACACAGACTGTTAAACAGCCCTGGCAAGCCTTGTGATCTGTCAGACCCTCGGCGAAAGGCGCTGCAGAAATCAGCTGGCCTCGGCTGGCACTGAGCACCACGTTCACATGGGGCTAAAAATAACCGCGGGTGAGGGTGATCACAGAGCTCCCCCAGCCAGACTGTCCCAGTGACTCACCACCAGCAGAGCTAGAAGCTTTCTGCTAATGGCTAATGAGTGCCGGCCGCCAGCGAGCTCCACTTTAGGTGCTGCATCGTATTCTGGAAACAGCCTGTGTGTTAAAGCGGAGACTAACCCAGCACCCTTTGCAGCAAGGATCACCCCTCAGCATGGTGTGATCACCCCTGCATTGCGCTGGCTACAAGAGAGTCCAGGAGACAGAGAAACCAACCCTTTCTCTTCATGTGCCACCACTGTGCCAGTGGAAGCTTGGGGCTGGAGCAATGTGAGATGGACGCCGGGAAACCCTCATGCACTGACACGCTCCTGTGTGATATTGTCATCCCCGCAGTGCCCTGCCCCTCCACACCATCCTGCCAGGGCAGAGGGGATCTGCCCAGGACTCCCAAAGCTTTTTCCAGAAGCCAACTCTCCCGTCCCTTACTCACCGCATGAATAACCGAGCCACTAGAGGGTATTTTTAGAGACACAAAGAAACCAGCAGCGCACCGCCACGGCACCGCAATTTAACTATGACTAATGTTTCTATTAAAAGTCTTGCTTTTCCCTTTTATCCTTCACTCTTACATCTTTGGAGATGCAACATTTTGTCAGTGCTGCGCTTCCCACACAGCAGCCCTACAATGTAATTACCAAGTGCTGGAGCGGCCAGAGCACTGATTAGCTGGTGGCTTTTGCAGAAGGAGGGAGAGGTTGAAGCAAGAGTTTTGAAAGGGCTGATTTCACCTGCTAGCAGCACACACACAAAAATCCAGCTAACTCCAGGTGAGAGGAGAGGGCAAGGCTCTGTGGGGGACTGGAGGAAATGGGAAAGTGGGGTTGTTGCTTATTTACACTGAATGAGGATTGATTGAAATTCACTGAAAGCTTATGCAATCCTTCAGGCTCAGTGGCAACCACTGCAAATCAAAGGGAAATACCTCTCTTTCAGAAATAAACCTTGATGATACAAAAGTCCTCTGTTGATAAGCCATGAACCAAAATATCTCTTTGCCCTACCACGTCCAGCTGCTTCCACACAGACATCAGCTAACAGATCCCTACCAGCACAGGTACATGGAAAATGCAGTGGGGCTTTCCTCTGCTCTAACCTTTAAAGGTTTTGGAAGGAGAAGGAGGATCTGTGGGGCATTTAGACAGTTTTCTCATTAGAATAGAGCAGAACAGGTTTCCCTGCTATCCCTTTGTCTAGGCCTCAAGGCCAAGCTCCACAAAGGTATTCAGGAACCTAACCTCCATCTGTAATCTCTGGGAAACCAGGCACCCTAAATAAAACTTGGGAGTTCTTTGTTGTGGATCTTGGCTCAAGCCCCTGATGCCAACGATCCCGAAAAAGCCTGACTTTGAACCAAGCCTGAGATATCAAGCAAAGCCATCAATGGAAGACACTTACATTCTAATGAAAACACTTTTTCTTTGTATTAATATTTGTTCTCACAACTTTGCAAACAAGGAAGAATTTTAGGTCAGTAAACATGTACAGCTGGAGAAAGTCCTGCAGAAGAAATGAATGCTGAAATCCATAGGAGGTCAGGACTGCAATAGAGAGTGCAGTAGCACAATCATGACGTGCATCTGAGGAACCTCTGCCTCGTGGACAACATTCACGGAGACCCTGTAACGTAAGTCACACTCTCCTCATCTTACAGAGACAGGTAGAGACCAGGAATACTTGCAGCTTGGACGGCTTCTATGATAGACAGAAGGGATCTGTCTTAGCTCTGACAATTGAGCTTCGCTCTGGCACTGCTCCCTCCATAAAAATGTTCACAAGTCAGGGGTATAGCACAAAAGAGGAAAAAATAAAAGATTACTTTCCTTCCCATTTTCCAGAAAAAAGAAAATAAAATCCCTTCTCTCCTTGGAAAAGCAGTAGGAAATCAGGACATTGCAGTACATTGAAAATCCAAGCACCATTGCTGGTTAGCCCATTGGTTTGTACTGTCCACCATCATCTAGTCCTCTTAGTGAGACTCAGTCTCGCCTGAGTGAAGAACAGGATGAGGGAAGGTCTGATGAAATGGCAACTTCAAGCCAGGATTTGCACTACTGAAAACAGGGGCTGAAAGAAAGAATGTGATCCATTTGGGCAGCTGAGATCCACGTTTGGGTAGCCACACAAGCGTGAGGTCACTCATTAGCCCTCTGAAAATCCCCGTGTAAAGAAAAATAAAGACAGTAGGAAAAAGAAAATAGGATTGTCCAGTCGATTCCAGTTCATTCTGACTGAAATCATAAATCCAGGTGAAGGTAGGGCACTGCTGTACAGGTGAAAGTCTGAATTTAAAAAGTGATCCAACAAGTACTAATGCCACAGTGAAAATAATCCACAATCTCCAGTCATTTGCATGACAAAATTACTCTAAGTAAAACCCATACTAGGCAATAACTGCTGATTTAGGACAGAAGAGTAATATTTCTCCTTTTTTCTTCTTAACATACATTGTGGACATGGAATACTGCTTAGATAATTGCTGTTGTGTTGTAAGATGAGGTCTTTAAGTTCTGATTTTTCAATTTGTAATAAAAGCCTTTGAGTCATTTTGAAGTACATTAAGATACTTCTGGAGTAAAAGACAACATCTCCAGGCAACTGAATGTTGCAAGTCCATTTATGTAACTTACTTCACAGTGATTTATTAGTCTATTAAAAAGTACAGTTTTCAGAGGGTTTTTTTTTCCCTGCTTGAGAAAAAAAACCCAAATGCTTTATGAGCATCTAGATCAGCTTTGAGAGCCAAAGAAAGAGGTAGGAAAGCTACACCTATGTAAAGATACAGAAAAACTTTTCTCATAAAGAGTAATTTGAAATTTCTCTCATATGTGCTCCCAGGGCCACGCAAGAAGTTGAACTCCACACAGCAGTGTAGATACCAGAAGCTGAAGGATTTTAAGAAGAAACACGAACTTGGTAAGTTAGTAGCACAACAGATGTCTCCCAGCAGAGTATTTGTGAAGGGACCCTGGTTCCCATGACCTTAGACTCTACTGGGAAGGGACACCATCTCACGGTGGCCAAGTCTTCATGGAGCATCAAAGGGAAGAACTGGAACTCTCTTGTTTATTACAGCTGAAGAAACTTGGAAAGCCAAGCTGGCTGTGCTGGCAGTTCCAGGATCAACTTCTAGTCCGTGGAGAGTTTTATAGTGGAAGATAATAATGACAGCAAAAGAAAATAAAACATGATCAAGCTGTTCAGAAAGAGCCTGCTGGCCACTGTCAAAGCCAGAGATGGAGAGGCCAAAACAGGGAAGGAAAAATCTCACATGAAGGCTGGAAAGAGGAAGAAAAAAGAGACACTTATCATGTAACAGCACAGCAAACAGACAAAGTTATGCTTATGCTGATATCCTGGGGCGGACACCTGCTTTCTAACTTTGCGTGGAATGAACCATTGGTATGTAAAACATATTGGTATGTGAAACAAAGCAAACAATGCTAACATCCCTGTGTCTTTAAATTTCATCTAAAATGATCTGTAGAAGTGCCTTCCTTCTGTATGTGTGTAAAAGTGCTTCCTAGAGAAAGTGAAATACAGAAATAAAGGAACACCAGTTAACCAAGGGCTGGGTAAACCCATTGCTTAAAAAACTCAGACTTGAAACACCAAGATCTTCAATGACAGAAGTAGGCTGCAGCTGTTAGGAGCTGCTGCCATCAGATACATAGCTGAAATCAGACAAGCTGAAAGTACCTGTTCCCTAAACAAGCCCCCTCATAATCAGATGTTGTCAGCAAAGGCTAATCTGGAGCACTAAAAACGGGTAATCAAAAAGGTACCAGAGCTAGAAGGCCCAATAATCTCAATATTTGCAATCTGTCCACAGAAAGCACTGGCCACACTGGATGTTATACATGAGCACGTTGTGGGGCTGGGCCAAGGTGCTGAAAATATCACTGTTGGAAATACAAGGGGCTTCAGAAAATCCTGAAATTCTGATGTTAGTCTGAATTTCCTCTGATGTCTTGTGTTTCCACAGCCTGTGCACTGAGGCAAAGCCGGCCTAAAAACAGTTGCGGGCACAACTACATGAACCTGGGAGATCAAGACAAAGAAAGCAAGATTGAACATCTGCCTAGAGTCACATGTAAAGTCCTGTGTGCCTTTTAAATTAATCACTGATAATTTTAAACCAAGAAGCCCAAACCAAAACCCGAAGCTTTGAAAGATGACAGAAGAATCCAGTGCTGCTGTCAGTACGTGGAAGCAACCTAAGGCCAAAAATGCCAGCGGGTAACACAGCTGTGAGCCTTGGAACGTATCTGGCTGCAAGTCATCCAGCTCAGATGCTTCAGAGTTCCGAGTCTGCCACAGCTCTTGCCCCAGCAGAGCTGGTGTGGCTCTGCTTGTCTGGCAGCGTGCTGGGATGTGCTGCCAGTGCCGGTGCAGCAGAAGGAGGCAGCACAGCTCTGCACTGAGTTTCCCAGTTCTTTGTGGCTGTGACCAAAAGCTTTTCACCTTGGTCATTAATTAACTGCTAATCACATTAAACTGATGATACCAGTTTACAAACTAATGACAGTCAATAACATCCTTATCTGTAATGGACTCACCAAGTATAACCAGGCATCTTTGGGTACCATTTCCCAGCCCAAGCCTTCCCATTAGCACTGTTCTTTCTGACACTAGTTCTCACTGCTGGTAAAAAAGGAGGAACAATGGGATGCTGCACTTAAAAACTAGGCTCCATTTAAAATTGCCATAAGGCCAAGAGAAACCCTGTGAATGAAATGTTAAGTTCAAATAGAACCTCAAGCTTATTTTATTGGGAACAGTTTGCAGCAATTATTATGTAAGAAGGCAAAGCTTAATTCTCCAAATCTAACTTTCAAAAGTCAAAAAGACATATAAGGTGCAAGTCTGTCAAGAGCACCCACATTCAACTGTTGAAAATGGCACAGAGAAGATAATTAAAGTGAGGCAAATCATCTGCCTGACATTATCCATTATCCCACTGTTCCTTCTGCAGAAAACATAATGCTACCAAACTATTTTATTCCAGGCTCTGGGGAACAAAGCTGAGCTTGGGCTAAGGAGCCCAAATCTGAGCATATTTCATGTTCAGACAGCGCTTGACTAGAAGGATCCCCAAAACTGCAAATACATCAACATTTTAATAGAAATACCTTTGAGTGCAAAAGATGAGCACATCATGCTTCCCACAGTGCTCACTGCCAATTTACCACAGGCTGACAAGAAGAATTAGTGTGTTTTTGGACTTCACACAATGTATTTCTTTGCTTATTAAAGCCAGTTACAAGAAAGAGCACACAATGTTGGAAGCTCTGTACACTCATCTGAGAAAGGCTGATAAACTTCTATATGTTTAAGGCTTTTAATTCCCTCCAGGACATTTTTCCTTGATGATATTCTGCTTCTGATTATCTGCCTACCCAAACATGCATATGTAGCAGGGGCCAGCACACAGGCAACTCTGCAGGAAGTTTACAGGGAGGAAACGAATGGTCAGTTTTTCGTTCCACACTGGAAAATATGTTCTTCTTATATCAATATGAGAGTGCCTGCAGGGGACTTAATAGACATGCAGATCCACAGAGTGATTACTTCTGCTGAGCTAAAGAGATGCCAACCCTAACATCTGTGTGCAGTTCATTCTGCCTTATCAAAGGCTTTTTCTGTAACCCTTATCACATAGTGTGGAAAGGAAGGCTAACAAAACATGCTCTGTTAGCTGAAGAACCAAATTGCTGATCCAGTTATTTTAGGCAGAGCACTCTACAAAGAAACCACAGTACTCACCTTTACACAGGAGTAAATGACCGAAACAAACACCACTGTGGTCAGGATCAGGAAACAGGTCAGGAAAAATCCCAGCATAAATGTAGAGCTGAAATCAAGAGAGACGGTTGGGTTTTTTTGTTTTGTTTTGGGTTTTTTTTAAATGCACATAATACAGAACAACTACAGCTCTGCTCTCCAGAACACGACATTTTTACAAGCTATGACACACTGCACAGGCTTTCCAATTAGGACAGCAGTAGGAGACATGAGGTGCCTTGAATACCAACAGATACTCTGTCCTATTTAGAATTACTCATGCAGGCTGCAGAGCAGAGAATGCTGCATCTTCTGTAGCAATCACCTTCCTGCTGGGGTAACAGTGGTGGGACTGAAAAATATTTCATGCGCTAGAGGAGGCGACAGAACAACTTGTTATGGCAGGTCGGCTCCCGGCTGGCTGTGGGCAGGCACCCCTGGGAAGGAAGGCGGGGCTGAGTGCTGCAGTGCAGCTGAGCGGGAATAGTCTCACTGGGAATAGCCACCTGTACTCGCACAGGGAATGTTTGTGTGGCACCATTCTCCGTGCTCTGTCTCGTGCATGGAATGAGAGGAACCACGGCTGGAGGACAGTCAGGGAACACAGCCTTAGCTTAGCCAGCTTGAGAGGTTCCTGCTCCTCCCAACTTTGAAGTACAAAGAAGATCCTGGGGCCAACTTTGTACTATGTATTTTCATCTGTTTTAATCATGGAGATAGTCAACACCAATTTCCTGGTGATTGGTCTCAGGGTGACAGGATAGGCCCCCTCCCAGGAGTTAGCCTTGTTCATAATTTAAAGGAATTATTCTTGTGATGTGACATTGAGGGCAACCACACCAAAGCCAGCTGGTCTCTGTGTTCTCTCATGACTACTAAGATAATTGTACTTGCTAATTCACTATTTGAGCCTTTGTGAAATATGTTAAAGCTATTCCTCTTTATCACCATAAATGATCACTGACATTCTGTCTCTAGTTTCAGATTCAAATTCCATGGTGTGTCTTTCATGAAACTCTGGTGGTGACACATATACACCTGTGGTTTCAGTTACTGCTTAATTGCTACCTTCAATAAAAGACCAAAGCTATGCAATTGAAATATAAGGAAAACCAAACCAAAATGTGAAGGACAGTATATCTAACCTGCAGTTAAAACATGGAATTTTATTTACTCTTGAACCACATCACCTTTCCCACAGGCCAGGCTGACCAAGGACACTTCAGAATTTCCAAAAAACCCCCAACCACCACTCTATGGGCAGCACGGAGGGAGACTGAGCAGCACAGCATTGACACCACACTTCCATAAGGGATTGGCTCCTGCATAATACAAAGGAGGCAGCCATATGGTTGCCACACATCAGAAATTGTCAAGCTGTCATTTAAATGTTAAACTGGGTTTTATGGAGACAGCTTAGTGGCTGCTTAGGGAGTTTGATGAGCAACACAAGGCTGGTAGAGGGCCTCTACAGGTGTGAAGTCATGGCAGCAATATCCAGAAATCCAAAGCGTAAGCCCTTGATAAATGAGGTACTCTCCAAGTACATTTCTGGATGTAATTAACAATGCTTTTATTTCTGGGAATGATCTAGTTTCCATTTTCAGCCTCTTTCAGCTTCACTTCCAGTTTCCCAAAGCAGACCTGTCTGTTTACACAGTGCATTTGTACTGATGTTATTTTGCTGATTCAATCTTTCTGTGAGCACTCTTGCCTGGGAGAGTGAATGACAAACATCAGACTACATGTTGTTTCTGTGACCTTCTGAGTATCTGATCTGAACACTACAAACCGATCTCTAATCCAAAAAGATCTGTGGTAGGAACAGAAGGCAGTTGTAATGGCATAAAATAGTACTGGAGTTCTCTTCAAACAATTTTTTTTGTCTTCTTGTAATGAAGATAAATTTGGAGCATTTTCAGAGCTTCTGTGATCTTTTTCTTCAGATTAAAAATTACTAACTACAAATTTATTTCCAACACAGCATTGCTCAGTAAATGATATATTACTGCTGCTAAACCAGAGCACAGGAAATACACACATGCTGTAATTTTAAGGGATTTTTAAAGAACTTTTTGAGAAGAAATATCATGTCTGCAGAGCTCACTTCTAGGAAAGATGTAATGGGTTATACTGTGCCTTGCAGAGAAAGCTGCAGGCCACTGCAAGGGCACTGTGCCCCACGGCCCTGAGGAGCTTATGCCACTCTTGCCTGGGAAAAGAAATGACTGCAACCCTTAAACCTGGAGCGAGCCACTCAAAGGTTAGGCATGTGTAGCTCAACTCCCTCTCTACCTTTCTTCTTGCACTGCTGCACTGAGTCCAGAAGAATAAATGTATGAGACATTATGCCTCATCTGTTAAGCAGAACTGTGACCTCAGTGCTCTGAGCAATGAGGCTGTGATGGTTTTTCACCTCCCTGTCCTACTGTGTTCAGATAAGAGGACAGCCAAGCCTTGTGTTGTGAATGTGTACTATGCCTTCATAGACAATCCTTCCTACTTAGTGATATTTGTTTTCCACAGGGTTATAAATGTGCTGAACTGAATTTCCTAAGATGGAGATAAATTATAAGAGAAATCACACCAGGAAAACAGAAATCCTCCCATGTCAGTGAGGAGGTTTTAATCTGCACTAGAAATGAGTGAAAACAATAAGAACCACGCATCACTTGAGCATGAATTATTTAAGGATTTTTCTCTTCCCCTTGGTGTTCTGAATTCGCAAGAAAAAAACAAAGAAAAGTAGGCTGCAATAGAGGAGGGGAGCAGATGGGAGCTGAGGGATGAAAGGATACTCACTGTGGCACGATTATGATTTGAACAAAGCAGATGAAGAGGAAGACTAGGGAGGCACAAGCCACGTAGGCTCCGAACCTGTCGTCCACCTGCTTGGAGTACTGCAAAAACACAAACAGTTATGTTAGTGGGAAATTTGGCTGCCTGCCTTCTCTCCACAAAACTTTCTTACTTGGCTTTTGTTTAGGTCCTTGGAAAGCAGTGCTGGTAGGAAACAACTACCGCTACAAACTCCCCTTCTCCCTGGGCAAGTTGTAAGGGCTCAAACAGACCCAAAGGCCAGGGAACAAACCCACACAGCTGCATGGAGAGAGGATTCACCAACCGTTCCTTGCATGAGGGAACAGAAATGGACTAACTGGGATTCTGTGTCACTGCCGTCAGACCTAAACTTCTTCCATGGGAAGTTTCCCCAACAGGGACAAATGCTGCTAATGAGGACACCATGCATTTTGTGCAGATGGCTTGACTTGCTCTAATGACAGTGCGAGGATGATGAGGCTTTCACAGTCACTCTTTCCAACTACTTGTCAACATATCGGTCGCACGGGAGCTGCATCCGATTCCCAGTGATGCTTTATTTAGCTTGAAGCATGGTTCTCAGTACAGACACCCTCAATGTTTGAACCACAAAATAAAAGGTACTCTGAACAGGTGAGCACTAATTTCCCTGGCTGTTTCCAGGTATAAAATTGAAGGAAAGGAGGTGGGGGGAAATTATGTGCTTGAACTTTTATCCAGTCCCACACTGATTCATTGAACAGCTGTAAAACCTGCAAAGGTCTGCTTTTGCAATAGGTTGTCATTCCTGTCATGGAAGGACTGTTTCTAAATAAAATTATAAAATAATGAGTGCAAACTTATTATGAAGCTTTTTCCATTGAATAATGAGTTTAACCTGAAGACCACTCAAACATCCCAAGGATCTGTGCTTGGATTAAAAAAAGAGAAAAAAAGATTACTTTCTTTGGGCAATTGAACCCACCAGTTGTTATAATACTTTTAATAATAGCATCTGGGTACCTCTAGACTTAAATGAATTTAAATTTGCAGCCATCTAGAGCTGATGTTGTCTCTATTATATAGTCAGGGAAATGGAAATGATTTTTGCCTCACAACAACAGTATCTGAAACCAAATCAGGAAGTAATTGGCTATTTGGGGGCTCTACATCTGTTTCTCCCTTTTCTCACATTTGTGGGATAGAGAACTATACTTGTTGCTTAAAATGAGCTCCCATTAACCAGAGTAGAGATTGCATCCCAATGAACCCTAATAGTACCCAGGCTCCTTGAGGGGAAAAAGGGCAGGCAAAAATCCCTCCAGAGGTGACTCAGAGCTCAGGGAGACTAAAGTGGGTTTCACCAGTGACTTGAGGGAGCTCAGGGGGACTGCAATCTCAGTTTGGATGCCTCAAAGTCAGAGAAACAATCTGGCTTATTCTGCATTCCCTTTACTGCTCATCATTGCATATTCATGTGTGTTTGACAGAAATGTCTTCATTTTCCTGGCCAGTGCTCCCTTCAGATGACTGTGACTTTCCAGGAACATGTATATTAAGGTTTCCATGAAGAAGCATGGATGTTTTAAGACCACAACTCCACCTCCAGCCCCCAAACACTAGCTTTACCTATAAATATAAAAGTTTGACCTTATGCAGGAGAATTAAAACTCATAACAAGCCTGACTGACATGCTGCAATGATTTTTAGAGAACACTACCTTTTTCTCCAAGTCAGGCTCCCTGAACGTTAAGAGGAACTTGCGCACGTGCTCAGAGCGTAACCGATCAATACTCCTGGCATCGATGGCACGGCCCAGAAACTCATCCACTTCATCCTCGGGGTTCATACTTTCCTGTGTATTCCTGAGGATGCCATGAGAAGGGAGCATAAGAGGACAAGATAATTGCTGCCTCTTCACCATGTAATATCATTCCACTTATAATAATAAGCTGGAGGTTAATGGCATTTCACTTATGACAGCTTCAAGTTGGGAAACGGAGTGTGAGCAGAGAGGAGAATGATATCAGCTCTAGAGCTCATTGCCAGTCCTGAGTCCATTACTAAAAGGATTTACTTGCCCTTTTTCGATACTACATCCATTTTCTTGCCTTAAGGTCTCATTACCATGCCTCATTCTCCAAAACCACTGAGTAGTCTCCTCCCTGCACTCCTCCTCGGACTTATTCTTCCCTGCACTGCTGTGCTGTTGTAGCTGTTAGTGCCTGAACTGGCAAAAAGATTTCTGCATTCAGTCCTACTGCTTGCTTCCTAATAATAATTTCTGTTAATATTACTATGAAAATTTCCAAACTTGAATAATTCTCCCTTTCTGAGGAAAAAAAATGGAACAAACATGTAGGGGAAAAAAATGTAGCCTGACTCCCCTTCACACAGTTATTTATGCGTATAAAGCACAAAACATAAAAAAAATATTCTGTTTACAAGGTATTTACTTAAGGAAATGTTGCAAAAGAAAAAGGTAGCAAACAAAAAAATACGAATTAGATTCTGCTTTCTAAATATGTGGAAGAAGATTTCTAGGTTGCTTATAATCTTTAATGTCAGTATTTTTCTGATGCTCTGCTACAGCTTCTGAAAAATGAGGCTGCTTTTCAAAAACTGTTGGAAAAAAGTAACACTGGAAACTTAATCATCCTGAGGCATTTTGCACTGAGCATCAGGAAACCTGAAGCAGCTCCTCAAACTCTAGTTATTTTTAAAATCTAACAGGATTTTAATGACTTGATGCTGTCACTTTAATGGCCTGCCTTCTTACTAGCTATAGGCAGAAATTAAATCTAATCCTGAAGTGCTGTTTTCCTGCTCTGCTTGCATGATTGCCAAGGTTATCCACAGGATATGCCCATAGTTATCCACTGAAATACGCCCCTCACTTGCACTGGGGCATATTCCAGTGGATAACTATTTCTATGTGC